>NC_042620.1:170005563-170636080 GCF_901001135.1 Rhinatrema bivittatum
ATAGGGCAAGTAAAAAGCATGTGTTCTAGGGTGGCTTCTAAATCTCTACAGGACCAACAAGCGTGTGTAGGAAGAAGCTTGGCCCGGTGAAGTTTCCATGGAGTCCAGAGGGCCCTGTGAAGGATGAAAAAGGATGTCTGCGATAGACTAGTAGAGAGGGAGATTCGTATTGAGGTAGACCAAACGTGATGCCAGGTGGTGTCATGAGGCTGTATGTGCAAATCAAGGGACCATACGTGCTGCAATGCAGAAGTCGAGGAATCTGTGGAGAACCCTCTGATTAACTTATAAAGTTTAGATGCAAGGTGGCCTTGGGTTCCAACTTCCTCAAAGAAGGAAAGCAGATAAGCTGATTGGTCGAGATGTAAGGATTGAAGATTTAAATCTTTAAGTGCGTCTCGTAGCTGTAGCCACGCATAAAATTGGGTGGATGGAAGTCGGAAGGTGGAGCGCAGAGAGGAGAAAGGGAGTAGATTACCATTAGAGACAATGGCCGAGAGGAACCATATACCTTAGCCTGCCATATGGGCCAGTTTATAGGGGAGCCAGCAATACGAATTTTATTGTTATTCCATATAGGAAAAGAGCTGGAATTTAACCAATTGGGTTTGTCCTTGGGGCAAAGTGCAGCGAATTCGCTCACCGCTTTATGTAGAGAAAACAAAATTCTATTCTGCGTATGATAGGAGGAGAATAGCATACCTGGAAATGCAAGCTTAGGGAATGGACACAGAAGGGACTGTTCAATAGGTAGCCAGCTGGGTGATCGTTAGTATGATGATCCGAGCCAAGTAAATGATACCCTTGTTGTAATATAAATGCCAGGTGATAGGAGCGAAAGTCAGGGAAATTAACACCACCCCTATCTTTCTTGGCTTTCAATTTACGTAACGCGATCCGAGGAACTTTAGTGTTCCAAAGAAATCTGGTTAGGATGCGATCAACCTGTCGGTAAAACGCAGTCGAAAAAAAAATGGGGAGCATAGACAAGATAAAGGTAACCTTGGGAGCAAGAGTCATCTTGATCGTGTCTAGTCTACCCACCACGTGAGGTGTAGCGGGGACCATTTAAGGACAACGTCTTTAAGACGCTGTAAGGTGGAGCATTCACATTCATCTATAGTCATTTGGGGATCTGTAAAGAATCGTATGCCCAAGTATTTTAAACCAGACTTTGCTTTCAGAATTGGGAAGGAGGAAAGGTCCAGTGTGTGAGATAAATTATTCAGAGAAAGATATTCGGTTTTACTCCAATTAACCTTGTAGCCAGATAGAGCAGAGTAGGAATCTATGAGTGAGAAAAGATGAGTTAAAGAGTGGTCAGGATGGGTCAGAAAAAGCAAGACATCATCCGCATAGGCAGAGAGTTTATACACTTCAGTACCTAAGAGAACGCCCTTAATATCATGAGAGTTACGAATAGCGATTAGTAGCGGTTCCAGAGCCAGGTCAAACAATAGAGGAGAAATGGGACAGCCTTGCCTAGTTCCTCTGTGTAAGGAGAAAGGGGGGGATACCTGAGAATTGACATAGACAGAGGCCATGGGTGCATCATACAGTAACTTAATCCAATTAGTGAAAGTGGATCCAATACCAAATCTAGTCATAGTATCAAATAAAAAAGGCCATTCTATACGATCAAAAGCTTTTTCCGCATCTAGGGAAACAGCAATGGAGGATTCTGTAGTGGGAAATAAAAATTCTTGTACATGGAGGAGCATACGGGTATTGTTCGCTATGAGTCTATTTTTAATAAATCCGGATTGGTCAGTATGTATAATATTGCCCAATATTTTAGATAAACGAGTGGCAAGAAGCTTAGTGAAAATTTTGTAATCAACATTGAGAAGTGAAATAGGCCTATAATTAGCAGGTGAAGTAGGGTCTCGACCAGGCTTTGGGATCACCACTATTCGAGCATCAGTGAAATTAGAAGATACAGAGCTAACAGAGGAGAGGGAGGAATAGAAATTAAACAGATAAGGCGTCAGCAGTTTCTTAAACGCATGATAGAAGTCCGTGCTGAATCCATCCGGGCCCGGAGCCTTCTTGGAAGGTAACGACATGATGGCCGCAGATATTTCATCCATGGATAGAGGAGCATCTAGCTGTGAGCGTTGTGCATCAGTCAGTTGCGGGAGGTCCAATTTGGCAAAAAAAGAGTCAAAGTCTATGGACGATGGATGTACTTCAGATTGGTACAACTGAGCATAAAAGTCCCGAAAAGATTGGAGGATGTCTCTGTCCAAGGTGGCAACAGTACCATGTGGGGTGACCAGTCTAGTTACTCGTGATCTGTCATTCTTCTTTTTCAGATAAGAGGCTAATAGTCTACCACATTTGTTGCTTTCTGCATAGTATTGTGTTTTGGAGTGGAAAAGATGCAGTTGGACTTGTGCACTGAGTTGTCGGTTATACTCAAATCTTGCTTGTTGTAATTGATTGAGAGTCTGAGCCGTAGGGGAGAGCAGGTGCAAATGCTCCAAATTTTCAGTGTGGTCTTGTAAGCGCTGAAGGGCTTGTCGTTGAAGACGTCTTCTGTGAGCAGAGTAGCTGATGATCTCTCCTCTGATGGTCGCTTTATAAGCTTGCCATAAAATTTCTGGAGAAGGGGTGGCATTGGAGTTGTCAAGGTAGTATTCCGACGTTTTTTTACTAAGAAAAGCATGAAAATCAGGCTCCGATAACAAGGAAGCATTAAACCGCCACTGTCTGTCGATACGTATAGGAGAGATGAGTTTAAGATGAAACAGTACGGCTGCATGGTCAGATACCAGGATGGAGCAGATTTTGGTGGCACTAATTTGAGACATCAGGGTATTGGAGACTAAGAAATAGTCAATTCGAGAGTGAGATGCATGAGGCGCAGAGTAATACGAAAAATCTTTCTCTGTAGGATGTTCTATACGCCATGGATCCAGTAGGCCAAGTTGAGAGATAAGGTAATTCAAAGTTTGAGTCGCCTTCGATGTAGTATAGCGTAATACAGTTGATTTATCAAGGAGAGAGTCCAGTGGCTGATTAAAGTCTCCACCAATTATATATGCTGAGGGATTGAGAGACAGCAATCGAGAAAAAACTGCTTGGAAAAATAAGGGATCATCCGCATTGGGCGCATAGAGGTTAAGGACGGTGTAAGAGCCATCTTGTAAAGTAAATTGTAGAAGATTCCAGCGGCCGTCAATGTCCATCTCTTGGTGGGAAATAGAGACATCCAGGCGCTTATGAAACAAGATGGCAGTGCCTCGCTTCTTTTTGAGAGCTGGGCTAAAGAAAACATGGCCGACCCATTGCTGTTTAAGTTTGAGGGATTCGGCGGCGGTCAAATGAGTCTCTTGCAATAGGGCAATGTCCGCATTCAGCGTTTGAAGATAAGTCAGGATTTTTTTCCGTTTTATCGGATGTGTGAACCCGTTGACATTGAGCGATACAATAGTAATTGAGTCTATGGTGGACGCCATTGTAGAGAATGTGAGAAAACATTTATGTTGCCAGGAATTACACTGCCGATTGGAGATCTCAGTAGGGAGAAAACTCGGAAAGGCCAAGGATATGCGGTAAAAAATACAGCAGGAGCATTAAAAACAGAGGGAAAATAAAAAAGCATTAGTGTCCAAATACTAGCAATTTCCTTGCTAGAAAGAGGTGTAGAAAAAGAAGGGCAATCGACGAACACTAAAACCAAGTGTTCGCCACCCATACTGTAGACTGGGCCTCAAGGGGGCCATGACCGCCTGGAAGGCTCACGGGAGGGAAAGATCAAAGGTGCTAATCACGGGAATATATGGCTTGTAGGGAACAATCCGGCAAATCATGTTACCATTTCTTCTTGGAGGCGATCATTGGATCGCAGAAACTCTTCCAGTTCCCCCGGAGTGTGAAAAAGCTGCGTGCGATTGCGATAGGTAACCCGCATCATGGCGGGATACAAAAGGCCAAATTTAGCTCCGAGAGCATGGAGGCGAGGCCGCATTGTCAAAAAGATCTTGCGTTTGGCAGCGGTAGTTTTCGCTAAGTCAGGAACAAACAAAATATTAGACCCCTGGAACTGGAGAGGCGACTTTGTTTTAGCCATAGAAAAAATTTGCAAGACTTGCGGATACCGCAGGAGTTTAAATATGATAGGCCTAGGAAAAGGCGAAGACCGGAGGGGACGCGACGGTACGCGGTGCGCCCTTTCTATTTCCAGTGGTGGAGAAAAAGTAAGCTGTAATGTCTCCGGAATTAAACCTGTAAGAAAAGTAAGAATGTCTGTACCTTCCGACCCCTCGGGGACTCCGAGAAGTCTGATATTATTGCGCCGGTTGCGATTAGAGAGGTCTTCCAAATCGCTGTGTAGCGCCTCAATTTCTTTGCCCAAAGGCGGGAGTGACGCAGTTGACACCAAGAGAGAAGAAATTTGAACTTCGGCATCATCCAACCGGTGTGCAAGATGATCAAACCGGGACGAGAGGGTTTGTAAATCTGACCTGATCGCGACGGTATTGTCTGTGTTGGTCTGTAACATATCCTTTAGCGTTTTGAGTTCGGCTAGTACCAGATCCGCAGACGCCATTTGTTTAGCGGGGACGGCCTTATCTGGAGTAGGGGGATCTGGTTTAGAGCGTTTTGTCCCAGCTGTGGCCGCAAAGGCTGCTTCAATTTTCCCCGTTTTTATAGTAGACATCCTAGGAAGGTAGCGCTTGAAGTAGCGGTTGAAAAAAGGTGCAAAAAATATGCTGAATTCCCTATAATAACAGGCGAGATCTCCCGGAGCTTAGCTTCAGGCGGCCATCTTGGTCTCCGCGCAAGAGCGCCCCCCAATGAATAATATATTAAATTAAATTAATGCTTCCTTGGCCGCCCTCTATTTTGGGGTGAGGAAAGCTCTGGCGCATTTGATTGTCCAGTTCTTGTATTCCTCCGCAGTGGTGTACCACCTAGGGCTCTGTGTCCATTGCCATCGTGCTGGATTGTGGATGTTAAATCTTTACCCCATCATGTCATAGAAACAACAGCAGGATCTGGGGATGTTCATATCTGATAATCTTAAGGAAGGCAAACAGGTAGGCAACTTAGGTAGGCAACAGCAAAAGCAAGAAAAACTGTTGGGTGTATAAGTAGAGGAATAGCCAGCAGGAAAGGAGGTCACATTGCCTCTATATAAGTCTCTGCTGAGACCTTATTTGGAATACTGTATACAGCTCTGGAGTCCACAAATTCAAAAGGGATATAAACCAAATTAAGTCAATCCAGAGGGCAGCTACTAAAATGGAACATAAGGACATAATTATAGGTTACAAAATATTTCTATCATTTCATAGGACGTGTAAAACTTTAGACTTTTGCATCATGTGTAGTAATATAATATTGATATCAAGGATTAATGGGACAAGTCACACAAAATGGGAATGAAGATGTTAGTGTATCCATGTGATTTTAAGAATGAAATTGCCATGGTCTCTTGCAGAAATTACAGTCTGTGGTTTTTGTTTTGTTTATACAAAAAAAAAGATAGATTTTTTTTTTTTTACATTTTTCTCTCACAGCATGTGAGATTAAAACAGATTTAAGCTACATTTCCCATTTTTACCATGAGAAAAAATGAAAATAGGTGAGAAAATCACCCCTGAAGACTACAGTGAGAGCAAAATGTCTGCAGCAAAGGATCTTTAGAAAATACTCTAGCCCCTGCTTGGAAAAATTATATTTGTTTCTGAGAGTTCTTGGAGATGACTAAAAGCTGCACAATTTTGCCCATGAAAAACTATTTCTGGGCTTGTTTGTAAATCTGTGGAGAATAGGGATGTGCAACTCCAAAATTTTTGGCTCCTTTTTTCACTTTTATTCAGATTGTTTATTTTGATCAGTTATTTTGCCAAATGGAAAAAAAAATCATTAAACAGGAACAAAACCCCCAAAACAAAACAAAAAAAACCCACAACCCTTAACTGCTAAAAACTAAAATGGCTTCCAGCAACCCTGTATGGCCTTACTGAGCCAAAACACTGCCCCAAGCCAGGTCCCAGGAATTAACCCTGGACCAGCCCCAGCCCCAGCAGCAAAGCCTGGTGCCAAGGCCTAGCCCTGTGCTGAGCCCTGCAATGAATCCTTGCCCCGGCACCAAGGCCTAGCCTTAGGCTGAGCCCGGCACTATGGCTTAATCCTGGGGCTTGCCCAAAGTAGGATGAAGCCAGGTCCTTCATCAGTGTCTGGGCCAGGGAACTCCCATCCTGGCTCCCTCTTTCCCCCTTCCCAGATTCAGCATTGAAATGTGAGGAGTAATGCCAGTCTCTCCTGCCTGAGCCCAGGTGCCTTAAAAAGGATGGTGCCAAAGTGACATCAATTGGCTGATTATTTCTGGTGCACCTGGCACCATTTTTCTAGAGGGCCATATATCAAAATAGCACTGTTTGCACCAGTACAAAGTGCTAAAGTGACATTATTTTTGTTCCACGCCAGGTAGATGGAACACTTTTTAAAGCACTGGGAAATGGGCAGGAAAGACTGGGCTTCAGCCCTTCCCATTTCAATGCTGCATCCAGGAAGAGGATAAGAAGAGCCAGGGTGGGATCTCCTCAGCATCAGCATTGGTAAAGGGCAAGGTCCTGGCCTGCTCTGGGAGAGCTCCGGGGATAGGCTATGGTGATGGGGCCCCAAGGATAAGCTGTAGCTCCAGGCCCAGCATACAGCTTGGCCGCTGTTCCAGGCCACTGGAGGCCCATTTAAAAATGCAAAAATACCTGAACATTTTTGGATATTTTTTTCAGATGCTATTTTCTCTTCATTCTGTTTACATAAAACTGAACATGCAGGGAGATCCTGCCTTGGCTACCAATTCCATTCCATGTCCAGCACAAAATTTTAGCAATGATTTATAACTTATTTCATAATAACTCTTCTAGCTGGCTATGTACGTCTCTCCATTTCTATAACTCAGCTAGACAACTTCGATCCACTGACAAAAATGTAGTGGGTGTTCCTACTTTAAAAACAGCAAGAAGGGAACTCAAAGAAAGTGTGCATTCTCAATAGCAAGCTCCACTAAAGCTGACACTAAAGATTTCAAAATAAATCTAAAAACCTACCTTTTCAAAAAAGCCTTTCACATTGCAAGCTAGAACCTGTTACATGCTGTGGATAATGATTTAGATTTATGAAGCTCTTGACACCATAACTAAACACCTCATGCATATACATGAATGCAGAAGTGAAACATTTTTCTTAATGTTGTTTAATTTGAGTATTGTTTATGTTTTATTGACTTTTATATAAATGTGTGAATATTATATTTTTGCTATGAATGTAACATTGTGAACTTCCCAATGCAATTTCTTTGTACAGCATGGTATATAAAAATTTTAATAAATAATAACGTGTAAATATCCTTCAGGGATCCTCTGATCTTGTTCCATGTTTACTTGAACTCTGATGTGTTCTCATCTCCACCAAAGGGTAGCTGTTCATAACATTTTGTGTAAAGAATATGGGACTGACAGGCGCCTGCAGGGAGGGCCCCCCTAACATGGCGCTTGTCGGGAGGGTCGCCGACCCCCCCCCCCCCCTTCTCTTACTCGCTGCTGTATCCGGGGTCTTCCGTCAGCTTAGGAGAAGGATGAGCCGGCGCTCGACGTGATGATGTCACCAGGCTGGCACTTTGGAGCGTGGTGACGTCACCGGGGCAGCGCACCGGGGACGTAGCGACGCTGCACTCGTGATATCGCGAGATTTCGGGCCTTAAAACCTCCGTGAGCGCTGTGACAAGGCCTTTTGCACAGCCGGTGCTCACGATTTGAATCTCTGGGTCCTGGACAAAGGAGTAGGCCTGCGGACACCATCCGAGGGCGGCAACACCGATTTCAAGGCCCCACGGGGCAGAAAATCAGCGCAGAGATTGTATAGGCAACGCGGAGGATGAAAGAGGACCCAACGTTCGATCAGGAAATCTTTAAAGGGCCAGGCAGCGTTTTTTAATAACGCAATGCTTTGCAGCCTCTGGGAGACCATGTGTTAGAGGCGCTGAGGAGGATGGCAGCAGCCCAGGGAGACCACATGGCAGAACCCCAAAGAAGGAAGGCAGCAGGCAGCCCGGTATAAGCCCGGAAAAGAAAAGAACTCCCTCCCTACAACTGAACTGTGAGCAAAAAACTTTATTTGTACCGTACGAACATGGCTGGGGAAAGAGGAAGCAAACTTGGGAGAGCAAGGCAGACCAGGGGACGGACCCGGAGGCAAAAAGAGACAGAACCCCAAGGATAGCAGGCGAAGATACCATTGCATGCAGGAGAGGGAGGAAGAGATCTTGGAAAGGGCACAGACCGGGCGGAGCAAATGTGAGGGGATGAGGGAATACATGTTTAAATCTTTAAGACTGTCCCATATGATTTATGCTGAAAACCATTGACCATTTTAGTCGCCACCCTCTGGGCTAACTTAATTTGATTTATATCCTTTTGAAGTTGCAATCTCCAGAATTGTACACGGTACTCCAAATAAGGTCTTTCTTGCTGGTTATTCCTCTCACTATGCACCTATGCCTCTTTCTTGCTTCTGCTTTGCCTACCTAAGTTGTCTACCTGTTTGACCTCCATAAAATCATCAGATATGGTTGGTCACTTCCAGGTCCTGCCCTTGTTTCTATCACGTGATGGGGAAAATGTTTAGCAGCCACAATCCGGCAGCATTTTCAGAATTGTGGCAGCAAATCTAGAGCTCTGGGTAACGCTGTAGACTCCTCTAGACAACTAGCACTCACTAAGGAAGGGTTAGAGGGGTTATGGGTTATGAGCTAGGATTTGGAGGGCATGAGGTCCCAGGGGAATTTTTTCAAAAAGAGGGAGAGGTTTGGATGGAAGGGGAAGGGAAAGAGGCCTATGCTCGGGGACTGTCACCTTTGAAAATGTCTTTATTAAACTTTAGCCACTTTAAAGGGTACCAGGTGAGACAGGACCGATTACTGAAACATTTTAAATCCTGTGGTATTTTTCCCTCCTGAGAAATTAACACAGATGAGTAAATATACCCCTAAATTTGATAAATATTAAGTAGCTACGCTTTCTTCCTTTTCTGAAATCATGAAGGAGGAAATGGTCCATCTTCTCTCTTCCTCCAAACTCACTATTTGTTCCACTGACCCCATGCCCACCTGGCTCCTCAGATCTAGCTTCCCTGCTGTCTTCCCTTTTGCTGTCATATCCTCAAATGATCACTTGCCACTGTGACACCCGTCCTTCCCACTGGAAAAGGTTTATTTCTTACGCATTTTTAATATCTTTAATATCACGCTTCCCCAGAACAGTGGCTAATGGCTGCTGTCCCAGTCAGCCTCTGTCCTGCCCCACCCTGCCCATCCCACCCAGACCCCGCCGCCAGCTTGCTCCTTTTTCAGGGCCCATCACTTATGCGCGTATCAGCAGTTAAGTGCATGGCTGGGCCCTTTTGAAAATATGTGTGGCACATGCAGGGCCCAGCCATGCAGGTAAGTGCCGATTTTTATGTGCATGGCCGTTTTAAAATTTGGCTGTTTGTGTAAAACAGTTTGCTCAGTTTCTGAAACTGAAAAGGATGCTATGATTGCTTATTTCAAAATCAACTTAAGTTCAACTCCAGCATTTCCAATAAAATTAATCACATCACAGAACAGGGATCTTGAAAGAGAAGTGAACATAAATAAATTAAATTGGCCTGTTTATTAAACTGCATTAAAGCATGTTTTTAATGCAATTTTTTGCCGTGCATATAATGCATTGTTCACCGTAGGGCCTATTTATTACATTAGTATTTATTGCATTATTTATGTTCATTATTGCTGTGTTTTAATGCATTATTTATTAAGGGCTTTATGCTCTTTAAAGTATAGCATGTTAAAGTGTCGCTCCTTGTGACCTTGGGCAAGTCACTTTACCCTCCATTGCCTCAGGTACAAAACGTAGGGGGTCATTTATCAAAATGCGATAAGGCATTTTCGCATGCGTTAAGGGCTTATCACATGCGAAAAGCCCCGTTAACGCATGGGATCGTATGGTGCAATGCAAATTCAGAAAATAGGAGGAGTGTGGGCTGGGTTAGCCTGTCTGCAAAGAGCTATTGCACAGCTGTAATGCTGATTTTGACTACACCTCTTTGGATTGTGTTAGGCTGTGCAAAGGTTTCCTCACCATTTGTGATGTCTCCCATAAGTCCTATTTCAGGTGAATTGATGGAGAGAGAGAGAGAGAGAGAGAGAGAGAGAGAGAGAGAGAGAGAGAGAGAGAGAGAGAGAGAGAGACTGGCCATAATATCATGGCCCATAGGTAGGTATTTGTATCCCTATGGTAGGCCCACCTAGTAACTCGAGGTGGGGTTTAGGTAAGAGTGTAAGGGGTTAGGGGCCACTTTGACATTCTACGTGACACCTACGAACAGAACAGTGGTCTCTTGTGAAGATTTGCTGGCCTTCGGAGTGAGGAAACTCACTCCAAGATGAGATTTGGGCAAGGTTCTCTCAACCTAGCTTGATGGACTCTCTACCGGTCTTAGAGGCACTCTCCAGCCCCTCCCACTGACGTCAGGGTCCAGATGGTAATTCAGTGAGAACAAACTCACCCAATGAGGAAACACAGTGCTTCAAGCAGGCTCTGAAGCTCTTTTTTTTCAGGTAATTAGCTGTCCTGTAGTGAAGCTGCTCTGTGCCGGTCTTAGAGGCACTCTCCAGCCCCTCCCACTGACGTCAGGGTCCAGATGGTAATTCAGTGAGAACAAACTCATCCAATGAGGAAACAGTGCTTCAAGCAGGCTCTGAAGCTCTTTTTTTTCAGGTAATTAGTTGTCCTATTATTTGGCATTTTAAATAGTTCATTTCAATTTTAACCCCAAAATCCATGTTAAGGGATAACTGCCTTAAAGTCAATTGTGCATATGTTTATATGCATTAACTCTACTATAATATGAATTAAGCAGAGGAATTTGGAAAGGAGATGATTTATTGCATTAAAAGAATTTGGGTAATAGGGTTAACTTGATTAGTTTTGTTAGAGTGGTATTGAGTTTTATTTTTTAGAAATAAATTATTAGGTCAGGAAATTTGTGGTCTTATCACTCCACTGCAGGACATATTTATAATGGATTACCTGGCTGTTAATATAGAAATGAATGATTTGATCTTATTTCGTTGTGATCTGGTACAAGCCAAAGTAATATTTGTATCACATTCTAATACTAAAATAAAATATTTAAATGACTACATTGCTGCTTATTCATTCAAATCATTTATAAGAATATGAAGTAGCAAGCACTCTAGTATTCACCCATGTGAGAAGCCACTTATCACCTTTTTCCAGATGAAATATGTGCCATTAATTTTAATCTGTTTGTATCTCCTCATCTGGACATATAATATCCACTTCTAAAGAGTATCTCCAAATCCTGTTTTCCATTATTTGTTAATCAGCTTTTCCTTTTTTCCCCTTGTCTAGCAATTTTCTTCTGCTGCTTTCAGCTTCCAGCTCAATTGAGGCTACTTCATTTTGGGCTATAGCACCCTATAAGCCTTCATTCACAATCACTTTGGAGGGAAGGTTACCCTAGGTTATATCCCTTCACTTAGCCCAACAATTGCAGTAATGGTCCTCAGTTGGGGACCTCATACCACAGCTACCTCCAGACTGTTGTAAGGCACATGCTGATTCTGGCTGCTGTCACTGTTAAATAATGGCTGAGATTTTCCTTCTCCTGGGGACTGTGAACACATTCTCCAAAGTATCCCCAGGCCTGGTCATCATAGGAAGTGGAGTCTTGGCCCAAAAATCAAACCCAAGTACTCTCTATGGCAATGTGCAGCACTGAGCCATAGAACTGGCCCCAGTAAATAAGTCTTTCATAAAATGCTGTATCAAAAGCTTTAGGAAATTCTTGTTAAATATACATAAGATAGATTTGCATGCATATCTTATGCATATTGATTGTGGATATCCTGAAAACCAGGCCTGTTTGTGGTTCTTGAGGACCAGAGTTAACTACCCATATTGTAAAAATTCCTCTCACTTGAATTTATTCCTGAAGTATTATATGCAGTAAATTCAGTTCTAGCTAATTTTAATATGGGTTATATTTCTTACTAACTTTTGTATGCTTCAAGTCTGTTTTTACCCATTCCTTGGTTATGTACCTTTCTTGTGCCTGATGTTTGCATCTAGAACCATCATACTGAGACCTATTCAAGAAAGCAGTGATCCTCAACAAAATAGTACAGGAGCCCCTAACCATTCTGATTTTCAGGATATCCACCTCGAATATTCATGAGACAGATTTACATGTGCTGCCTTCATTCTGTGCAGATCCTTCCCATGCATATTAATTGTGAACTTCCTAAAAACTGGGCTAGCTACAGGCTCTGAAGTGTGCATGCTAAGCCCATTTAGCATGCACAAAAATAGCATGCAGTGTACCAATTGCCCATTACTGGATTCTGTTCCCTCTTGACTTACAGCTGGTATCTGACTCCATGAGTGTTGGGAAACACCTAAAGACGTAGCTCTTCCTGTGACTTCTACATAAGCATACCTGTACTTCTGCTAACTCTAGCCTACTATATTTCTAATAGGGATGTGAATCGTTTTTTGACGATTTAAAATATCGTCCGATATATTTTAAATCGTCAAAAAATCGTTAGGGCCACGATACAATACCAATTCCCCCGATTTATCGTTAAAAAATCGTAAATCGGGGGAAGGGGGAGGGCAGGAAAACCGGCACACTAAAACCCCCTAAAACCCACCCCCGACCCTTTAAATTAAATCCCCCACCCTCCCGAACCCCCCCAATGCTTTAAATTACCTGGGGATCCGGCGGTGGTCCAGAACGGCGGCGGTCCGGAACGGCCTTCTCAATAGAATCGTGTTGTCTTCAGCCGGCGCCATTTTTCAAAATGGCCGCCGCAAAATGGCGGCGGCCATAGACAAAAACGATTTAACGGAGGAGGTCGTTCCGGACCCCCGCTGGACTTTTGGCAAGTCTTGTGGGGGTCAGGAGGCCCCCCCAAGCTGGCCAAAAGTTTCCTGGGAGTCCAGCGGGGTTCCGGGAGCGATTTCTTGCCGCGAATCGTTTTCGTACGGAAAATGGCTCCGGCAGGAGATCGAGTGCAGGAGGGTCGTTCAGCGGCAGTCCGGAACGACCTCCTGCAGTCGATCTCCTGCCGGCGCCATTTTCCGTACGAAAACGATTCGCGGCAAGAAATCGCTCCCGGAACCCCGCTGGACTCCCAGGAAACTTTTGGCCAGCTTGGGGGGGGCCTCCTGACCCCCACAAGACTTGCCAAAAGTCCAGCGGGGGTCCGGAACGACCTCCTCCGTCGAATCGTTTTTGTCTATGGCCGCCGCCATTTTGCGGCGGCCATTTTGAAAAATGGCAGCCGGCTGAAGACAACACGATTCTATTGAGGGGACCGTTCCAGACTGCCGCCGTTCTGGACCACCGCCGGATCCCCAGAGTAATTTAAAGCATTTGGGGGGGGGGTTCGGGAGGGTGGGGGATTTAATTTAAAGGGTCGGGGTGGGTTTTAGGGGGGTTTAGTGTGCCGGCTCACGATTTTAACGATTTTTCACGATAGTTTACACACCCAAACAGCAACAATACAATTCCCTCCCCCTCCCAGCCGAAATCGATCGTTAAGACGATCGAGGACACGATTCACATCTCTAATTTCTAATATGCTCATTTAATACCTTTATACCCCTGTTGTCTTAAAGGTTTGTCACTATGTATTTACTTTCTATATTTATTGTAATTAAGTAATGTAGGAATTGTTGGTTTTCTATCTTGCATTATTACCTTCTACAATGGTTGCAATCATTGAAATCCTTTTCTAGCTCCAGAAAGTGCACAATATATATACCGATAAATAAGTGAATGAATGAATGAATGCATGGCTTAGCACACATGTTAAACCAGATCTCCAACCTCTTATTTATTTATTTATTGATATTTATAGACTACCGAATACTAAGGCCCAAGGTGGTGTACAGTAAAACATACACAATTTAAAACAATAATAGAACAGAACTATTAACAGTCTCCTGAAATGAAAACCAAGACACAGATCATGCTAACTCAAACAATTGTGTTTTGAGCATAGCTTTAAAAGTCTTTGTGCAGCTGATCAGACATAATGCCTGGGGGAAAGATTTGCAAAGGTCTGGCACTGCCATGGAGCAAGCTCGCTCTCACTTTTCTGCTAGGCAAGTCTGATATACAGTTGAGATATCAAGCAACCCCTCTCTCAGAAGACCACAAAGACCATGATGGAAAATAATCGTTTAAAAATAGTTTATGGACTAACAGTAAAACTTTGTAAGTAACTCATGAATGGATTGACAGTCAATGTAACTCCTTAAGCACTGGAGAAATATGGTCATGTATCGAGCAGCCTGAAATCAATCTTACCACAATTTTCTGAAGCAACTGCAATTGCCCTCAGTACTGATGCTGGAAAGGTGATATACAGTGCATTGCAGTAATCCAGTAATGGCAGTATCAAAAAAAACCTGTATGACAGAGCGAAAATCAGCTGGAAATAACAAAGGTTTCAAGCATTGTAAGAAAACGGAACAAATCACTAACCTGGGCCTAGATTCATCATTCTGCTATATTTATAGAAGAATAATGGCCCGCAAACAAAAAAGGAGTGAGGGGTGATAGTGTGCAGCCAGCCACATCATGGCAGTGAGGTTTCGCCTGCCACAGTATAGCGTGCCGCACACTATTACTCATATAGCACCATGGGAAGAGGTGTACTTATTTCCCACAGTGCTGCCAGTGATAATGTGAAAAGCATTGCCTGCAGTGCTGCTGGGACATAACTCTACTCAAACCCCACCCACAGTCCTCCCCTTCCACTAATTTGAATAGCACTGCCACGATGCAGCAGCTATCGTGTGCAGTAGGGCGTTATTGCAGGTGATAAGGCCCTATCACATACAATAAGGCCACATCGCAGTTTGATGAATTACCTGGTTGATTTGCTTGCCAAATGTCAGGCCTAAAATTAAAGAACGTAAAGAAGCAGGTTAGCCATGCCATTTTAATTGCCAGCAGACATTGGGACAGAAAAGAGTGAGCCTTTCTCCTGCCTTTATTTTCTCTCTAAGAACTTTGGAAGGAATAGATAGGGGGCAAGAAGTGAGCATCAGGTCCCTGGATTTTTCTGATGGACATAGGGTGATACAATCTGAGGTCTTTTGTTTTTTGACCTGGGATGGGAATTTGGGCCACACAGCCTTTGCTATGTTAGGAGAGCAGGACGGGGGAAATTGTGTCATAAAGCCTGCTATGATATGCTGGGAGGATAAGGTTGAGGGTGAGAGTGAAGTTTGGGCCATACAGGTTACTTTTTGAATTGGCAGCAGGGTTGTGGGTAGTAATGACCTGCTTTTTTTGTGGGGTATGGGGTTCCCACATAATAACCATCTATCTAACTTTAGGCCAGATAATGTAGGTGGATTTCAGACATGCACATGGTAGCAGTTTTTTCAGTTAGTGTGTATCTAATATTGACACAATTTTTACAACATATACACAAAAATGTAGTGAATTACATGGTAAGTTACATTCTAGTTGGAAGATTAATTTTTTATCAGGTGTGTGCTAAAAACTGTTTCCACAACTTTTAATGCAAATATTCCTTTATTGGCCTTTACTGGTCTTGGTATTAGCACAGAGAATAAAATAGCTCATTTTCCCATCCTGCTATAATAGCTAAAAATCTACCTATTTCTATAACTGCAAAATTAAAAAAAAATAATCCCTTGAAATTTCTGTTCTCATTCCTAGAAATGTTGTTTTTCAATTCAGCTGTGAAATGTCTTATACAATCTTCTCCCAAAATGTTCCCATGATGCTTCCCTGTATTGACCCTGGGCCTCGGTGATGGGACCTGAGATCAGTCATGCACCTAGGCCTGGGCCCCGGCACCGGGCCTAGGCTTTAGCAGTGGGACCAGACCAAGACCTGGTCCTGCTGGAAGTCCATTATTTTATTTTTTTTAAATATACAAATATCAAAATAGCAAAGGTTTTTGAGTATTTTCATCAGAAGCTATTTTCAGTTTGTTTCACTCATGACTAGCAATTGCTGCCGGTGATTCATTGATAGAGATTGCTGCTGGAATGGCCAGAGAGGACTTCTCTCTCCTCCTCCTGTCTTGTATTTCCTGCCTCTTTGGGTGCGCTATCTGATGGTCCTTTCTTTTTTTTCTCCTTAGTCAATCTGTTTCCCTATTCTTTAACTAAAATAAAAGGGAGAGGAAACTGACTACACTATCCATGATTATCTTCCAGTGGTAAATCTATTATGTTCCCTTAATGTAGTCTTGTAGCCTTGTTGAACATTTGCTAGCTAATAGAGAAGAAACTAGAAAAGCTGTGATCCCTAATCTTATGCAGGTATGGAGGAAATAAGATGGCATATATATTTAAATTAATTTATAACAATGGCTCACTTCCTCAAATTTTTAACAAACTAAAGAAGTTTTTTATAATACCTTTGAGGATAATTGCTAAAAAGCAATAGCTATGACTTTATATTTTTTTAAACAAACTCTCCGGGTATGGTATCAGAAAAAAGTGCTCACAGTCTCACAGGCTCTTGCCCTATACAGGGCTACAACCCTTCTCATGTATTGGCACTGCTGAATCATGTCATCTACCATTTACCACGGGAGCGTGGTACTTGCACTCTCTCTTTCTCTCTCTGTGCTAAGCTCAGCAATACAGTTGCAGCCCATGATATGTATTCTGCAGCTTCTTTGGCTCATAATATGGCACCTCTAGGTTAAAGCACTTTTAAGCTTTAACCCGTATCCTCTATGGTATTTCTTAATTATTACCACCTTTACTTCCTTCCAGCTACATAAGCTTCCAAGTTCTTTATCCTTGTTGAATGTAACTTTGCCTTATTCATTTCTTATTCATTTCTTTTGTTTAATTTTCTTTAGTTACGCTACAGTTATACCCTTGTTAAATGTAAACCGATCCGATATGGTTATTACTATGAAGGTCGGTATAAAAAAGTGTTAAAAAAAAAGTGTTAAATAAATAATATTTTCTTTCTTACTCCTTGAATTTCATAAGCCCTTGAGGCTGTTCCTTAAAATGATCTTGACAAATGTGTTACTGCTCACTTTGAACAATTTATTAAACCCGGATCTTACCAATGTTTCTTGGGAGACTTAGTTCAACTATCAAAGCTGAAATCTCTTCTATATTGGAGCTAGGGAATTTAGCAGAACTTTTCTTAGCACTTATGGGCTATGACTTTCACCAAAGAGCCAATATCAATCTTACTATGACTCCACTTAAAAATGGATGATGTCAATCTAAGGTAATAATGTTATGCCTCAGTAAATAAATTTTACCACAAATTTCATTTCAGTAATATCATTCAGATTGGAGTCTATCCCCCTCATTTATCAAATGCCTAAGGTGTTTTCACATGCATTAAGGGCTTATTGCATGTGAAAATGCTTTTAATGCTTGCGATAGCACCATATTGAATGGTGTGATGCAAATCTGATAAAGAGGGTGCTGGGTTTACTGTTTTGTGAAGCCCTATTGTGTGGTTTTAACTACAATGCTTTTCAGGCATGTTATGGCTGTATCACCTGTTGTGATGTTTTCTGTGGATGCTGGTTGAGTGAGTGAGTGAGATAATACACTGACCCTAGATAGGTATTTATATCTCTATGGGAGGACCACCTAGTAACTCGAAGTGAGGTTTAGGTATTAGTGTAGGGGTTAGGGGCTACTTTGACATTCAATGTGCGATGTATGAACAGAACAGTGCTCTCTTGTGAACATTTGATGACCCTCGGAGTGAGGAAACTCACCAAAGATGAGATTTGTGCAATGTTCTCTCAACCTAGCTTGATGTTACCCAGGTAGAGTGTCCCTCACTCCGAGGGTCATCAAATGTTCACAAGAGAGCACTGTTCTGTTCATACATCTCACATTGAATGTCAAAGTAGCCCCTAACCCCTACACTAATACCTAAACCTCACCTCGAGTTACTAGGTGGCCTACCCATTAGGGGTGTGCATTCGGATTGACCGCATTAGTAAAACGCAACTCATATTTTTTTTTTACTTAAAAAATTGATTCGACATAAACGATCGGATTTCCCACATATCGAACATAGATATGTTCGATATGTGGGAAATCGCGATTGTTGAGCCAAAATAAAAATATAAACCCCCTCACCCTCCTTAATCCCCCCCCCCCCCCGACTTACCACAACTCCCTGGTGATGGAGCGAGGAGTGAGGACGCCATTTCTGCAATCCTTGGCGAGAAGCATGTGACGTCAGCGGCACGTCGAGTGACGCTGGCGTCACGTGATTCCCGGCTCGTTCGCGCCGGACGGCTCGTTCGGCCCAAAAAGAACTTTTGGCCAGCTTGGGGGGGTCAGGAGGCCCCCCCAAGCTGGCCAAAAGTTCTTTTTGGGCCGAACGAGCCGTCCGGCGCGAACTTGCCGGGAATCACGTGACGTCGGCGTCACGTGATTCCCGGCTCGTTCGCGCCGGACGGCTCGTTCGGCCCAAAAAGAACTTTTGGCCAGCTTGGGGGGGTCAGGAGGGCCCCCCCAAGCTGGCCAAAAGTTCTTTTGGGCCGAACGAGCCGTCCGGCGCGAATGAGCCGGGAATCACGTGGCGCCGCGTCACTCAGACACGACGTCACGTGATTCCCGGCAAGTTCGCGCCGGACGGCACGTTCGGCCCAAAAGAACTTTTGGCCAGCTTGAGGGGGTCAGGAGGCCCCCCCAAGCTGGCCAAAAGTCTTTTTGGGCCGAACGAGCCGTCCGGCGCGAACTTGCCGGGAATCACGTGACGTCGGCGTCACGTGATTCCCGGCTCGTTCGCGCCGGACGGCTCGTTCGGCCCAAAAAAGAACTTTTGGCCAGCTTGGGGGGTCAGGAGGCCCCCCCAAGCTGGCCAAAAGTTCTTTTTGGGCCGAACGAGCCGTCCGGCGCGAACGAGCCGGGAATCACGTGATGCCGCGTCACTCGACGTGCCACCGACGTCACATGCTTCTCGCCAAGGATTGCAGAAATGACGTCCTCACTCCTCGCTCGATCACCAGGGAGTTGTGGTAAGTCTGGGGGGGGGAATTAAGGAGGGTGAGGGGGTTTAAATTTTTTTTTGCACATATGTACATATACCCAACTCATTGGATTTTTTTTATGTCCATATTGGCCGCAAGTGGGACCCCCCTTTCGGACATAAAAAATATGAACATAAAATTTTGCTCTGCACATCCCTACTACCCATAGAGCTATAAATACCTATCTAGGGTCAGGGCATTATGGCTCTCTCTCTCTCTCTGTAAACATGGTCTCCCAATGGTTGTATGAAGGAAATGGTACTTACCTCAAAGATGAAAAAGTGATCACAATTTGCAGTAACTTAGCTCTTCACATATGGATAGATTTTATAAATGTACGCGCAGGCGTACTTTTGTTCGTGCACCAGGCGTGCACAAAAGTACGCTGGATTTTATAAGATACGCGCGTAGCCGCACGTATCTTATAAAATCCGGGGTTGGCACGCGCAAGGGGGTGCACATTTGTGCAACCTGCGCGCGCTGAGCCCAGTGCGCGCTGCCTGTTCCCTCCGAGGCCGCTCTGAAATCGGAGCAGCCTCGGAGGGAACTTTCCTTCCACCTCCCCTCACCTTCCCCTCCTTTCCCCTTCCTAACCCACCCCACCGGCCCTATCTAAACCCTCCCCCCCTACCTTTGTTGGTGTAAATCTGCGCGTGCCAGCGGGCTGCTGGCGAGCCATCACTCGACCCAGGGGCTGGTCCGGAGGCCTCAACCATGCCCCCGGGCCGGCCCCTGAAAGGCCGCGTCACTCGTGGCCCGCCCCCAAAATGCCACATAACTCGCGGCACGCCCCCCCCCCCCCCCCGACACGCCCCTCCATGCAAGCCCCGGGACTTACGCACGTCCCAGGGCTTGCGTGCGCCACCGAGCCTATGCAAAATAGGGTCGGCACGTGCAGGGGGGGGTTTGGGGTAGGTTTTTGGGGGATACACGCTTATCGTACACACGTACCTCTTTGAAAATCTACCCCATAGGTATTAGCACAAATTGCAATAAACTCCCTATTACCATAAAACATGCCCCTTTTGCAATTACATGCAATATTTATCACATTTTGATAAATCCAGGCCTATATTTGCAATTAACATGAATTTTAAGATCATTTTTTCCCTCATTTAAAGATCAATTTTTAAATCCATGCATGGACGTCTATGTGCGTGCAGTTCCCTACATGCACACATGCATGGCTAAGTTTTGTAAAAAGCGCATGGCGAAGTGATAGAGCCTTTCCCCAATTCCCTCTCATTTTGCCCTCTAGCTAACTTGCTTCCCTTTTCCCCTGTCTGCCCTGACCCCTAAAACCCCTCTAGTTATCTCTTTTTATTGTTGTTTTTATATTTATCTGCTCTCCTGAAAAGTAGTAGGTTGCACAGACCAGCTGGCTGCCAGCATGCTTTAGCAGGACAGTGCCTGCCAAGACCCCATCCCACCCCTTTTTTCAGAAACCCATCTTCGGCACGTACCGGGAGATATGCATATGGCCTGGGCCATGCACGTATTCCCCGGCAACACTTGAGTACAGTTTTTAAAATCAGGCCGATAATATTTATTAGATTTTTCTAAGTTGGTTGATGTAAAAGAAAGTTATTTTAATCTTTGCTTTACTCTTGTTTTCCCATAAAAACTGTCAAATTTTAATAGGTGTCAAATTTGCTTTTCTGTATAATTTCAAATATGATGAAAGTTAGATTAGATGTTCCTTACCTCTAGACTACTGTCCCTTGTGTTGTTTCCTTTATTTTTAATGCTTTTACATTATCTTTAAATTATTTTTGTTGGCGCTGGAATCTCTGTGTTTTCCCTTTTTTAAACTTTAAAACCCCCATATGGAGTCAGATTAAAGGCTCCAGTCACCCATCCAGGTGTCCCCTAACTTTATTTTAATTTATGTTAATATAGTTTTGCAAATTTTGTAAATGTTGGCATCAGGGCTGCCATTTTCCACCCAGAATACTAAAACTTTCAAGGAGCCCTTTTCAGGCCTCCTCTACCTAAGGCCATGTGCTTTACATTTTATTTTTACTTATTCTTGCCTTTTTAATTTTAATCATGTCACAACCATGAAACAGAAAATGATTCACAATGACATCACTGGATTAATGTAGCCTGTATTTCCTCAAGTGCCGGTGGCTTGCCTGGAACCACTGGACACTGACCATGCTTTCTCCAAGTCTGTTATTGTCAAGCCACAATAGCAATGGCTCTGCCTCTCACTGCTGTGGCCATCAAAGGAGGCCATAGCTCTGCCCCTTTGAGCACCGCAGGAAGTGGCAACACTTCCATGGCTGTTCTACACTGCACCACTGGCTCTCTCCATGGCAGCACGATGCTACCTCTCCACTGCTGCCCTCATAGCTCTGCATTCAAAACAAAACAAACATGGCCTTTGATGAAATCAAAAGTTTTATTGCATCTCTTTGTTTAATATAATTCAATGTAACTTATAATATTCCTTACTGATGATGCTATGCTTGCTATGACTGCTACTTTAGATTTTAATAAGAATAAAATATATAAAAAAAATCTTGCTCAAGGTATACATTATGAGACTTTTTGGCTCTATGGATAAGATAAAAGATAATTATAATTGGTAGAAAATAAACATAATGATGTGTGACCTTTTCTTATTTGTGCTGTACATAGAAACATAGAAAATGATGGCAGAAAAGGAACAAATGGTCCATCCAGTCTGCCCAGCAAGCTTATAGAAGCAGGTGCTGTACCATACAAGCAACCCCCTTACTTAGTTTCCCAAACCATCAAAGTCAGGGCCCTTGTTGGTTGCTGTCTGAGTCCAGTTCTCTGTTACCTCTTGCCGTTGAAACAGAGTGCAATGTTGGAGTTGTATCCAAAGTATCAGGCATGTTGTTTTATGGGTAGCAAGTTACCCCCATGCTTATTTGTTTTCCCAGATCATAAAATCCACTGTCCTTGTTAGTTGCTGAATGAATCTAATTCCCTTTTTCTTCTTTTCCCCCTGCTGTAAAATCAGCGAGCAATAATGGAGTTGCATCAATAGTATGAAGGCTTATTGGTTAAGGGTAGTAACCGCCACACTAGCAAGTTACCCTCATGCACTCTTTTCTTCATTTTCATCCTCTAGCCCGTAGGGATCCCCAGTGTTTATCCCATGCTCCTTTGAATTCTTTCACCATTTTTGTCTTTACTACCAACACCGAAGGGCATTCCAGGCATCTAGCACCCTCTCCATGAAGAAATATTTCCTGACATTGGTTCTGTGTTGTCCTCCCTGGAGTTTCATTATGTGACCCCTAGTTCTATTGATTTCTTTCCAATGGAAAAGGTTTGTCAATTGTGCATCAATGAATCCTTTCAGGTATCTGAAGGTCTGAATCATATCTCCCCTTCACTTCTTCTCCTCCAGGGTATACATATTTAGGTCTTCAACCTCTCCTCATTAGTCATTTGATGGAGACCCCCCCACCATTTTTGACACCCTTCTCTGGACCAACTCCATCCTGCCTCTGTCCTTTTTTAGATATGGTCTCCAGAACTGAACACAATACTCCAGGTGAGGCCTCATCAAGGACTAGTACAAGGGGACTATTACTTCCTTTTTCTTACTGGTTATTCCTTTATCTATGTAGCCCAGCATTCTTCTGGCTGTAGCTAGCGCCTTGTCACATTGCTTCACCGCCTTCAGAGAGCTAGACACTATCACCCCTCCCTTGCTCCGTATGCAACATTCCTTCACCCCCCCCTCCCCCCCCCCCCCCAAGACATACAGGTCTTTCAGATTACCACACCCCAGATGCATGATTTTATACTTCTTGGCATTGAATCCCAGCTCCCATATCTTTGACCACAGTTCAAGCTTACTTAAATCTCGTCTCATTCTCTCTACTTCTTCTGGCATGTCTACTCTGTTGCAGATCTTAGTATCATCCACAAAAAGACAAACTTTACCTTCTATCCCAATGGGCATGGTGCCAAGTGATTGAAGAAGAGCAGTGGTTGTCTTGCTTCACAAGAGTGGAAGCAGAGAGGAGGCTGGAAACTACAGATTAGTTAGCCTCACCTCGGTGGTGGGAAAAGTAATGGAGACAGAGACACTGCTGAAGAAAAGAATAGCAAACTATCTACAGTCAGAAGAATTGCTGGACCAGAGGCAGCATGGATTCACCAGAGGAAGGTCCTGTCAGACAAATCTGATTGTCTTTTTTGATAGGCTTACTAAAAAAATTGGATCAAGGAAGAGTGCTCTATGTTATCTACTTGGATTTCAGCAAAGCTGAACTTGGTAGATTTGTTCTGCAGCAGATTCTTTAGAAAATCTTAGAAATCTTAAAATCTCCACACCCTCCACCTAGTACAACCCCACCCCATCAACCACTCAGTCACCACTAAAGAAAGCCCAAGAAGCTCATCCACCATCTTCACCCTATGACCAGTTAAATATTTTTTATTTCCAATTTTATCCCTCCTTTTTGCCCCTATATTATAGTCAAATACTCTCAGTCCCTTGGTTATCATTAGTACATGTCACAGTATACTGAGTTGGCCAGGACTCAGCACAACTGCAGATAAGGTATAGATAGATAAG
Organism: Rhinatrema bivittatum; assembly: GCF_901001135.1. Classification (NCBI taxonomy): domain Eukaryota; kingdom Metazoa; phylum Chordata; class Amphibia; order Gymnophiona; family Rhinatrematidae; genus Rhinatrema; species Rhinatrema bivittatum. Next base: position 170,029,233 of record NC_042620.1, read on the forward strand.
GGTTTCTTCTTATCTTATTTATTGATTCATTTCTTATCTTAGTTTCTCCTCTAATTTAGTTCTAGTGCTTACTTTTATACTTTTTTTATTAGAAGTTTACATAAGATGGTGTCTTATTACAACAAGAACAGTATAAACAATATATAATATGAAGTTATTTTGTCTTCATGATATCAAAGATGTAAATATGTCCTAGTTATCATGGAATAATTCACCTCCAGACAAATTACTTATATTCATTGATGGTCTAGCCTTCTCATAGGTTATAGGTGGGCCTGAGCCTACTGGCCAGAGCCCACCAATAACCGATGCGCCGCCCTCCCCCACAAAAACGGAGACCCAGCGGGAGGAGGGGGGGCGAGAGGTGCGCAGCAAGGCCATCGGGAGCGCCGGCGTGCAAGCGCTAACGCGGGCAATAAGCCCTGCCCCAAGTTACCACAGTCAGCGGGGAGCGCCAGCGGCGCCGGCTGATGACGTCATTGGCCCTTTAAAGGGTCGTGACTGAGATCAGGGAACCCCTTTTTCGGATCGCGCACCAGCAAAGAAGGAGAGGGGAAGACCCAGCCCAGAGAGAGCCGGAACAGTTCGATCAGGCAGCATGACCGCTGGCACAACGGCGATCCAGCGCCTTCGCTGAGGTGCTATCATCGTTGAAATCCAGAAGCATGTACGGTAATTAGGGGATGGCCCAGGAAGCATAGATTTGTAGTTAAGGCTGCGAGGGAGTCGTTGCGGTTTTGCTTCAGGGGTGTTGGGCAGGCGTGCAACAGCACACAAAATAAATAAATAAATAAATAAATCAAATAAAACATAGGGGGAGGCGAGCACAAACTCGCGCAGCCCCGGCCGCGTGGGTCAGAGCTGCCCCGAATGCCGCGCACGGGTGATCTGTCCTTACATGCTGCTGTGCCGCGTGCGAGGCAGGCCACGAACCCGACACACCCCTATGCCTTACTTTGGGTTTTTGGGAGGAGAGTCGCGTCTCCTGCGGTGTCATGAACGGAAAGGGGCAAGGAAGGCCTGTCGTTTTTCCTGCCCCTCCAAAAAAAAAAAAAATAAATAAGCTCGCTGGCTCCAGCTATCTGAACGGAAGGGCTTGCAGGCCGGCGGCCGCATGACTTGATGCATGCTGTCAGTGGGGTTTTTGGTGCAGGACGGAGCGCTTAACTAGGGGGTGGCCCGGCCCAGGCACGGTGACGGGGGTTGGGGACAACGCGGCATGGGAAACGGGACCATGCAGCCCAGTCGCGGACATGCGACTGCGCCGGGGGTTGGGGGTGTGGATGAGCCTCATGGCTAGGAAGGCATGGCTTCCGGGGGGGGGGGGAGGGGGAAACAGTTTCCCCCTAAGGAATAAATATTTGCAAGCGGGCAATGGAGTTCTACTACTCCCGGACGGTCAGGCACTTTTAAACAGCAAATACAATCTGGGGAGCAGTTACTGGATACCCCCCCCTTTTCCGTGCCGCTGAAGCATGCTTTGGGATGGCAAGTTTGTTCTCTCCGCTTTTGGAGGTCGGCAAAAGCCCGGTAGAAACGCAGTTACTGTATACCTTCTTTCTTAGTTTCTTCTTATGGGAGGGAGGGTATAAAGCTCGCAATAATGACCTGATTTTTGAGACTTGCTTGATTCACCCTTGTTAAACACCAGACAATAGTTAAAAGCGGATGTGACGAATTGCATGAGGATCTTTTGGGACCGGAGGATGAGGTTTGGCGTGCATAGGTGCAGGGTGATGCATGTGGGGAAAGATGGCCATGGCCCAGCTACACGATGTGGGGTTCCTCGTTGGGAACTGCCTCCCAGGAGGGAAGTCTGCGTGTCAGGGTAGAAGGTGCATGGGGGTTGTCGGCTCGCTGTGTGCTGTGGCGATCAAAAAGCAAAACATGGGGAAAGGAATGGTGAAGGGGGCGAAGAATGTCGTGGTGCCTCAGTATCGCACCAGGGTGGGACCCCGCTCTGAATACGGTACAATTCTGGTCACCGTATCTCAAAAATGATATAGTACAATGGAGAAAGTACAGAGAAGGGCAACTAAAATGATAAAGGGAAGAAAACAGCTCCCCTATGAAGAAAGATTATGAGGTTAAGGCTGTTTTGCTTAAAGGGGCAAATAGGATAGAGGTGTTTAAAATCATGAGAGGTCTAGAACGGGCAGATGTGAATCAGTTAGTTACTCGTTCAGATAATGGAAGGAATTATTGGATGTTAACAAGTAGCACATTTAAAACCAATCAAAAAAAAAACAAAAAACCAAGTAGCACATTTAAAACCAATCAGGTAAAATTCTGTGCGCACAACATACAATTATGCTCCGCAAGCTGTTACGGAGGCGGGTGGTTAGTGCGGTTAGTGCAGCTGGGGTCCAAAAAGGTTGGGATAGGTTCTTGGAGGAGAAGTCCATTAACTGCTATTAATCAAGTTTACTTTGGGAATTGCCACTGCTATTAAACACCTCAGTAACATGGGATATTCTTAGCGTTCGGGTAGTTGCCAGGTTCTTGTGACCTGGTTTGGCCCTGTTGGAAGCAGCATGCTGGGTTCCATGGATCCTTGGTCTGACCCAGCATGGCAATATAAGTTATTAGTTATACGAATGAATGGATTTCCCAGAGGCAGAGTCAGCGCAGATGAAGGATATACCCAGACAGCAGATGGAAAATGACTGGGAGCCTGGGATGAGGACGCGGGGAGGGGGCAGAGTAAGGGTTCCACGGGATGGCGGGCCAACCACCGACAGCTGGAAAGGAGCACAAGCTCAAGAGGTGTTCCAGCTCAAACAGCTCTCTCCCTATTATCTTGTTCTATGCTGCACCCCCAAGGGGAGGAGTTAGCAATTTAGGCTGAATTCTGGGGCCAATGGCAGATGACAGACGACAGCATCCTTAAGGGGAGATCCCGAGAGAGACCACCCGCTAGGCTGGAGTGTTGGGATAGACACAGACAATTCGTTATTAGACTGGAAGTAGAATCACCAGGGTTAGCAGTGGTGAGCGGATGGGCCTGGCAGGGTTGCGGTCCGTCAGATCCTGGAAATACGATCGCCGAACTGCTGAGCTGCTAAGAGACTATTAAGTAGTGAATAGACAGGGTATGCTGGACATATAATCAGTGGCAGATGATACACTCACAACTGTAGATATCGGTAATGTGTTCTTATGCAACAGAGAGCCTTCAGTATTCAGGCACAGGAGCCACAGTCGACTACTGCTTCCTATAGGCAGTCTGAAATAGAACTCATAATAACGGTGCAGGGGATGGCTCCTGGAAGCGAAGAGAGGCTAGGAGAGAGTTAGGAACATAGGCCCTCGTGGAGCTAGTGCCGGTTCCTATCCGCAATCTGCAATAGTAACTCATGACCTCCGATAATGTATTTATTTATTTATTTATCTCTGACTAGTATAAGATGAGCTGAGTTCACAGATGGAATTTGTACTAATCCTTTATTCACTCATCTTAAAAGATCTCTGTGGGACACGTAATTGAATTAAAAGTTCAACCAATCCGTTTTTGTCCGTATATTGCTTTATGTAATATACAACACTCAACATACTGTATTCTTTGTGTTATTGGCAGCCAATGCAGGCTAATTAAAACAGGAGTAACGTGGTCACCTTCTTACAATTCGTCAATACACTTGCTGACGCACCTGAAGGGGATGCAAAGTAGATTCTGGGAGGCCCAAGAGGAGAGAATTACAATAATCCAACGAGGAAAAGATCAAGGCTTGTAACACCAATCGGAGATCACTAACATCTAATAGCGGTTTCAATTTTGCAATACCAACCGTGCATAATATCCTTCCCTTAACTCAAGCGAGACATATTTTAAAGCCTAGTTGGCAGTCAATAGTAATCCCCAGATCTTTGACTGAGACAGAAAGTACTAATTTGGTATTGTTTGGTAATACAAGGGCATTGGTAGTACTAGTAACATTATCTTTTATTTTCTATCAAGAAGAATAATTTCTGTCTTTTCCATATTCAGGGTTATTCTCATATGTCATAGTAATCGATTAACGACTCTAAAGTAAATGTTTATTAACTTAAATGTTCGCTCAATTGTGTCCATGTCTATTATGGATATAAGAAGCTGCATATCATCAGCATAGAAGTAGAAGTTTAAACCTATGCCTGCTAACAGACTGCCTTAGACTGTAAGGAGTCTTAAGGATTACGAACAAGGGCCCTCGGGGAGCAAGTACCAATTACTATCCAACAGAACTCGCGGTGTTCACGTCTGCGATCACAATCAGGCAGGACTGTAGGTCCTCGAGGAATCAGTACCAGATCCGTCCTGCAAGCTGAAATCAAGAAGAGCGAGAACGCAGCCCCCGAGGAACTGTACTCCATGTAAGCATAGGGAGGCAGTGTAGTTTGGGGAATCGTACCCAAAAGAGAAGTTTCGAGTCCTTGCTAACTCAATCGCAGTAGCAATCACAGAGGAGAAGCAGCAGGAGGATGCACGGCAGCAAGCCGTCCATCAGGCCTGAAGGGAGTAGCCACAGCGCAAAAGAAGGTGGAGCGAGGCCGAGAAATGGGCACGAACGCAACGCGGAACTTTGCGAGGGCACGCCCAGGCGGATGCACAAGGAAAAACTTTTTCCAGCTTGCATGGACGCGCACATCAGGCGACGGAGGGAGAGCGGGCTACGGAGCAGCTACGACGGAGAGTGAGACGAGGAGTCCTGACAACTCCGTCAACTGGATGGAGGACTTCAGGTGGCGCCGGACGGATGAGGAATTATGGGGCAAAATGGACGGCAGCCGGTGCAGTGAGTGGGGAGAGCCGGAGGCTGACCCCCGCATGCAGCGGATGCCCCCCCCCCCCAGGGTGATAGAGCGGGGAGTGTGCTCCGCAGAGACACAGGAAAGTTATCTACCCCCCACAGCAGATATTCGGGTGGGAGGGCTGTCACAGAACATTCACACGGCGTCGTTGCATTGCAAATGCGGACTTCTGTGTTCAGCACGCTCAGCTACACACACACACCGAAGGAATAACATGGGAAAGCCCCATCACCCATCAAGTGGGAGACAACAATAACATGGCGAGAACCCAACCAGCCACGGCAGTTGAGTCCACCACCAGGGGAACCTGTGGAGAAATTCTCAGTGCCTTCAGGATCCGTAGAGGATATGGCAAATATGCATGGAGGAATTTGTTCTTACATTCCAGGCAATGCATCATGCGGGAGAGCGAGGGGGTACTAGGAAGGACAACAGTCCTTCCTGCGGCAACACTCGGCTCACGGTCAACACTCCCCACTATTTGGGAAATCTTCTTATTTCCTGGAGCTCAGAGAGTTGAACTACTGCTGCTGTCAGTGGGGAGATTGCTTGTTCATCACTAAGTTTGTGGTTTCCTCTGGCACACAGCGTGACCAGGGGCCAGGCAATCATTTCCTTTCCAGGGCATCAAGCAGCATTTCATCAACCACATTCCAGCAGGAGGGTAGCCAGGCCGCTGACGAGAAGGGAAAACTCAGCGGGTTAATACAGCAAGAAAATTTCCGCAAAGAAATTCACAGGGCAAGAACCTGCATGGGAAAACCAGCAGCGGCCACAATCAGGATACTGGGACCCCACCAGGGAGTACGGGGCTAATTCCGCAACTAATACATTGAGCACTCACTATACAAGGGCCACCGTTTTCCAGCAAATGCATACCAATGCCGCAGGAGGACAGGTAGTGGGCAAGAGTTTAAAATGAAATATGTGCAGACAGCATGGTATAGATCAAGGGACCATACATGGTACAAGGTTTACCGCTGGCCAGCAAAATATCCGAATAGGCATACTGATGCCTCAGGAGGCGGGGGTTTTGGGGCATTCAGTCAAGACACATGGTCTACGGAACCAGGACTCACAGAGAGCATACGTCTTGGAGCTTTACCCTACAGTAGTGGTGCCTGTATTATGGAGCAACAGACCCAGGGGAAAAAGGCATTTGTGTCGCAAGAGAATTGGGCGATAGCGAGCCGAGAGGATCAATACTGGTTCTTTTGAATAAGTAACCACATATAACCACAATCTCTTAATTTTATATTGCAGAGCTGCAGCTTGGATCACTGGTCACTCCCTAAGATAACCCATGGGCGACCAAAAACGACCTCACACACGAGAGTAGGCCGGCACAGGGATGGCAAGCTCAGCATGCATTGACTACATTATACAGTGCCCGAGGACTACGGGGCTGCCCTGGATGCAAGAACAATACATCTGGGGGGCAAGGACCCGGGGGCAAGGACTCGTGCCCAAAGGCATATATAATAAGGCACTACAGGATGCCGTAGGGGCAGAGGATGACAAAAGTAAGGACACAGGCCGCAGCTTATTCCTTGTTTGGGGGGACACGAGGCAAGGGTCCTCCCTACCTCGTGTCTTGGCGGTTACCCGGGCCGGTTGGTTTCATTGCAAGTGGTGCCGGTGACATCACAGGACGGCGTGGTAGCCGATCGGCGCCTTGGGCGGCGCAAAAGGTGGGGGCGCAGAATGCGCCAATGGTCGGGGCCCTCTTGCTGGCAGGCAAGGCGGGGGGCCCAGCGAGAAGGCTGCCTTGCTTGGTACCTACGGCGGGCAGTGGTGGATCCATCTTACCGGCTCGGGTACCCAAGGAAGTTTTTCATGATGTGTTAAATAAAAGCTGCGGCCTTATTATACCAACAACAGTGTCCGAGTTTTCATGTGTGACAAAATGAAATGCACAATTTGGCTAATGTAGCGAAAGGACCAGAAGGTAGGGACGACGGCTGCGTGGGTAAGTGGCGGCTGCTAGCGTTATTGTGCTGGCATTTTCCTTTCTGTTCAATTCAGAGTTACAATTTTGTTAACCCCCTTATTTCTTCATGATTTTGTGTCCAGACTACCACATTTCTTTAATTTTCATTTCTTTATTTTATTTTTTTTTATTTTAAATATTTATTTCTCATGCATTTCGATAGTTTGGGGGCAAGGTACAATGATGTACACCTTAGAAATAAAAATGGTAAGAATTACGTGACATGGAAAAGAAAATCATGATAAAAATGTACTCAAAACATCATCAAATTAATTGCTGCAAGCTCTATGATAAAACATGGAGGAAGGAAAAAAAACAGTACACATAGTAAGTGGCCCTAAGCAGAAGGATGACAAGTTTTCTTAAAAAGAAAGGTTTTGAGTGCTTTCTTAAAGGCTTTAGGTTATTTCATACTGTGTATTTCTAAGGGTAAAGAGTTCCATATTGTGGGTCCTGCTGTAGAAGAGGTCATTTCATGTGTCTCACTCAGATGGACAACTCTGGGAGATGGAATACTGAGGAGTTCTGACTAGATGAACAGAGAGTATGTGCTGGGGTGTAAACTTTTACTGTAGCAGAGATCCAGAGGGAGGTTATGTTATCATGAATCATGACTGCTAATTTATATTGAATACACCAATATACTGGGAGCCAATCTAATTATTGAAGGATAGGGATAATATGGTCACATATTTTGGCAGCTGTAAGTACTCATGCGGCTCGCATTTTGAATGATTTGTATAGATGTTCTGTTTTCTTTGAAGACCTCCTAGTCTCAGTCTCATGCATCATGCAAGCTCAGGACACTCCCCCTATCATCCTCAATAATGAAAGTTCAGAAGAATAACATCATATCAGCTATTTTTCTCATTCATATGTCACAGCACACCATTAAGGGGCTGAATAAACCATTCTCATGGCTGTATGCATAATAATCAGAGTATCTATTTCATATATACTGTATTTATTCAAAATTTCCCACACAAGAGTAGTTCTGTTTTTCTAAATCACAAAATCACTGAAACACACCTACTCATCATATATCATGTAAGATAGTTTAAAGATAAAACATTTAACTGAAAACATCCTTGTGGTATCTATAGCAGAAAAAAATCTTTGACATCTTTGCACCAGAAAAACTGCTTCTATATGAAAGTTTTTATAGCTTTTCAATGCATACAGAACTCCTCTCTGATGCTCAGCTACTATCAAAAATACAGAAGAAAACCATCCAAGGAGAACAAACTGTAAACATAATAATAATCTCAAGCCCCTAATTACAAAAGGGTGAGAGAAGAAGAGGGAATCACAAGATGATGTGAATGTGTATGAGTATTGAAGAAAGTGCTAAGTTTATAGAGGAGAAAGCCGGCCCTTTGCTATAACTACACCTATTGAACTTCTGCCTGAACTCCAGTTGTTTGATGCTTAGTTTTGCATTTTTGGCAATTTACATTTCCCTTATTTTTCACTAATCTTATGGTTGTTACTATTTTGCACAGACAGTATTTTTGTAGGTGGTTATGATTAAATATCTTGCATCACTGTGAAGGCTTTTAAGTATGTTGAGAAGGACAATTAGCTTATGATGTCTCTGTCTTTTTCACGCTTTAGAGCAAGGGTGGCCAATTTCAGTCCTCAAGAGTCACAAACAGGCCTAGTTTTCCGGATATTCCATAAATGAATATACATGAGATATATTTGCATGCACTACCTCCACTGGCTGTAAATCAATATCATGCAAGTTCATTAATGTGGATATTAAGGAAACCAGGCATGTTTATGGCTCTTGAGGACCAGAGCTGACTACCCTTGCTTTAAAGAGTTTTCTTATTTCTTTGTTATATTTTTGTCTGTCCTGAACCTGATTATCAGGGACCACATCTTTTGTGTTAAGTCAAAGCCAGAAAGATAAGTGGGGTTTAAGATAAGACATCACAAACAAGTTTCTTGTATCAAACCCCACTTATCAACGGTCTGACTTGGATTAACATGACAAAAATGGTACCTGATAAACAGGTTCAGGACAGGTGAAAGTCACTATACAGCTAAATTTCACTCTGGGATGTCAGAGCCAGTCCATTATATTCTTGTAGAGAGACACAAACTATGTATCACAATATAGAGGAATACTGTCTCTACATAGTAAGAGGTGGATTAATAACTTTGAACATAGTCAACAGGGAGGCTATTGCTTGACTTTACAGATTTGCATTCACTAAATAAATACATATTTTTGTTTTGCCCCCTAATATTTTAGAGTAATTTTTAAAGTAATTTACATAGAGAAAATAGTGGTTTATGCATGTAAATAACTTGTTACAAAATTGCCTAGGCTTTGTATTAGTAAAAGTATATGCAGAAATATTATTTCACATATACATTTGCCTGTACTGAGCAGACATATTTCAGGTAGTGTGTTAGCGTTCACATCCATACTTTTCAATTTTAAAAAGTATGCACATAAATATTCAAAACAATTTGGACCGGATTTTAAAAAGGTTATGCAGTAAATCCAGAGGATTTATGCACGTAACCGGTCCTACGCGCACCGGGCCTATTTTAAAAAGGCCCGGCAATGCGCATAAAGCCCCGGGCCGAGTGTAAGTCCTGGGGCTTTCCTAAAGGGGCGGTCCGGGGTGGGGAGTGGTTGAGGCCAGAGGCCTCCCACACAGCAGCCATTGCCACTGTGTCAAAGGATCACTTGCTGGCAGGCTGCTGGCGCACGCAATTTGCGCCTGCCCTGAGGCATGCGCAAATTATAAAATCGGGTGTACATGTGCACGCGCCGGGTAGCGCGTGCACCTTTTTAAAATCTACCCCTTTGTATCAAATAGCAGGCGTAATTTGTATGGGAACTTTCAGTGGGATAATTCTCAATGGGAACGTATGCATGTTAGTTCCCTTTGAAAACTTGTGCAACTGCTGTGAGAAATTGCCAGTTAAATTAGCTGTGATATTACAAAATTATTCTGTCTTTGACAAATGTATGACCACTTCATTGACTAATATTTCCTTTTCTTTGGGCTGGAAGCTGAGCTTCAGGGGCTTCCTTACCTTTCTGTGTTTGTATAGTTGTTTGGCAGTAGTCTAGAGTCTCAACTTTTCTCCAATCCCTGGAGTCTGCACCCAGTGATCCATTCTTTGTGTGTGTGTGTGTGTGTGTGTGTGTGTTCATCTATTTTTATTCAATTCAGAATAACATTTCTATAGAGTTTTAGTGAATGTAGCATATAACTCATTTGGGAAGATTCTGCTAACATATTTTTCACCATAGTTTATCCGCTGCTACAACAAACAAGTGGAGAGAGCATGCAGAAGCATGGCTTTGGGAATGCTTTCCAACCTGCATTTGTAGAAGAGGGTGATGGGGTTCTTACATTATATGCTATTATGCTTCAATATGTTTTTTTACTTGTTGCAACCATGGGGTAAGGTATGGGGGAGGAGAGGGAAAATACATGAAAAGGTACCTTTGTGTATGTGTGTGTGGCCTTAGGTAGGATTATAGTTCTTAAATACTATAGAATGTTGGCAAATGCTCCATTCCAAAGTTACTCATTCCCCAGGAGCCTAGCCCAGAGCAAAATTGAAGCTGAGTCCTAATTTTTTCCAGTTCCCATAAAACATTCTGGAGTAAATTCAAACTGTAAAAAGTAAGCAAGGAAGCAGGTTGTGGGGGACTACATAAACAGGCATGCAAATCTATACAAATGCACCAAGACAGATAGAAACACATACACATGAACACTGATGTAGCTCAGATGAGATGTGTCTGTGTATCAGTATATATGGGTGTGTGAGGGAGTATGAATCCCTATATCTGTGGGTAGGTATGCATTTGTAGGGAGATGCATGGAATGTTTATGTGAGGAGTCTTTAAGGTGAGGTGGAGATATATGGGGTTCTATGTGGAGTATGTGGTTTATGTATGTATTATGTGTGTGAGATGGGGATATATATGATGGATTACCAGTTCTTTGAGGAAAATTAGCTATAAGGGTGGTAACAAATGCCAAAATATGCAATCAGACATGCAAATGAAACCAAATAAATCTTGGAGACCTAAATGTCACCCAAATAGGCTAACAGTTTATTATAACCATATCCTTCGGTAATGAATTTGAGAGCTAAATTATATATTGAGTGAAAAAGAGTTTTCTCCAATTTGTTTTGAACATGCTAATATCATGGAGTGCCTGCTAGTCTTTGTATTTTTTGGAAGCGTAAATAACCGATTTACATTTACTCAAACTATTCTACACATGCTTTCATAGACTTCTATCATATCCCCTATCAAGTGACTCTTCTCCAAGCTGAACAAACACAACTTCTTTAGCCTTTCCTTGTAGGGGAGCTGTTCCATACCCTTTATCATTTCGTTTACCCTTCTCTGTTCCTTTCCAATGCAACTATATCATTTTTGCACAAAGTCCTCTAAAAAGTGAATGTTAAAAGAGTTGTGTGCATAAAAATGAACACATGCATGCACAAATAGCACATATTCACACAAGTGCTATTTTATAAACCTCAAACATACACAAAAGAAGAAGGAAAGGGGCAGACCAGGTGTGTTCTGGGGCAGGGCCAACATTTATGCATATAAGATGCTGTTTTATAACCTTCAAAAGCGACACACATACGGCTGTGATCTACCATATTTATACCTACTAATTTTCTGGTGTAAGTTGATGTAGAATTTTTTATAGCCAAATATTGACTGAATGAAAGGTCTGATAAACTGTGGGGAGTGAAAGCTGAAGAATCAAGGGAGTCTTGATGACCTAAAACTAGATGGACAAACTGATTGACTTATTAGTAAAATTGGTAATTTCCTTCAAGCACGCATGTTATAAAATTGGATAAGTTACATGCGGAAAAGCTAAGTGCTAAGGAAAATATGTGAGTTACATTTCTTTGTGTAAATGATTAAAATTAGGAGCAAAATATGCACACACAGTAGATATCCATTATTTATTTTGATAAATTTTAATATATCTGGCTAAGTGGCGGCAAAGCCAAATAAAAACAATAGCCAGATAAGTCTTCAAAAGCTAGTTGTCTGTCTATCTTACTTATCCGGCTAAGTAGGGCTTTTCTTTTACTTATCTGGCAATCTTATTTTAGACCTAGAATTATCAAATCACTATAAATATAGTGAAATAGTGCCCATGATAAAAAAAAAAAGATTGGCATGGTTAGGCAAATCAGCAGCTTGCCTCATTGCATAGGGAAATAACGTGCATGGTGTTGTATCAGCACACACATGTTGCGTCAGTGCATTGTGCTTGTGTCACTGTGTGGTGCATTACATTAGGACATGCCATGTCATTTTACATGGCTAGCATAAATTAGTGCATGGTGCATGATTTTTTTCCATTTATAAATACAGGCTTCCTGCAGCTGCCTCTGAGGGTGTATTGAGATGGGGGTTACAGGAGAGGAGGTAGTAATGATTTGTGGATAAGGAGTTAGTTGTTATTGAGAATTCCGAGTGCATTGTCCTGTTCTTTATTGTTTTTCCCTGTGTTTACCTTGACCTTTGTCTTTTGTCTATCTGTGTATGTGAAAATATTTGTTTGTTGTCTTGTTTGTCAGTTTGCCTTTTATGGTGGAGGAGATGAGTGGAGGAGTAAGGAGGGGTGTGGAGTAGGAGAGTAGAGGAGGTATGTGAAGGAGGTGAGTAGAAGAGTGGAGGAGTGAGAAGGTGTGTGGAGGAGGTGACTGGAGGAGTGGAGGCTGTGGAGAGGATGGAGTGTGAAAAAGAATGGGAAGACGAAAGGAGAGGCATGAGGAGAGGAGGGGGAGGAGGGAGAAGAGGAGGGAGGATGAGGAAAGGAGTGCTAGGTGAAGGAGGAGTTAGGGACAGGGTCAGGAGTAGAGAGAGGCAGGAGGGAAGGGATAGGAGGAGGCAGGTAAGTATTTTACCATCACAAAGGTTTACATCCAGGCACATAAAATACAATTACAATATCAAATAAAAACAAAGTTAAAAGTGCCAAAATATTACAATCCGGTTACAGAATACAATAACAAAAAATGTTCTAAGAATAATACAAAAACCCTAAATCTTAACTGTGTGAAAAATCGTAATCTCTATAAACAGTAGATTTGTGTAATCAGATCATAAAATCAAAACATAATACCTCTAGTTCTACCTTGTTATCAAAATCTAAATGTGACCCCAATAATAAGAACTAATATTAAAATTTAAGATGCCAAAGTATCTGTACCATAACTATCCTTAAGTGCTTGGTATCCTAAGATGATCTAATTGATATAAAATTCAGTAACTACACAGCCGTTAATTATTTCTCCTGTTCATTGCAAAATGCTTGATTAAAAAGCCAGGTTTTTAACATTCCTTTGAATAGTTTATAATGTTGCTGAATTTTTAACTCAAATGGTATTCCATTCCATAAGGTAGGACCTGCTAGTGACAAAGCTCGATCTCTTACTTGTGTCAGCCGTGCTGTCTTTATCGGAGGAATTTGTAGTAATGCCTTGTTGGCAGATCGAAGATTTCTTTGTGATATATGTATCTTTAAAGCTGTATTAAGCCATTTGACTTTTTCATCATAGATTAATTTATGTATTGTACATGCTGCTTTGTAATGTATTCTCTGTTCAATTGGTAACCAATGTAATTCTGCCAATGTTGGTGTAATATGATCTCTTTTCTTTTTTCTAGTTGCAGAATTTAATAAAATTTGAAGAGGTCTAATTGTGGAGTATGGTAATCTTAATAGCAGAGAATTGCAGTAATCAGTACTGGTAAATATAAGTGCTTGTAGTACCATTCTAAAGTTAACAAACATTAATAATAATGCTACGAAAAATTAACCCAGCTCGACATGAACTGGATACTATCCCAACCCGCACGTTCAAAGAAATGGCTCATATTATAGCCCCAACTTTAACTGCCATAATTAACAAATCTCTTGAAGAGGGAAAACTACCAGCAATTCTAAAAACAGCTACAATCACTCCAATTTTGAAAAAAAAGAACCTGGACCCAAAAGATCTGAATAACTACCGGCCTATCTCAAACCTTCCCTTACTTGCCAAGATGACAGAGAAAGCAGCCTTGAAACAGCTTAACGATCACTTAGAAAATTACAATATTCTTCATCCCTCACAACACGGTTTCAGAAAGAACCGCAGTACCGAAACCCTCCTACTCAATTTATCGAATATAATAAGAGAATCTGACAACAAATTAAACCACCTATTAATCCTACTTGATCTTTCTGCGGCTTTTGACACAGTAGATCACAAAAAATTAATTTCAAGTCTTGCAAATATAGGCCTATCAGGCAAAACTTTAGACTGGTTCTCTTCATTCTTATCTGACAGGTTCTTCAAAGTAACCCTTAATAGTAACTCCTCCGAACCCTGTCCCCTTGAAACTGGAGTACCACAAGGGTCCACCCTCTCGGCCACCCTCTTTAACATATACTTACTCCCACTCTGTCAGTTTTCATGCATAAAATACACATGCATATATTTTTTAAGTTAGAAAGAAAAGTATGCACTTTCAATGCATTGCATGGATTTGCTTGTAAGCACACATACTCGCCTATGTTCAGGGTACACTTAAGTATATTTTATAATGTACATGTATCTGATATGCGCATGTTATAAAATACTATTAATCTGCATGTAACTATATACACAGAAGTTTGAAAATTATCCTCTATGTGTTCTCTATACTGTACAATACAAAAAGCAATGGCAGTGAGATATTAAGAATATCTAACTTTTAAATGGGTTGAAGAGAAGTATATCTCTTAACTGGTGGATTTATAGCCAAAGTTCAATGCCACAAATAACTTAAGAGTATCTGAACCCTTGCCACTAGTTGTGAAAATTGATATCCAGGTATTTTTTCAAGGGAAGGGAGGGTAATGGGTAATTTATTAGTATTCGGGAAGGTAAGGTAAAGGATAATATATTATTGTGACTGGAAGATCATTACATAGTCAATTTTCTAGGTAACATTTTTCCTTTTGACACCCCAGTCAATCATCTTGTGATTGCAAATGGGGAAAAAGTGTCTGACACAGCAGATATCCCAGGCTTGACAGATGAATGGCAGTAACATGCAGAACACTAATCATCTGAAGTTGAAAGGTTTGTACTGTTGAGCATGGTATTTTCTTTATGCTAATATTCTATATACTCTTTAGTAGCGCATATCTACAAAACATCTGAGAGTAAAAACAAAGCCTGCATTTTTATAGAGCTATTATAACCATGACCAGTATAAGTATTAAGTAGGTTTTGCAAACTGTACATAGTCTAAGTGTCCTGGATCACAGTAGAACTCACTTTTATGAATCAGAAAATAAGAGCTGAAGAGAAAGGAAAAGGGAGATTTATTTTCTATCTCATGATAAAAACCCTTCAGCATTAAGAGGCAGATTTTAAAAGGAAGCTAAGTGTACCTCAGTTTTAGGCATGCAAAGCTTGACAAAATTTCAACCATACTTAGGTACTTTAGACTGAAAATTTCTGAGACTTAGGTGCCTAAATCAACACCCACTATTTCTTCTCCTAAGATTAGACACCTAGAGCTAGAAATCAGCACTGAACACCTTGCTAACTTTCCCCATCCCCCCACCTAAGTTTTAGGAGCCCAGCTTTAGGGACTTAGTAGGGAAAAATGAATTTATGCAGATCTAGGTACCTAACGCTTTTAATTAAGAGACTGACCCCAATGTCTCTTATGCAAAATGAAATGTACGGTATATATCCTACTATGGTTAATTATCTGATCATGAACTAAAGAACTGAACTATCTTAATGGTGCTTATAAAGATGGTCCACCCAATAATGCCATGAGTTTCAATTTCTCTCTTTGACAATTGGTTTATGGTTTTACATCACAAAAGTTGTAGTAGCCCATCATTAAGTATGAACGGGTAAATAAAACCTTCCATGTTTTCAGCTCATTTTGTTTTGATTTTTCTATTGCATAATACACATAGGGGTGGATTTTCAGAGCCCTGCTCGCCTAAATCTGCCCAAAACCGGGCAGATTTAGGCGAGCAGGGCCCTGCGCGCCAGTGAGCCTATTTTACATAGGCTGCCTACCCCCAGGTCGCGGCCCGGCGCGCAGGAGGCCCGCTGGCACGCGGGGATTTACTTCTCCCTCCGGGAGGTGTAAATCCCCGGAGAAAGGTAAGGGGGGGGTGTAGACAGGGCCGGGCGGGTGGGTTAGATAGAGGAAGGGAGGGGAAGATGAGGGGAGGGCGTTAGAGGATTCCCTCCAAGGCCGCTCCGATTTCGGAGCGGCCTTGGAGGGAACGGGGGTAGGCAGCGCGGCTCGGCGCGCGCCAGCTATTCAGAGGGGCGGATTTTAAGAGCCCTGCTCACCTAAATCCGCCCAAATCCGGGCGGATTTAGGCGAGCAGGGCCCTGCGCGCCGGTGAGCCTATTTTACATAGGCCTACCGGCGCGCGCAGAGACCCGGGACTCGCGTAAGTCCCGGGGTTCTCCGAGGGGGCGTGTCGGGGGTGTGTCGGGGGGCGGGCCCGGTCGTCGCGGCATTTCGGGGGCGTGTCGGCAGCGTTTTGGGGCGGGTACGGGCCCGGGGCGTGGCCACGCCCTCCATACCCGCCCCTAGGTCGCGGCCCAGCGCGCAGGAGGCCCGCTGGCGCGTGGGGATTTACTTCTCCCTCCGGGAGGCGTAAATCCCCGGAGAAAGGTAAGGGGGGGGGTGTAGACAGGGCCGGGCGGGTGGGTTAGATAGAGGAAGGGAGGGGAAGATGAGGGGAGGGCGTTAGAGGATTCCCTCCAAGGCCACTCCGATTTCGGAGCGGCCTTGGAGGGAACGGGGGTAGGCAGCGCGGTTCGGCGCGCGCCGGCTATACAGAATTCATAGCCTTGCGCGCGCCGATCCAGGATTTTAGTGGATGCGCGCGGCTCCGCGCGTATCTACTAAAATCCAGCGTACTTTTGCTGGCGCCTGATGCGCCAGCAAAAGTACGCCTATTCGCGTTTTTTGAAAATCTACCCCTTATTATATTGCATAGTAGCTTAAATTAATATCATTGAATGCCCAAGAAGAGAAGCTTAATACATTTTCAAAGAAAAATACCATTACAAATCATAGGTCCCAATTTGGATAAAAGTAATTTTCTGTGATGATCTGGCCATGTTGTCATTTTCCACTGAAATGTGTTAGATTAGGTTAACTTTGGGGATGATCACAGCTGCACAACATTAATGATTTCTATTCAAAATGCAGATTAGATCCTCTGAAACACGGTTATTTGGCAGCTCTAGAAACCACCTAAACAAAAGGCAAAAGTCCAACCATCAAATTAGATAATGAATACAAGGAGGTGGGACAACAGATTCAATATGTCCTTCAGGTTTATATATAGGAATGTTAATATGTTCAAGCAAGCAGAAAGGAGATTGACGCATCCAAACCAGCAGTTTGTATTAATTATTTTATGGTTCCCTGACATGGGTGGTGTTTCGAGAAAACTGCGTCGGGAGAGAACCCACACAAAGTTGAGGAAGCAAAAAACCAAAGGATAAGAATATATCAGAAAATCTCCCCAAAGCAATATGGACGGAAGTGTAGTGAATCATTAAACAAAATCTTTGTTGTGAAGGAAATAGTTCAATTAAACAGATTGTTGATGATTGCTGCTGCAGGTAACGAGATGAGCGTAAAAAATACTGACAGCAGGTAAAACAATAAGGCCAATATTTTAAAAAGTGCCCTGAATGTCTAACTTATCCCGCTAAAGTTAGCTGGATAAGTTATCCTGAATATTCAGTTATCCCTCTGAATTTTCCCAAAAAAAGTTATCTGGCTTCCTTTAGAATATTACTGGTTAGGTTTAAATTCATCCAGTTAAAAATAGTAGGATAACTTTAGATTTAAGTGGCCCAATCCCTGAACCCTGAGGAAATATGTTACAACTGGGTGTTGCTGGGCTAAAACCCACCCCAACCCTATACCCTTCCAAGATCTCTTTAAAAAGATATTTTTCATTGGTTAAATGGGTATCCTTCCCCACCCTATTCTCCAATTTGGCAAATTTTGATTATAACGTCCCCTCCTCTCTTCCCCCTTACCACCACCTCCAACTTGAACCCTAAATGTTACATCCAACCTGTACCTTCAAATACCCCCGTCAATAGGGATGTGCATTTATTTGAAACAAAAATTTAAAACATGGTAAATTAACCCATTTTCATTTTGTTTCAAACAAAGCAATTTGTTTTCTCCCCAAAACAAAAAAATTGTGAATTTTTCAATTTTTGGAAACAGTATGCCTTCACTGAGGCCCAGAAATAGACCAGGATCTAACATCAAAGTCTAGCCAAGGCTAGGTCCCATAGCTAAGACCCAGACCTAGGCCTAGACCTAGGTTTGATGTTGGGGTCTGGCCTGAGGCTGGATCCAGTTGCCACTGGATCCTGAAACAAAGGCCAGGGACTAGACAAAGGCCCAACACTGGGGCTCAGCCAGGGCTGGATCCCATTGCCAGGGCCTGACTCTAGGCTTAAGCCCAGAGGCTCAGGACCAGGTATTCCACTATCTTCTTTCTTCTTCTAAAGGTTCCAAATGATTGAAGAATACATTCCTCCAGAGTGGATGTTGTCAATTTGTTGTATGACCATATATTTTGATAGCTGAACATCAAAATGGCACCATATGCTTGGCAGAAAGGTTCCATTGTGGCATCACATCAACATATCCTTCAGCCAGACAATGTAATTTATAGTCTACAAGAAAAGAAAGAAGACAGCAGAAGGTCTGGTCCTGTGCCTTCCTGGTTTAGGCTTTAACCTGGGGGTCTAGGCCTTGGGCCTAGTCTTGGTTCTTGGATTAGGCCTTGGTATCAGGCTTAGGCCTAAATCCAGGCCCAGTCTTCTGTAATTGGACCACATGTCCATCAGGTACCCAGGCTCAGGCCTAGGACCAGGGCTTTTAGAATCCAGCCTTACGTTGGGCCCCGATGTCAGGTCTAGTTCTAGACCCAGGCCTTGGCAACAGGATGGCCTTGGGTTAAGCCCTGGCATCAGACTTAGGCCCTGGCATTGGACCAGGGCCTAGGCTTTAGCAAAGGGAAATGGCTTCAGACTGGCCTCCAATGTTTGACCCAGGCCTAAGTCTTGGCAATGACTCAGCCTCAGTCCATGGCCTGCAACTGGGCCTAGGCCTAGGCCCATTGCCAGGCCTTCGTGATGGGCCCCGGCATTGGACACAGGCCTAGGGAATTGGTATTGGTCTCAGCCTTGGGTGTGCTGGCAAGCTCCGAGAGCTATGGCTGCTTGATCTTTCTGCTCCTCCTTACCTTTGACAATTTTGACAGATATCTCTGCCTTTGGCTATAATTGTGATTCTTACTGTGTTCTGTTCAAGTGTGGATCATGTCAGGCATTAAATCTAGCAAAGAAGAACTGACTTTTGTTCTTACATCTGGACTGAAATGATCCAAAATTGACCCTCCCACAGCAAAGAAGCAGCTTCCATCTAAGTTGCCTGTGATGACTGACCCAGTGGTTGCCGAAATTCTACAATTCATGGATATACTCCTTATCAATAATGAGGCTACAAATGCAATTATAGACCTCTCTCTGAAAATGGACATGTTTAACTCACGGATGGAATCATTAAAATATCACGTTGATGAGTTGGAGGCAGCCATTACTCAGCTTCAGGGTGCAATGTCCAAGACGCCGACTCTCCAGTGAATATTAAAGATCTATCCAACAGGAATTGCCAAAATAATATTTGTATACTGGGCTTGCCAGAGGGCAGAGAAAGTCCAAACATGATTTCCTTTTTACTACCTTTATCCCACACTGTCTGGAGATACCGTTCACACTGCCTCTTGAAATAGAACATCTAAGCACATCAGGTGCCTTCTAAGCCTCTACAAAATAATTGCTACCTAAGGCTGATTATGGCTAAGCTTCTGAGATATCCACAGGTTCTGATGATTTTATCTAGATCCCAGGATAAAGGCTCCATCTCTTATGAAGGCCTTTAATTGCTGCTTGTTCTGGATCTTGCCAAGTCAATGACCTCTAAGCGGAAATTATTTTTGAATCTCAGACTGTGCCTCCATGATCTGGGTGCAAGATATGGCTTAGTATACCCAACCAGGATGAAGATTACTCATAATAACTCTTCAAAAACTTATGAAGATCTAGAACTATTAAAGTACATACGAGTGCATGAGTCCTCTGATCATAAGGTTACATGACTATTTTTCTCAACTTATGGCTCTTCAGTACTGTCTATTATCCCCCACCAGATTGTGATTGTAGTCTTATTGCCTATTTGAGATCTTTGCATTTTAGTATAAAGCTAATGATGTTAATGCTGGATAACAGTAAGAATGTTTCTTCTTTTGCTCTCTTGTTCTTATGGCAATATCTGTCACTTGATATTTCTAAGTTACTATGGAGGAAGCCAGTTGATCTCAGGTTATGGGCCCCCAACAGGGTTTTTATGTCCTTTTTTTGTGACATCCTTGCCAAGCTTTACCTTTATGTCTGTTTTCCTTTTTTTTGCTTAGCTTTTCATTATATTATGCAACTGAAAGATTTCTACAGTGAACTTAAAAGCTTCCTCAGAGCTTATACCAATGACCATCAAGATGATTGGGCCTATCATCTCCCATGGGCGGAGTTTTTCCATAACTTCCACCTCAGCACGGCTATGAACTGTTTGCGCTTTCAGGTTGTACATGGGAGACAACCATTACCTCCGTCACCTATTCCATTGACTGTTCCTTCACCTGTAGCCAAACTCTGGGTGCACATCACAGAGTTGCTGAATAAAGCGGCTGAAAGGGCCAGGAAAATTATGGATGTGCACCAAAGGTCTGCACCACAATTAAAGCCAGGGGACAAAGTCTAGTTCAGCACCCTTCATATTGGGTTCCAGATGCCTGCTATTCAACTAGCTCCACAATACATTGGCCCATTCTCAATCAGTTGAGTCTTGTAACCTATCAGCTATGGCTACCTAACTCTCTTGGAATCCACAATGTGTTCCACTTTTCTCTCCAAAAAACTTTTATCCTCTCATGGCCCTCCAGGAAACTCCCGGAACCTCAAGAAGTTTCCTTGGAAGAGGACATCACCTATCACGTAAAAAAGGTCCTGAATGTCAAGTGACACAGCAAGAGATAGGAGTACCTTATATTCTGGGAGGGATACCGACCAGAAAAGAATACTTGGGAAATTATTTCGAACATACTAGACAAAAAACTTCTGAGAGAGTTTTATGCCATGCAACCCCAGAAACCCAACCCCTCAGGGAGGGGATTAGAGATGTGGGTACTGTTGCATTTGATGGACCACAGGCCTGTCCCATGGCCAGCCACCCTTTCTTCCAGGCTAGGCCCATCCTCTCCTCCTCCTGATACCTCACCAGCCTTCTGATATGAGACTGCCCACTATGTCTACCTTCAGGCTCCTGTCTGCTCCCTGGCATCAGGCCCTCCTCTGAGAATGGCAAGAGGCTGAACCACAACTGCTCTCCTCTTCGAGATTGGATGCTGAAGGATCCTCAAGGTGTTCCCCCTTCCCTTAGGGTGCACGCAACAACTGCCCAACTTTAAAAGGCCAGTCGCAGGAATCCTCCCGGTAGCACTCCCTGATAACTTCATTTAGCAAGCCCTATAAAGGGCTGAGACAGACAACCCTCCAGTACCTCAGCAATAGGTTGTCTCACTTCAAGAAGTGCTTTGCCACTGTGTTCCTGTTCTTGATTCTTGTTCCTGGTTCCTGTTCCTGCTGAGTGTTCCTGAGTTCCTGTGTCTCGTTCCTGTTCCTGCTTGGCAGTCTGGCTCATCTTGAGTTCTTATCTTCATGGTCAGTCTTCCTTGTCTGTCTTCAGCGTCTACTGTTCCTATGGTTTTCATCCTCCTTTTCATTCTCCTTCCCCTTGGATTGGATTTCTGGCTTGACCCTTGGACTGGACTATGATGCTGCTAGAATTCCACCTACCTCGACCACTGCCTAAACTTGACCATGTCTGACCGCTACCTTCCCTGATTGCTGCTTGCTCTGACTTCACTTCTTTCCCTATGCTGGCCTGAAACATCTCCAACGCAACGGATCATCATCTTCACATGGGCCCACAACTAAGAGCAGCTGGCCCCATCACTCAAGGCCTCAACCTAAGGGGAACATGGACTGGTATTGGTGAAGCTCCAGTTTGCTCCAGCCAGCTCCACCTGTTGATGGTGGGGACCTGCAGGGCTCCTCCCTGCAGTTTGCATTAACCCTACCTTGGCCCAAGGGTCCACATCCACAACACTGATCTTGTTCTTTGATCCTTATTTGATGTCTCTGGGGACTCCCTTGGGTAAAAGTCAGAATGGGATCCGGCTACCTAAGCACTGCAATCCCTATGGGGAGGGTTGATCATAAATCCTCCCTACACTATCCGTGTCCAAAAAACACTTCCAAATATAAACACTGGATACACCTTCAGACTTTACTGTCTCTTGCATCAGGATCCGTCACTAGTGCTTTTCCACCTAGGGTTTAGAGTGCACTCACAGCTCTTTGGTCCTCTCGATAAGAGTCCTTTCACCCCAAAAGGGAATCATTCAAATCTATCTCTTCTGTACATTTGTTGAAGAAGGACCCTCTAGCAGGGATTGCACAGTGAGGTATCACTTTTTTTTTTTTAATTTAAATTTTTTATTAAAGTTTTAACATGCAAAATAGTACAGCCAATAAAAGTCAGTACATGTGGAATACAGATCAGTAAGTATCCCCATGTTCCCCCGCCCTCCCTCCTCCTCCCTCCAGTACAAAACAGAGTTCTACAGAAGGAAACATAAAGCATTGTAAATGTGATTAATGAAAACATTCCATAAAGGTGTTCCATAAAGGTATTCCATGAGAACCACAAGCTCATTGAGTCACATGGTGTGTTTTCCAGGATCCGTAGACCACAAGACCACAAGGGTCATCGTACTCCCATGGCAAGAGGTATCTGTGTCCTTGGTTGGTTAATGGAGAATAAGAATTACAATCGTGTAATAAAGGCCGTGAATGGCTGCCAAATTTTCTGTGTGGGCAAATAGTTGATTAGACACCAGATGTTGTCCAAAAGATTCCTTTATTTGAATGGAGTCACAAGATTCATACTTTGCCCGACTCAGGCCGAGTTTCGCCCCCACGGGGCTGCCTCAGGGGCTAAAAATAATTGTAACATATAAGATTGAATAACTCACAAAAAATATGAAAATTAAACATTAGAATGACCACAGAAATATTATTTTAAGAATTAACTGACAAGATGAAAATAATTTTACCTGTATGTAGATTTAGGTAAAATTATTTTCATCTTGTCAGTTAATTCTTAAAATAATATTTCTGTGGTCATTCTAATGTTTAATTTTCATATTTTTTGTGAGTTATTCAATCTTATATGTTACAATTATTTTTAGCCCCTGAGGCAGCCCCGTGGGGGCGAAACTCGGCCTGAGTCGGGCAAAGTATGAATCTTGTGTCTCCATTCAAATAAAGGAATCTTTTGGACAACATCTGGTGTCTAATCAACTATTTGCCCACACGGCATTCTTAGATCACCTACCCTCTTGTTTCATCAGTCCTGCCAAATTTTCTGGAAAGAAGCCAGTTTATTATGTTTAACAGCCGTGAGAGATGCTAGATGATAATATGAGTGCAATTTTTCAATAACATCTGCAACCCGAGGTAATTGGTCCGACTTCCATTTGAATGCTATGAGGTTGCGGGCAGCTATGAACAATTGAGTGCTTAACTTCTTATGCGGTGTTTCCATAGTGTCAGGGAAAACATGTAATAATGCCATTGCTGCAAAAGGGGCAATTAATACCCCCAAAATCTTGCTGACCCATTGAAATACTGTTTCCCAAAAAGAAGTGAGGTAAGGACAGTCCCACCATATGTGAAAGTAGGTGCCCCTGGCTCCGCAGTCCCTCCAACATGTATCTGTGATGTGAGAATAAAATCTATGAATTTTGTCTGGGGTGAGATATCATCTATAAATCATTTTATAGCAGTTCTCTTGCAATTTAGCAGATAGGGAGCATTTTCTAGCTAAGGTGAAAATTTCTCCCCAGGCTTTCACACCCAATTGTATGCCTAAGTCAGCTTCCCATTGTAAAGCAAACCCTTGGGATACCGACTGAATAGGGAAAAATAATTGGTATAGTTTAGAAATGGATCCTCTGAGGGTGTCGCATTTAATAAGGTATGATTCCAAGAGTGTCCTGCCCGGCCTTAAGAGGTTAGAGCATTGGATGCTGCGGACAAAATGAGAGACCTGCTCAAATACCAAGAAGTCCCGGGAGTCAAGGTGATAAAGATCAAATAACTGTGTACGGGAAAGTATGGTACCTTGCTGGAGGAGGTTGCCTATAGTGGTGATACCCTGCTCTCACCAGACTTTCATTTGTTGGGTTTGAAAGCCAATAGACAGCTGCACATTATTCATAAAGGAGGTTTGATAGAAATATTGATAGGTGCCAACCAGTTTGGATTTGTTATGTGCCCAAATGCGTAGGGTGATTCCCAGAGACCAAGGGATACATTTAATCGGACGCCAGGTGTTTCGGGGCTGCCATAACAAAGCTCCATAGGACCTAAGATAGCTTGCTCTATGTGCACCACTGTTTAGGGGCTGTCTTATGGTGGAAATCTAAAAATTGCTCTCAATTGGGACGTGCTGTAATACCCGGCTAAATTAGGCATAGCCATGCCTCCCTGTGGCTTTGATGAATAAAGCACTGATCTGGCCACTCTAGGAGGACGTTTCCTCCATATAAAATAAAAAATCTTTTTCTGCCAGTAACGGAGTATAGTTGAAGGGATATATACTGGTAAAGATGAAAATAAGTAAAGGAATTTTGGTAACACTGACATTTTGGTTATGGCAATCCTTCCAAGCCATGAGAACACATTCTTGTTCCATCTGCTGAGGTCATTGGTTAATCTATTGACTAGCGGGTTATAATTGAGGGAAAATAGCTCGGGCAGTTTGGCGGAGAGTAAAATACCTAGATACTTAATATGAGATTGGGCCCATTTAAATGGAAACTTTCGCCCAATAGTTTTGCACGTCCAAGGGTGAAAGGTTGATATTAAGTAATTTTGACTTTTCTAAATTAACCCGAAGGCTGGCCATTTTACTGAACCCAGATAATTCTCTCATTACGCCCTGTAAGGAATGAATGGGGTCAGTCAGTATCATACAGACATCATCAGTGAATAATGAAAGTTTGTACTGCTTATCTCCCATTGAGATACCTTTAATGTCTGCTATGTTGCGAATTTTAGTCGTAAGGGGTTCCAAATAAAGGGCAAATAAAAGAGGGGATAAAGGGCAGCCCTGTCCAGTACCGCAGCCTATATCAAAAGCTTGCCCATATCAATTGTTAACTTTCACCCTATCTTGAGGGTGGATATAAAGTTTTTGAATCCATTTAAGAAAAAAGGGACCAAAGTCCAATTTGTGCAGGGTATAAAAGAGAAGTGGCCAGTGGACTAAATTGAATGCATTTTCAGCATTGATAGACAGTAGTACTGCTGGTTCCCCCTCCTTTCGTACCCACCACATTAAGTCGATAACCTTTCTAATATTGTCCGCAGCCATGCACTGTGGGACAAATCCTACTTGGTCGGTGTGCACTAGGCAAGGAAGAACTTTATTAAGCCTAAGGGCTTGCAGTCATGCTAGTATCTTTAGGTCCACATTTATAAGTGATATTGGACGATGTGAGCTACATTGGGTAGGATCTCATCCTGGTTTGGCGAGAACTGTGATTCCGGCTACATTCGCTTGGGAGTCTATAATCCCGTCCTCTCGGAGAGCATTAAAGTATGAAGCTAATGGTTCTGCTATCGTATGCGTGCATTTTTTATAAAATGCTCCAGACATGCCATCAAGGCTCGGGGATTTGCCTGATTTGAGGGCTTTGATAACCATTAAGATCTCATTAACCATTAAAGGAATGTCTAAAATCTGTCTTTGCTCACTAGTGAGACAAGGGAGTTCATTGTCTTTCAAGTAGTCTTCTATACTTGTGGTCTGAATATCATCCTCCGGGCTGTAAAGTGTTTTGTAAAAACAGGAAAACGCTTCCCGAATCCCGGAGGAGTCCGTTAAGCTCTTCCCTGTTGAGTCTTTAATTTTTGAGATATTATTTTGAGATATTTTAGCACTTAATTGCCTAGCTAGTGGCTTCCCCGCCTTGTCTCCTCCTTCATAATATAATTGTTTAGTGATGTCCAATGCATACAGCAATTGTTTATTATCTAGTTGTTGCAATTCAGATTTAAGAGCCAAAAGCTTTTGATAAGTGTTCTTCGATAAAGTTTTCATATGTTCTTTGGATAACTGACTTATTTGACCTAAAAGGTCTATCCTAGCCTTAAGCCGCTGATGCTTACATGCAGTGGCCTTTGATATCAGGATTCCTCGAGCTACCGCCTTTCAACAGTCCCACAGAGTACTAGGGGAAACCATGGGGTTAGCATTAAGAGAGAAATATTCTTGAAGCTGGTTTTCTAGGGCCTGAACAAACTTGGCATCTTGTAATAAGGATTCATTCAATTTCCAGACTCTGTCCCCTCCATCCCTATCCCCCAAGATAACATCTAGGCTTATAGGTGCGAGATCAGACCAGGTGATAGGTTCAATGTCCGTTCTCCGAGCCTGATTGCTTAATAATTTATTTACTAGAAAATAATCAATACGGGAATAGCTGTCATGAGGCGAAGAGTAGAATGTGTAGGAGCAGGAGTGTGAGTAATGATTCCTCCAAATGTCTACCAGCTGCCAGTCATCCATCAAGCCCTTCAGTTAATTTCTGAGGGCAGAACTAGAAGTAGTCAACTGTTTGGAATTATCCAATTCACGGCTCAAAGTTAGGTTAAATTCACCACCAATAACAAGAGATCCCTCTGCGTGATTTAACAGTAGGGTTTGTACTTCTGTCAGAAATGCACTCTGATCTTTATTCGGGGCATAAGAACATGCCATACTGGGTCAGACCAAGGGTCCATCAAGCCCAGCATCCTGTTTCCAACAGTGGTCAATCCAGGCCACAAGAACCTGGCAAGTACCCAAAAACTAAGTCTATTCCATGTTACCGTTGCTAGTAATAGCAGTAGTTATTATCTAAGTCAACTAGATACCAAAGTGTAAACTTGGCTGCCAATTCGGATTTTTACCAGTACAAATTGTCCGGATGGGTCTTCAATCTGGGATATTAATTCAAATACTAAGTGTGCGGAAATTAAAATCCCTGTGCCTGTATATTTATTCTTAGTCCCACTGGCAGCTGAGAAAATGTGGGGGAATTCTTTACATGCCAGTAAGCGACAGTGTCTGCATTTTAAATGTGTTTCTTGTATATAGGCTATATCTGCTCAGAGGTTTAGCAGTTCTTTCCTGAGAAGAAATCGCTTCCTAAAAGTGTTAAGGCCTTTGACATTAAGTGATATTATCTTAACCATGACAGAGTTTGTCTAAAGTATATCATCTGTAACCTTAGTGACACATACCACGGTGAAAAGGACACTAGAATCCTGGAAAGCATATGAAAAGAACATTGTAAAAGAAAACACACCATATAATGCTGCATTTGAAAATCATAGCCCTGTAGTAACTCTATCAGACTCCCCACCCCAACTCCTAGATGTTCGCTGAACCTTCGCGAACCACAGTCCTGAGGGTGCATATTTTGCAATGTAAAAGCCTCTAATCATCCGCCCCCACCCCCTCCCCCTCCCTGCAAAAATGATACATGAACAAGAACAAGAAAGTGGCATTATACTGTAAACTTCAAGTCAGCCCAGCTTCAATGAGAACCAGCCAGAGACATAAGGTTACCCTAGATAGCTTCTTGACAATTGAATATCAAGATATTAGAGATAGCATTCCAGAAGGCTATTAGTAAAGGGCTTCAGCCCTGATCTGCAATCATATCCAAAGCTTGGGAATGCTGCCTGCTCAGTCGATCACGACCTGGCTCGGTTCGGCACCATCTTGGAGGCAGCGCTGCCGCTGGAGCCTGAGGCTGTTTAATTGAGGCAGTGAAGGGTATGTCAAGCCCCGCTTGTTTAAAACAGTTGGCAGCATCAATCATTGATTTTATCCGATATGTAATACCCTTCCTCTGGAAAATGAGTGCAAACGGAAAAGCCCATCGGTAACCAATTTCCTCATTCCTCAGCACCGCGGTCACTTCTCTGAGCTGGTACCATTTCTGCAATGTTGTAGGTACTAAGTCATTGTAGATGGAAATAGTGAGCTCCTGCCACTTCCAGTGTGAGTTAGATCTGGCTACCTTAAGAATTTCTTCCTTGATTTTGAAATGATGAAATTTAATGATAATGTCACGGGGCTGGTTTTCCCTTCGGGGTCCCAAAGCCCGATGAGCATGTTCCAATTCAATCACAGGGTCTCCGCCATCTTCTTCTTTATATGCTCCGCTGTTGGTTACGAGATGCTTGCAGAGAGCCGTGGCTGTGGTCACGTAGTCTTGATATTGCTCGGTTTTGGGGATCCTTCTGATGCGAAGATTCGCTCGACATTAGCGGTTTTCTAAATCCTCTACTTTCTAGGACAAAGAGTCAATTTCTGTGGTCATTGTAGTATTCTGGGAGGATAGTGATTCAATGAGCGCTCCCTGGCTGTCAGCGCGAACGTCGAGGTCATCTACCCGATGCCCCATCGCATCGATATCTTCTCTCATGGTGGTCATTGAGGCCAGCAGTTCAGCCTTATGCGATTTGAGGTCAGCCCTCAATTCCATGAACCAGATCCGAATATCAGTCCTGGTTGGGAAGTCCGATTGTGAAACAGTGGCTGGGAGAGTAGAGTTATCCACATGTACGGCACCATTATCATCGTTTTCACTCGCGGGTCCCGCATGCTTCTTAGCCTGGTCCTCTCCATCGGGCAGGAGCTCCACCGCAATTTTGCTAAAAGAAAAATGCTTTAAATCGGTAGTTTTTTTGCGATTCGCCATTCTGTGCTATTCCCACACACTTAGCCAGCAATAAGACAAGCCGAGGGCTGAATCAGCTTCTGTTAATGCCTTTTTAAAGCTGGGATGGAGAGGAGCAGTCAGATCAGGCGGCCATCTTGCTGCGCTGCTCTCTAGCGCCCCCGAGGTATCACTTCTAACTAAAACTCCTTAAGGGTGGAGCTGGGAAGCCTCACCAGAGTATAAGATTAAACATCCTTACTGTTCCAAGGCTCCCTAAAACTGATCCCAAAGAGTCCTAAAATGACTGGGCTAAATAGAAATTGAGTTATCCAATCCAGACTTTCCAGGGTGAGAGGTGCTATGAGGGATGGAAGGCTCATTGAAAGAGTGCTCTATACAAGGACAGTGAAATCTAGTGGCCAACCCAGGGGGGGGGGGAGGGAGGAGGAGGTTGCCACACTGAGTTCCAGTGTAATGTATTTTATTCAGAGATAGAAGATAGAATTTCACGCTGCCATTCACTTTCTTCTTTCTCTCACACTCTTCCATCTCTGTTTCTATTATACAGAAATCTGTCTCTATTCAGGTTGTGAATACTGGTTTAGAGGTCTAGCTTTGGTAAAAGTAGCTATCCTCGTTGAGAATAAGGCACCAATAGATAATGTCACTATAGTACAGATGGCAATGTTATTTGTCTGTCAGTCTGTCTCATTTAATTTCCTGAGATCTTCTTGTTGGTATTTTCTTTACAAACCCAATTCTCCTTAGACACCTTTGTCTTTTATCTGAGCTATCTAGTGATGCAGTGATCCTTCAGATGAGAATGGACCAACATATCACATCTCACTTATAACTCCTGAAACCTGGCTCAGATTTCTTTTCTCTCTCTGTCTTTGCTTATCTCTCTGGCCAAACTCAGAGCTAAGCAGGTTTAACAACATCCTTCGATTACTAGAGAAGCCAAAAGAGCTTATTGCATATCAGCAATAAATTCAAGGAATTACACTGGTGTTTGGAATTAATCTTCTTTCACACTATATTCTTTCACAGCACCTCTGTCTCAAATAAGCTGAGAAAAACCACATGGCTCAACTGGATTTATCAGTATCTGGCTACTCTGAAACTTACCTGAGATTCTTAGTATTCAAACAACTTAAATTCTCCAATAACACATTTCAGTCACTCATACACACTCAAACATTAGTGTGTCTGCCTAAATTCCCTCTGTATTTAAGTGTTTTGCACAAAAACAGGCTCTGTGACAGAGCTCTGCTTCAGCAGGTCTGCTACTTGCTATGCAATAGTTAAAAAGGAACCACTCAAATTACTGTCCATATACCTTCAAAAATTGTATTCTTATTGTAAATATTTATAGAGCTGGCTGGTTTATTTTTATATTTATCTGCCAGCCCCTCCACTGCCACCTTCTTAAGCACTCAGTATATATACCACCAGTGTGTAACTGCTTTTTAAATATTTTCATATATATGCAAATAAAAACTTTTGAATAAGAGATTTTTTGTACTTATCTTCTTTCTTTAACGAAGTTCTTTAATAATCTCACCAATGTTTCATATATCTAAGTTCCAAAGGGCTCAAATAATAAAAGTGAAGGCTCGCTGGTTTCCAAAATGCCCTGGTGTCCAAAAATGCAATATGAAATATCAGTGAGATTATTGAAGAACTTTGTTAAAGAAAGAAGATAAGTAAAAAAAAAATCTCTTATACATAAGTTTTTATTTGCATATATAGAAAAATATTTAAAAAGCAGTTACACACCGGTGGCAAATACACTGAGTATTTAAGAAAGTGGCACCAGAAGGGCAGGTAGTTGAATATAAAAATAAACTAGCCAGAGTGTGTTGCGCTCCCCGGCCGCCGCAGTCCCATGGCCTGGTTCACTCACCCCCGATGCCGGCTCTTCGGTCTGGGCCTGTCCTCTCTGACAGCGGTGGGCAGTGGTTCCCATGCCCATTCTGCTCTCTCACTTCCCAGACCACCCTGCACAGTGGGGAGTTCCTTCGGGCCCGGCTGGGCCTCTCCTTCACCCTGTGGTTGGGCGCCACTGCCTCCTCTCTGGCCCGATGGCCTTAGGCGCACACGCATGTGCCTCTTCTAGATTTAAAGGGACCATGGTGGGAAAGCCACCCACAGCCCCTCCTGATGACATCTGCAAACCTCCCTATATAAGGCAGGCTCTGGCAGGCAGAGCTTGCCTTTGCAAAAGGTCTCCTTGCTGATCAGCTGTGTTCTGCATTGCCTGCGATCCAGTACCTGTTCCTGATCCTGCTTCAGTTCCAGTACCTGTTTCTGACCCTGCTTCAGTTCTGGTACCAATTCCTGCCTCCTACTTCCCTTCAGATGGATTCCTTTGGTTCTGACCTTTGCCTGGACTTGACCTTGTGCTTCGCCACCTGCCTCTGACCCTTTGCCTGGACTCAACTTTGTGCTTTGCCGCCTGCCTCTGACTCTTTGCATGGACTCGACCTTGTGCCTTGCCACTTGCCTTGACTTCTCATCTGGACTCCTCTCCAAGTTGCCAGCCTCTCACCAGTCTCCTGGTTCAGCCTCTCAGTCTTGCCAGCTCCTGTCCCGCAGTTGGACCTCTTCGATAGCCCTCTGGTGTGTCACCCTTTGGCCAACCTTACGGGATCATCCACACAGAGGCTTACCTAAGCCCAGCTGGCCCCGGCACCCAAAGGCTCAATCTATGGGGAACGAGGGCTGGTATTGGCGAAGCTCCAGCTTGCTTCTGCTTCCTGTCCGGCCTCACCTCCTGATGGTGGGGACCTGTGGGGGGTTTCCCCCACAGGTGGCTCCAACACCACCTCGGGCCAAGTGTCCACCTCCACAACAGAGTGAAGGCACTTTTATCACTATATGATACCAGCTCTAGAAATATTTACAATAAGAATACAAATAGACATACTTTACCTTCTATCCCTTCCTCAATGTCACTCACAAAGATGTTGAACAGGACAGGGATCGGTGTTGGGACTGGTTGTGTTCAATATCTTTGTGAGCGACATTGTGGAAGGGATAGAATGTAAAATGTATATTTGTGGATGATACTAAGATCTGCAACAGAGTGGACCTGCCGGAAGCAGTAGAAAGAATGAGACATGATTTAAGGACGTTTGAATGGTGGTCAAAGATATGGCAGCTGGGATTCAAAGCCAAGAAGTGCAGAATCATGCATCTGGGATTTGGTAATCTAAAAGAGCTGTATGTAATGGGAGGGTTAAAGGCTGTTGTTTACGGAGCAAAAGAAAGACCTTGGGGTGATAGTGTCTAGTGATCTGAAGATGGTGAAGCAATGTGACAAAGCCAGAAGAATGCAAGGCTGCATAGAGAGAGGACTATCCAGTAAAAAAAAAAAAAAAAGGACGTGATAGTCCCCTTGTACAAGTCCTTGGTGAGGCCTCGCCTGGAGTATTGTGTTCAGTTCTGGAGACCGTTTTTCAAAAGGGGCAGAGACAGGATGGAAGCGGTCCAGAGAAGGGCACCAAACATGGTGAGAGGTCTCCATCAAATGACTTATGTGGAGAGGTTGAAGGAAGTAAATATGTATACCATAGAGGAAACGAGGTGCAGGGGAGATATGAAACAGACCTTCAGATACCTGAAAGGTTTCAATGATGCACATACAACAAACCTTTTCCACTGGAAAGAAATCAGTAGAACTAGGGGTCACAAAATGAAACTCCAGGAAGGACAACTCAGAACCAACATCAGAAAATATTTCTTCACAGAGAGGGTGGTGGATGCCTGAAATGCCCTTCTGGAGGAGATAGTAAAAACAAAAATGGTGAAAGATTTCAAAGGGGCATGCGATAAACACTATGGATCACTAAAGGCTAGAGGATGGAAATGAGGAAAAGAGCGCATGGGGGTAACATGCTGGTGAGGTGGTTATTACCCTTAACCAATAAGCCTTCATACTGTTGATGCAACTCATTATTGCTCTCTGCTTTAACAGCAGGGGGAAAAGAGGAAAAGGGGAATTAGTTTCAGACAGCAGCTAATAAGGACATTGAATTTTATGGTCTGGGAAAACAAATAAGCATTGGGGTAACTTGCAGAAGCGACTGTTACTACCATTAACCAATAAGTCTTAAACTTGTGATGTAATTCCAACATTGCACTCTGCTTCAATGGCAAGAGATAAGAGATAACGGATAATTGGACTCAGACAGTAACCAACCAGGGCCCTGACTTTAACAGTTTGGGAAACTAAGTATGAGGGAACCTTGTATGCCACGGCAGATGCCACCCCCGGATCCTACAATTAAAGGGGAAACCTGTATGGCGTGGTTGAAGCTACCATAAGTTTGCTGAGCAGACTGGATGGACCATTTGGTTCTTTTCTGCTATCATTTCTATATGTTTCTATGATCAGTAATTTGAGTGATTCCTTTATGTCTATTGCATGTTTACTTTGGAACATTGCTGGGCTTCTCCATGGGTGTAATTACTGCTTCTTGCAATGCCAATAATCAGCCTCCCCAGATTCCAACTGTAACAGTCCAAGATATCAGTGCACTGCTGATGGTATCAGCAGATGTAGTCCCTGCTCACACTTTGGGTTGATTTTTAAAACAGCAAGTACCTTAGAATACTCACCTTCTTAACATCATGATACTAATGAGAACTTTTGGGAATTTTTAAATCCCTTGAGATGTTGGAGATGTTCCAGTTTCTTAATTAATTTGGACCTGAGATGCATCCTTACACCTTCCCTTTTCCTAGTCCCGTCATCATGAAATGGTAATATAAGCTAATTTGCATACTATAACATGAAGTTAGCAGCTCTGAATTCCTGGACTGGAGCAGGGATTTTAAGTGGACTAGAGTACAAGTTACAAAAAAAATTTAGATTTTTGACCATATGTTTTCTCACAATTTATTCCTCAAGTTATTTTAAGGTGTTACATGAAGTTTCCATTTGTGAAAATAACTTGTAGACCCTATTTTAGGTCCAAAATAGGTCTCATGGCATCACAACTAAATTACTCCTTTCCCAGCAAATTTTTCCAAATAATTGTTCTGCGTCCTCATTCTCAACATTTCCAAATGCCAAGTTTATAAGCAATTTAAACCCCTAAAAATCCTTTCAAGAGCAGATCAAGGATGAAGACCTTTCTCACATGTTCACCACCAGCATGTGTGCTTCATTTGGGCAATTTTCTGGGTCTGCCAAAGTGCACCTGGAGCTTTAGGAATTAATTTCAGGCTTCTTCTACCATCCCCCACCTGGAATTAGGGTTTCTCTTAATTTTTTAGAGCTTACTTTCAATTTTATTTATTTTTAGAAGTTGGCCCGTATTTGCCTAAAAACCAGAAGTGACCTGATGGTCCATTTCCTGTCCTGGCCCAGCTGCTACCAGCTCCAAGAGTTTTCCTAGGGGACCCTGATGCTGAAGACTCACTCCTTCGACATTCCCAAGGCTGCCGCTGTAACAATGACAGTCACCCCAGCAGTTTGATTCACCTGTGGTGACCGCAGCCTTAGCTACTCCCATTCTGCTCTCACCACCATGGCCCAATTTAGCTGCTGGCTTCCATTGCCTCTTGCAGCCATGGAGTAGGGAACACTAGTGGCTGTCAAAGTCAGCTATTATCCTCCTCTTCTAAACCACGGGAGAGACCCAAGGTGACTCTGCATCACCCCTGTTCCACTTCTCCCGCAGCCAGTTGATACCCCAAGGCAACAAAATTGCTGCCTTACTCCTTCATGGATAGAACAGCCCCACTTCAATGGTCAGGGATAGTCTGATGCCACAGCTGCCACCCTCATATGGGCCCTGACAATCCTCTGCAACCAGGTCTCAGGTCAATATCTAATAAATTAAAAAAAAGAATTATTTATCCACTACCTCATCCATTTTCACACTAATTACAAAATACTTAATAAAAATGCATATCATAATTTATTCTACAATCTTTTCTTAGACAAACTCAAATGTGCATTACTATGAAACTCTCTATTTCTCTTTCAAGCTCTTTATCCAAAAGTCATGATCAGTGTAGATAATTTATATTATTTTGAAGCTATTTATCTTAGAAATGTTTGCTAGCAACAGTTGAATTAGCCAATATAAATGGTCAATTAGACTGTTTCTAGCAAATATCACTGAGATGAATTGTTCACATGAGGCTGCAAAAACAGCATAAATCATTCCTTAAGTGCTGAAACATTTGTCAGTTTTGTCAAATAAAAAAAATCATATTCCACATTTAAAAACTAGAAGTTCCACACAGAACTAATGGAGCCTACTTTCTGGAATAAACACTCTTATATGCATGTCTATGTGGATCCAGGAAAAAATATGCATATTTGACCCCTCTTGTTTTTCCTGACTTCTCCAAAAAATTTTATGTGCCTCAGAAGCAAAACCCAAAATTTATTGGGTGGCTATTGCAGAAATTTGTTGTGGAAAAGATGCAAAACCAGAAAGGTGTTAGAGAACAACTACTGCATGCATATCTTCATAGAATACATGGATCCAGAAACAAATGCCTGTTACTTTCCTCTTGAACTCCCTGACATATCCGAAATGATTTTTGATGATATTAGTGGACACACACATATATACACAGGCAGGGTGATTGCATAAGCCTTCTTTTCTTCAGAAAGTAGGCTAATAATGTTAGCCAGTGGGACAAGTAGCTTGAGTTGCATGTGTGGAGTTTTACAATGTTCTTGCTATAAGCCATGCAATACATTATCATCCTAATTATCATCTACTCATTATTAGCCCTTTTAAGATATTAATTTTCCCCAAGTGGCATCAGCTATATTGGACAAGGGTTGGAGAAAGCACAGTGAGTATGTTCAGACTTTGATGTCACCATAGGGAAAGAGCATTAAGCCAAGAAATGAAATCCAATTACTCACATAAACACAGAGAATGTGCAGAAAAAAAAGTTGGTTAAGTTCATTCATTTGGTTTGTTTGGCTTGGTGATTCATTTTGTTCAGTACCAAAACGTGTTTTTTTATTTGTGTTCTTTGGTCATTTGTTTTCTATTAAAATTAATGGTGGAAGCAGCGCATCCTATTTTGGGTTGTATCAATTTTTCAATCCAAGTTTAGTGAAACAAAGGCATCAGCAGCAGAGGCCAGAGGGAAGAGCTCTCCAAGACAACAAAAGCAGGGTGAAGTGGTACAAGATTGGCATGAATAGTCCAAGGAAACATGACAGGGATAAAGCAGCCCAAGCAGAGGTTTGAGCATCTCAGCGCAGTGTGTCAGGGGAAAAACAGCATCAACAGTAACAAACATTCCCCAAGGAACCAAAATAGAGTCAGAAAGTACCACCAACAGTGGCATGAACATTCCAAGGCATTGTGAAAGGACAAAGAAAACCATCAACAGTTGAATGAACAACCCAAGGTTCTCAAAGAAGGGCAAAGGTCAATATCAATAGTGACAAGAACATCCCAAAGTATTAAAA
Organism: Rhinatrema bivittatum; assembly: GCF_901001135.1. Taxonomy (NCBI): domain Eukaryota; kingdom Metazoa; phylum Chordata; class Amphibia; order Gymnophiona; family Rhinatrematidae; genus Rhinatrema; species Rhinatrema bivittatum. The sequence goes on from NC_042620.1 coordinate 170,065,450, forward strand.
GAGGGACAAAGGACATAATCAACAGTGGCATGAATACCATAAGGCATCAAGAAAGAGGTAAAGGGTACTAACAACAGTGCCATGAAAACTCCAAGATGTTATGAGAGGGGCAAAATGGTACCAGGATTCCTCAAGGCAATATAAGAGGGACAGGAGAAGACTGGGCAATAACAGTGACAAAATAAAACATCATGGTGGAGAACCAAGAGAAAGTTGGGGCAAAAGGAGAAGGTTTATCTTTTTTTTTTTTTTTTTTTTTTTTTTAGTTTTTTTTGTGGGCCCAAAACATCCCAGTATAATGAAGAGAGGAACAGTGCAGGAGGTGCGGACTGGGTAATAACAGTGATATAACAAAACAGCAAGGAAATAAACCAGGAGAGAAATGGGACACAATGAGTAGACACGGCTGCAGGTGCAGGCTATGCAGCAGCAGAAGCATGGCTCTAGAATCCCAAGACATCCAGAGGGGGGCAAGAGAGTAGCTTTTCTTTTCTTTTTTATGTTTATGTTTTGGGGGAAAGCAACCCAGTATAAACAAGAGAGAGACAGGGCAAAAGGAGCAAGCAAGACAGCAACAGTGGCAAAGGAGCATAGGAAGGAGTTGAACCAGGAGAAAGGCAGGGTAGGGTAGACAGTTACCTTTCTTATGAAACAGAACACAGACTGCAATACTGTGTGCTTCTACTAAGTGAAATATGCACACAATTGCAGACAGAGGAAACAGCGCAGCACGGCATTGAGGGTAAGCACTTAGGGGAAAAACTGTGTGCATTAATTCCCTGTAACTGTATACTGAGTCTTCCTGCCATTCACCTGGAAATTCATGGACATCAAGGAGAGGGAAGTTTATTTTATTGAAGACCAAGTCTCCTACCAGCTCTGGTACCAGATGGGAATGATGTGGATTCATGATGTCTCCAGCCATTGAGAATACCCATTCACTAGGCCTGATAGTTGGTTGTCAGAAAAGGAAATGCTGGACCACCTTGGCCAGGTCTGGCTAAACTACAGCCTTGTGAACCCACTGTTCCAACAGATCTATGGCTATGTTCTTGATGGGCTCTGTGAGATAGTGTGTGACTGATATTTGTGCTGGAATCTACCGTGCTGAAGGGGTGTTTTTGCTGCTAGCAACTGTAGCTATAGCCTGTGTCAGGAGAACTCATTCTTTGATGGGCACATCTGGGTGGCAAAAAACGTAAGGGAGTAAGTTGAGGCCAACAATATTGTGTAGGCTACCCACTCTTTCTTATACAATATCTCCTCTGCTCTTCTACATCTTCTTCTCTCAATCCTGCACTCTATCCACCAGTATCTCCTTCCAATAAATTAGACTGTTGACCAGAAGGTGATAGTCCCTTTTATCCATGGGTCACACAGCTGGATGAGAGGTTTGAGCCTATTTGGCATATGCTGCTGCAAGGAGTTCACAAACAGCACCTCTGGTGGTAGTCCCTGTTTCTGCTAAAACCTTCTAACTTCTCCTTGAGAATATTGACTATGGGATGAACTTGCCCAGGGTAGCTCTTGTATAATGACTTTAAGTTTACCTTTTAAATCCCTATGTGTGTTTGCAAATCATCCAAAATGCAGCTGCTAGATTACTGGAGAAAATTCCTCTGAGAGCCCATATTACTCCTATTTTAGCAAACCTTCAATAGCTACCTAAATTGCAGAGAGCAAAATTTAAATGCCTTATGATGGTAATTAAAGCCCGTCAAGATGCTGGTCCAAGTACTTACATGATCTATTAGTCCCCTATAAGCCCAGAAGATTTTTTTCATTCTTTAGAACAAGATATGTTAACAATACCTTCTGTAAGAACATGTTGATATTGTCCAGTGCTTGGAAAAGGCCTTTTCTGCTCTTGGCCCAACACTCTGGAATAGTCTTCCAGACATTTTGAAAAAGGAGACAGATTTAAAGAAATTCCAGAAATGTCTTAAAGCACTATTCTTTCAAGATGCTTTTCAGACTTAATTGGTGCTAGTGCTGGACCCTTGTTTGTCCTTTAAATGTTCACTGCAGAGAATTATATGACTTGGGTTTTTTTATGATAAATGTATGCTGTACTGTATTATGTTGTATGTATGTTTTTACAGCTGCTAAGATACTGACAAAGTTATAAATGATGTTTACCACCTGGGTGTGCATTATAGCCCATCTGTACCCTTCTGGTGTTCCTCTGCTGGAGCTATAGCCTGACTCTTTCTCATCCAGTTGCCACTAATGTGCTGTCAGGGAGAGGGGAGGTGCACATAGCATTCTGGCTGATCCAGATGTCACTGGTGAAATGGATGCTACTCCCCTCCTTCTTGGCTAGTGGTATCTGCATCTGGGGATCACTCCCCTACTAAATGTTGTTCTGGAAAATACCTTGTAATTGGGGGCTGAGGTACAGCAGCTACTTAAATGCCATATTAGCAGCTATCAGTAGGACCTAGTCATCCAGGGCAATCATTTCCCTAATGCACTGTGTCAATACTTTTGATACTGCCCACCTCCTACTATGGGACAGTGATGTAGTAAAACACTTCATCTGGTCCATGGTGCTTACAACTGATTTGGAGTTGGGGGTTCTTTACCTGTCATCTCACAGGAGGAAGGGTCCAAAGTAGGGTCAGCTTGGAAAACAGACTTCTTTTCTGTGGCTTTCGTGCTGCTAATTGCTGCTCTTTTGAGTGGAATATAGGGCCCCGAGCCTCATACTGACCACACCCCTGAAATTTACTGTAACGTCTTCTTTTTTTTTTTTTAATGATGCTGTATACCATTGTTTATAAGATAGCACAATATATCTTTCCTCTACTGATGGCATTACAACAGTGAATGCATTCTACAAAATGATCCTCCCCAACTCTAAAGTGCCTCCACATTTCTGTTGTCTTGCAGGATATTCTCTCATTCTCTGGATCTTTGGATGCTGCTGCTGAGATGTTCCTGGCCTTTTCCCTCCCAGTTTATCATGCTCATCACTACTTGCTCATCCTAGGGGGTGCTCTTTTCCATGCAGCCTGCAGCTGCTGACTGGATAGCATACTAGTAACTATATTCCTCAAATCCTCCTCAGCTACTTTACGTTCAATACCCTCTGTCTCTGGAAATCCCAAACGTGATTCATCTGAATAACTAAAGACTTTCAGTAGACAGACATCAGGAGGAAACAGAGATGAGCAGCAGCTCTTTACTGTTCTTCACATCTACACTCCTTACTGCTGATCCCAATCTTAAGTGACTCTGCCTTCTGATATTGCTGCGCTGCCCCCCAGTGAAAGAAAAAATGGGAGTAGGCAATTCGTCTAGCTTTTCACCTGACCCTGCCTCTGTAAATGCTTTCCCCCTGCTAAAATAACCCTTTATCTTGGTTGGGAGACTTCTGGTACAATCACTAGTATCATTTTATGCTGCTTTTGCTGGCACTGGTTCCTTATAAAGAAAGAGGTTTTTCCCTTAGACATGTTCCTCTTCCTTTCTTGCCACCAAATCTGCCCTTTGATGCCATAGGTATTGGCAATGGCATGTGGAAATTTATATAGGTGACCAGAGGCAGTGCTTGGAATCTTTAGTATTATAAAAGATCCTATTGTGTGGTACACAAGTACACACACACACACACACACACACACACACACACACACAGTGCTTGCTTACTTTTTTGTAGAATAAAACACAGCCAGCAGTACTGTGTGCTTCTACTAAGTGAGATATGTGCACAAATGCTAAGAGAGGTAAGGCTGCTTCCAGGAAGAGTTATAAAACACAGTACTCTCTCTTCCTAACTGATGGAGAGAATTAAACATTGCCCTCAATACTTTAAAACAGAGAGAGATCAGTGTCTCCTACCACACACCGACAAAAGTCAACAGCCTAAGTCCAGTAGCCTACCTTGCTCTCTTTTACGACTCTTCTAAGACTAAGTCCTTCTAAAACTTTTTCTTTCACTCTAAAATAGACAGAGCTATAGAAACAAATCCAAGATAAATGTTTCAAAATGGTGACCGTGCTCCAGGTCTACTATTCCTTTCAGTTGAAAGAGGTATGCCTTCTATGCATGGAAATCTTAGAGGTATTTAAACGTCTCTAACATACCTTCCTTATCTTGCCTTTCCTAGGGGATACATGTTCCAAATCTTGTCTATCCCCATACGCTTTAGAACAAAGATCACTAATCATTTAATAGCCACCCTCTAGATCAACTGTCTTGTTGGGGGAGAGGGAGTGTTTTTGAAATGTTATATTTGTTATTTACTATGACTATTTTTATGTTATATTGTTAGATGACTCTATTCTACCCCCAGAGAGATTAGGATTGGATTATGGATAAGGTTTCCTATGCATATTTATTTTGTAGTAATATTTTATTGCATTATTTTTATTTTATTTTTTTAGATATTGTAAACTGCTTTGGAGAATTTCTTCACATAACGCGATCTATAAATGCAAAATTGAAATGAAATGTTTATTTACTGAAAGTGAATAGCTGACTACAAATGTATAAAACAACAGAGAAAGTGCGTGTTGAATTGTCAGAATTGTTGATTGCAGTGGCGTAGCCACGGGTGGGCCTGGGTGGGCAGCTGCCCACCCAATTTAGACCCAGGCCCACCCAACTGACACCAGAACTGCAAGGCTGTCGCGGGATCCCATCCCCGCGACAGTGAAGAGGAGAACCCATGCTTGGCGCACCATCACGGCACACGTGGGGAAGCGGTCCTACAACCATATGGCCGACCGATCTTCCTGTTTGCGGGGGGAGGGGAAGCGCCGCGCACAGCTTCCACTTCCTCCCCCCAAAGCAGGAAGATCAGCTGACCTCTCCTGCTATCTTCGGGCCGTATGGCCGACCGATCTTCCTGTTTGGTGGGGGGGGGGGGAGGAGAGCGGAAGCGCCGCGCACAGTTTCCGCTTCCTCCCCCCAGAGCAGGAAGATCAGCTGACCTCTCCTGCTGCCACTGGCCTCCTGCATACAGCCGACCGATCTTCCTGTTGGGGGGGGGAGGGGGAGAAGAGCGGAAGCGCCGCGCACAGTTTCCGCTTCCTCCCCCCAGATCAGGAAGATCAGCTGACCTCTCCTGCTATCTTTGGGCCGTATGGCCGACCGATCTTCCTGTTTGGGGGGGGGGGGGAGGAGAGCGGAAGCGCCGCGCACAGTTTCTGCTTCCTCCCCCCAGAGCAGGAAGATCAGCTGACCTCTCCTGCTGCCACTGGCCTCCTGCGTACAGCCGACCGATCTTCCTGTTGGGGGGGGGAGAAGAGCGGAAGCGCCGCGCACAGCTTCCGCTCCCCCCCCCCAGCAGGAAGATCAGTCGGCCATACGGCCCGAAGATAGCAGGAGAGGTCAGCTGATCTTCCTGCTCTGGGGGGGAGGAAGCGGAAACTGTGCGCGGCGCTTCCGCTCTCCTCCCCCCCCCCCCAAACAGGAAGATCGGTCGGCCATACGGCCCGAAGATAGCAGGAGGCCAGTGGCAGCAGGAAAGGCCAGCTGATCTTCCTGCTCTGGGGGGAGGAAGCGGAAACTGTGCACAGGCTTGAATGTGTATGTGAGGATGAGAATGGGAGCCTTGTTGTGTGTGTGTGGGTGAAAATCGGACCCTGGGTGTGTATGGGAGTGAGAATGGAGTCTTGAATGTGTGTGGGTGATAATGGAAGCTTGAATATGTGGGTGAGGATGGAAGCTTGAATATGTGGGTGAGGTTGGAAGCTTGAATATGTGGGTGAGGTTGGAAGCTTGAATGTGTGTATATATGGGTGAGGATGGAAGCTTGAATGTATGTATATATGGGTGAGAATGGGAGCCTGGGTTTGTGTGTGTGGGTGAGAATGGAAGCTTGAATATGTGGGTAAGAATGGGTGCTTGAAAGTGTGTATGTGTGGGTGAGAATGGGACCTTAAATGTGTGTATGTGTGGGTGAGAATGGGAGAATGGGTTTGTGTGTGTGGATGAGAATGGGTGCCTGGATGTGCGTCTGTGTGTGCATAAGAATATAAGCCTGGGGAGGGGTGAGAAAGTGAGAGCTTGTATGCAGTGGCGTAGCCAGAATTGATTTTTTGGGTGGGCACAAGGTTAACATAGGTGGGCACAAGGCATGCAGGTCTACTAGTTGTTTTCTTACTGATAAATAATGCCATATACTGCACCCTAGAATGGCTTTCTAAGTAGTTTGCAACAGCCATTATGTGTCATGTATGAAACTTTAAAATAATTTACTTCAATTATTTCAAGTATAGAAAACAATCAAATCCAATCATATAATAAAACAAAAATTAATGTATTCTTTCATGAACCATCTTTGCAGAAACCCAGAAATCTTCATAAATACAATAAAATATAATTAATCATCAGAACAGGTGCAGTGCAGAGCTAGAGCAATTCACATTACAAGTAACATGAAAAAAAAAATTCAAATTCTGGTGTAATCTCAGCAAAAAATAACCCTCCACTGCTATTTTGTGAAGTAACAAAACTCTTGCAAAGAAAGAGGCATCTGGAACCTTGCCAAACAATAACAGCACTGACTCTCAGGATTCAAACAGCAACCTTATGAAAAAGCAGCAATGCAAATACTACACCAGGCCCTAGAACATTAATACATCACCTACAGGAATAACAGAACAGGCTGGACTACTACTACAGAGAAACTATATGCTAGAAATACTCATTTCTGTCACAAACAGGCAAAACTGAGACCGACCCTTACCTAATATAGAAATAAGAGACTATAAATTAGAAACAGAAACATGTAGATAAAGCCAAAATAGAAAGCCTGAGAAACTAAAATGTCTGAACAGTGGAATACTTAAGAAAGAGCAAAATACACAAAATATAAGAATGCACATTCCCAAAGATGACATTTAAATTGCTAACATCTCCCTCTCTCTCTCTCTATATATATATATATATTTTTTTTTTTTTTTACCTTTGTTGTCTGATCTTTGTATTTTTCTAATCAGTTGGTCCTGGTCTCTCTTTCCCATTTTTTCCCTTGTCGCTCATTTCCTAATTCCTCTTCAGTGTCTTTTCTACTACTGTCTTCTTCCCTTCCATACACACACACATATATACATAAATGCTTTCTCTCACAGACTCCCTCACACACTCAGGATCTCACTCTCATATGCTCTCCCCTCCCCCCCCCCCAGCTCACATTCTCTGCAGACACACATACAAGCTCTCACTTTCTCACCCCTCCCCAGGCTTATATTCTTATGCACACACAGACGCACATCCAGGCACCCATTCTCATCCACACACACAAACCCATTCTCCCATTCTCACCCACACATACACACTTTCAAGCACCCATTCTTACCCACATATTCAAGCTTCCATTCTCACCCACACACACAAACCCAGGCTCCCATTCTCACCCATATATACACACATTCAAGCTTCCATCCTCACCCATATATACACACATTCAAGCTTCCAACCTCACCCACATATTCAAGCTTCCATCCTCACCCACATATTCAAGCTTCCATTATCACCCACACACATTCAAGACTCCATTCTCACTCCCATACACACCCAGGGTCCGATTTTCACCCACACACACACACAACAAGGCTCCCATTCTCATCCTCACATACACATTCAAGCCTGTGCACAGTTTCCGCTTCCTCCCCCCAGAGCAGGAAGATCAGCTGGCCTCTCCTGCTGCCACTGGCCTCCTGCTGTCTTCGGGCCGTATGGCCGACCGATCTTCCTGTTTGGGGGGGGGGGGGGAAGGAGAGCGGAAGCGCCGCGCACAGTTTCCGCTTCCTCCCCCCAGAGCAGGAAGATCAGCTGACCTCTCCTGCTATCTTCGGGCCGTATGGCCGACTGATCTTCCTGCTGGGGGGGGGGGAGCGGAAGCTGTGCGCGGAGCTTCCGCTCTTCTCCCCCCCCCCAACAGGAAGATCGGTCGGCTGTACGCAGGAGGCCAGTGGCAGCAGGAGAGGTCAGCTGATCTTCCTGCTCTGGGGGGAGGAAGCGGAAACTTGCGCGGCGCTTCCGCTCTCCTCCCCCCCCCCCCAAACAGGAAGATCGGTCGGCCATACGGCCCGAAGATAGCAGGAGAGGTCAGCTGATCTTCCTGCTTTGGGGGGAGGAAGTGGAAGCTGTGCGCGGCGCTTCCGCTCCCCCCTCCCCCCGCAAACAGGAAGATCGGTCGGCCATATGGTTGTAGGACCGCTTCCCCACGTGTGCCGTGATGGTGCGCCAAGCATGGGTTCTCCTCTTCACTGTCGCGGGGATGGGATCCCACGACAGCCTTGCAGTTCTGGTGTCAGTTGGGTGGGCCTGGGTCTAAATTGGGTGGGCAGCTGCCCACCCAGGCCCACCCGTGGCTACGCCACTGCTTGTATGTGTGTCTGCAGAGAATGTGAGCTGGGGGGGGGGAGGGGAGAGCATATGAGAGTGAGAGCCTGAGTGTGTGAGGGAGTCTGTGAGAGAAAGCATTTATGTATATATGTGTGTGTGTATGGAAGGGAAGAAGACAGTAGTAGAAAAGACACTGAAGAGGAATTAGGAAATGAGCGACAAGGGAAAAAATGGGAAAGAGAGACCAGGACCAACTGATTAGAAAAATACAAAGATCAGACAACAAAGGTAAAAAAAAAAAAAAATATATATATATATATATAGAGAGAGAGAGAGAGAGAGAGAGAGAGGGAGATGTTAGCAATTTAAATATGTCATCTTTGGGAATGTGCATTCTTATATTTTTGTATTTTGCTCTTTCTTAAGTATTCCACTGTTCAGACATTTTAGTTTCTCAGGCTTTCTATTTTGGCTTTATCTACATGTTTCTGTTTCTAATTTATAGTCTCTTATTTCTATATTAGGTAAGGGTCGTTCTCAGTTTTGCCTGTTTGTGACAGAAATGAGTATTTCTAGCATATAGTTTCTCTGTAGTAGTAGTCCAGCCTGTTCTGTTATTCCTGTAGGTGATGTATTAATGTTCTAGGGCCTGGTGTAGTATTTGCATTGCTGCTTTTTCATAAGGTTGCTGTTTGAATCCTGAGAGTCAGTGCTGTGATTGTTTGGCAAGGTTCCAGATGCCTCTTTCTTTGCAAGAGTTTGTTACTTCACAAAATAGCAGTGGAGGGTTATTTTTTGCTGAGATTACACCAGAATTTGAATTTTTTTTTTTCATGTTACTTGTAATGTGAATTGCCCTAGCTCTGCGCTGCACCTGTTCTGATGATTAATTATATTTTATTGTATTTATGAAGATTTCTGGGTTTCTGCAAAGATGGTTCATGAAAGAATACATTAATTTTTGTTTTATTATTTGATTGGATTTGATTGTTTTCTATACTTGAAATAATTGAAGTAAATTATTTTAAAGTTTCATACATGACACATAATGGCTGTTGCAAACTACTTAGAAAGCCATTCTAGGGTGCAGTATATGGCATTATTTATCAGTAAGAAAACAACTAGTAGACCTGCATGCCTTGTGCCCACCTATGTTAACCTTGTGCCCACCCAAAAAATCAATTCTGGCTATGCCACTGGTTGATTGTGGGGTGCATGAGGGCATAAAGGTGCCTGCATGGTTTAGGGCAGTCTTTTTTTTTTTTTTTTTTTAAGAAAATGACTGCAGGGCTGGCAGTCAAGAGGAAATGACTTGCTGGAAGGAATGTCTTTACCTGCCTTTATGTACATGCATGCCAGGTTTAGCAACCCCTGGACTAGAGATGAAAGGCTCTGGATCCCAGGACGGCTCTGGATCCCTCATAATGTGATGCATTCTAAAGATTTCCCAGTGAGGAAGTCCTGCTTTAGGCCTTCTTTTGACCTGTTGAGGTCAAATCTTCCAATAGGCCATTTGATATAGGAAACAGTGGTTTTATTGTTTAATAGCTCTTCTTTGGATGCTTCCAACATTCTGCTAGTTATTCTCACATGGAAAGAATGGCAACTTATAAACAAATGATGATTTATTATTCAGGCAACGTAAAGCTGCAATATTAATCCAATGAAAACAGTTAAACAGTCTAGCCACTCTGCCTGGCAATTATACATGGTGACAGATTAATTTGTCCAGCAGTTCAGCAATTTAATTTACACCACCACTTAACAGTTGTTGAAGTGTACTTCTGTGCAATAATAACCTAATTTTTAGAAAGACTCATGAAACACAAAGCACTTTTTATAAAAGTACCTACGCAATTAATTACAGGATCAAAACAGCATTGTGAATGCCACTAGCAAAGGGTGGCAGCAAGGACAAAGTATCATGTTCTGCACATGCAGAATAAATAGATAATCTAGATGAGGTATTTTATGTTATTGTCCTCAAAGTTCCATCTTTGTGTACCAAATTTTATGATCACGAAGGCTGAAACATTTATGCTCTCAACAATTAAAGAAACAAAGATATACCGAGTATCATGAAGCTGAACAAATTGCTCAAGGTCACATAATCCGAGCCTCAGGATGGGATCCCTTCCATCTTTGAACTGGTGGGATCTCAGAATTTCCAGCTCTGTAAGCATCAGGATATATTTATAGACAGATCTCTTAGTACTTCTAATACCTGCTTCACTAATGGTTTTTCCCATAGACACAAAATGGAAGAAAAGCCTTAATGAATCTGGCTCTAAAATGATTTAATAAAGAAACATATTTTACTTTTGTCTTTGGCCTGGAGAAGTAATTTGTAACTTTTAAAATATAATTGTATAGAAAAAAATCAGATTCATATATTCTTTGCCCAGCTGTCAGCCCTTCATCATATTCCTTACTGCTGCTAACATATTGACTGAGATATTACTGATGTTTACCACTTGGGTGTACAACATAGCCCACCTATACCCTTCCGGTGTGCCTCTGATAGAGCTACTGCCTGAAATTAAGATTATGAAAATTCAAATAGAATAAAGAAATAAATATAAAACAATTTCCTTCAGGTCCATATTCAGCCATTATGTGGCTGAGCTAGTTAGTCAGACAAACCTGTCTGGCTAACTTAGCCTGGATATTCAGCAGCACAGCTGCACCACTGAATATATCTGTCTATTTACAATTTGGTTGGATATGTCTTTCTGGCTAACTTCAGGACAGGTCTATGGCCCGACAAGAGTTAGCTGAATAAGTTATCCGGCTAACTCAGCTCCTCCCAGTTATGCCCATGCCCCACCTGCCACTTAGCAGGCTCACTATTTAGCTGGATAAGTAGTTATCTAGCTATGTGTTGGCCACTGATTCCAGGCAGATATTCGGTTAACACCATTTACATTTAGTCGGATAAGTCGAAACTTATTCGACTAAGTGGCGTGGAATATCTATCTCCTTTTATTTAAAAATGCCATTGGCAGAAATCACATTCCTTGGGGGTTAAGACACTAGACCCAAGAATTTATGAAAATTTATAGAGATGTTATTACATTAGCCAATTTCAGACTAAAGGGAAGGTGTGAGCAAATAATTCCAAATGTCCTCTGAAATATATTGAAAAGCTGAACGTTTTATTTCAAATGTGGAAGCATTTCTAGGTTTGTTCAAAAATTGGTGTCAGTTGTCAAATAAAGGTAGTACATGCTATCCAGCTAAGTGGCAGCCTCTGAATATCCAGCTATGTTCAGCGGTCACCACTAAGCCAGATAAGGAGTGGGCATAATGGGGTGGCACTGAATATCTCATGTACACTAGCTGGATAAATCTTATCCAACTAACTTTCATAAACATTAAATTTGAATATTGAGCACACTGTTGATAAAGGGATGGAGCTGAATGGGATAAATCTGAGGGCATTAAGAGAACTTAGGCTATGTCAGCTCCACTAGCTGACCTTTTCAATGCAACTTTTGAGTTGGGAGTAGTTCCAGAGGACTGGAGACAGGCAGATGTGGTTCCTATTCACAAAAGTGAGATCAGGAGATGGCTGGGAACTACAGGCCTGTAAGTTTGAACTCTGTGGTGAGCAAATTATTGGAATCACTGTTAAAACAGAGGATAGTGCAGATTCTGGAATCCAGCAGATTGCAAGATCTGAGTTAGCATGGTTTTACCAGGGATAGGTTTTGTCAGATAAATCTTATCAATTTTTTTGATTGGGTGATCAAAGAGTTGGATTGGGGAGAGCTCTAGATGTGATGTACTTGAATTTCAGTAAGGCCTTTGACACGGTTCAACATAGGCAACATAAATAAATTCAGTGCCCTTGGTATGGACCTTAAATTGACTCAATGGGTTAGAAACTGGTTGAGTGAGAAGAGACAAAGGGTAGTGGTAAATGGAGTTCACTCTGAGAAGGGGGTGTTATTAACACCCCCTTCTCAGAGATTGGTCCTTGGACTGGTTCTTTTCAAAATATTTGTGAGCCGCATTGCAGAAGAATTATCAAGAAAGGTTTGTCTTTTTGTCGATGGTAACAAACTCTGCACAGGGTACAGTTCCAGGAAGGTATAGAAAATGTTAGGAGGGATCTAGTGAAGCTCAAGGAATGGTCAAGGGTTTAACAGATAATATTTCATGCTAAAAAATGCTGAGTTATGCATTTATGCTGCCAAACCCTAAGAGATAATGTATTGGAGCTGAAATTCTTCTAAGTATGAAAGAAGAATGAGAGCCAGAAATGATCCTATCTGATGATCTTAAGGTGGCCAAACAGATGGATAAGGCAATGGCAAAAGCCAGGAAGATGCTTGGGTGCATAGGGATAGTATTGGTCAGAAGAAAAAGGGAGGTGATATTGCCTATATATAGGTCTCTGGTGAGACTAATTTGGCATACTGAAGACAGCATCTTCGAAAAGATATAAACTGGTTGGAGTTGGTCCAGAGGGTAGCTATTAAAATAATCACCAGTGATCTTCATTCTAAAGCAAATAAGGACAGACTTAAAAATATGAACACTCTAGAGGAAAGGCGAGGGAGGGTGGAGATATGATAAAGACATTTAAATACCTCCAAGGATTCCATATACAGGAAGCAGGTCTCTCTCACTAGAAAGGAGGTTCTAGAATGAGGTGTCATTAGATGAGGGTGAAAGGAGTAGAATCAGGAGTAATCAGGGAGGATAATTTTAAAACAGCTGTGCATGCACCCATATCTGCATATGTATATAGGCACTCGAAAATCTACTGTATTTTATAACCAAACATATATATATGTGTGGGTTATAAAATACACGCAAATGTACCCAGCAACACATGAGTGTATATAAAAATAAAATACAAATATATTGTATATTGCACTTATCTGAATAAGTTTCAACTTATCTGGCTAAGTAGCAGCTTTGCAATTACTTAGCTGGTTGTCTTTAAAGTTCCACCTATCTGGCTAAGGCCTGGATTTATCAAAATGCACTAAATATCACATGCAATAGGAAAAGGGGCGTGAAGATTAGAAGCTACTTTGACATTCAAAATGAGATGTACAAACAGAACGGTGCTCTCTTGTGAAGATTTGATGACCTTCAGAGTGAGGAAACTCACCCAAAGATGAGATTTGTGCAATGTTCTCTCAACCTAGCTTGATGGACTCTCTACCTGGGTAACATCAAGCTAGGCTGAGAGAACATTGCACAAATCTCATCTTTGGGTGAGTTTCCTCATTCCAAAGGTCATCAAATATTCACAAGAGAGCACTGTTCTGTTTGTACGTCTCATTTTGAATATCAAAGTGGCCTCTAACCCCTACACTAATACCTAAACCTCATCTTGAGTGACTAGGTGGACCTTCCATAGAGTTACAAATACCAATCTAGTATGAGAGCATTATGGCTAGGTGCTCTCTCTCTCTCTTTCTATCCTCCCAGGAGGGCCCTGATAACTTGGCTGGCTCTCCAGGAGCTTAAAACAGCATGTGCAAAAAACATTACAACCACAATAAAGCCCTATCACACGGCTTTACGCAAATGAAAAAGGTGTAGTTAGAATTCATATTAAAGCCATGCAATATAGCTTCGCAAAACTGTGAGCCCAGCCCAATTGGCCAAAATTCCCACCCCAATATCCTCCCCTTTTTCTCATTTGCATCGCACCAAATGTTATGGTGTTTTCACATGTGTTAAACTTAAAGGCATTTTTTGCATGCGAAAACTCCTTAACGCATGCAAAATGCCATATAACATTTTGATAAATGACCTCCTTCACCAGATAAATAACACTTTTAAGACTTATCCGGCAATCTTATTCAGTTGGATAAGTAGCACTATTAAAAACTTACTTGGACCATTAGATGACAGAGGGGTTTAAAGGGGCTCTTAGGGAAGATAAGGCCATTTCAGAAAGACTAAATTAATTATTTGCTTCTGTGTTTACTAATGAGTATGTTGGGAAGATACCAGTTCTGGAGATGGTTTTCAGGAGTGATGAGTCAGATGAACTGAACGAAATCACTGTGAACCTGGAAGATGTAGTAGGCCAGATTGACAAACTAAAGAGTAGCAAATCACCTGGACCAGATGGTATGCATCCTAGGATACTGAAGGAACTAAAAATGAAATTTCTGATCTATTAGTTAAAATTTGTAACCTATCATTAAAATCATCCATTGTACCTGAAGACTGGAGGGTGGCCAATGTAACCCCAATATTTAAAAAAGGCTCCAGGGGCAATCCGGGTAACTATAGACCAGTGAGCCTGACTTCAGTGCCGTGAAAAATAGTAGAAACTATTCTCAAGATCAAAATCATAGCGCATATAGAAAGACATGGTTTAATGGAACACAGTCAACATGGATTTACCCAAGGGAAGTCTTGCCTAACAAATCTGCTTCTTTTTTTTGAAGGGGTTAATAAACATGTGGATAAAGGTGAACCGGTAGATGTAGTGTATTTGGATTTTCAGAAGGCGTTTGACAAAGTCCCTCATGAGAGGCTTCTACGAAAACTAAAAAGTCATGGGATAGGAGGCGATGTCCTTTCGTGGATTACAAACTGGTTAAAAGACAGGAAACAGAGAGTAGGATTAAATGGTCAATTTTCTCAGTGGAAAAGGGTAAACAGTGGAGTGCCTCAGGGATCTGTACTTGGACCGGTGCTTTTCAATATATATATAAATGATCTGGAAAGGAATACGATGAGTGAGGTTATCAAATTTGCAGATGATACAAAATTATTCAGAGGAGTTAAATCACAAGCGGATTGTGATACATTACAGGAGGACCTTGCAAGATTAGAAGATTGGGCATCCAAATGGCAGATGAAATTTAATGTGGACAAGAGCAAAGTGTTGCTTATAGGTAAAAATAACCCTTGCAGTAGTTACACGATGTTGGGTTCCATATTAGGAGCTACCACCCAGGAAAAAGATCTAGGCATCATAGTGGACAATACTTTAAAATCATTGGCTCAGTGTGCTGCAGCAGTCAAAAAAGCAAACAATGTTAGGAATTATTAGGAAGGGAATGGTTAATAAAACGGAAAATGTCATAATGCCTCTATATCGCTCCATGGTGAGACCACACCTGGAATACTGTGTACAATTCTGGTCGCCGCATCTCAAAAAAGATATAGTTGCGATGGAGAAGGTATAGAGAAGGGCTACCAAAATGATAAAGGGGATGGAACAGCTCCCATATGAGGAAAGGCTGAATAGGTTAGGGCTCTTCAGCTTGGAGAAGAGACGGCTGAGGGGGATATGATAGAGGTGTTTAAAATCATGAGAGGTCTTAAACGGGTAGATGTGAATCAATTATTTACACTTTCGAATAATAGAAGGACTAGGGGGCATTCCATGAAGTTAGCAAGTAGCACATTTAGGACTAATCGGAGAAAATTCTTTTTCACTCAATGCACAATAAGCTCTGGAATTTGTTGCCAGAGGATGTGGTTAGTGCAATTAGTGTAGCTGGGTTCAAAAAAGGTTTGGATAAGTTCTTGGAGGAGAAGTCCATTAACGACTATTAATCAAATTTACTTAGGGAATAGCCACTGCTATTAATTGCATCAGTGGCATGGGATCTTCTTAGTGTTTGGGTAATTGCCAGGTTCTTGTGGCCTGGTTTGGCCTCTGTTGGAAACAGGATGCTGGGCTTGATGGCCCCTTGGTCTGACCCAGCGTTGCAATTTCTTATTTTCTTATGTTCTTATGATAAGTGGCGTCCAACTGCTATACTCATGTATTTTTATTTTTAACTTTAAAAATATACCCATGAAGATTTTATCTGAGTAATTTACATGCATTTACCCCCTGTAAGTCAGGTTTTACTCATGTAAGTTGGGATATTTTCTAATGTGTGGCAATGAACTTACCAATGTTACCAATTAGTCAACCAGTTTGCCCATTCCAAATTTTCATCTGGCTCTTCAGCTTCAACTTCCCCCCATTTCACCTAGATCACCACCCAGTCAGTATTTCTCTTTCAATACATTTATAATCACTTACGCCAGATAAAAAACAGATGAAAACATACACGAGAAAGTTTCCAAATCTACTCGTGTAAATCTCTTATAAAATAGCAATTTATATATGTAAATATTGGCCCTGCCCAGAATGCCCTTTGACTGCCCCATTTTTACACGCATAGATTTATTCATACACACATACTTACATGTATGCATATGTTATAGGTTTCTAAAATAGCATATATGCAAGAATATGCAATTTACATGCACAACTTTTGAAAATTCAGCTTTACAGAAATATTTCTTTACAGAGAGGGTAACAGATTCACGGAAGAGTCTCCCTGTGGAGGTGCAGGAGATTAGAACAGTATTTTAATTCAATAAAGCATGGGATAAACACAGGGGATCTCTAAATTAGTTGATGTGCGTGAGCAAACTAGATAGGTTGTATGGTCTCTTTTTCTACCTTCACACATCTATGTTTCTTATTCATGTAAATACCTTTTGCATAATTTTTTTTCAGAAAAAGTAAGAAAAATTTGCCGCATAGCAGATAACAAAAAGCCATAGGTAATTCATAAGCTACTATAATATACTCAATATTGGCTCTAATTTGGAGCACTTCCACTGAGGTGGATGAGATGAACATTAACCAGATTTTGAAAGAGACTAAGCCTACTTCCTGTATGTTGGATCCATGAACCAAATAATCAACACAATTAAAACTTCTTTAACCGAGTTAGCTTTCCTAATGGCTTTGAAAATAATTTTAATTTAACCCATTTTGAAAACATCTTCTTTAGACTCTAATGAGCCTGCAAGGTATCTGCCAGTTTTTAACTTGGCATTCTGGGTAAAGTAAATGAGTGGGTGGTTTTGAAATGGTTAGTATCCTTTCTTGAGGACCACAACATTTTGGAGTCATTTTAGTCAGGCTTTAGGAAAGGTCACAACACTGCAAGCATTTTGGTCTCTATTACTGATGACGTACATCATGAAATGGATAAGGAAAAAGCAGCAATCCTGGTTATGTTAGATCTTTAAGTAGCATTTGATACACTGGATCATCAGCTGTAGTTGGAAAGCCTCCCAAAAATTGACCTTAGAGGGCTAGTGATAGCTTGAGTTTGTTCCTTTTTACAGGATACATTCCAGTGTGCAGTAGTGAGAAAGGAAGGTTCAGAGGCATTCTTACTAAGGTATGGGATCCCGCAGAACTCAGTGTTATCCCCCATTCTTTTCATTATTTATTTGCTACAACTGAGATCTTATTGCAGTCACTATGAGTCTAATGTACAGTATACATAGATAGCAGACAAAATTGCCAAAAGTGCCTGTCGAACACCTTAGTTACAGACGCTTATTATATTAAAGACCATCATAATAGGCTTTATCGAACAGTGATAATGTTGTATCTCAGCCTTATTTTTAATCATAGGTCTGATAGTTATCTATTTTTCAATATTTTTTTCAATATATGCTGTGCAAAAGTTCATCTTAGCTTTAGTGTAAAACGCTGTCTTTTTTCAACATCTATGAAGCTTTGCTTCCGCAACATGCCTGACATGCGTCCATGTTTCAAACAGCCAGTTCTTTATCAAGGGCTCAATAACAGCATTTTAGGTGAATTCAGTGATCGTATAACATGCTTCATATGATTTTCTGCCATAGTCCTTTATTCATTAAACAGACAGGGTTATGTGAATTACACATTGATTTATTTTGTGCAGTATACATAGATAACATCCAATTTCTCCTCCCTTAGGGCATAATCAAGAGAAATCTTTGAATAGTTTGAACAGCATCCTTGAAACAGTTTATAAATGGATGAGATAAAAGAAACTTAGTATGAATCCAGCCAACATGGAGCTCCTTTAGGTGAACAAACACACAATCATCATCAGCCATAGATTTAAACTTGGAATAAGCTAATCAGTCCATGGAGTCGAAAAATTCATTATGTGGGGCACGAGTCCAACTTAGAGGAGGCAGGCTTAATCTTTTTCAAAAATCTTGGCAACAATCATCACATCTACCTTAATGAACAAACCCCAAATAGGAGCCAGGGTTGAGGCTGTTAGAATATATTTTGAAGTGGATTTTTTTTTTATTTTTGAAATCCTTAATATTGGGGAGCATTTTGCCCTGTCAGTTTTGCCTAATTCAGAGGACCAAGGAGTTAAATCAGTTTCTATACCTGTGCCAGTTATTCATTTTAAAGAGTCTGTACCTAAAGACAATGCTGAAGGCTCTTCTGAACCACTGGATATTTCCTTGTGGGGCATACATGACATGAATCAACTTTGTCTCAACCGGTTGCCAATTTATGTGCTTATACATCTGAGGCCTCCATTAAATTTTCTGATCTAGAATCAAGAGTTAATAATGTAGACTCTTCACTTTCTTCTCATTCAACTCAAATTAGTTCATTACAATCAAATGCTACTGTTGTGATTAAGGAATTGATTGAAAATAGGATGAGATTTAAAAATCTGCATTTTATGATTTTTCCTCTAGCATGTTATCTGTCTAGAATTGAGTTTCTTAAAAAGTATATGATTGAAATATTGTAATTCTCACCAGAAAAAAACTTTCCTGATTGCAAATTCATATTATATCCCTAATGCTAGAAATATAGTATCTGCTCAGGAGGGGTCCTTAGATGTACTTAGATGTACTTGTGTCATTTAATACCTCTAATGTATCCCAATTTCTTCAGACATCTCAGGATAATATTACATCACATCTGTTGTTTCTTATGTTCTTGATTCTAACCGTGATCTAGTATTTCATCAATACTTCAAGTAATGATTTTTCCAGATATCTGCAGAGAGATTCAGGAGAGAAGGAAGCAATTTAAAACAATGTGTTCTTTCTGTAGGTGCTTCCTTCTTTCTGTAGGTGCTTCCTTCTTCCTCAGATATCCCTGCACATATGAAGTAATATTTCAGAAGTTGGGTAATGGCAGATATCAAGCTTTATGGAAATGAAGATAATGGTTAGGCCCTGCAAAAGGGCTGCTGTCTATGCTTGTACAGCATTGGTGTTACAATTCCTGCTCGTGGAGCCCATCCCGTGAGCAGGTCTCTCCACCTACCTTCCTGAATCGCCGTGCTGCCGCTGAGACTGCTACTCCTCCACAGCCTGAATCGCCTGACCCCTCCCTCATTGCGGCCTAGTGCCATTGCTGCCGTTGCCAGGCCCTCCTGCGGCAGGGAGCCACCGAGACCTGCGGCAGGCTGCTGCCAGTGTCATCTTTGTTGCGGCCCTGATCTGCTGCCGAGACCCGCGGGAGGCTGCGCCCACCAGCTCCTCTTGCGGCGAAGTTCCTCCTGAGTGGCAAAAGGAGGCTGCTGCTGCCCTGACATCATCCCGCGGCCTGGAGGCTGTCCTGAAGCCTGCCTGTCTACGTTGACGTGCAGGAGAGCGCCGCTGTCTGTGGTGCTGCTTCTGCTTCCTGTTTCCTGCTTTCCTTAGGCACCAGCACGCATTTCTTCAGCCCATTTAAAAGGCCAGTGACATTAAGTTCTCTTCAGCTTGTTTCCTGCTTCAGCCCTATATAAGAGGCCTGTCTGCCTTCATCAGGGCCTTCATATCATGTTCCACAGTTGTCTGTGCTTCATGACCAGTCCAGGTCCTCCGTGGTCTTCTCCTTCTTTGACAGCTTCGTCTTCATGTTCTTGATGTCCTTTGTCCGTGCTTCCAGTTGTCTTCAGGTTCCTGATGTCCTTCATCTGTGCTTCCAGATGTCTTTGTGTTCCTGATGTCCTTTGTTCATACCTTCTGATGTCCGATGTCCTTCCTGATGCCTTTGCCTTCGCCTCTGCCTCCATGCCTTGGTTCCTTGATGTCCACTTTCCCGGCGTGCCATTGTCATGGTCCACGACCAGCCCACGGGCGGGCTGTGTAGGGCATCTCAAGGTACTAGGCCACCTTCTCCTGTGCAGTGCAAACCTCTGGAAGACTTCTGCTTGTTTCCTGAAGTTTTGAATCCCGAGTTGTCTGAAGAATCGTGTATTTTGAATCCTGTGCTTGAATCTTGTCCCAGTCTTTGGAGATCCTTGCATTTGTGCCCGTCCATGCCAAAGACTCTGTTCGAACCTGTTCCACACCAGCCTGGTCTGTGACCAGTCCTGCGGGTGGACTGTGTAGGGCGTGCCCTGGTGCAGGCCTCTTCAGTATCTTGGCCATGCTCCAGTATCAGTCTCCATTATCTCTCCTAGAGTCTGCTTCGAGTTCAGCATGGTCCTTGACCAGTCCCAAGGGTGGACTGTGTAGGGTGCACTGCATCGCAGTCTCGACCAGTGCCTTGATCCTATGCCTTGAGCCTATGTCTACAGTGTCTTGATCCTTGCCTTCATAACAGTGTCCTTGCGTGAGTCTTCGCCTATGTCTACATCCAAGAGTCTTCTTGTTCCAAGGTCTCCATCTGCCCTTGTCCTCGTCCTCTGTCTGGCCTGCCACCTTTTGCCATTACCCAGCAGCAGGTCCGAAAGGGCTTGGAATGGTCGTAGGACTGTTCATTGATCAACATTGCATTATTGGTCATCCCAGGGCGTGCAGGTCTGGTAGAGGGTCAGACCTCTCATCTCCTTGTCTTCATTCCAGCCTTGTCTTGTTCCTTGTTATCCATACTCGCACCAGGTCACCTCCCATGGTGTGTCTTGGGCTCCTCTCTGAGCTGTGCCATGGTCCAAGGGCTCACATCACCTGTTCTGGAAATGACCGTGCCTCCGTGCTTGTAACAATTGGTGTTGGTGAACTGAACCATCCTCGACTGCACCAGCTCTGCTCATAGATGGTGCAGGTGGAACCCATAGCTCTGCTCGATGCAGTTGAGTGTGTTGTGGATAGTCCACTCTGGTGCTACTGGTGCAGTGGTTGGTGGTGTCTGTGGCTCTAAATCTGGCATAGTGTCTGGGCTGGTGGGCTGATCTGGCTGTGTGTGTGGTGCATCCCACTGGTGATGAGGTGTGCTGGAGGCAGGTGGGGACTGGCCAGCTTTATTCCATGGCATCAAGTTGGAGATGTTTAGGCTGGTGTCAAGTTATAGAGGTGAGCCAAGGGCTGACAATAGCTGGTGCTGTTCTGGTGACTACTGCTGCTCCTCTTTCTCCTCCTCTTACTTGCTCCATTTGGTTTGAGCATCAAGTTGGAAGCTGAGAGCTGGGGCTGCACTGCTGGTCCTGGGGGTGAACTGATGGTCCCTGGGTTTGGGACCGACGGATTCCTGGGCAAGAGCTATGGAAACAAAAAAGAAGACATAAGTATTATTGCTAAGAAGGGCACATGTACTGTTTGGCATAAGATATGCACTTTGAATCAAGCAATGTGAGCATCTTATGCCAAAGTATGTGGTCATCTGTTGCAGACTTGATATTTACAAGTGTCATGAACTTACTGGCCCCAGTTTGCATCTTATCCAGGGCCTCATCCATCCTCTTGAAGACATCCGGTCCTAGCTGTTGAATGAGGTGCTCCTTCATGAATGTGAGGACTATAGGGCAAGATGTTCCTCCTCCTGTCTGGCATTGGTATCTGTTGCAGCTTACCAAATTGTTTTTCACCTGGGCCTTTACATCGCGGTAGTGGTGGGCCACCTGCTCTCCAGGCCTTTTATTACGCTGTGCTAAGGTACATCCTGGGAATGGTGCACCATATCTGATCCTTGGCTGTCCTGGATGTCTTCGCTGCATAGTTCCCAAACAGCATGCTGTAATGCTTGAGGACCCCTTTGATAAGCATCTCGTTGTCCTTGATGCTGAATTTATATGAGTGAAGAGAAGTCCAACCTGCTGCCTGACTGCCAGATTAATGGGTTGCCACTTCTATTTCCAGAGAGGTGTCACTTTCCTCACTCTTGCTCTTGCTCCCACTCCCTGCTCTCCTCCCTTCCTCACCCCATCCTGCATCTGCCCTGCCAACTTCCCCCTCCCATCTCTGTCTATCTCTACCCTGCTGTCCTCCTTCTGCCACACTCACCTGCCTATTCCCTTCCCCTTCCCACCTCCCCTTATTCCTTTCCTCCTCCCTATCTTTCCTCCTGTCCCTACTCCTACTCATCCTCCTATCACTCCTACCCTCCTCCTCCTCCATCCTCCTCTCCTACCCTCCTCGCCACCCTCCTGCTCTCCTCCTCCGTCCTCATCCCACTCCAATTCTCACATTTCTCCTCTCGTCTCTCCTCATGCCTTCCAAGCTCCATCCTCTCCAGCTCCTCAGTCCTCCACCACTCTACACTCTGCCTCACTTCTCCATACTCCTTTGCACCACTCTTTCACTCCTCCACCACTACACAAAGACAAACAGACAAACTTGACAAACACATAAAACTTCCACACACAAAAAAAAAAGATAAGAGATAAAGGTAAATGTAAACAGATAATGCTAAACTGCAGGACAACTCACTCAGAAATCTCTAAACTTCAACTCCAACTCCACTAAATTCCAACCAAGAACTCACCTCTCCTCTCTCTCCCAAGCCTGACACACCCTCATAGAGGTAGCTGCAGGAATATGGTACATAAAATAATGCAAAAGGCACCATCTATGAGTAATTTTTTGTGGCTCTGTCAGTACCAAAAATCCAAAGGATATAACAATCAATGTGTATATGTGTAAATATACACATTGTAAGTATATTTACACATATACACATTGATTGTTATATCCTTTGGATTTTTGGTAACTGATAGAGCCACGAAACGTTACTCATAGGTGGTGCCTTTTGTTTAATAGTTTTGACATACAGGACCAATCAAGTGCTCTTTTTGTTTACATAAAATAATGTGCCAGACGTAAAATGACACACATGTAAAATGACATGCAACCCGATAAATTATAGCGCGTTATGAAACTCTCCTACATGATATAGTATATCAGAAATTTCCCTAAGCATACCTATTTTTTCATCGGAGATTTGACCGTGCCATATTTCTGTTTTATTTATAGCATTTTAATGAATCTAGGCCAATTTTTGCTTTTTTGACTGCTGCCACACATTGAGCTGAGGATTTTAATGCACTCTTCACAGTGAATCCAAGATCCTTTTCCCAAGTGGTTATGTCTAATGCGGACGCTATCTTCATGTATCTACAATTAGGGATTTTTTCCCTTCTGTGTATCACTTTGCAATTGTCCACATTAAATAGACCATTAATAGTGGTCTCACTTCCTGGTTGCTCAAATATCTTTTTTCTTGCTCTGCCAAATATGCATTTACAGCACAAAATCACACTTAATATCTCCCAAATAAACCCTGCTATTCAGTGAAAATTCTCATTTAGTTGCTATTTGGCCAATGGAGGCACAAAATGTCCATGGATAAATCAAGCCCATAAAACTTCAGGAGAAAGTTGGGATAAAGGGAAATGACAAATCAGGGAATTTTCCTGCTACTCTCTTTGAAATTAAGGATGACAAAACTAATCCAACTGGTAGGGAATGAAATATTAAATCCAGTAATGAAATACAGAAGTCAGAGCTAAAGGAGAGCAAACTAGAAATATTAGGGCACAAATAAATAACACAAGAAAACATTTCTATAATTGCTGTAGAATTTTCAACCTACACCCCAGGAAATCAAGCTGCAAAGGTTTGCAACCAAGATTTGTCTCAGGGAGAGATTGCTACTGCCAACTATCCACTGAATTACCTGACAACATACTCTCTTGAGGATATTAGAAAGAAGCTAAGAAACAAACAACACAAGAAGCAGTCAACTAGACTATGTTTAGATAAAATGCTAGGTCAAAAGCCATTTGCTTTTGGAAAGCTTACCCCATCTTTTCAGTGTTCATGTGAGCTTGTATTTGATGATAATTATGATGATAAGTACCTCTGAAGTAGTGATAATGATGTTGATGCACAATATTAGTCTTGCAAATGATTACCTGTTTTGTAATTCAAGAAAGTATGGAACCAGCACTAAGGAAACCTAGGCATGGGAAAGAAAAAGTAATGACAGAAATCAAACAGACTCTGTAGTGTCGCATCAGGAATGGAAAATGGGCAGACTAGATGGACCATGTGGTTATTATCTGCCATCATTTCCCCCATTTCTGTGACAAGAGTGTGCTAGCATATTGTTATGTCTACACACTGACTCTTAACACCAATGCCATTTCTTAGATTAGATCCTCATGTATTGATGCAATATCTAGACCAGGGGTAGGTAACTCCCATCCTGTAATGCCACAAATAGGTCTGGATTTCAGGATATGCATAATGAATATGCATGAGATGTATCTGCATATGCTGCCTCCATTGTATGCAAATATATCTCATGAATATGCATTGTGGATATCCTGAAAACCCAACCAGTTTCTGGCACTCCAGGACAGGAGTTACCTACCCCTGATTTACTCTATATAATGCCTTTCTTGAAAATTTACTGAGGCCAATTAATATCTTAGAATTTTGGTTCTTATTTATCCAGCACTAATATTTTGGACTATTTTGTGTGGGGGGTGGGGGGACAGACATGGTTAGGAGACTGATCTATCAAATGCTCATGGCATTTTGATACTAATTTGGGGAAGAAACTCAATGGTACAGTGACAGTTTCTTCAAGCAAACTATCACATTTGCCATTTTAAAATGATCTGAAGGGTTTTTTTTATATTTTTTAATTTCAGCAGAGTTT
Organism: Rhinatrema bivittatum; assembly: GCF_901001135.1. Lineage (NCBI taxonomy): Eukaryota > Metazoa > Chordata > Amphibia > Gymnophiona > Rhinatrematidae > Rhinatrema > Rhinatrema bivittatum. The sequence continues at coordinate 170,090,376 of NC_042620.1, forward strand.
GTTTAGTTAGTTTTGCCTATTAAGGCATTAAACCCTTATATGTTGTTAAAAAGTATATTTACTCAATGCAAATCATGACCTACAATCCTGTTATTACAGTTCATAGCTAGGATACAGGCAGCAGACAGAGTCCATTGTACCTGAAATGTTGTGAATCGGAAGGTGGACCCCTGTTCCGAGGTAGATGAATGCTACCGAAGAGAGAGTCAACCCTCTAAGGTAACTACCGTCAGAGGGAAGGCCAGGTGAATCAACAGCTAAATGAAGACTTCACCCTGGAAGCTCGTGATCCCTCCAGGAGGAGCCTGTAGAGATCCGGCCGCTGGGACTTAGGAGACTCACTGAAGACTGAAGATAGTCTGGATGCAGGCACCTCCTGCAGGTTGTGGATTCCAGACAGCTGGCTCCTCCAGCAGGTCATAGACAGTCCAGGAGTAGAGCTGAAGAATGGTCCGCAGCCGGTCCGATGGTCAATTCTAGAAGGGGGTTGAAAGCCAGTCCAGGAGCAAATCAGGAGAATGGTCTGAAGCCAGTCCAAGAGTATCCAGGAGAAGTGTCGGAAGCCGGTCCAGGGTCAAGCCAAGAGAAGTACGGAAGTCGATCCGAGGATCAGAAGCCAAGAGTCTGTCCGATGAGGGAGAAGAGTGGGAGCAGGACGAAGATCAGGAACGAAACCAGGGAACCAGAACTGGAACCACCAAGCCAGAAGCCTCAATACCAAGGCAAGGTCTGAGGAGCAGACCTTGCCTTAAATACCCAAAGCGAGGGAGGAGTCCTGGGAAGGAGCCACGACAACTTCCTGTTGTGGCCCCTTTAAATCTTATTTTCAGCCCCGCGCGCGGCTCTAAGTCAGTCATAAAGGGGAGGAGTCATCCCGGCCATGCAGGGCCCTGCGGCCGGCCTCAGCAGCGGCCATGGCCGTGAAGAGAGCACCAAAGGAGACTGCCTGCTCCTGCAGGAGCCTCAGGGCAAACCTCAGGGCACAACCGACACCGTGGGTGAGTACTTGGTCCCGGACGTGGACCGCCGTGGCCGGCGGCCATCTCAGTTGGCCCCGGTTGCGGCCTTCCGCAGCCGACGGCCATAACATGAAACCATTGAAGATAAGGCCAGCAGGCAAACAAAGAGTCCTTAAGGTCCTAGACTTTTTTTTTTTTTTTTAGCTGACAGCAAACAGATCTTTACCGCACTCCCATAACCTTTTCAAGTGTCTTTATGCCTATTCCCTAATGGGTAAATGTTTTTCTGGCTCAAACTCATTAGAGAAACTCTTTCATTAACTCCTGCACAGCTCAAATGATTAATTTGTATTTAGAATTGCTGCAGGAAATAGTGGAGTATGGTGGGTGGTTTTAGTCTGACAAACTCTCCTTTTCTTAGCAGAGGAGGGACCACACTTTAAATGTCACAGCAGGGCAAAGACAATGTGCCAGAAAAAAGGAACAGGAGTCAGTGCAGAGGAGAGCAAATGGTACTTTGGAAAAGGGATGAAGGCAGGAAATTAGTGAGAACTTTTGAAAATAAGTCACTTTGCATAAATAAAATAAAGTTGTCAACATGAAGTTACTCTATCATTTACTTGCTCAGTTTACTTGAATAAAAACCACCTTTCTACATACCCAGGTATTGCATGGTAAAAGTTAATTAAGATTTAGCACAATTTGTTCATGAAATAAAAACAGAGGATGATAGCCTATTGTTCTCTGATGTCAGCCCCTGAAAGAATCATTCCAGGTTTTACAATCTATTGCAGCTACATTTTTTCTCTGAATGGCAAGTTTAAAACAAAGCATAATCAAGTACTGGAAGACTAGCAATCTAAATTAAAAGAATCTTAATAGGCATAGTTAAGAGACTCTGAACTCTTTTCCAGAAAGGAGGACTTGACACTATTATGTTGAATTCCAGGGCTAAGAAACAATGATGATAGAGTTCGTGGATAAAAGTAAGACAGTGATAATTGAGATATTCCCTTTTTACTTTCTGTGAACTATGCACAAAATTTACACTTCCCGATCTGTGCAGATTTTATTTAGATTATTCAAATATTATATAATGTAATTTAGAAGTTATGGTTCAGGAAGTTGCAAAAGACATGTGGTTATATTATGAGAGTGAACTGGAAACTTGATTGCAACTTCCCATTATATAAATTACTATTAAAAAAAAAAAAAAAAAAAAAAAAAAAAAAGAGTTTAAGTATATGAGGCTTCATTTGTATGTACACCTTTCAAAAATGTACTAAATAAATAAACTCCCAAATGTAGCTAATCATGTCAGAATGTAACTGCTGATGCTTCTATGACATCAACTATTGTGAATGCAGTTAACATTCTGGAATCAAACCCATCTGATTGATCTCAGATGGCTAGCTGCATGACTTTACTCCAATTCCAAAGCAGTGCTTTACATCTCTGAAAACAAAAACATTTTTGTAACAGTGCCTTGGAAGTTCTCAAAGCTCTTAGGGGTAGATTTTATAAATGTACGCGCGGGCGTACTTTTGTTCGTGCACCAGGCGCGAACAAAAGTACGCTGGATTTTATAAGATACGCGCGTAGCCGCGCGTATCTTATAAAATCCGGGGACGGCGGGCGCAAGGGGGTGCACATTTGTGCAGCCTATGGGCGCCTAGCCCAGCGCGCGCTGCCTGTTCCCTCAGGCCGCTCCGATTTTGGAGCGGCCTCGGAGGGAATGGAGGCAGGCTGCGCGGCTTAGCGCACTCAGGCTGCCGATTTTGGGCAGCCTACGCGCGCCTAGCCCAGCGCACGCTGCCTGTTCCCTCCGAGGCCGCTCCAAAATCGGAGCGGCCTCGGAGGGAACTTTCCTTCCGCCTCCCCTCACCTTCCCCTCCCTTCCCCTACCTAACCCACCCCCCCCCCCGGCCCTATCTAAACCCCCCCTACCTTTGTTGGCAGATTTACGGGGTAGATTTTCAAAAGGGTACGCACGTACGATACACGCATACCCCCCGAAAACCTACCCCAAACCCCCCCTGCGCGCGCCGAGCCTATTTTGCATAGGCTCGGCGGCGCATGCAAGCCTCGGGATGCGCGCAAGTCCCGGGGCTTGCATGGAGGGGCGTGTCGGGGGCGTGTCGGGGGCGTGCTGCGAGTGACGTGGCATTTTGAGGGCGGGCCGCAAGTGATGCGGCGTTTCGGGGGCGGCGCCACGGGCATGGTTTCGGCCCGGGGGCATTCTGGGGGCATGGCCGCATCCTCCGGACCAGCCCCCGGACCGGAACTCGGAGTGCGGCAGCCGGCCCGGCGCGTGCAAAGTTACGCCTGCTTCCAGGTAACTTTGCCGACAAAGGTAGGGGGGAGGTTTAGATAGGGCCGGGGGGAGGGTGAAGGAAAGTTCCCTCTGAGGCCGCTCCGATTTCGGAGCGGCCTCGGAGGGAATGGAGGCAGGCTGCGCGGCTTAGCGCACTCAGGCTGCCGATTTTGGGCAGCCTTGCGCGCGCCGACCCCGGATTTTAATGGATACACGCGGCTACGCGCGTATCTATTGAAATCCCGCGTACTCTTGTTCGCGCCTGGTGTGCGAACAAAAGTACGCGTGTGCGCAGATTTATAAAATCTGCCTCCCCGCCTGCGGAAAGCAGGCGTAAATCTGCTCGCGCCAGTGTGCTGCTGGTGCGCCATCACCCATCCCGGGAGCTGGTCCAGAGGCCTCGACCATGCCCCCGGGCCGGTGCCACGGCCTGCCCCCGAAACGCTGCGTCACTCGCGGCACGCCCCCCGACACGCCCCTCCATGCAAGCCCCGGACTTACACGTGTCCTGGGGCTTGTGCGCAGGAGTGGTTTGGGGTAGGTTTTTGGGGGATACGTGCATATTGTACGCGCGCACCTCTTTGAAAATCTACCTCTTAGTGCTTAAAAGTGCTCCATCACTGATAAACAAAGTATTGTATGAGATTTTTAGACGTGCTTAGGCGCCAAAGTGTTAATAGTTCCTGAAAGATTATTTGATTGTCCAACTGTGACATAATTTTAGTCACCATGAGCGATGCAGAAGTCTGAAACATACTAGCTTGCTCGTCATGTGATTGCAACCACCAAACATAACCATCATGTTAGATGAGTTAACATTAACTCCAAAAGAGAGCCTAAAAGCTATGTTTAGATACCCTAGTCAAAGCAGTCACATTTAAGTGTCTCTAATTTGTATAATTTAAAGATGAACTCTCACATGTACCTAATCTAATTTGTAAAATTGGGCTACACTGCAAATGTCAGGAAAATGTCAGGAATTCATTAAAAATGAGACAGAAAAAAAAGCACTGCTGATATTTATAGAGAATTAATTCTATAAACTCTCCACCATGTGGTTGTAATAGAATCTCAAGAAAGAGATGAGAAATTTCATTCATTTCATTTATTAAACTTTTCAAAGTTTCATTTACTAAAGGCACACTGAATGAGGTATGACAAAATACAAAATGCTACAATGCAAAAGAATATCAAAATTAAAATTAAAATGCAAAAAATAACATAAAATGCAATAAAATACATAATGGTATACAAATGTTAAAAGTTTGTTTCCCTTAATGTATCATTTCATTACATAAAGGCAACTAGAACTAGTAAGATGTAATTGTTGCGCCAGTAGGTCACAGATGGCTGCAACCTTTGCTGTTCACCTCTCTTTTCCCTGCTATAGCGATTCTCAAGGCCATGACAGCCTCAGCCTGCAGGCGCCGCCTTCCTCGGCATCCCCGGGATGGCGTGGGCAATCCCATCCGCCATCTTGAGTCAGGGATTACTTAGGTTACACGCGCGCATGCCAGGTAGGGATGTGCAGAGCAAAATTTTATGTTCATATTTTTTATGTCCGAAAGGGGGTCCCACTTGCGGCCAATATGGACATAAAAAAAATCCAATGAGTTGGGTATATGTACATATGTGCAAAAAAAAAATTTAAACCCCCTCACCCTCCTTAATCCCCCCCCCAGACTTACCACAACTCCCTGGTGATCGAGCGAGGAGTGAGGACGTCATTTCTGCAATCCTTGGCGAGAAGCATGTGACGTCGGCGGCACGTCGAGTGACACGGCGTCACGTGATTCCCGGCTCGTTCGCGCCGGACGGCTCGTTCGGCCCAAAAAGAACTTTTAGCCAGCTTGGGTCAGGAGGCCCCCCCAAGCTGGCCAAAAGTTCTTTTTGGGCCGAACGAGCCGTCCGGCGCGAACGAGCCGGGAATCACGTGACGCCGGCGTCACTCGACGTGCCGCCGACGTCACATGCTTCTCGCCAAGGATTGCAGAAATGGCGTCCTCACTCCTCGCTCCATCACCAGGGAGTTGTGGTAAGTCGGGGGGGGGGATTAAGGAGGGTGAGGGGGTTTATATTTTTATTTTGGCTCAACAATCGCGATTTCCCACATATCGAACATATCTATGTTCGATATGTGGGAAATCCGATCGTTTATGTCGAATCAATTTTTTAAGTAAAAAAAAAAATATGAGTTGCGTTTTACTAATGCGGTCAATCCGAATGCACACCCCTAATGCCAGGCCCTCTCTTATTGACGTCATGGCGGGAACCTCGGGGGCGTCCCCTCCACATGATGTCACCCGCTTGATGTATTTAACCTAGCCAACCTAAGCTTCCTATGAGTTAGCAAGGACTTCCTTCCTGCTTATTCCACTACATTCAGAGACGCTTCGCTTCTCTACTTCCTGAACTAGAACCCCTTAGGTACCCGCTCCTCGGGGGCCTTGTTACGTTCTGGCTATCTGCTCCTTGGAGGGCCTTCCTGCCTGCAGATTCCTATCTTCCTGATTCAGGACATCATGAGTTCAGCCTAGTGAATTCTCCTTCTGCTTCTACCTCCTAGCTGAAGGAACCGCCGATGTACCCCGAGCCTCGGGTCACTACCGTGCTCATTCCAGCTACCCTTCTACACTCCGGAGTACCAACACCTACTAAGCTCTGCTGACCTTCTGCACCTCTCTGGACTTCTACCTGTTGATCCTTGGCATACCCCATGCTGCAGACCACTACCAGATCCCTCCAGAGAGTTACCATCAGGAGAAGACTTCCTTGGCATACCCCGCTCTGCGGGCCACTACCGGGGATATCTGCATTGAGCTGCTTTACTACTTCGGACAGTGTCTTCTCTTCATGCTTTGGGTATTTCCCACAATTCCAGTACAATAAAGTCTGTCTCATCTGTGTCCATCTCTACTGAGGCCACACCTACTGCAGTGAGTCCCCATAGGGCTCCTCTCTGTGAGAGGAACCAACTCTCACTACAGTCCAGGATCCACAACCACACCAGATTATAAAAGATTGCAAACTCATAGACCCAGCTCAGGTCTCAGCCCTGCATGCCATTCCTGGCCTGGCCCAACATATTGCTGAACAACAGAGGACCTTAGAGACATTGATAACTGCTTTCAACCAGCTGAGTTCACAACTGAATACTTCTACCACGTCTGAAAAAGATGCCTCATCGCAAGTGGTTTCTGTTCGAACTGCTATACCTCTACCAGTCCCCACTCGCTTCTCAGGAGATTCCCTGTTGTATAGGGCCTTCATCAACCAGTGCTGTATGCACTTCTCTCTACAACCATCTTACTTCCCTACTGCATTAGCCAAGACCACATATATCATAGAAATTTAGAAATGATGGCAGAAGAAGACCAAACGACCTATCCAGTCTGCCCAGCAAGCTTTCACACTTTTTTTTTTCTCATACTTATCTGTTACTCCTGGCTCTTATTAGTAACTTTTTGGTTCTAGTTACCTTCCACCCCCACCACTGATGTTGAGAGCAGTGCTGGAGCTGCATCTAAGTGAAGTATCTAGCTTAATTGGTTAGGGGTAGTAACTTCTGCAAAAAGCAAGCTATTCCTACACTTATTTGTTTACCCAGCCTGTGCAATTCAGTCCTTGTTGGTTGTTGCCTGAATATAAATCCTCTTTTCCTCTTTCCCCCCTGCCATTGAAGCAGAGAGCTATGCTGGACATGCATTGAAAGTGAAGTATCAGTCTTATTTGGTTTGGGGTAGTAACCGTCTCAACAAGCAAGATACTCCCCTGCTTTTTTGTGAATGCAAATCCTTTTTTCCACATTTCCTCTTGCCATTGAAGCATAGAGCAATGTTGGAGTCACATTAACAGTGAGTATGTTTATTGAATAAGGGTATATTAATCTCCAGGTAGTAGCTATCATTCCCGCAAGCCACCCCCCGTGCCTCTTCTCTTCATTCACATCCTCTAGACTTTATGGATCCACAGTATTTATTCTAAGCCCCTTTGAAATCCTTCACAGTTTTGGTCTTCACCACTTCCTCAGGAAGGGTGTTTCAGGCATCCACCACCCTCTCCATGAAGAAATACTTCCTGGCTTTGGTTCTGAGTCTCCCTCTCTGGAGCTTCAAATCGTGACCCCTGGTTCTGCTGATATTTTTCCAATGGAAAAGGTTTGTCATTGTCTTTGGATCATTAAAACCTTTCAAGTATCTGAAAGTCTATATCATATCACCTCTGCTCCTCCTTTCCTCCAGAGGGTACATATTTAGATTCTTCAATCTTCAATCTCTTCAATCTCTCCTCATAAGTCATGCTGGGGAGGAGCCGGTTGTCGTGGTACATGTGGGCACCAACGACATAGGAAAATGTGGGAGAGAGGTTCTGGAAGCCAAATTTAGGATTTTAGGTAGGAAGCTGAAATCCAGAACCTCCAGGGTGGCATTCTCTGACATGCTTCCTGTTCCACGTGCAGGTCCCCAGAGGCAGGCAGAGCTCCAAAGTTTCAATGCGTGGATGAGACGATGGTGCAGGGAAGAGGGATTCAGCTTTGTAAGGAACTGGGGAAACTTTTGGGGAAAGGGGAGACTTTTCCGAAAGGATGGGCTCCACCTTAACCAGAGTGGAACCAAGCTGCTGGCACTAACTTTCAAAAAGGAGATAGAGCAGCTTTTAAACTAGAACAAGGGGGAAAGCCGACAGTCACTCAGCAGTGCATGGTTCGGAGAAATGTATCCTTGAAGGATACTAATGAAACAGGAGAGTTAGGGCATCCCAACAGAGAGGTTCCATTAAATGCAAACATAGTTCATATACCTATATGTAAAAAATCACCAAAGCTAATGATTTCCGAATTATCCCAAACAACTGAAAAGCAGGTTGTTAAAACAAGCAAAAAAACACACTTTGAAATGTCTGTATGCCAATGCCAGAAGTCTAAGTAGTAAGATGGGAGAGTTAGAGTGTATAGCAGCAAATGATGAGATTGACATAATTGGCATCACAGAGACTTGGTGGAAGGAGGATAACCAATGGGACAGTGCTATATCAGGGTACAAATTATATCACAATGATAGGGAGGATCAACTTGGTGGAGGTGTGGCACTTTATGTCCGGGAGGGTATAGAGTCCAACAGGATAAAGATCATACAAGAGACTAAATGCTCAGTAGAATCTATATGGGTAGAAATCCCATGTGTGTTGAGTAAGAGTATAGTGATAGGAGTATACTACCGTCCAACTGGACAAAATGGTCAGACAGATGATGAAATGCTAAGAGAAATCAGGGAAGCAAACCAATTCGGCAGTGCAATAATAATGGGAGATTTCAATTACCCCAATATTGACTGGGTAAATGTAACATCAAGGCTTGCTAGAGACATAAAGTTCCTGGATGTAATAAATGATTGCTTCATGGAGCAATTGGTTCAGGAACCAACAAGAGAGGAAGCTATTTTAGATTTAATTCTTAGTGGAATGCAAGATTTGGTGACAGAAGTAACGGTGGTGGGGCCACTTGGCAACAGTGATCATAACATGATCAAATTTAAACTAATAACTGGAAGGGGGACAATAAGTAAATCTGCAGCTCTAACACTAAATTTTAAAAAGGAAAACTTTGATACAATGAGAAAAATAGAAAAAAACTGAAAGGTACAACTGCAAAGGTTAAAAGTGTTCAACAGGCATAGACATTGTTTAAAAATACAATCCTAGAGACGCAATCCATATGTATTCCGCGCATTAAGAAAGGTAGAAGGAAGGCAAAATGATTACCGTCATGGTTAAAAGGTGAGGTGAAAGAGGCTATTTTAGCCAAAAAAACATCCTTCAAAAATTGGAAGAAGGATCCATCTGAAGAAAATAGGATAAAACATAAGCATTGTCAAGCTAAGTGTAAAACATTGATAAGACAGGCGAAGAGAGAATTTGAAATGAAATTGGCCATAGAGGCAAAAACTCATAATAAAAACTTTTTTAAATATATCCAAAGCAAGAAACCTGTGAGGGAGTCTGTTGGACCATTAGATGACAGAGGGGTTAAAGGGGCTCTTAGGGAAGATAAGGCCATTGCAGAAAGACTAAATGAATTCTTTGCCTCCGTGTTTACTAATGAGGATGTTGGGGGAGATACCAGTTCCGGAGATGGTTTTCAGGGGTGATGAGTCAGACGAACTGAACAAAATCACTGTGAACCTGGAAGATATAGTAGGCCAAATTGACAAACTAAAGAGTAGCAAATCACCTGGACTGGATGGTATGCATCCTAGGGTTCTGAAGGAACTAAAAAATGAAATTTCTGATCTATTAGTTAAAATTTGTAACCTATCATTAAAATCATCCATTGTACCTGAAGACTGGAGGGTGGCCAATGTAACCCCAATATTTAAAAAAGGCTCCAGGGGCTATCTGGGTAACTATAGACCAGTGAGCCTGACTCCAGTGGAAACTATTCTCAAGAACAAAATTGTAAAGCATATAGAAAGACATGATTTAATGGAACATAGTCAACATGGATTTACCCAAGGGAAGTCTTGCCTAACAAACCTGCTTCATTTTTTTGAAGGGGTTAATAGAAAGAAAACTAAAAAGTCATGGGATAGGAGGCGATGTCCTTTCGTGGATTACAAGCTGGTTAAAAACAGGAAACAGAGAGTAGGATTAAATGGTCAATTTTCTCAGTGGAAAAGGGTAAACAGTGGAGTAGGGGTGTGCATTCGTTTTGAACTTAAATGTAAAACGCAACTTATTTTTTTTTTTAACTTAAAAAAGTGATGAGGCGAAAACGATCGGATTTCCAACTTATTCAACATAGCTATGTTGAATAAGTTGGAAATCGCGATTGTTGATCCTAAATAAAAATTTAAACCCCTCACCCTCCTTAATCCCCCCCCCCCCAAGACTTACCAAAACTCCCTGGTGGTACAGCAGGGAGTCAGGACGCCATTTCTGAACTCTTTGCGAGGAGCACGTGACGTCGGCGTCACGTGATTCCCCGCGCGATCGCTCCGGGACCCTCGCACCCAAAAGGAACTTTTGGCCAGCTTGGCGGGGCCTCCTGACCCCCCCAAGCTGGCCAAAAGTTCCTTTTGGGTGCAACGAGGGTCCCCCGGAGCGATCGCGCGGGGAATCACATGACGCCGATGTCACGTGCTCCTCGTAAAGGAGTTCAGAAATGGCGTCCTGACTCCCTGCTGTACCACCAGGGAGTTTTGGTAAGTCTTGGGGGGGGATTAAGGAGGGTGAGGGGTTTAAATTTTTATTTGCACGTATGGACATAGACTCAACTTATGGAATTCTCCATATGTCCATATTGACCGCAACTGGGACCCCCTTTCGACTTACGGACTTATGAACATAAACTTTTGCTCTGCACATCCCTACAGTGGAGTGCCTCAGGGATCTGTACTTGGACTGGTGCTTTTCAATATATATATATAAATGATCTGGAAAGGAATACGATGAGTGAGGTTATCAAATTTGCAGATGATACAAAATTATTCAGAGTAGTTAAATCACAAGCAGACTGTGATACATTGCAGGAGGACCTTGCAAGACTTGAAGATTGGGCATCCAAATGGCAGATTAAATTTAATGTGGACAAGTGCAAGGTGTTGCATATAGGGAAAAATAACCGTTGCTGTAGTTACACGATGTTAGGTTCCATATTAGGAGCTACCACCCAGGAAAAAGATCTAGGCATCATAGTGGATAATACTTTAAAATCGTCAGCTCAGTGTGCTGCAGCAGTCAAAAAAGCAAATAGAATGTTAGGAATTATTAGGAAGGGAATTTTTAATAGAATGTAAAATGTCATAATGCCTCTATATCGCTCCATGGTGAGACCGCACCTTGAATACCATGTCCAATTCTGGTCGCCGCATCTCAAAAAAGATATAGTTGCGATGGAGAAGATACAGAGAAGGGCAACCAAAATGATAAAGGGGATGGAACAGCTTCCCTATGAGGAAAGGCTGAAGAGGTTAAGGCTGTTCAGCTTGGAGAAGAGACGGCTGAGGGGGGATATGATAGAGGTTTTTAAGATCAGGAGAGGTCTTGAACGAGTAGATGTGACTCGTTTATTTTTACTTTCGAATAATAGAAGGACTAGGGGGCATTCCATGAAGTTAGCAAGTAGCACATTTAAGACTAATCGGAGAAAATTATTTTTCACTCAACGCACAATAAAGCTCTGGAATTTGTTGCCAGAGGATGTGGTTTGTGCAGTTAGTGTAGCTGGGTCAAAAAATGTTTGGATAAGTTCTTGGAGGAGAAGTCCATTAATGGCTATTAATCAATTTTACTTAGGGAATAGCCACTGCTATTAATTGCATCAGTAGCATGGGATCTTCTTAGTGTTTGGGTAATTGCCAGGTTCTTGTGGCCTGGTTTTGGCCTCTGTTGGAAACAGGATGCTGGGCTTGATGGACCCTTGGTCTGACCCAGCATGGCATGTTCTTATGTTCTTATGATAAGACCCTCCACCTTTTTGGTTGCCTTCTCTGGACGGCCTCCATCCTGTCTCTGTCCATTCGGAGATACGGTCTCCAGAACTGAGCACAGTACTCCAGTTGAGACCTCACCAAGGACCTGTACAAGGGGACAATCACTTCCCTTTTCTTACTCTATACTCACCTATATTCGATACTCACCTATACTTCACCTATATGAGAATGCAATGATCTAATCCTCAGTGACTTGCCAGGGTTTCTTGCTCTCTTCAAGTCAGTATTTGATGATCTAGCTTGCAAGACGGTTGCTAGGTCTGCTCTTTTGCACCTCCAACAAGGGGCTAAGCCACTTCTGGACTATGTTATTCAATTTAAGACCCAGTCTTTAGAGCTTCATTGGGACCTAGAGGGTCTACGTGCAATTTCCTAGAGGGTCTTCACTCCCATATCAAGGATGAATTGGCCGCATGTGATTTGCCTGATACCTTGGATTCACTCATTGACCTAGCTGGCAGAATTGATCATCGCCTGCGTGAGCGTTCAGCTGAGTTAAAGAGTCCTAAGAAACATTCATTAGGGAGTATACGCTCACGACTTATACCTGCTCCGCAGGCTCCGCCTCCACCCATCACTGAAGAAGACAAACCCATGCAACTAGGTCGCAGCCACCTTACTGCCAAAGAGAGACTACTCGCGATGGCCACTTCCAGTATATGGTCATGCCTTTTGGCCTGTGTAACGCCTCGGCCATATTCCAAAATATGATGAATGAGATTCTGCGAGACATGCTTTACCAATGTGTGGTTGTATATTTAGATGACATACTAATTTTCTCCCAGGATTTGTAAAGCCATCAGACAGACTTTGCCAGAGTCCTGCAAAGACTATGTGATAACCGTCTCTACGCCAAGCTCAAAAAAATGCGCTTTCCATCAGGAGTCCATTCCCTTTCTGGGCTACATGGTGTTCAGTACTGCAGAAAACCTGGCCATGTGGTTCAATCATGCCCCATCTGCCTCTCCCAGTCTCAATTATCTCTGGAACCCTCGAATTTCAGACTCTAGCACTCATTGATTCTGGTGCAGGTGGCAATTTTATTCTAAAGAGACTGGTAGAACATCTTTGAATTCCTACTGTCCCAACACCAACTCCACTGCTTCTTTCTTCTATACACGGTGAGCCTCTTCCAGGAGAAGCTTCTTACACCACACAACCTATAAACCTGCGCACAGGGTCTCTTCATACTGAGACCATCTCATTTCTGGTTCTTGACAAAGCCATTCATCCCATAGTGCTTGGCCTACCCTGGTTGCAAGACCATACACCCCAGTTTGACTGGGGCACCCTGGAACTCTCACAGTGGGGAGCGGCCTGTCATAACTGATGCCTGAAGAGAGTAACACCTATACCCTTCATGTCTACCTCTACTTCTCTCCCTGGTCTGCCGTCACAATACTCATCATTTCAAGATGTGTTCTCAAAACAAGCAGCTGATGTATTGCCACCACACAGGTCCTTCAATTGTGTAGTTAATTTAAAGCCTAGTTCGGAGCCCCCTAGAGGAAGGGTCTACCCACTTTCTCTTTCAGAGACTGAGGCTATGTTGACCTATATTCAAGAAAATTTGGAAAAGGGTTTTATCCGGCCTTCCAAGTCCCCAGCCGGAGCCAGATTCTTTTTTGTTGGCAAAACGGATGGATCTCTTTGTCCATGTATAGACTACAGAGGACTCAATGAAATTACTATAAAGGATCGCTATCCTTTACCTCTGATTTCAGAGTTATTTGACAGAATCCATGGGGCCAAGATTTTCACAAAACTAGACCTAAAAGGGGCATACAAACTGGTCCACATTCATGAAGGAGACGAGTGGAAGATGGCCTTTAATACTCGCGATGGCCACTTCCAGTACATGGTCATGCCTTTTGGCCTATGTAACGCCCCAGCTGTATTCCAAAATATGATGAATGAGATTCTGTGAGACATGCTTTACCAATGTGTGGTTGTGTATTTAGACGACATACTAATTTTCTCCCAGGATTTGCAAAGCCATCAGACAGACATTGCCAGAGTCCTGCAAAGACAACGTGATAACTGTCTCTACGCCAAGCTGAAAAAAATGCGCTTTCCATCAAGAGTCTGCTCCCTTTCTGGGCTACATGGTGTCCAGTAGAGGGTTTCAGATGGATGCACAAAAGACCAAAAGTATACAGGACTGGCCTCAACCCACTGGTCTCAAAGCACTCCGCTGCTTCCTTGGCTTCACTAATTATTATCGCACATTCATCCAAAACTAATCTACCTTGATGGCACCACTTACCACCATGACGAGGAAGGGAGCCAACCCTTCGCAGTGGTCTCCAGAAGCTTTTTCGGCTTTTCAAACCTTCAATAAGGCTTTTCTCAAAAAACCTTGCCTTTGGCACCTGGACCCTCGACATCCATTTATAGTCGAGGTTGATGCCTCCGATGTTGGTGTAGGAGCCATTCTTAGCCAGAACAGTGATACCCATACTACACACCCCTGCTCTTTTCTTCCCGGCATTTTTCTCCTGCTGAGATAAATTATGGTATAGGAGATAAAGAGCTGTTGGCTATTAAGTTATCATTTGAAGAGTGGCACCCTTGGTTAGAGGGGGCACAACATCAGTTAACTGTATACACAGACCACAAAAACTTGGAATATCTGCAACATGTGCAATGACAATCATAGACAAGCCCGATGGTCTTTGTTTTTTAATCGGTCTGACTTTCTACTCAATGTTATGGTTAAGTGTGTTTTGGTGGATCCTTGAGTGCTGTGGGAGATGACCATGCCCATGGGGAGGAGCCCCGTGAGGAGCCACAGCACTGGGCTACACTCGTAATGCACAAAACACAGTTAGTTCTTTATTAAACAGCTTGAAGAGAGCCACCAGAGGTGGCAGTAGTGTGGCAGTCTCGTAGTTGCAATCTCAGGGACCTCGGCAGAGGGAGCCCTTCTCTCCTTGATAATGAAAGGAGGTTCCGCAGTAGGTTTCCCAGTTAGGAGATACTGTGGATGAGATAGACTGAGTTAGAGTACTCACGAGGTGCTTGCTGTTCGTATTTGATTCCACAGGTATGTTGAAGAAGGTACAGGCACCGAGGCAGGGAGAGCAGGCCCTCGAGGAGCGAGTACCTGTTCCCTGTAAGGCACCTGAAATAAAGCAGAAGGCCCCCAAGGAGCGGGTATCCAGGTTAGCAGTTACCCCCGAAGGGTAGAGAGAGAGATTCCAGTGGCATTACAGAAGTAGCAGAGTAGCATAGACAAGAATGAATCTGAGTCCTTGCTAACTCAATGAGCTAGCAAACTAGTGAAGGTAATATACCAGGATGGCATGATGTCAGCATGAGGGAACGCCCTCGAGGTTCGCGCCAAGGGTTGTATAAAGATGTGGGGTGCATGCTCGCGCACGCACCCTAGTAGGTACCTGGGAGGAGCAATAGCGGGAGGCTGCACCATAGCCATTCCGGGGACGCCAGAGAGGTCAGCTTGTAGACGCTGCAGTAGCCATCTTTCCTAGGTAAGCGGGAGGAGCCATGAATAAGGTGAGGCAAACAGGGCGAAGCCATCTAGCACTGACGGACACAAATAGTACCCCCCTTCAAAGGGCATCCATGCTGTTTCCTACCAGGTCTTGCTTTTTGAGGATGCAATTTATAGAAGTCCTGTAACATCTCTTTATCCAGGATATTAGATATTGGTGTCCAAGAGTTTTCTTCAGGGCCATAGCCCTCCCATGACAGGAGGCATTCCCATACTCTGCCTTATTTTCTTACATCGAGAACTGCATCTACTTTGTATTCGATGTCTTCTTCTGCATCTATAGGTGTAGCTTCAGGTATCTTGATGGAGAACTCACTAAGGATCAATGGCTTCAATAGTGAGACGTGGAATGCATTGTGGATCTTTAATGTAGATGGTAGCTTCAGACTGTAGGTGAGATTGCCCAGTCATTGGAGAATGGAAAATGGTCCAAGGAAGCGAGGAGCAAAGTGAGCTGAAGGACGTTTAATTCTTAAGTGCTTCATGGAAAGCCAGAGTTTATCACCAGGCTTGAAATCTGGAGCCTTGCAGTGTTGACCATCGTATCCTTTCTGTGCTCGAAGTCCTGCTTTAATAAGTATCACTTTTGTCTGAGTCCAAAGTTGGATATCTTTGGCAGTAGGTTGAGCTGCCAGGGACAACACTGATAATGAAAGTGGCAGTGGTGGCAGTGGTAGTTGTCCGTAGACCACTTCAAATGGTGTTGATCCAGTGGATGTTGCTGGATGAGAATTAATGGCAAATTCTGCCCAGGGCAACAGTTCACTCCAATCATTCTGGTGAGTGTTCACGTAGGCATGAATGAGCTGCTTGAGTGTTCTGTTCATCCTCTCTGTTTACCCGTTGGATTGTGGATGGTATGCTGAGGTGAAGTCGAGAGAAATATCTAACTTCTTACATAGTGCCTTCCCGAAGTTAGCTGTGAATTGGACTCCTCGATCAGAGACTATGTGCTTAGGCATGCCATGCAGGTGGAAGATGTGCATAATGAATAGCTTGGTGTGCTCCACGGTGGTGGGTAAGCCTGGGAGAGCCACAAAATGAGCATCTTCGAGAACAGATCTATGGTTATCCGAATAGTGTTGTTTCCTCCTGAAGATGGTAAATCTACCACGAAGTCTGTGGCAATTAGGGATGTGCAGACCAAATGTTTATGTTCATAAGTCCATAAGTCGAAAGGGGGGGTCAATTTCGGTCAATATGGACATATGTAGAATTCCATAAGTTGAGTCTATGTCCATACGTGCACAGATTCCCTAAATAAACATTTAAACCCCTCACCCTCCTTAATCCCCCCCCCCAAGACTTACCAAAACTCCCTGGTGGTCCAGCGGAGAGTCAGGACGCCATTCCTGTATTCCTTTGCGAGGTGCACGTGACGTCGGCGTCACGTCGGAGTGACGCCGACGTCACGTGATTCCCCACGCGTCCGCTCCCGGACCCTCGTTGGACCCAAACGGAACTTTTGGCCAGCTTGGGGGGGCCTCCTGACGTGCGGGGAATCACGTGACGTCCGCGTCACTCCGACGTGACGCCGACGTCACGTGGTCCACCGCGGTTCTGCTCCCGGACCCCTCGTTGGACCCAAACGGAACTTTTGGCCAGCTTGGGGAGTTTTGGTAAGTCTTGGGGGGGGGATTAAGGAGGGTGAGGGGTTTAAATTTTTATTTAGGATCAACAATCGCGATTTCCAACGTATTCAACATAGCTATGTTGAATAAGTTGGAAATCCGATCGTTTTCGCCTCATCACTTTTTTAAGTTAAAAAAAAAAAATTACGTTGCGTTTTACATATGCGTTGAAAACGAATGCACACCCCTAGTGGCAATATGTGTCCATGGTTCTTCTGGCACTGGCAAGGGTTGGAGTAGATTCCATGGATGACCCGACAGTGTCTTCTGTTTAGCACAATTTGTGCAGGAAGTAATGTAGGAGAATGTGTCTTCCTTCATGGTGGACCACCAATAAAAGGTTTGAAGCTTAGCCAGGGTTCTACGTTGACCAGCGTGCCTGAATGTTTAGGGTCGTGGGCCCAAGCCAATAAATTCTTTCTGAGGTTCTTGGGTTTGATGGTTTTTCCTGCAGGTACTGAATGAGTAGCTGCCAAAATAACCCTCTCTGGGTCAATGATGTGTTGCGGTTCTTCTGGAATGTCCTCGGAGAGGAATGAGCAAGACAGAGCATCAGCTCTGATATTCTTATCTTCAGGGTGATTCTTGAGCATGAAGTTGAATCTGTTGAAAAACAGAGACCATCTCACTTGTGTAGGATTCAGATGCTGTGCGTGGCGGAGGTACTCCAGATTCTTATGGTCTGTGAAGACCGTTACTTGATGTTGCGCTCCTTCGAGCCAAGGGCGCCATTCTTCAAATGCCATCTTTATAGCCAGAAGCTCTTTATCTCCTATTCCATAATTTTTCTCTGCAGGAGAGAAGCGGCGGGAGAAGAATGAGCATGGTTGTGGAACCTTTGAATCACCAGCCTGGCTTAATACGGTCCCTACGCCAACGTCTGAGGCATCGACCTCCACAATGAAAGGCCTGGTGGGGTCTGTGTGTCGAAGACATGGCTTGCTTGAAAAGGCATCTTTTAGTTTCTGGAAAGCAGCAATAGCATCTGGAGACCAATTAGCAACATTGGTACCTTTCTTTGTCATAGCTCTAAGTGGCACTGTAAGCGAAGAGTAGTTCTTAATGAAGGTCCTATAATAGTTGGTGAAACCTAAGAAGTGTCTGATAGCTTTTAACTCAGTGGGTTGCGCCCATTTCTTAATTCTCTCCAGCTTCTGTGGATCCATTTGGAAGCCTTGATTGGAAACGATGTAGCCTAAGAAAGGATAGCTTGGCGTAGAGATGACTGTGTCAAGTAAACCCTGCGCCTCACCTTCCCCTTCCATTCTCTCCCTTCTAATATCTCCCTCCTTCTTTTCCCCTTTCTCCTCCCAGCATCTCCCAATCTCTTTCCCCTTTTCTTTCAGCCACTCCCATTCTCTCTCCTTCTCAGCACCTGCCCTTCTACCTTCTCCTGTCAAACTTCCAGTCTCTTCTCAGCATCTCCCCTTCTCTCAGTCCTTTTCTTCCCATTCCCCCTCCAAGCCCTCAGCCCAGTCCAGGAGGACAGACTGGATGGTAAGCAGCCCGGGCCTCTCTCCCTATGCTGCCAGCAGGGAATGATGACCTAAGTTCCCCTTCACCACACACAAGCTCCTCATGTACACAATATACTGTGTTGGGCAGCTGGCTACTGTCCATCTCACATACAGGCCCATGTAAGCAGGAGTTAGCTAACAGTATGCATTGTGAAGAAGGCTACAAGAGGCAATACTGAAGGTCCCCAGTAAGAAACGTCTTATTTACCTCTTGCTGTCTTCCATAGGAGCATACATTGAGTGTTCAGTTGTATGCCTAGCCCTTATGGTCTTGCTTGCTAGATAAGTGGCTACTTGGAATGTGCAAGGACATTCTGGCATGCAAGGTCATATGGAGGGCAAACCTTGTACCTAGTGAACCCTTTACACAAAAACTACACAATGAAAGGAGACAACCAGGAAAGGTTTTTTTTCAAACCAGTGACCACATTATTAGGGAAGATGCGTAGGGCACTGTTTGAAATCAAGTAAAAGTCTTAGGTAATCACAATCTGTAAGGACAAGATAGGAAATAGTATAAATAACAAATTTATATGCATAGTACATTCTGTGCAGACCTGTACATAATTTGTTTGAAATGGCATTGATATACATTCTTTCAATGCACTTTATGTATTTATTTATTTTATTTATTTATTATTATACCGAGTTTCATGATATGAATCACATCAACCCGGTTTACAATTAACAATGTGAATAACTGCAGAGAGTAACATGGTAGAAACATTTCCCAATTCGACATCAAATATAATAAGAAACTTAACAAATAAAAACATTGTAACAATATTTAGGATGTGAGAAAGTTACAAAAAAAACAAGGAAAAATAACTAGGATCTGAAAGGGGAGGAAATTAAAGAAAGAATATTAACATTTTAGCCAACTGTATCAATTAATAAATATGTATAAAATTATAAAATATAGATGGGTAGGAAAGATTGACAAAATATGAATTGTTGTGAAGTATAATAATATGTTGTTGTCACTGCGTGTGAAGTTAGTGGGTTTTTGTTACAGTTCACTAACTTTTGTGTTTATGCTGATGGGTGGAGAATTTAATCCAGTTCTGGGAATGCTTTTTTAAAAAGCCAAGTTTTTAGTCTTTTCCTAAAAGTTAGAGCGCATGGTTCTTGTCTTAAGTCCGGGGAGATGGAGTTCCAAAGGATTGGACCTGCAGATGAGAGAGCTCTTGAACTGTAGGATTTGTGGTGGTAGGTTTTGGCATGTGGAACCTGTAGTGATTCTTTGTAGTGTTCCCTGATGGGTCTGGCAGATGTGTGTTTTTTAAAAGGGATTTGTAGGTCGAGTTGAGTGTGTTGATGGATGTTTTTGTAGATAATCATGATGGTTTTGTACATAATTCTGAAGTGGATCGGTAACCAATGAAGGTCTTTGAGGATGGGGGGAGATGTGGTCAATTTTCCTGGAGTTTGTGAGGATTCTGGCTGCAGTGTTCTGTACCATTTGTAGAGGTTTGGTGTAGGAAGCTGGGAGGCCTAGTAGTAAAGAATTGCAATAATCTAGTTTGGAGAAGATTATTGCTTGTAGGATTGATCTAAAGTCATGCGCGTGGAAAAGTGGCTTTATTCTTTTCAGAATATGTAATTTGTGGAAGCAGTCTTTGGTAGTTTTGGTAATGAATGGTTTGAGGCTAAGACGGTTGTCTAAGATGACTCCTAGATCTCTTACATGTGTGGTTTGTAGAATGGTTGGAGGCTTTGAAAGTGTGTTGTTGTTTTCAGGTGCTATAAGGAGATATTCCGTTTTTGACGCATTAAGGATTAGGTTAAGGTTATTTGCATGTAAGCCTGCAAATTCACATATGTTGTGTGGTAGAGATACATGTATTTTATAAAATGTGGAATATCATACACATGGGTTCCAAATACTAGCGTAGATCCTTTCCAGCCATAAACACAGATATATGCCACTATGCACATTTGCTTGAAAGTTATGCTTCCTACTGAGACAGATGCCAAAAATATGGTTGTCCTAGTATCTGTACATATGCCCTATTATGCCAAAGAACTAATCACAACATATATATTTATTTATTTATTTATTTATTTATTTATTTATTTTTGGTTTTTATATACCGGAAGTTCCTGTATACAATACATATCACTCCGGTTCACATTTAACAAAGATAACTATCGCCGGGTAGGCGGTTTACATGGAACATATCAAATATAATATAATGAACAGATGAACTATAATACAGTATAATGTATTAAGAGACAACTAAGATCAACTTAGAAAACAACCTGGAACTGACTCAATGTGAGCATTACATTATTGTAGTATGACAAGGCTGGAAGTTTGTTCTTCCTGCTTTAGCTCTCTGGGAAAGCTTGAAGGAAGAGCCAAGTCTTGAGTTTCACCTTGAACGTAGTGTGGCACGGTTCAAGGCGGAGGTCCGGTGGTAGTGAGTTCCAGAGTGACGGGCCCGCTGTGGATAGAGCGCGTTTCCTCAGGGTAGATTTTGCAGGTTGGGTGATCATTCTGTTTTGGTATGCCCTTCTGGTTGGTTTGTTAGAAGAGTGTAGTTGCAGCTGGAAAGTTAGGTTGAGGGGGGAGATGTTATGTAGTGCCTTGTGAACCATCATGCAGGTCTTGAACTGGATCCTATATTTGATGGGGAGCCAGTGGAGATGCTGTAGGATTGGGGTGATATGGTCCCTTTTTTTGGCATTGGTAAGGATCCTTGCAGTGGCATTCAGAACCATCTGGAGTGGTTTGGTAGTGTATGCTGGAAGGCCCTGCAGGAGTGAATTACAAGTAGTCTAATTTAGTTAGAATGATGGCTTGGAGTACTGTGCGGAAATCCCTGTAGAGTAGAAGGGGCTTAAGTTTCTTTAGCACTTGTAGTTTAAAGAAGCATTCTTTTGTGGTGTTATTTATGAATTTATTGAGGCTGAGTTTGTTGTCTAGTAGTACACCCAGATCTCTGACTTGAGGTGCGGTGGAATATCCTGAGGTGTCTGGAGAGTTGTTGGATGTTGGCGGGGCAGGTAGATCTGGTGCTATGATGAGGATTTCTGTTTTTTTGGTGTTTAGCACCAGGTTGAGGCTGGTTAGCAGATCGTTGATGGATGAGAGGCATTTTTTCCAGTAGGACATGGTTTTGTGTATGGTCTCCGTGATAGGGATGAGAATTTGAATGTCATCCGCGTATAAGAAATGGGTGAGCTTGAGGTTAGTATACATATATATGATATATATGATATATATATATATATATATATGGGATATATATATATATATATGACAGTAAGTAGATGACAGAGAGGGATATATATATATATATATATATATATATATATATATATATAGTCAAAATTACAACAATTTAAATAATTGACATAATAAGATTAGAACTAAAAAAAAGCCAATGGGCTAAAAACCAGTAATATATTCACAATAAGCTGAATTCTAAATTTAGACCCACTATGGAAACAGGTTGCCCTCTGGTACATCCAAAATAATTCCCTAATGAGAAATTTTTTTCTGTCTCCACTGTAAGTCAAATTGCCAGTTCTTCCATTGTTAAAAAAATGTAATCTCAGACAATTTGATCTCATGCATCATATATAAAAATGATTATTCACAGAATGTTTCATTTCTCATTTTTGAATGGTGCACAGATGTTCAAACATTCATATCTTTAATCTCCTAGTGGTGCATCTGACATATATCAAATTAGAAGGGCAAACAATTATATAAGCAGCAAAAGTAGAATTACAATTGATACGTTGGGCACTTTTAAAATTATTTCCTTATACAACATATCCCAAGGCAAATAGTATTTAGACTGCTGATTTACACAAAGTCTACAAATCCCACATAGAAACACCTTTCTATTTGCTCACTCAGGAAATTATGTGCTGCCTCTGGGGTGATTATACATGCTGTACACTAAATATTTTTTTTTTTTTATAATTTGTGAAGTCACTCATAATATTATTCAAAACCAGAACAGTGTGGAGAATGTCCTAATGTTTTTGTAAAATTTGTCTAATTTTCCAATGTTGTCTATTAAATGTGGTAATAAATCTGCAGGTCAATAATCAGCTCGTTTATCTGGCTAAGGGCCTAGTTCATCAAGGTATTTTCCTATAGACACAGAATGGCAGAAAAGCCGTAGTGAATCATGTAGTAAGTTTGGGGCTTAGCTGGACAAATGTCGGGATTTAAACATTCCCACTTGCTGAATACTTCTGGCTTATGCAGCTAAGTAATTAGCCAGATAAATTTTAGACAGATAATCCAGAAGCATTCCAGGGACAGTCTGGGACAGAGTTGAGCTATCCTGCTATGTTAGCCAAACAACATCAATATTCACCATTATCCAGGTAAGTTACCTGGATAATTTTAGGACTACATGAAAGCAGTACTAAAGTTAGATAGATAAATTACTCTGGCTAACTTCCTAATAGCTGGGTATAGTTAGTAGGGATGTGAATCGTTTTAGGACGATTAAAATTATCGTCCGATAATTTTAATATCGTCTTAAACCGTTATGGAACACAATACAATAGAGATTCTAACGATTTATCGTTATAAATCGTTAGAATCGTGAGCCGGCACACTAAAACCCGCTAAAACCCACCCCCGACCCTTTAAATTAAATCCCCCACCCTCCCGAACCCCCCCCAAATAACTTAAACATTTCCTTGCCAAATCCTACCTCCTTCAATCCCCCACCCTCCCGAACCCCCCCCCCCAAATGACTTAAATTACCTGGGGGTCCGGAACGGCAGCGGTCCGGAACGGGCTCCTGCTACTGAATCTTGTTGTCTTCGGCCGGCGCCATTTTCCAAAATGGCGCCGAAAAATGGCGGCGGCCATAGACCAACAGGATTCGACGGCAGGAGGTCCTTCCGGACCCCCGCTGGACTTTTGGCAAGTCTTGTGGGGGTCAGGAGGCCCCCCCCCCAAGCTGGCCAAAAGTTCCTGGAGGTCCAGCGGGGGTCAGGGAGCGATTTCCCGCCGCGAATCGTTTTCCGTACGGAAAATGGCGCCGGCAGGAGATAGACTGCAGGAGGTCGTTCAGCGAGGGTTCCGGCGCCTCGCTGAACGACCTCCTGCAGTCGATCTCCTGCCGGCGCCATTTTCCGTACGGAAAACGATTCGCGGCGGGAAATCGCTCCCTGACCCCCGCTGGACCTCCAGGAACTTTTGGCCAGCTTGGGGGGGGGGCCTCCTGACCCCCACAAGACTTGCCAAAAGTCCAGCGGGGGTCCGGAAGGACCTCCTGCCGTCGAATCCTGTTGGTCTATGGCCGCCGCCATTTTTCGGCGCCATTTTGGAAAATGGCGCCGGCCGAAGACAACAAGATTCAGTAGCAGGAGCCCGTTCCGGACCGCTGCCGATCCGGACAGCCGCTGGACCACCAGGTAATTTAAGTCATTTGGGGGGGGTTCGGGAGGGTGGGGGATTTAATTTAAAGGGTCGGGGGTGGGTTTTAGCGGGTTTTAACGATTTTAACGATATATCACGATATTTTACGCCCCCAAACAGCAACAATACGATTCCCTCCTCTTCCCAGCTGAAATCGATCGTTAAGACGATCAAGGACACGATTCACATCTCTAATAGTTGGTGCACTCGGCCCTCCTGGAAATAAGTTAGTTTGATAAGTTTATCCGGTTAAATTATTCACCCTCTGCCTGGCCGAATGATTTCTTAATCTTTGTTTGCCTGTGCTTCACTCCATATATCTTCTTTCCTATATGTATTTAGTATATCAGATCCATATTCAAGATCAGATTTATGATGTATTGTGTTAAAACACTTTCACTTTTCGCACTTTCTGAACTCAATATTAAAATGTGTGTTTTAAATGTGTTTATTCTCACATCCCTATTTTTTCTCGCCGAGGCCCTTATTCAGCCACTGTGTTCTTCTACATTAAAGCAGAAGAATAGAAGCAGAATCAGAGACAGGACATAAGCCAACAGAAACTAACAAACCATTATGAGAATATCAAATTCCATTGGAATCATTATGTATTGCTTATACATACCATACCATATCTCCCTGCTACACAAATAAACTGGAAATGCCCAATAATTTATACATTGTAATGAGCACATATTGCTGATCTCAAAGTGTTTTCAAGTACAATATTACAGTTATGTAAAAATTGCATGCCCACAAATTGCAAAGTAATTATAAATGCAAAAACAGCAAACAGAGCAGAAACAATAGAATATCACGATCAGAATGGATCTCCATTGGTGCATTCAGTTGTGATGATATATAAAATGGGTTTCCATCACTTGTGCTGTTAATGATTAAAAGAGTTTTACCATTAGAGAAGCCATCCATTCCTTTCTTTACAATGTGACAGATATTAAAGTCTGCAATGTCCACATATTGGAATAGCCTGACAATCTTGGACTGTCTTCTTTCATACTAATCCTGTTTCTCAGGACATGCTCATTAATCAGTAGGATCCCTATGATAAATTTATGCCAACTTTGATGTTAAGACTTCCATTCCCTATCCCACAAATGTTATAAGAAGTAAGCTTCCTAACCACCACCTTCAAGTTATCAATGAGCACTTGTTACTTATTCATTTCTACTGAGCAATAGAATATCACGATCTTTTGCACCCTCACCTTCTAGCAGCCTACCCCATAAATTCATACTTGTCACATTCACTTCATATACAATTTCAACCTAGTAAAATGCATGTACAGATATGCAATTAAAAGTTATGATACAGATAATATTAGATATATTTTTCCAGCCATGCACATTTTATATACTGTAAATCTATAAGCTATTTATTGTATCTGTGAATAATTTGATTTCTGCTTCAGATATAAAACACGAGTACAAGATCTAAAACAAACCAGATCCCTGATGAATTCTTAGAAGGCTATACTTATGAAGGGAAATATAAAAATGCATAAATTACATCAAGTTCGCTTTGAAAATAATCTGAAATGGTGTGCATAAACTGATCCACAGAAAGTTACACAAAAGTATGCACATAAATCCCAACTCTGTTCTAGATCCTCCCTGGGAATGCCTGTATTTTCTGTATACATAAAAGAATGTAGAAATCGGGTTATGTGCACACTTTTATGTGCACATTCCCCAGGCAATTTTATAACAAGCCATTCATGCACATAAACCCATGTCTTATGTATTTAAATGGCTTTTACATTTTCCCCTAAATGCAGTAAGAGCATGAGTTACTGTTTACAGCAATTTAACCTTATGTTGATAATTTATTGTCCAATGACCCATAAATGAAAATTTAGATATTCAGTGCAAAATATTAATCAAAATAATTCATTCCTACTTGTGTCAACTTTCCAGCAACCTAAAACATGGTGTTAACTCTTTGGTATGACAAATATTTTGTATAATGTTTCAAATGTTTTGTAATTTAATCATCTTGTTTATATACAGCCTCTGCAATAGGACTTTTCAGAAATCTGTTACCTCAATCATGCCGCTAATGAATAGTTTTCCGCTGATTAAATTCTGAAAATCTTGCTTATTTTCTAGGTTTGACAAGTTAATTATAACATTGGCTCAATCTCTGGTCTCTTCTGCATTTTGTCAGCTGAAACAGGAGTCATAAAGGGGACCCTTTCGGCTTTAGAAAAAAAAATGAAACTCTAGCTTCAGAAGACCCATATCACTGCTAGTAGTAGATTATGAATGCATGAAAATAAACTATACTTTGTAATCATACCAATAGTCATAAAATTAAATCAAGAGTAAGGGGATATTATATCACTATGAAAGATCTGTATCTTCAGAATGACCACTCTATAGTCAATGAGAACTTGAAGGGAGCAATGAAAGCATTACAGCTCTATGGAGCATGCAAAGGGAAAACCATCATGAGGGTAATTTTTTGTAGTTTGCGCTGTGTGTGCAGTACCCAGACTACTTTAGTTTGCATATATTTCAACAGTTCTCAAAGATGAACCACCCACATTATTTTCCTTTGCAAATGAGCAGATGCAAAGCATGCACTCTAAAACATTTCTTGTATTTTACACTTGCTAGTTGTGTGAGTGGCCAAGTGGAGACAAAATAGCATGCTTACTTTTGGAAATCTAATGTATGCATGCTTTTCTTCTCTCTCAACCTAAACACACCTATAGGAATGCTTATTTTTAATGTGGTTAAAAGTACACTCATTATGGAAACTGCACATATTTTTAGCCATATTTGTGAAGGGAAATTTTCAGTCAAACCATTTTACCTGGGTAAATACCTTTTAAAAATGCCCTCAGTAGAACCACTGGAAAAACAGAAGTCTCAGAAACAGATGAAAAATGGTAAAGGTTACTGTTGCAGCTTGTGTGTATATGATAATGAAATGCAGAAAGCAAGCTAGAATGATCTCACCCCAAAAGCAATGAAGACCTGGCCTCCACTAGCTGGGAAGATAATGCAGGCTAAAGCAATGGAGGCTAAGCCAGACTTAACTGATGATAGCTAAGAAATATATGCCACAGAGGGTTTTATTATAAATTTACTGAATATGGTAATGATTCTGCTACTTGATCTTATATGTTTATGTAAGTCATCTGTATAGCTGGTTAGGTTATAAAGAAGACCAGAGGCACCATGGAATCTAACCATTGTCTAACATTCTATCCATCCAGTCTAACAGTTACCTCTACCCTTTAATCCTAGAGAAAACAAAAGAAAAGAAAAGAACACTGTACTTCTGTAACCATTTTTGAAGCACACTAAAAATCAGTTCCTTCCCTGGATCAGCACTTGTCCCTAGATTTTAACTACATCATCATGCCTACCATACCAATCTCTTTTCACTCCAGTAGAAAACTTGTTTAGTTTTCTTTTCAAGTTTGTTTTAGGGTAGACCAATTGTCAGCCAAACAGGAATTATAAATTATAGCTAGAAGACCTTTAGAGGATAATGCAATGTAAGCTATATCATAAATTACAATGTCTGTAGTACTGAGCCTCATTTAGCCATTCTTTCTGCTTAATCATGACGATAGTCACACATGAAAAGAAGGTAGCCTAGGATGTGAAACTAATTTAAAGGATACATATTTAGCAGTAGAGATGTGAATCGTGTGCCAGATCGTCTTAACGATCAGATTCGGCTGGGGGGGGGGGGGGGAAATCTGATCATTAAGATATGTGAATTGGAATCGTTTCCGATTCCAATTCACATCGCTAATTTTTTTTTAGGGAGGCCCGCGCCGCTAAAAAAAAACAAACCACCCGACCCTTTAAATCGACCCGACCCTCCCGACCCCGCCAAAATCTTTTAAAATTACCTGGTGGTCCAGGGGGGCCTCGGGGAGAGATCCAGGGGGGCCTCGGGGAGAGATTTCCCGTTCCCAGGCATCAGCTGTTCTAAAAAAAAATGGCGCCGATGCCCCTTTGCCCTTACCATGTGACAGGGTATCCGTGCCATTGGCCTGCCCCTGTCACATGGTAGGAGCACTGGATGGCTGGCGCCATCTTTAAAGATGGCGCCGGCCATCTTTACTCATCAGCCCCTATTATACTATACTCTATAATAGGGGCTGATGAGTAAAGATGGCCGGCCATCTTTACTCATCAGCCCCTATTATACTATACTCTATAATAGGGGCTGATGAGTAAAGATGGCCGGCGCCATCTTTAAAGATGGTGCCAGCCATCCAGTGCTCCTACCATGTGACAGGGGCAGGCCAATGGCACGGATACCCTGTCACATGGTAAGGGCAAAGGGGCATCGGCACCATTTTTTTTTAGAACAGCTGATGCCTGGGAACGGGAAATCTCTCCCCGAGGCCCCCCTGGACCACCAGGTAATTTTAAAAGGTTTTGGGGGGGTCGGGAGGGTGGGGTCGATTTAAAGGGTCGGGTGGTTTTTTTTTTTAGCGGCGCGGGCCTCCCTAAAAAAAAAGGGTCGGGAGGGTTTTTTTTTTTATCGGCCATCGGCACAATTTTAATTAGTGGCAGCCAAAATGGCGCCGATGGCCCGAGGGCAGGAGATCGCGCCGGGCCCCCCCCCACTGGACCACCAGGTAATTTAACATTTTGGGGGGTTTGGGAGGGTGGGGGAGGGTAAGGAATTGGTTTTAAAGGGTCGGAGTGGGTTTAGGGGTTGTTTTGGTGTGCCGGTTTTCCCACCCTCCCCCAAATAATTCCCGTGCCCTATTTAACGATACAATATAAATGCCCCTGACGATAAATCAGGGGCATTTGTATTGTATCGTGCACTCTAACGATTTAGGACGATTTTAAAATTATCTGACGATAATTTTAATCGTTCAAAAATGATTCACATCCCTATTTAGCAGCATTTAGCTGGATAATTAGTGACATTTTAATATTTTGGGTAATTATCCAGCTAAAATTTAGCTGGCTAACATAATGGCATTCCGGGGACATTTTTCAGAGGAATTAAGTTAGCCAGATAAGTTATCTGGCTAACTTTGATATTCAGAGTTAACCATATAACATATTTAAACATATTTATTATTATTAATATTTTTATTGTTATACTGTATTTTCCACCTGAGTTTATTGTAAACCGGCATGATGTGCTTCACGAATGTCGGTAAATAAAAGTTAATAAATAAATAAAACACATAAATAAATATTTAGTTAACTCTGGTTGTGCCTTGGAGCAATCCTAAAGGTGCTGGCTAAATTTACCCTATTATCTTTAAGCTTGCCGGCTACATTCATTGATGTGGCTGCATGGTTTATTAACATTAATCCGTGACTTCCCAGTAGAGTAAGCCAGGACATAAAAATCCAGGTGCTGTGCTGCTTACTGCACGATTTCCTTTGCAGTGTGCTTTATGATGCCTCTTTTCTCCTGTTATGTTTAGGGAAGGATGTGAACCCCTGGGCTGAGATGAGCGATGTCTCCGCCCACAAGGAGGAGCCCTGTGAGCCTTAACTTCAGCAGGCACAATCTCAGTGGCATGGCACACAGCTAGAAGCAGATACTTTATTAAAGTAGGAAGGAAAGTAATGTTCACAGTATTAGCAATATAGAAGTACAGTCCTGGGCAATGGGAATTACCCAGAATGAGACACAGTGGAGAAGATCCAGTAGTGACCCACGGAGCAGGGTACACCGAGGAAGTCTGTACAGTAGATGTTGGTAGCGATGCCAGACTCAGAGCGGTCCTGTGCAGGTGATGAGCAGGACTACTGTAAAGTAAGAATGATGAAAGGCTCTCACTGACGAAAGGCAGTAGTGGCCCGAGGATTGGGGTACACCGCATAGGCTCCACAGTGAAGTCTAGAATTAAAGATGTCTGTAGATGTACTCACTAGGGATGTGAATCGTGTGATCGATTGTCTTAACGATCGATTTTGGCTGAGGGGGGGGGGGAAATCTGATAGTCTTAGTTTTTTGGGTTAAAAAATCATTTTATCGGGGGAGGGGGGAGGGCGGGAAAACCAGCACACCAAAACAACCCTAAAACCCACCCGACCCTTTAAAATAAATCCCCCACCCTCCCGAACCCCCCAAAATGTTTTAAATTACCTGGGGTCCAGTGGGGGGGTCCCGGCGCGATCTCCCGCTCTCTGGCCACGGCTGCGTTAATAGAAATGGCGCCGGTGGCCCTTTGCCCTTATCATATGACAGGGCAAAGGTAGCGCCGGTGCCATTTTGGTTCCTGGCTCCCGACGTCACGCGTGGAGATCACTCCCGGACCCCTGCTGGACCCCCAGGGACTTTTGGCCAGCTTGGGGGGGCCTCCTGACCCCCACAAGACTTGCCAAAAGTCCAGCGGGGGTCCGGGAGCGACCTCCTGCACGCGGGCCATATTGCCAATATTCAAAATGGCGCCGGCACTACCTTTGCCCTTACTATGTCATACGGGCGACGTCGGTAATTTAAAACATGTCATACGGGCGACGTCGGTAATTTAAAACATTTTGGGGGGTTCGGGAGGGTGGGGGATTTATTTTAAAGGGTCGGTGGGTTTTAGGGTTGTTTTGGTGTGCCGGTTTTCCCGCCCTCCCCCCTCCCCCGATTTATGATTTTTTGACTATAAATCGGGGGAATTGCTATTGTATCGCGGCTCTAACAATTTTTGACGATTTAAAATATATCTGACGATTGTTTTAAATCATCAAAAAACGATTCATATCACTAGTACTCACAGTAGGTGGTTCCTGGGGCAAGTAGATCAGAGAAACAGATCAGCAGCAGACAGGCAGGAAGGCCCTCCAAGGAGCGGATAGCCGTGAACACAGGGGAGCCCCTGAGGAGCGGGTACTCAGAGCGTCCAATTGCCAAAGCTGTAACAGGAACAGGAAGTCCTTGAATGAGCAGAGTACAGCAAGACGGAACTCCTTGCTAACTCGAGGAAGGCAAGGGCTGGTTCCATTAAATACAATAGTGGATAAACGTCATCGGGTGGAGACACCCCCGAGGTTCCCGCCATGACGTATTCAAATACAGCCCTTGCACACGTGTGCACCTAGGTAACTCCAGGTCCAGGTTGGCGTGAACTGGTAGACACAGCCATTCTTCCTAGACTTGATGGAGCAGAGAAAAAAAAAAGAGGTGAGCATGAGAGGTTGCAGCCGTTTGCGACCGACAGGTGTAACATCTCCCTTGCTTATCTTGGGGTTTTTACTTTATCTCTCTACTTTGCCTCAGTTGATAAGGCCAGATCACAATAAAAGGCTCAATATTTGTGAATCAAGCTGTGCTCTCAGACTTGGCCTTCTCTACATCATGCAACTTGCACTTAATACCACCCTACAAGTGGCAAGGGTTTGGTTTTTTTTCTGACTTAAATATTACATGATAAATATCACACCACTTATCACAATTTTAGTCCAATAGAATTCTTAATCAGAATATTATTACACATTTTCATTCCCATTTCCATATTTATATAGATAACCATGATAAATGTTATTGCAGCTACAATAGCCCATTTAAATGTTTTTTGTTTTGTTTTTTTAATTAGGGTTGCATTTATTTCACTGTACTGCACATCCAAAAAAAGACTCATGTGATAGGAATGCTCCTGAATTATAGTCCAATGTTTTAACCTCTAGGTCTACCATTTCCTATAAATTGCAGATAAAGAATGACTCCGAAGAAAATAATTTTGGCTATAAGTACAAACTGGATTCAAGTCTTCGGAAATGCAACAGGTGTTTATTGACAGTTTAACATATTATGGTATGCAATAACCTATGATTTATCACTTTAAATTGAATTAAAAGGAGGTCATTGCTCTGAAAAGAATAATGGCTTCTAGTCATATTGATGACTACGGCAAACTTTGCACAAAATATCATGACAATTAAGATAAAGCTGTCATTATTTAGCTTCATTTCAAATATGATTTATTAAGTGCTATAAACCAGAGGTTAGCAACCAGTCCTGCAGCCAATATGCATCAGAAGAATGGAGGCACGCAATAGTTTTAACTTTTAATCCACACTGTGTCTTAAATGACTACACAAGTCACAAGAAGATTTAGCAGTTATTAAATACATATTATGGGGGGCAAGGATTTTGAATAGCTTGCATTGTATGCAAACAAACACTTTTAGTCCATGTACATCGCAGCCAATTTTCTTCTCCATTTTTCCTTCCTTTGCATTAAATATTTGCTATTTGTGCAGACAGCTTAGCAGGAAAATAAAACGTACACATAAATTTAAAAATCAAATGTACATGTGTGATTTTACTCCCAAAACCTAAATATGCCAGCAGGAATGTGTTCTTTCTAGGTAATTTTAAAAGGCATGTGCTTGCACCCATAAACGTGCGTATCGGTGCACATGCAGAAATATGCTGCAATTTTATAACGTGTGCATCATTTAAAATTCCCCTGCCGCGCATATGCATGCACATAATCTTAAGAGATGACTCAAGTAAATGTCCCACAAGTATTTCTGCTAGGGCTTTAGTGGCTTTTATGCACATATGCAGTAGGGATGTGCATCGTTTTTTTGACGGATGAAAATACCGTATGATATTTTCTAATCCGTCATGTATTGGGGGTCCCTGAAAATGATAGGAAAACCCCACAAAATTTTTGTGTGGTTTTCTTATCATTTGGGGGGGGGGGGGGGGAGAAAGGGCACACAGAAAAAAAAACCCAAACCCACCCGACACTTTAGATCTAATTATTTATAATCCCCCACCCTCACAACCCCCCCAAAACTTTCTTAAAGTACCTGGTGGTCCAGCGGGGATCCCAGGAGCGATCTCCCATTCTCAGGCCTTCGGCTACCACTAATCAAAATGACGCCGATGGCCCTTTGCCCTTACCATGTGACAGGGGCCGGCCAATGGCACCGATAGCCCCTGTCACATGGTAAGGGCAAAGAGCCACCGGTGCCATTTTGTTTACTGGCAGCCGATGGCCAGAGAGCAGAATATCGCTCCCGGGACCCCTGCCGGACCACTAGGTACTTTAGGAAATTTTTTTTGGGGGGTCAGGAGGGTGGGGGCTTGTAAATAATTATATTTAAAGGGTCGAGTGGTTTTGTTTTTTTCAGCTTGGGACAGCCGAAAAAAAAAAAGTCCGGATCACGGGAAACGGAATTTCCTGTGGATCCACAATACTGAAACCAGAACCGATTCTGGCACCCTATTCACATCTCTAATATGCAGGCAAATTTTAAAACATGCTTGCACGAGGGAAAAAACAGTTTTTCCAATTAGTCCATTAGTTTGTCTAGTTGATATTGAGGTCCACAAGATCCCTCTGGTTCTTCATCCTGTAAGCCCCCCACTTGACCCTAGGCCTTCATGCTGTGCTGAATTCCCTAAAACCAGAGATCTCTAGACTTGCTCCTCATCAGGACCTGCAGCAAAGTCACACAGATAACACACGGACATGCGCCATGGTTAGATTTTTTAAAATTCGGAGTTATATACATAAGTCTTAGGCCCACCCTGAAACACCCATGCCCCACCCATTCCCCACCCCTTTTTCACTCCACCGTTATAATGGTGGGGGTGGAAGGGAAATAGAACTAAAAGGTTACTAAGAGCCAAGAGTAACAGATAAGTTTGAAAAAAAAAATGTGCGAAACTTGCTGGGCAGACTGGATGGGCCGTTTGGTTTTCTTCTGCCATCGTTTCTATGTTTCTACTTGACGTGCGTATGGGTATGAATGTGCGTACTCCACGGTTTCTTAAAATTTGCATTACTCATGCTCTGCCCACGTATGTGGCTGTTTTTGAGTGAGCAATGCTTAAAATCCACCTTTCTCAACTCATCAAAAAAGTATATACTCAATGGAAACCCATGCATCCTTTTAACTGGGCACAAGGCAGTTTTCAAACAGGCCAATTTATCAAGGAGAATTGCTATTTACCCTGCTAAATGACTTTTGAAAATTTTCATCCACAAGCTTAACTATGTCAATGTCAGTGACAATTAGTTCAATCCACTTTTGCATGTGTAGAGGATGAAATATCTGAAAAGGTCTGTAAGGTCTTGAAAGTTCATGAATGTATTTTTTTTTTGGCCCTTCAAAATGTATTCTCGCCTAAAAGTTATCCTTTTTCCTCCAGGACCAGTATGGCTATCAGAACTCTACATTTAAAGCATTCTTGACTTTGATTTAATTTCCTCAGTTATTAATACATTGCCAAAACACATAATCATACTCATCAATTGCAATAAATATAGACATGATTCTTCCTTAAATAAAAACCAAAAGATATCAGTCATGATAAGACCCTAATAAAGCAGGGAGATCAAGAAATAAAAATAACAATAACAATCATTGTCACTTACAAAGTGCTAATCAAAATAGTTGAGAGCAAAACAGATCAGAAAATAAGAAACACTATCACTGTACCAAGGAAGCAGCAAACCACCAACTTCTTCATTATTCTCTTAATTATCCTTTTCATTATGGGACTGTAGAAAAGATTGTAACTGATAAGGATCCAATAATAAATACATATGAAACCCCTGTCCTGATCCAATCCTGGGCACAGAGGCTTACTGCCTAGAGCAGGGCCCATGACCTCTCAGGGTTCCCTCACAGTCTCTTTTTGAAGGCCTTTAGGGTTATTTCTCACTGGGATTCTTCTACTCTGCCCAGCACAGATTTAAAAAAAAAACAAAAAACAACAACACTGACTCTAAAAACTGTTTAAAAAAAAAAAAGGTTTTTTACATGCAGTGATGGCAGAAAAAAACAGTCCAAAGAGGATGCACCAAAGGATAGTGCATCACATTCCAAAGCAAAGTCCAATAATACTCAAAAATAAATATATTTAACAGCAGTATGCCAGTTAACTCTTGGGAGAAGGATCCCTTCATCTCTTGGGTCTCGCCTTGTACCTGCTATGTAGGGCAGATCTCCTTTTTTTTCCCTCAGATATTTCTCCAACACTGGTGATCTTCTGGCTGGCTTTTCTTTCAGACAGGAACTCTAATAGAACTCTTCCTCAGCTGGCCAGTTCTTCTTCATGCAACTCCCATTAAGGACCAATCCTCTCTGATACACACTGCTCCAAGATGATCCCAAGACAAGATGACATATGACAACATATCCTTCCCAAGACCTCTTCATGACTTTACACATGTCATGTCTTTAAACCCAAACTTCCTTCCAGTAAGGCCTAGATACACTTACCTTCGGCCCCTGCCACCTTAACTGGACAAGAAGGCATCTCTTATTGGTGAAAGAACCCAATCCTGGTAAACTCTTGTAGAAGGAAACACTACACTTAGGGCCACTCTGTTTGGAAGTGGCACCCTCAGACTGAGGTGGACAGAGTAGGTTCACCAGACTCCAACTCCAAAATCCATCTGCATCATATGGGTGAAAGTGTTTTATTAAAATTATGACCCCTCCCATTAGGGAGTGTCAAACACTCTAGCACTCTCCCACCTATAATAATCTCACTTGTAGAGGAAAAGTCTGTTGAGATTAGAGATGTGCGAAGTCCGAACCTATCGGTTTGGGCTTCGTTTTCAGCCTGCCATGGGAAATTTCATATTTCCCACAGTTCAGACCTTTAAAATTCGGGGAGACCCAAATTTAATTTTAGTGCGCACTAATGGTGTTAGTGCATACTACATTTTGTCGTTAGCGCGCACTAACCCTGAAAACAAATTTTTCCCGAAAGTTTGGCTAAAATTCCTTCGGGTTTCGGGCTCCTGAACCAGGACGAATTAGGCTGAATGCACATCCCTAGTTGAGATCACTGTGGTCATAAGAGTTAATAGCAACTCCACTAGTAAGAGTCCTTAAAACTAAAAAAGCTATTTCTATGAAGTTGGGTTTCATGAGTTATATCAGGAAAAATACTAACAGCATAGCCTCAAAATTGTTTATCTTACTTTGGAAAAAAACAAAATGAAGAATCCATTCTTTATCTGATTGCAAAATTATGGTAACTAATAAGGTGGCTCTGGTTATAGAGGATGGTAACAATTCAGCATATAATTACCTAAAGAGTTTGAGGAACTTAACGTATGAACATAATTAGTGCCATGCTGGGTCAGATCAAAGGTCTATTGACCCCAGAATCCTCGACAGTGACCAGTCTCAAAAAGTAGATCCAGTTTCTTGTTGCTCACTCCCAGACTTAAGTGGTGGGTTTCTCAGAATCACCTGGTTAATAACTGTTTATGCTTTTCAACCAGGAACTTGTCCAAACCCTTTTTAAACACAGCTGTGCTATTTGCTGTGACCTTATCCTGAGCCAATAAATTCTAAAGCTTGATTGTTCATTGAGTTTAAAAATACTTTCTCCAATTTGTTTTAAATCTGCTACCTGTTAGTTTCAAGCAGTGAACCCTAATCCTAGTTCTCTTTAAAAGGGTATAGAACTGTTCCCTATTTACTTGTTCCAGCCCACTCATGATTTTATAAAGCTCTATCATACCCCCCTCTAAATATTCTCATCTCCAGACAGAAGCATTTTAACCTGTTAGCATTTCTTCATGGGAAGCCATCCCATCCCCTTAATCATTTTTGTTGCCATTCTCTGTACCTTTTCTAATTCCACTACATCTTGTTTGAGATGGGGTGACCAAAACTGTACACAAAACTAGAGGTGCAGTCACACTATAGATATATTCAGAGACATTATAATGCTCTCTGTTTTATTTTCCATTCCTTTCCTAATAATTCCTAGCTTTCTGTAGCCAAAGACTCCACAATACTTTTCCTGGATGGTTACTCCTTTTGGGGAACCCAGCACTCTGTACCTGTAGTTGGAATTATTTTTTGTTATGTGCATCACTTTGCACTTGTCCACATTAAAATTAATCTGCCATTTAGATGCCCAGTTTCCCATTCTGGGTAGGTCTTTCTGCAGTGACTCAATGTCTGCTTCTGCTTTAATTACTTTGAATATTGTTGTGTCATTTGCAAATGTGATCACTTCTTGCTCCCCTTTCTAGATCATTAATATATATGAAAACAATACTGAACCAAGAACAGATCCCTGGTGTACTCCACTATTCATCTATTTCTATTGAGAGGTTTTTTTATCCTACTAAAAGCATGAGTAATAGAAGAACAGCAATCCTGGAATGCCAAAAACTTCCTTCAAATAACATTTAAACATAAACATTCCTGAAATAATAGTAACCCTAGGAAAATTAACCAATTTTAAAGTATTTTCAAAGTTCTCTTACTTATGACAAAGTGCTATATGAACATGTACCAAGATATCAAATTTTCTTTCAATCCCATTCACTTCAAACTCTGCAGAGCTAACATCTTCTCACTAGGGATGTGAATCATTTTTGAACAATTAAAATTATCGTCAGATAATTTTAAAATCGTCCTAAATCGTTAGAGTGCATGATACAATACAAATGCCCCCGATTTATCATCAGGGGCATTTGTATAGTATCGTTAAATAGGGCACGGGAATTATTTGGGGGAGGGCGGGAAAACCGGCACACCAAAACAAACCCTAAACCCACCCCGACCCTTTAAAACCAATTCCTTACCCTCCCCCACCCTCCCGAACCCCCCCAAAATGTTAAGTTACCTGGTGGTCCAGTGGGGGGGGGGTCCCGGTGCGATCTTCCGCTCTCGGGCCATCGGCGCCATATTGGCTGCCACTAATTAAAATGGCGCCGATGGCCCGATAAAAAAAAAAAACCCAGCGACCCTTTAAATTGACCCCCCCTTAGCCTCCCCCACCCTTCCGTCCCTTTTTTTTTAGGGGGGCCCGCGCCGCTAAAAAAAAAACCCACCCGACCCTTTAAATCGACCCCCCCTCCCGACCCCCCAAAAACCTTTTAAAATTACCTGGTGGTCCAGTGGGCCCCGGGAGCGATCTCCCGCTCTCGGGCCTTCAGCTGCCACTAATAAAAATGGTGCCGATGCCCCTTTGCCCTTACCATGTGACAGGGTATCCGTGCCATTGGCCGGCCCCTGTCACATGGTAGGAGCACTGGATGGCTGGCGCCATCTTTACTCATCAGCCCCTATTATAATAGGGACTGATGAGTAAAGATGGCCGGCGCCATCTTTAAAGAGGCGCCGGCCATCCAGTGCTCCTACCATGTGACAGGGGCCGGCCAATGGCACGGATACCCTGTCACATGGTAAGGGCAAAGAGGCATCGGCGCCATTTTTTTTTTTTAGAACCGCTGATGCCTGGGAATGGGAAATCTCTCCGAGGCCCCCCTGGATCTCTCCTCTCCCTGAGGTCCCCCTGGATCTCTCCTCTCCCCGAAGCCCCCCTGGATCTCTCCCGGAGGCCCCCCAAGGCCCCCCTGGACGACCAGGTAATTTTAAAATGTTTTTGGGGGGTCGGGAGGGGGGGTCGATTTAAAGGGTCGGGTGGGTTTGGTTTTTTTAGCGGCGCGGGCCTCCCTAAAAAAAAAAAATTAGCGATGTGAATTGGAATCTGAAACGATTCCAATTCACATATCTTAACGATCGGATTTCCCCCCCCCCCCCCCCCCCCCAGCCAAATCTGATCATTAAGACGATCTGGGACACGATTCACATCTCTACTTCTCACAGATAATAATAAGTTGC
The DNA here is from genome assembly GCF_901001135.1 of Rhinatrema bivittatum. Taxonomy (NCBI): domain Eukaryota; kingdom Metazoa; phylum Chordata; class Amphibia; order Gymnophiona; family Rhinatrematidae; genus Rhinatrema; species Rhinatrema bivittatum. The sequence goes on from NC_042620.1 coordinate 170,128,774, forward strand.
AAAAATTTTAACAAATGTTGCATATCTAACTTTGCCACAAATAAAATCTCCAATCTAGAAAAAGTAGACAATGATACATTTATTCCAGAGTGCTGATTTAAACTAGAAGTCAACTTGCTCATATAAAATTAAGGATTTTTTTTAAATTAGCAGATGATTTTAAATCCTCTTTAACATAATGAGGCATAGGTCAAAGGGTAGGGAAGCTTCATTTTCTACCCTCCCATGCTGAGAATCTACAATCCTTGCTCCAAGAGCCTTCTCTACTCCACTATGTTGAATTCCAGGACAGCTTGGTGTCTCATACAAGCTCTTTGCTGATAACATTCAGTTTGCCTTCCTAATGTTATCCACTTGACATAATACTAACCAACTCTTCTCTCACTATATTCTATCATTCAGGGTTGGCTTTCACAAAATAAATATTACATGCACCGGCTGTGGCAGACCCATGGCTCGGCTCCTCACCTCTTTCAAAGTGATCCAGCACCTGATCCTTCGTCTCTGGCAGCTGTGGGCCGCCAGCTCCATCCTCGGGCCGCCCTTGGGGCTTCCGGCTCTGCTGCAGTTCCTGATGTTCCGCGGAGAGACACCTTCCCAACCAGTGCTGCGCCCCTCCCTAGGCGCACGCGTGCGCACAGCTGATCCTTTCATAGGGCCCGCGGCAGGAACCTGACCGCAGCCCTGGATGATGACATCGGCAGAGCTCCGGTATATAAGCCCGGGCTCTGCTCTCTCAAATCGCCTTTGCAACAGATCCCCTTGCTAGTCAAGTGCTTGTTGCTTCTACTGTTCCTGGTTCCTGATCCTGATTGTCTTCATTCCTGTTTCCTTGTTCCTGAGCTCCTCCTCCTTCGTCTCTCCTTTGAATTACTAACCTGGTTTGACCTCTGCATCGCCTGACTACTCCATTGCCTCTCTCCAGCCCCGGACCTCTGCATTGCCTGACTATTCCGTTGCCTCTCTCCAACGCCAGACCTCTGCATCGCCTGACCACGCCGTTGCCTCTCTCCAGTGCTGGACCTCTGCATCACCTGACCACGCCTTTGCTTCTCTCCAGCCCTGGACTTATGCTTCATCTGACCATCCTTTGACTCCTCATCCAGACCTCAGCCTTGCTTGCCATTGCTTCCAGCCTGCCACCAGTCTTGAACCCAGCTTGCTTAAAGTTGCCTCTTCAACCTTTGTCCTGGACGTGGTTCATTCAGGCTTCGGCCTGCTCTTGCTCGGGTGCCCTCTGTCAGACTTTGTTCCTATTGGCGCCTGGGTCCCCGGGACTCCACCTCGTCCAGTACAGACTGTTACCTACACTAGTTGCTGTCTCTGGGCTGACCTCAATCCACCCATCGATGACCATTGACGGAGGCCACCTAAGTCCAGCCAGCCCCGGCACCCAAAGGCTCAACCCACGAGGAATGAGGGCTGATATTGGTGAAGCGTCAGCCGGCCTCTGTCCATCAGCCCTCTCCGCCTGCCGACAATGGGGACCCGAAGGATCCCTCATATGGGTAGGGTCAAACCCCACCTCGGCCCAAGGGTCCACCTCCAGCGCAACAATAAGTTCTCTTTCAACTCTGGGACAGCCTGCTTCATATCTAAATCCTCCAATTTTTACACATAATGGTTTTAACATTCAGTTTTCACAGAAAGTTCATAATCTTGGGATCCATCTTCATCCAAAATTAACAATGAAAACACTTATACAATCAGTATTTCAATCCTCCTTTCTCAAACAATTATATTTTTTTATCATCTTAAACCACTTTTGGAACCAGTCAACTTTCACATTGTTCTTCAGACCCTAGTTCTTTCAGGTCTTGATTTCTGCAGCTCTCTATATTCAGGCTTACCTCTCTCTACTATACAGCCCTTACAGATCATTCAAAATTCTGCCACTCGATTATTTACTAGATCACATGTATGAGATCATATCACTCCTGTTCTTAAATCATTACACTGGTTTCCAGTCCATTTCTGTTTAAAATACAAAACTGCTATAATCATCCATAACCTTCTTCATATCATCAAATCTCCTTGGATTCATAATTCATACCCCTTCATGTGCTCTACATTCTGCAGGCCAAAAGTTGCATGCTTTACTGAAACTAGGGAATGTTCTTTTTCAATAAATGGCCCTACTTTCTGGAACTCTCTGCTGAATCATATACATCTGACTAAAAATCCCAAGCTCTTTAAGCAAACATTAAAAACAATTATTTCAGCTGGCCTTTCCTGATAACTTCAAATAAACATTAACCACTTTACACATCACATAACCATCCATTTTTCAGTTTTCCCCTCATATTCAGCTATAATGTAGAAGATGGCACTTATCTTGTTTTTTTTTGTTAGGTTTAATTTGATGAGATTTAATAACTTATTTTTATTTTTATGATTTGTATCTTTTGTACACCGTTTTAACTAAACCTTGTTTGGAAAAGCGGTATAGAAACATTTTTAAATAAAAAATAAATAAATAAACTAACTATGATGTGCTCTCCATGGTTACATACAAAAGAGCACCTCCAAAACTCTCCCATTATCTACTTTAGGTATTTATAACTATAAATCTTGTTTCTAAAACCATGATGCTTCAAGAATGCCTATGTCAGCATTTGTGTATACTAATCTAAGCAGATATTTTATTGTTTTTATGTTATTTTGTTATAATGATTACTGTTCCCTGCCCCAAACTATCAGGAGGTGTGGATTCTAAATCCTTTTAAATAAATAAAATAAATAAATACATGCATACATACATACATAGAAATAGAATTCTGCTGCAAACTATTGCCAGATCTCATTCCCTTGGTCCTCAAGTATCATCATCCCTTTTACTCTCAAACTCCATTACTCAAGAGCCCAGTCCTACTAGAAGCAGTAATATACGACACTTTAAATCTCTGGAATGTATCCAAATTGAGAGCTAGTGTATATATGATATCATTTTGTTTATGGTTTAATGTTTTTGTTATGGATGTCTGCTGTAGCCTGTCAAGAATAATGAATAAGTGGGTTAGAAATGTTTGAAATTAAAAAATAAAATAAACAAGAAGTAGTTAATGAGTGTTTGATATTTATCAGCTGGATAAAGAAAGAATTTCTCTTTCAGGAATTTCAGGATATCTATAATGAATATGCATTTAGGATATGTTGTCATTTGAAACAAAATAGGAAAAGTCAATGAAAAAGCCTAGTTGAACCCTCTACGGGTCCTCTTGGACTCCCCCTCAAACCCCCTTAATCCTCATCTTACACTCTCTGTGAATCTGCTAATGGGATAATGAGAATCATAGGGCTCCGGGGTAGTTGGGGACTGAAGGAACAATTAAGTTTTGCAAGCTGGGCAGGGCACCATTCAAATACTGTTTTTGTTTTTTTGGGAGGGGGTCATGTTTATTTTGTTTTGGCTAAATGAAAAGAAATTTTAAAAATGAAAAAAAACCCCAGAAAACAAAACAAAACAAAATAAAAAATATTTTGCCTGTGCTCTCTACTAACATGCATGCAGTCAATTTGCACATAATGAATGTAACACATGAAAAATCTATCATATGCATATTCATTGTGAATATCCTGAAAAACAAACTGACAATAGGGTACTTGGAATGAAATGAAACCCACTTCTTTATAATATAGTTGAAAATGCTTTGAAATATTATGCATTGGAGGCTACTAGATTTACTATACTAAACTCATCAATGTTCTATGAGCAATTGCATCCAGCAACATTTCCCCTTAAAACATTATTCTAACCTATTGCACCTCTTCAAAGGAAGTAAATGTGATGCCATCCATGAGAAAATAAGTCAATTGCCTCTCTACAGATTGTAGAATGAGTTACATTAATTCTTCATTTGATTCCATTTTCACTTATCATTCAATTCTCCTCCTAGTTGATCCTTGCAAAATGTCATTGGTTTTCCAAGTTTAAATGACTCTTTAGCCAACACAAAACTCAGCACCTGATTTTTCAAAGTAAATGCCTAGAAGAAAATGGGTCAATGGCATAGTTCAACAGTCACTGGTACTTCCTCTATAGAACTGAAAATATAACTTTAAGTTATTAATTCTGAAATTAATTTTTGAAGTTGTTGCTTCTCTATTTATTCTCAGAACATCTTTTCAAAGGTATTAAAAATTGCATCACACAAATTGTTTCTAATTGATCCTTGTTGCCAAGCAAGCCATAAATTAAAGAGCTAGGCATTTATGAGAAAAAATATCCCAGGTAGGGGTATATGATTCTCAAGAAATCAAAAAGATATAATCACTAAAACTAAAACAAAAATGTATTAGTGCAGCCTTTAACTATCCCAAAGCCTGACAAAGTGAAGAGACTACTTCTGTGGTGAAACACTTAATTTTGATCCAGATATGATGATCAGACACTGTCAGTCTACATATTCAGTACGGTTTCCTTTTTTTTTCTCAATGGAGCAAGGCTAAATGGAAGTTTATTTATGTATCCCTGCTGAAACAGTCAATTCAAGTTTTATTGTAGACAAAGGTATAGTTGGAGAGATGTCCAAGTGATATTCCTTGAAAGCAGTATGATCCACCTGATGCAGAAGCAGTATGCGAACAAGAATCCATGTCAGAGATTTATAGTGAGATGAAGGAAAGTTCTTGCTAGTGCATAAGAGTTTCTACAGCAAAAGAATAACCAACTAAAACAGTGGACATTCATAGACCGATGGTTATATATAGGGCTGAAGTTTGGGTGCATTTTACTTTGCTTCAGAATTCTCACTATGATGGTTCTTTATTATTATTAATGTTGATATATGTTATTTAAGATGAAGATAAATAAGTTGGGATAGATTTGAATTATTGTATTCTCTTTCCCAGATGGACTTTTGAGAGGTATTTACATTATCATTCATACAGAATAAGCTGTTTTCAGTGCAAGCCCTCTGTTATGTCAGACACAGCCTCATACACAGGTCATACACAGCATGTCTTTAGGTAGTCAATAAACAACTTATTCTACATGTCTACTGAGACTTCTTTGAAGATCCAATTTTCATTGATACTAGTACCTTATGGGCTGAGTTGTTACAACTACAGAAGCATTTGATTCACTCTGAGTTACATAGAGCCGCAATGATATGGTATGTAAAATAACAAATGATACCTAGAGGGCTGTGTGTATATACAGTCTATAAAGAACGAAAGTATAAAGGGATGGCCCAGCGTTCTTGAGTAAGTGGACTGCTATTTTGAACAAATATTCATTAGATTTGATGCTGCTCAAAATAGAAAACACCAGGAAACGGTGCAGAAAACATAAAGGTGATAGTTGATGAAACATAATCTAAGATTAAGGCCGAAACTACACTCAAAATGTATGAGATTGCCTTTAAGGTGTTTAAGTCACTTGTCTGTGGGATAGGAGTTCTGCTTTCCAGGCTCGTTGGAAAACCACGTCATGGAAAGGGGAAACTCCATTGCCATCTCTAAACTGGTTTTTCCTTAACACCTACTCTTAGTATAAAGAAAATGTTTGCTCCGACCGCAGCATATGAAACAGGAAGTCAGCAGGAAACATCGTGCAAGCTTTTCTGCAGCCCCAGAATAGCTCATGACCTACTTGCTTTTCACACCTAGATAGTTTAGAACAAATGACCAGCTAATGACCTCCCCCCTCCCTGCCTGGACTGACCGCTTGCACCTACTGCCCACTTGCACCCACGTAGTAAAAGGTCAGCATAAACACTGATGGTGGAAAACATTGTAGCAGGAAAATATGTGACGTATGTATCATATGAAATGCTATGTGATCATTTTATAATAAAAGAGCAGCCTTCCCAAAAGCCGGGAGGAGCACGCTTCACCCTGAAGACCGTCTGAGGTGTTTTCATTGCGACATGTGGTGAGCCCGACGTGATGTAAATCTTGATCCAAGGAGTGACCCGAGACGTGACAACTCCCTGCTCATTCGGCTGGACAGAAAGCCTAGATGCGCATCGTACAACAGCAAAACTCGCTCCCACAAACGTAAGTATTTTTCTCTCAGCGAGTTTGCTCCCTACAACAGACCCGTCGTAAGTATTTATTCAGCGAGTTTGTTCCCAAACATTCGTGAGTATGGGAGATAGCATTTCAATTCAGCATAGAAGTCATGTGGAAGAATTGAAAATATTAGTGAAGAATCATTATTTAGTCACCAAGGGAGAAAGGGTACATATCAAATTGGGGGACATGGAAAAATTGATGAAAGAAATAGTTTGTCGTTGTCCCTGGTACCCCGAATCAGGAACTCTAAATGTAGAAGATTGGATCCAGATAGGTAATAGTCTGCATACATATCCACGAGCTCCTTTAAAGCAGTTATTGCTCTGGAAAAAATGTACAGAGACTTTAGAACACATCAGGACTAAAAATCTCAAGCCACCACTTTTAGTTCATGCGTCCTTAGACACAGACAGTAAAGAAACAGACAGACTGTCCGTCAACACAGCTAGTACACACACTCATCCCTTACCAGATTTGCAAAAACCCTCAGGAACAGCAACTTCGCTGTATCCTCAGCTTCCCATGCCAGAACCCATGACGCAGTCCATTCAGACTTCCCAGTTTGATTCAGAAAAACAGCTCCTAGGCACAATTGAACCACAACCTGGCCAGTGTGGTCTAATTTGCAAAGAAAATCTTACAGGAGAAGAATTATTAGAAGGACTTCAAGTCTTTCTCATTAGAGAAAGGACTAATGAACTAGGGAGGACAGAATATGAATCCATAGAACATCTGGGAACACACACTCACAAGCCACAGTCCCCAACCATGGCTCCCGTGGTTTCCTCTGCGTTCATCTCAGAGAAAAAACCTCAGGAAACTAAAGACACTGAAATCAGAGAAGCTAGTCTCTCTCCGCCTTACCCTAAAGCTCTTTCACCACCCATAAATTCCCTGTATCCTGAGCTGTCACTGCCTAACTTCGCACAAGCATCAAGGAGACAGGGTTTCCCTGAGCTTCCTGAATTGTCACTGATTGACCTGTCACCTAACCCTTGCCTCCAATCCATGCCTATTTTCCTTGAGAATAATGAGGAAGGCACGGACAGTAGTGAGGAAGTTGAAAAAGTCATTGTACCTTCACCTGTCGCTGATCCTCCAGCAGCACAAGTTGCCAAATTAGAACGTTCATTTTTTTATGTCACCATTTGGGTTGATTTATTTCACGGATGGACGCTTGCCTTAAGCCCACAAAAAAGAGTCTGTCCTCTGGAAGGATCTCTGACAACAATTGAATTGAACACCGCCCGGAGTGCCGTACGCAGTAAAAATGCTCCCAGGTCTTCCAAGAAATTAGCCAGGTACTTGGGCCAGGTACTCCTAATATCGCAGCAGCGATATAAGCAAGAACGGTTCCAACGTGAGAGAAATGATTTAATAAGACAGTACAATGCTCTATTGGAAACCAGAATAAACAAAACATACGTATTTAAAGCACATTTCCCTACAGGAAATGATAGGGGCCCTTCGCACATCAAAAAAGATTCAATGTATGTTACAACTGTGTTGAAATTTGGCCAAGACACTATAAATTTCATGTGAAATGTTTCCCTTTTCACAAAGTTAAATCGGACCAAAATTAAAATGACCTCGTGATTCTGAACCTTATATTTTATAACTATTGATTACATTAATAGTGCACAGAATTAGTTTTGTTTAGGATAAAGTAGATTAGGATAAAATCTGACTATTGATTCATTGAATGGAGTTTTTTCCTCTGTTTCTTTTTCTCTTGAGAAACACTGTTCCTCCCACACACTGTCTTTCTGTTGTTAACTCGTGTGGGGGAGGGAGAACTTTTGAAAATAAAAAAACTGAACTTAGTACTGCAGTTTATCTCTCTAATTTTGTATTTGTATATATCTGATACATTTCTTTAACTGTGCGCTGAAGCTCAGATCTTCTGCTGATCCAAATCTATTTTCCCTCAAGCTTCAAAACTAAAACTTTTTAATGCTTTCAAACTGTGTTAATACTGAATTGAGGTTACTGACAATCTGAAAGGACATTTTAACCACAGAGTTAAACTGTCTCTTAGGGAAGCAAAAGTTGCTTTACCGTAAAAGCACTGTTCTAGGAAACTGTTTCTGTCAGTTCAGTGCTGAGCAAAGAAAAAAAAAAAGACAAAGAGGAAGTACGTTTTGTGGTGACAGGCACAGCACTGCTTATAGAAGTATTCTTGTCAGTGACTTGTGCGGCGAACGGAAATAAGAAAAAAACGGTTACTTTTGTTTAAATGGAGCATATTCAAGCTCTACTCATTTGATAATTAACTGATGTTTAAGTTCTAATTATTCTAATTACTTAGTATTGCACATTATACTTCAGCTCAGAATCTTATTGCTTAAATTTATTCTAGGTTAACATCTATAAAGTGATGATAGTGCATCCACTAGGAGGCACTGTGTTATTCTACCAAATGTTACTACCAGATGTACCGTATTGTTTTTGTTATCTTAATAATTCTTTGAATACTAGTTTTATTTCAGGAAACTTCAGTTTTATTTTCTTTTTCTAAATTTTATTCAGAATTCTGAACTTTTATTTTTACTCATAGAGGGTGCTACATCTAAAGCAATCCCTCCCAAGTTTTTTCTTGCAAATCCAAATTGATTTTCTTAAATGGTATAATAGAATTAATTCTCCAAGGTTAAAAATGTAACAATTTCACTTTAATCATTGCCTTAATAATTTTTGCTGAGTGCTAGATTTTAATATTTTCCAGATTGACAGTCTTCCTGTCATGAGACATGTGAAGATGAACGCTTTACTTTGCAGCTTCTTTTAACAATTTTTTCAAACATTTCTTACACATCCTTTTGATTTTTGATCTTTGATCTAATTTATTTCTGTTACATCTTGCTATGACACTTAAGCTGATGCTTCATTGTTTTTACTCATAAAGTGGAAAAACATTATATAAGATTAGTAATAGTAGAATTATAGCCATAATGAAATGTCATTAATTAATCTGAATTTCAGTTTTTTCCCTATATTAGGTAACCGACGCTACAAGAAACACATATCACAATTTAAGCCTTGATGAATGAAAAATTGATACACCTTGCTGTAAGATTGACTATGACATCATTAAATTTTATTAAACTTGCTGCAGCAGTCAGCGCAAAAAGCAGAACTCCTATCCCACACTTGTCAAACAGTTTAGAAACTTGTAAAGACAAACCAAAATTTGTAAATTTCATCAAGATGAGGGTAATTGCAAACTAGGCAACATTTACCTTTTTCAACAACTTTCTGGCCAGACCAGATTCAAGAAGAGGGTCACACTTGAAGAATCATCAGAAGATTCTTCCACTAGTTCAAATGCGCATTCGGAAAGAGGTAGCAGATATCCTATGCCAGTATCTTCTTCCTCAGTTTTAATAGGAGATAAAGCAAGTGTTGCTTACCTGTAACAGGTGTTCTCATAGGACAGCAGGATGTTAGTCCTCACATATGGGTGACATCATCAGGATGGAGCCCAATCACGGAAAACTTCTGTCAAAGTTTCCAGAACTTTGACTGGCCCCTACTGGGCATGCCCAGCATGGCACTAACCCTGCAGCCAGCAGGGGTCCCCCTTCAGTCTTATTTGATAGCTACAGGCAGTGCTGAAAAAATAAAACAACAGAACGTCACGAACCCAACACCGCAGGGCGGCGGGCAGGTTTCGTGAGGACTAACATCCTGCTGTCCTGTGAGAACAGCTGTGACAGGTAAGCAATATTTGCTTTCTCACAGGACAAGCAGGATCTCACATATGGGTGAGTACCGAGCTGAGGATGTCCGAACATGCACCAAATGTACCCAACGGCATGCAACAGGCACAACAACTGGGGTGGAATTTGGTAGAGGGCATCCTGAACCCCACCGGGCAGGCGGAAGGATGTTGGTACGTCATGTTGGAAATAGGGTATGCAGGACAGACTGGCCGAAGATGGAATCTTGTCTTCTGGCTTTGTCCAAGCAATAGTGGGCTGTAAAGGTATGGAGAGAACTCCAAGTGGCAGCCCTGCAAATGTCAGGAAGAGGCATCGATCGTAGGTGTGCTACTGAAGTCGCCATGGCCCTCACAGAGTGTGCTTTAACACGGTCTTGAAAAGGAATGCCTGCTTGCTGGCAGCAAAAGGATATGCAGTCTGCCAACCAGGAGGAGAGAGTCTGCTTACCCACAGGTTGCCCTAATTTGTTGGGATGGAAAGAGACGAATAACTGTGTGCTCTTCCTGTGGGCAAGTGTACAGTCTAGATAGAAAGCTAGAGCCCGTTTACAGTCAAGGTATGCAGAGCCTGTTCCCCTGGATTGGAATGGGGCCTGGGAAAGAAGGTAGGTAGTATGATGGATTGATTAATGTGAAACTCTGAAACTACCTTAGGTAAAAACTTAGGGTGAGTGCAGAGTACCGCCCGGTCCTGCTGGAGTTTAGTGTAAGGCGGATAGGTAACTAGGGCCTGTAACTCACTAACCCTGCGAGCTGAAGTGATAGCTAAAAGGAAAATCACTTTCCATGTGAGATATTTTAGGTCACAGGAGTGAAGAGGCTCGAATGGAGTTTTCATGAGCCGACCGAGAGCTAGATTAAGGTCCCAAGAAGGGGCCAGAGGACGTAAAGGTGGCTTGATATGGATCAAGCCCTTTAAAAATTGTGTTACGAGGGGTTGTACTGATATAGGGACATCCCCGACACCTTTATGGAAGGCGGCTACGGCACTGACATGCATTCTGATGGAAGAGGTTTTAAGACCTGACTCTGACAAATGCCAGAGATAGTCCAAAAATCTTGGGATTGGACAGGAAAAGGGATCAAGGCACTGCGAAGTGCACCATGATGTGTACCTTTTCCATTTATAGGAATAAGACTTTCTTGTGGAAGACTTCCGTGAAGCAATCAGGACACAAGAAAGTGAATCTGAAAGGTTAAGTGGTTGAAGGATTAACCTTTCAATATCCATGCCATCAGGGACAAGGCCTGAAGATTGGGATGGCGTAAGCATCCGTTGTTTTGAGTGATCAGATGCGGTCCATTCCCAAGGGAATGTGCCTGCGGATGGAGAGATCCTGGAGTATGGGAAACCACACTTGGCATGGCCAGTGAGGTGCTATCAGGATCATGGTTCCCTTGTCCTGACATAGCTTCATGAGAGTCTTCAAAAGAAGAGGAAGTGGAGGGAATGCATAGAGCAGACCGGTTGCCCACGAGAGGGAGAATGCATCTCTGGGCTGAGAGCGCTTGCTCCGAATGAGAGAGCAGTAATTGTCCACTTTGTGGATCTGAGGGGGTGCAAAGAGGTCTGTCTGGGGGTATCCCCATTGGTGAAAGATTGAGGTCACTATCGAGGGGTTGAGAGATCACTCGTGTGGCTGGAAGATGTGACTCAGTTTGTCTCCCAAGACACGGTCCACTCCCGGCAAGTAGGTGGCCCTGAGGTACATCGAGTGGGAGAGCACTTCCGCCCAAATCTGCGCAGCTTCCTGATACAGGAGGAAGGAGCCTGTGCCTCCCTGCTTGTTGATGTACCACATGGTCACCTGGTTGTCCGTCTGAATCAGGATGACGTGATTTGATAGGCGTTCCTGAAAAGCTCTGAGAGCATATTGCATTGCTCAAAGTTCTAGGAAGTTTATTTGATGTTTGACTTCCTCTGGAGACCAAGATCCTTGTGTCTGTAGATTGTCCACGTGGGCTCCCCACCCGAGGTTGGAAGCGTCGGTGGTGAGAATGAGTTTAGGATCTGGCACTTGAAAAGGCAGTCCCTCGAAGAGAATGGTCTGATCTTTCCACCAGGCGAGAGACAGACGGAGTGAGTTGGTGATGTGGACAATGGTCGACAGAGGCTGAACAGCTTGAATCCATTGTGACCTCAGAGTCCAATGCATGAGTCTCATGGCCAGGCGGGCCATTGGTGTAACATGGATGGAGGACGCAATGTGTCCTAGCAGGACGAGGAATTGGCGAGCTGTTGCTGTATGTTGAGACTGCAACTGGTGAGCGAGGGCCACGAGTGTTAGCGCTCGTTGTAGAGGTACCGTGCATATGTGTGCTCCTAATTTTACTCTTGCAAACGTACTTTGAGTATCTTCCTAAGGAATTTGTTGGCTTTAATGTGTATCGATAAGCAAATTTTAAAGCATTCTTGCGCAAAAGACATTCCCATTTTTACTAAGCGTCGTCCACCAGTTTCCCAATCTCTCTCAAGGTCATCCAGACTCTTGATTCTTCAGACTGCACTCCCCTCAATTGACCCAGACCCCTCACCCTGTCTTGTTAGGCTTAAAACTCGATTTCTGCAGACTTACACCATCCTAAAAAAAAATCAGACCCTCTACACACCCTACAGACACCATTCCTACAAAACATCTCCTCTCCATCCCCGGGATCATCGCTAAACCCATATCAAACATCATAAACAAGTCCATTGAACTTGGCACTATTCCAAAAAACCTTAAACATGCCATTGTTAAACCCATACTGAAAAAGCCCTCCCTCGACCCCTCTGATCTCACCAATTTCCGACCTATCTCCAACCTGCCCCTAATCACTAAAGTCCTTGAGAAAGCCATAAACAAACAGCTATCAGACTACTTGGATGAAAACAACATCCTTTCCCCCTCACAGTTTGGCTTTCGCAAACACCATAGCACAGAGACCTTACTCATTTCACTCTCCGACCAAATCTTAAAAGGTCTTGACAAAGGTCTCTCATACATCCTTATTCTCCTAGACATCTCCGCTGCATTCGACACCATTAAACATCAAATCCTACTAGAACGTCTAAGCAGCATTGGCATCTCAGGCCTGGCCCTACAATGGTTCCACTCATACCTAGCTGATAGACAGTTTAGCGTGCAAATGGGTAACTCCACCTCCAAACCACACAACCTCGCTCAAGGAGTACCCCAAGGCTCATCTCTATCCTCTACTCTTTTTAATATATATCTCCTCACCCTCTGCCATCTCCTTGCTAAACTTGACCTTCCGCACTTCATATATGCCGATAATTAAAGACTCAATACACAAAGCTATGGAAATTTGGAAATCCGCCCTCTCTGAAATAAGCAGCCTCTTATCCAACAACTTCCTCGCCCTCAACGCTACTAAAACGGAACTCATCCACATATCACCCCCCTAATATCACCCCCACCATTTTTATGACCCCCACTATCACACACAACAATGTTCCTACTACTAACCTCACCTTTCCCACCCATGTTCGGAGCCTCGGCGTATCCATTGACTGTCACCTCAACTGCAAGAAATTCATCAATAATACCCTCAAAGACTGCTTCTACAAACTGCACACCCTAAAAAGACTTAAACCTCTCCTACATCTCAATGACTTCCGCACCATATTACAAGCCCTCATATTAACGAAAATAGATTACTGCAACTCCCTGTTATTAGGCTTGCCTAAAAACACCATACAGCCTTTACAACTCCTCCAGAATGCAGCCGCCCGAATACTCACCAACACCCACAAAAATGATCACATAACTCCGGTTCTCAAACATTTACATTGGTTACCCGTAGCATCTAGAATTGCCTTCAAAGCCCTCACCCTAATACACAAATCTCTTCACAACCAGAACGTGCACTGGTACAAAGAACACTTCTCATTTCACAACAGCAATAGACCCACCAGAAAACAATATCTAGCTACATTACACACCCCCTCACCTAAGCTTACTAAACTCCGCACAACAAACGAAAGAGCCCTATCCCTAGCAGGCCCGCTTCTTTGGAACAAGCTACCTACCCTCCCTCCGCCAAGAAACTTGCCCAAAAATATTCAGGCAAAACCTGAAGACCTGGTTCTTCAAACACTCTTATACCTAATATACACACATTCACTCTCACCCCCCCCCCCCCGCAGACCTGGGTCTCCAATCCTAGCTCCTCAATTACTTCTACCCCTTATATTCACACAACCACTCTAACCCCACCCCCTACAACTCCTAACCTCTCCCCCTCCCTCTCCCCCCACCTATTTTCCACCTCCTTTTCACCCCCTCCCTCTACTCTAAACTACCTCTTCCCCCTCACCCCCCATAAAGTGAATTTATCAGGACTACATATTGTATATAAAAAACTTATATATAAAAAATTTGTTCCCAATCACGTGTGTATATACCTCCTTTAATTGTGGATACCCCCCCTATATATCAGAATCTCCCCCTCCCCACCCCTATATATCAGAATCTCCCCCTCCCCACCCCCCCCACCCCCTTTTAGATAACCTCTTTCATGTATCACACTTAGATAACCTCTTTCATGTATCACACTTTTATAATTTTACTTATATAATCTAATCTGTTATTTGTATGCTCTGAATGTTCCTTATTTAATTATCTAATTACGCAAAAATTGTAAAGCCTGTTGCTCAGTTCTGTTATATGTAAACCGACGAGATGTTCCCAACGTTCGTCGGTATATAAAAGTTACTAAATAAATAATAATAAATTATGAGTAGCAGTAAATATATGCAGCTAACAAGATGTCACACACTATGGCCTCTCGTTTAAAAATATGGATTTAAACGCATAACTGTTGTCCCTGTCCCAGAAGTCCAAGCCCCATCCCTTTTCCACACATGCATATACGCATGCAATTAGCAGCTTTTAAAATCCGCGTTGCTCATGCATGGCCCAGCTATTTGTGAATATGGGTATTTTAGCGTGAGTAATGCTTTGACAATTCGGCCATATATTGCAAACTGCAAAATCATAATAATTTCTTGTGATATAAGAGTTTTTATCCTCACAAGATGCTCAAATGTTTACTAGTTAGTCAGTTACTGAGAATTCAACAGTTGTATCCAGATCTACAAGAATTTAAGTTCTAGGCACAAGACTTAGGAGATTTATAATCAGAGGATACTCGATGACTGTGATTTACTGTTGAATTTACGCCCAGTTTCCTAGCAACTCACAGCATACATGTGTTTTGGGATATAGTGATAAATCAATAGCGATTCTATCAACTAATAACAAATATTTGTATGTGTTGACCTTGCAACAAGTATACAGAAACCCTCCGCTTGTTGCTTATGTGCATGGGTGGAACATTTAGGAAATAACAGAGAAATCTGCACTTCGGGGCAGATCTTCATTGCTGGGGAACATCTTGTGGGCCATTATCCATGTATATCTTGTTCTGTGCATGAACAATCCTTGGTTGGAAATAAATGGAGACATCCTGTGTCTGATCAGATTTTCAATTTATGGAGAAATACCTCTTGTCTTACCTCCTATGTGGTTTACATGATTATTTGCCCCTATCCAAAAATCTATGTGGGAATCACAGTGAGATCTGTTAAAGTTTATATAGTGGAACAATGTAGCTGCTAAACCATTGGCAAGATCCAGGCACCAGTCATCCAACATTGTATAAACAAGAGCCTCAGAGCCAGAGGTGGGCAGTCAATGAGGAAATTCTTCCCCACTGGAGAGAAGGGTATCAACAAACTAGACTTTAGGGATGTGAATCGTTTTTTGACGATTTAAAAAAATCGTCCGATATTTTTTAAATCGTCAAAAATCATTAGAGTGTGCGATACAAAAGAAATTTTCCTGATTTATCGTGAAAAATCGTTACTCCCCTTAGTGTCCACTAATGGGAGTTATTTGGGGGGAGGGCGGGAAAACCGGCACACCAAAACACCTAAACTCACCCCGACCCTATAAAAATAATCCTTTACCTTCCCCCACCCTCCCGAACCCCCCAAAACTTTTTATGAGTACCTGGTGGTCCAGTGGGGGCGCGGGGACCGATCTCCCGCTCTCGGGCCATCGGCGCCATTTTGGCTGCCACTCAAAAATGGCGCCGATGGCCTGATAAAAAAAAAAAAACCACCCGACCCTTTAAAAATGAACCCTTAGCTTCCCCCATCCTCCTGATCCCCCCAAAACATTTTAAAATTCCCTGGTGGTCCAGTGGTGGTCCTGGGAGCGATCTCCCGTTCTCAAGCCATCGGCTGCCACTCATAAAGATGGCGCCGATGGCCCTTTGCCCTTACCATGTGACAGGGTATCCGTGCCATTGGCCGGCCCCTGTCACATGGTAGGAGCACTGGATGGCCAGGCTCCAGCTCCCTGTCGCTTATGGCAGTGGGCTGCCGGCTCCGACCTCAGGCTCCTGTCAGCGCTTCCAGCCCTGCTCCACATCCCGGGACTTCCAACCAGGATGCCTCCATCCGGTCCGGCCTCTTCGTGGGGTTCACGGAGAGACGCCGCCAGTAACGCTGCACCCCTCCCTAGGCGCATGCATGCGCCGGCCATCCAGTGCTCCTACCATGTGACAGGGGCCGGCCAATGGCACGGATACCCTGTCACATGGTAAGGGCAAAGGGCCAACGGCGCCATCTTTATGAGTGGCAGCCGATGGCCCGAGAATGGGAGATCGCTCCCAGGACCACCACTGGACCACCAGGTAATTTTAAAATGTTTTGGGGGGATTGGGAGGGTGGGGGAAGCTAAGGGGTCATTTTTAAAGGGTCAGGTGGGTTGGTTTTTTTTTCGGGCCATCGGCGCCATTTTTGAGTGGCAGCCAAAATGGCGCCGATGGCCCGAGAGCAGGAGATCAGTCCCCGCACCCCCACTGGACCACCAGGTACTCGTAAAATGTTTTGGGGGGTTCGGGAGGGTGGGGGAAGGTAAGGGGTCAATTTTAAAGGGTCGGGCCTCACTAAAAAAAAAATTAACAATGTGAATCGGAACCGATTCTGATTCACATCTCCACCGATCAGATTTTTTTCTCCCTCCAGCCGAACCCAATTGTTAAGACGATCGGGCACACGATTCATATCCCTACAAAGTACAGATAGCAGTTCTGGATTTTTTCATTCAGAGCTGCTCAGCCGGAAGGCCTCAGTGAAGATGTGGAATGATACAGCATCATGTAATATTGTTATCTTTAGTTAAGTATTTTACTTTGGTTATGTGGGGCTGAAACACTTAGGAGGTAATTTTCAAAAGGATTTACACGCATAAAAGTAGCATATATCATAGCAATTTTCAAAAGCCTATTACACACATAAAGTCCATTTACCTGTAGAAAAACTTTTGAAAATTCATTGAAATTTCAAAGAAGTTATGCACAGAAAAGCAGCATAAATCCTTTTGACAATTTATTTATTTATTTAAAAACTTTTATATACCGGTATTAGTATGCATACATCATACCAGTTTACAATGTAACTTAAAAGGCAGAAATTACAATGAACAGGGAGGGAATTACCAACATGTCACGATTTGATTAGATAGTTTGGAGCCATTTGATCTTGTTCAAATTTTATGAAGAGATTGAAAAAGTCAGAGATGCTGACTAACACCATCAGTATACACATTCAGTGCTGGTATGCAAACATGTTTTTTCCTTAGCAGAACAAGGCAAAATAGAACACAAGAACATTAGATCTGCCATACTAGGTCAAGTTAAAGATTCATTAAGCCCAGTATTCTGTTTCCAACAGTGGCCAGTTCACAAGTACTTGGTAGGATCCCATAGGTTAGATAAATTCCTTGCTGCTTATCCTAGGGTTAAGCAGTGGATTTCTGCAACTCCACCTTAATAATGGTTTATGGAGTTTTCCTCCAGGGACTTGTCCAAATCTTTTTTAAAAGGTTTCACCACATCCTCTGGCAACATATTCCAAAGCTTAAATATGTGTTGAGTAAAATATATTTTCTATTTGACTTAAATGTATTACCTAGAAGTTTCATTGTGTATCCCCTAGTCTTTATACTTACTGAAAGAGTAAATAACTGATTCATGCTTACCTGTTCCACTTCATTATTTTATAGATCTCTATCATATCATTCTTCAGCTGTCTTCTCCAAGCTGAAGAATCCTAACCTCTTTAGCCTTTCATCATAAGGGAATCTTTCCATCCTTTTTATCATTTTGTTACTCTTCTATATAGCTTTTCTAATTCTGCTAAATCCTTTTTTGAAATATAGTGACCAGAACTGATACAATACTAGGGATGTGAATCGTGTCCTCGATCGTCTTAACGATCGATTTCGGCTGGGAGGGGGAGGGAATCGTATTGTTGCCGTTTGGGGGGGTAAAATATCGTGAAAAATCGTGAAAAATCGTGAAAAATCTAAAAATTGCAAAACCGGCACATTAAAGCCCCCTAAAACCCACCCCCGACCCTTTAAATTAAATCCCCCACCCTCCCGAACCCCCCCCAAATGAGTTAAATAACCTGCGAGTCCAGCGGCGGTCCGGAACGGCAGCGGTCCGGAACGGGCTCCTGCTCCTGAATCTTGTTGTCTTCAGCCGGCGCCATTTTCCAAAATGGCGCCGAAAAATGGCGGCGGCCATAGACGAACACGATTGGACGGCAGGAGGTCCTTCCGGACCCCCGCTGGACTTTTGGCAAGTCTCGTGGGGGTCAGGAGGCCCCCCACAAGCTGGCCAAAAGTTCTTGGAGGTCCAGCGGGGGTCAGGGAGCGATTTCCCGCCGCGAATCGTTTTCGTACGGAAAATGGCGCCGGCAGGAGATCGACTGCAGGAGGTCGTTCAGCGAGGGTTCCGGCGCCTCGCTGAACAACCTCCTGCAGTCGATCTCCTGCCGGCGCCATTTTCCGTACGAAAACGATTCGCGGCGGGAAATCGCTCCCTGACCCCCGCTGGACCTCCAGGAACTTTTGGCCAGCTTGTGGGGGGCCTCCTGACCCCCACGAGACTTGCCAAAAGTCCAGCGGGGGTCCGGAAGGACCTCCTGCCATCCAATCGTGTTCGTCTATGGCCGCCGCCATTTTTCGGCGCCATTTTGGAAAATGGCGCCGGCTGAAGACAACAAGATTCAGGAGCAGGAGCCCGTTCCGGACCGCCGCTGGACCCGCAGGTTATTTAACTCATTTGGGGGGGGTTCGGGAGGGTGGGGGATTTAATTTAAAGGGTCGGGGGTGGGTTTTAGGGGGTTTTAGTGTGCCGGCTCACGATTCTAACGATTTATAACGATAAATCGTTAGAATCTCTATTGTATTGTGTTCCATAACGGTTTAAGACGATATTAAAATTATCGGACGATAATTTTAATCGTCCTAAAACGATTCACATCCCTATACAATACTCAAGATGAGGTTGCACCATGGGAGAGCTACAGAGGCATTATGCTATTCTCTATTTTATTATCCATTCTTTTCCTAATAATTCCTAGAATTCTATTTGCTTTCTTGGCTGCTGTTGCTGCTAGAGATGTGCTAGAGATGTGAATCCGATTCCCTCCCCCCCCCCCCAGCCGAAATTGATCGTCTTAACAATCGATTTCAGCTGGGGGGGGAGGGAATCGGATCGTCGTGGTTTTGTTTTTGTAAATATTGTGTAAATCGTAAATCGGGGGAGGGCGGGAAAACCGGCACACTAAAACATCCCTAAAACCCACCCCGACCCTTTACAATAAATCGCCCACCCTCCCGAACCCCCCCCCCCCCCAAAATGCCTTAAATTACCTGGGGTCCAGAGCGGGGGTCCCGGTGTGATCTTTTACTCTCGGGCCTGCGGTGCGTTGTAGAAATGGCGCCGGCACTACCTTTACCCTGTCATATGACAGGTCAAAGGTAGCACCGGCGCCATTTTGTTTTTTGTCCCCCGACGTCATTTTGCACAAAATGGTGCCGGCCGTACGGCAAAACGATTCGACTGCAGGAGGTCGTTCTGGACACCCGCTGGACTTTTGGCAAGTCTTGTGGGGGTCAGGAGGCCCCCTCAACTGGCCAAAAGTCCCAGGGGGTCCAGCGGGGTTCTGGGAGCGATCTCCTATGCTCCTGATGTTGTTTTGCCGTACAAAATGGCGCCGGCCATACGTATGGCCGGCGCCATTTTGTACGGCAAAACGATTCGAGTGCAGGACGTCGCTCCCGGACCCCCGCTGGACTTTTGGCAAGTCTTGTGGGGGTCAGGAGGCCCCCCCAAGCTGGCCAAAAGTCCCTGGGGGTCTAGCAGGGGTCCGGGAGCGATCTCCTATGCTCCTGACGTCGGGGGACAAAAAACAAAATGGCGCCAGCGCTACCTTTGACCTGTCATATGACAGGGCAAAGGTAGCGCCGGCGCCATTTCTACAATGCACCGCAGGCCCGAGAGTAAAAGATCATACCGGGACCCCCGCTCTGGACCCCAGGTAATTTAAGGCATTTTGGGGGGGTTCGGGAGGGTGGGGGATTTATTTTAAAGGGTCGGGGTGGGTTTTAGGGTTGTTTTAGTGTGCCGGTTTTTCCACCCTCCCCCTTCCCCCGATTTACGATTTTTGACAATAAATCAGGGGAATTCCTATTGTATCGCGCTTCTAATGATTTTTGACGATTTAAAATATATCGGACGATATTTTAAATCGTCAAAAAACGATTCACATCCCTAGTTGCTGCTGCACACTGAGCAGAAGATTTCAACATATTATCAATAATGACGCCTAAATCCTTTTCCTGAATGGTGATTCCTAATGTGAAACCTTGCATTGTACAGCTATAATTTGGGTTACTCTTCCTTAAGTGCATCACTTTGCACTTGTCCACATTATATTGTATTTACCATTTGCATGCCTGGTCTCCCAGTTCTGCAAGGTCTTCTTGCAATTTCTCACAATCCTCTTGTGATTTAACAACCTTGAATAATTTTGTGTCATCGGCAAATTTGAGCACCTTACTCGTTGTTCCCATTTCCAGGTCATTTCTAAATATGTTAAAAAGCAGTGGTCTCAGAACAGATCCCTGAGGCACTCTTCTATTAGCATTTCTCCATTGAGAAAATTTACTATTTAGCCCTACTTTATGTTTTATATGTTTTAACCAATTCACAATAGGGCACTGCCCCCTATTGCATGACTTTTTAGTTTCCTAAGAAGCCTCACATGATGGAGAATATTTGTGTATGTGCTGCTAAATACTGTATTCATATTTTATTGTAGACAAAGATCTAGTTGGAGAGATGTTCAACCAACAAAATGTGGACATTCATGGACTGATGATTATATACAGAGCTGAAGTTTTGGTTCTGAAGTTTCCTCAGAATACCTGATATTATGGTCCTTTTTTATTATTAATATTGCTATATAAGTTATTTAAAGTGAAGATAAGTAAGTTGGGACAGATTCAAATTATAGTGATAGCAGAGGTCAGCCATTTCTCACTGTTTTGACCAGAACATTAGTGCTATTCTCATGAAAGCATCCATATATTTATTTTCTCAAAAAACACAGCACCAACAGCAAACTGTGAGAGTTTTATGACATAGCTGGTTTTCCAGCATTTTGGGTGGTGCTTACATTGCAATCAGACCACCAGCTGCTATTGAGAATAATTTAAAAAATAGGATAGGAAATCAGTCAATGACCTCAACATGCAAATATTGTGCAATGGCACAGTTCTTGTTGAAATAGACAAGTACCTGTGTCCTATCACAATTCCTTTATTCTTGCACAGTAGCCAAATCAATGGTGGTGGACTTCTAGGTACTGTAAATATATACTCCCAAAGAAAATTCACTGCATTATCTTTGACCTTAGAATAATGGGCTGGGAACCAACATTGTAGACTTCACATTCAGTTTCTCACATGCTCATCATACCTTGTCACCTTGCCAAGGGACTTTGTCTTTTCATCTCATCTAGTCACATATTGTAAACTCTTAGGAATAGGAACATAGTCATATCATTATGCAGGAGTGATTATGGCCTACCTTTACTATAGGTCTTGAAGTAAAAAAGTAGTACTTTTATTAGAATACGCTATTACACAACCCTTATGGACCTCATTTGCCTTTCTGATCTTAAAACCATGCTTCCCTCCTCAATATTTATCAAGCCAGCGTTCTTTACTATCCGTTCAAAAACTGATTAATGGCTGCTATTAATTTTTCTTCAGACTTCTAGATAAGAACATTATAATGTTGCTGCTGATGCCTACCAGCAAGTTTCATAAAACTTGGATAACAAAAAAAAACCAAAACAAAGTTAGAATCAAAAATAGAATGCACTGCTTCCCTCATTGAGATTAAAGAAAACAAATGACCCAAATGAAATGAATGAGCTTAAAACTGGCCAAATTCGGAAACTGAACCGAAAATCGAAATTGAATCCCCTAGTAAGAGCATACCCCTAGTAAGGGCTGGAGAAAAAGCAAGGGGCACAAATAGAGACTTTGTATAATGAGGTCTAAAAACTGATGTCTGTAAAAGAAGGCAATAATGGTGAGGTGAGGCAAAGGTACATGTTCAGAATAAGAGTGTCATTTCAAAACTGTAGATTAAAGTGTTAGCAAGATGTCGCTTCTGGATGAATGGAGCTGTGTGTTTGTGTATATGTGAATATGTGTGAGATAGAGAGAAAGAGAGAGTGACTGCAAAGAGTTATCTACTATCAGTATTTATAGGGAATAATTTTCAGATACAGGATACTGGGTTTGATGAACCATTGCTCTGCCTTAGTTTGACACTTATTTTCTTGCCAACCTAGTGTAGTTTATCTGAAAATGTGTTTACTACCCCAAATCAATTAAGCCTGATACTTCACTTTCAATGCATATCCAGAGTAAATCTCTGCTTCAATGTTACCTCTGCTTCCATGGCAGGGGAGAATGAAGATAAGAGGATTTATATTCAGACAACAACCAACAAGGACTGAATTGCACAGTCTAGGTAAACAAATAAGCATTGGAGTAGCTTGCTTGTTGCGGCGGTTACTACCCCGAACCAATCTAAGCTTGTTATTTCACTTGGAAATCATATCCAGCGCAGCTCACTGCTTCAACGGCAGGGAGATGAAGAAAAGAGGATTTATATTCAGACAACAACAAAAGACTGAATTGCACAGTCTGGGTAAACAAAAAAGTATGGGAGTAGCTTGCTTATTGCGGCGGTTACTATCCCTAACAAATTAAGCCTGATACTTCACTTTGAATGCATATCCAGCACAGCTCACTGCTTCAACGGCAGGAAGAATGAAGAAATAGGATTTACATCCAGCCAACATCAAACAAGGCATTGATCCGAGCGGTATGAATATACAAAATTGGGGTAATTTGCTCAATACAACAGTTACTACCCTCAAACATTAAGCCTTATACTTTACTTTGATACAGCTCCAACACTGCTCTCTGCATCAATGGCGGGGGTGGAAGGAAATTAGAATCAAAAAGCTACCAATAAGGGCCATGAACTCAGCAGTTGGAGTAACAGATAAGTATGAGAAAATAAGTATGAAAGCTTGCTGGGCAGACTGGATGGGCCTATTGGTCTTCTTCTGCCATCATTTCTATGCTTCTATGTTTAAAGGTGTACAGGTATAAAAATGCCCATGTGTATATTGCACTTTCATTTGTGCAGGTGGCAAAATGAGTCCACAACAATGTATATAAAATTGAAACTTCAAATATATGTGTGTAGTTTCCTCCAATGACTTAACCATGGCCCCTGCAACACTTGTTTTTAATCTGGATAAAAGTATGTATGTTGTGAAAAAACATGCATAGCTGTATCTCCAGTAACCAGAGACACCTAACTTTTCTGTGCTCAGCCAGCACCATTTTTTAAGGTACGTAGAGTGTGGCAAGAGGAAGGTTTGCTCGGACATGGCAGGCTTTGGAAGATGTTAGGGAGACCTGTTAATGGAGTGAGGGGGTCAAGCTGGCTATTGGTTCTTTGGCCTTTGCTGGGGAGTTGCAAGAGGGAGGGAGTGTTATCAGCTTTGCTGGGGGGTAGGTGGAGGGAGAAAGGGGGGGTTAAGTGAATATTAAGTGCTCTGCTGAGCTCAAGGAAGGGAAAGGGATTTGTCTTGACAAAGGGGCTTCAAGAGAGCTCCAAGAAAAAAGGCAAATGAAAGGACATCAGTCTCTCAACCAAGCTCTGGAAGTTGTGGAGCAAGGATGAAATCCTCCTCCTAACCTGCCCTTTCCCTTCAGGATTGTTTGCCTGGGGGATTTTGGGCCATAGATACTGGAAGCTTTATTATGTTAAAGTCCATGTTAGAACCATGGCTATGTTACTAAGGGCACATTTTACTGTCCTCCCATTCATTTTCTTTTTCATTGAAACATGCACATAAACATGTTGCTGGGTTGCATGGTAAAGCTTTTTTAGTATAAGTATTACTGCATAGGCCCAACAGTGTTTGTCTACACTTCACTGGATATTAAAACTTGGCTAGGTTTTGCACTCCTGAAAGTTAGCCACTGGATGGCCCGCGCCATTTTTAAAGATGTGCCGGCTGTCCAGTGCTCCTACCTTGTGACAGGGGCCGGCCAATGGCATGGTTACCCTGTCACATGGTAAGGGCAAAGGGCCATCGGCACCATTTTTATTAGTGGCAGCCAATGGCCTGAGAGCGGGAGATCGCTCCCCGGGGCCCACTGGACCACCAGGTAATTTTAAAACATTTTTGGGGGGGGTTGGGAGGATGGTGGAGGCTAAGGGAGTGGTTTTAAAGGGTCGGGGTGGGATTTTTGTTTATCGGCCGACAGCCCGAGCGTGAGAGAACGCTCCCGGGACCCCCGCTGGACCACCAGGTAATTTTAAAATGTTTTTTGGGGGGGGGGGTCGAGAGGGTGGTGGAGGCTAAGGGAGCGGTTTTAAAGGGTCGGGGTGGGTTTTTTGTTTATCGGATCAGGCACAGCCGATAAAAAAAAACTGATCAGGCCAGACGAAAAAAAATGCACGATTTGAATCGGAACTGGAACCGAACCGAGTCCGGTTCACATCTCTAACAAGATCTGCCACCTGCCCTGACTTACGCCTGAAAACCCATCTATGAGATCTGCCACCTGACCCGACCTACACTTGGCCTTCTTCCACTAGTGCTGCGGCCTCTCCAGCTCCTGGACTCTTTCCTGAATTCCTTCCAGCCTCGTCTCTGCAGCCTTCAGAGACCCCACATAAGTCCAGGCGGCTCCGATATGCAAGGACACAACCTGAGGGGAACGAGGGCTGGTAGTGGTGAAGATCCAGCGGGGTCTCTGCTCCAGCCTGGCCTCGCCTTCCAACGGTGGGGACTTGTGGAGGTTTCCTCCACAGGTTGCGTCAACTCCACCTTGGGCAATGGGTCCACCTGTCTAGCCGCAACAAAATCTGCACTGAATCTCCCCAGCTGGTTGGTACACTCCTGTTTAGTTATGGAAACCAGGGTTCTCTACAGACAAATGATGATACATCAAAAAAATATATTTATATACAAGCTCTTGTACAACTCTGAATTGATTATGGTGCAAGTTTAAGACAGTTTTTTGTCCCCGATTGTATTTATGTAATTGTTCGTATGTTTGGTAATATCTTTGAATAGTTTGTCTCTGCTTTGCATTTTGTATCTTATTTTATATGAGTGTCTTTTTATTGTACATCACTTAGGCCTCTGTGTTAAGCGATTAAGACATTTTTAATGAAATGAAATACTAAATATTTCACCACTATCATAACAGGACTTTCCAAAGTTGTTCTAGTCAAAACAACTCAACAATTGAGCCTCCAGGATCAGGAGTTTTACAGCCATATTTGAGAACCACTGTACTGAAATAAAACCTGAAATCTAACAGCAATGCTGACAATCCACAGGAAGAATGCCTTCCCATTACAATGTCAGTTACCACAACCTATTTGAATTTATGTGGGCAACTGGTAAATAACAAAATAAACTACAGCAATTCTTGTTGACATCCATGTTTCCCTGGGGGTCAGGGCATGTACAATAAAATATAAACTGAATCAACTTGAAAGAAGTAGTAGGAAGTTCCTTTACATTTTGAGTTATCTGATAACCAATTTAAATTTAAATCTATCACAAGGACCAGTTTGAATCTCAGCAAATACAATCTCCAAAGGTCAGGACACTGAGCTAAAGCTCTCTTTGGGTAGACGAGGAACAGTAATAATTCTAGGCCTTACTGATATTATGGTTGCAGTGTCTGTTAGTTTAATCCTACCAGCAAACTATTCCAAACATTTACTGATGGTACACAAAATATTCAGTAAACTGAAGTTCTACATAAGGAGAGGAATTTTGAAAACCATTTCCACAAGTAAAGCAGTGCTTTAGCCACAGAAATGGGCTTTTAGAAAATTGCCCTCCTGCAGATATATATATATATATGTATATATATTTCAGATATAAATGCAGATATATATATATATATATATATATATATATATATTTCACTTATATTAATGGTGCAATAAAATAACAAATTTGCACATATTGAGTTAAGTGCTGTGTGCTGGTGTTCTGCTGCCTGTATTCATTACAGCCCTAATCTCCGTTTTCTCTGAAAAATGCTTGTTTAAAAAGCCAGGTTTAGAGACCCTACACGAAAACGGAGAATAGGGGAGTAATGAATACAGGCAGCAGAATACCAGCACACAGCACTTAACTCAATATGTGCAAATTTGTTATTTTATTGCACCATTAATATAAGTGAAATATACAGTTCAATAGAGTTTTACATGTAAATAATACTGATACATGTAGAAAAGGGCAATATTTATAACATTCATCAAATAGTCTTTATTATGAAACTAGGTAACCGGACTTTAAAGGCACTTCTTTATAGATAATATTAATATATACAATCCCCATAATTCTATGTGTGCCTTTCTGTAAACTGTTGTGATGGTATATAAATTAACGATGGTATAGAAAAGATTTCAAATAAATAAATAAATAAATAAATGTGTAACTTTACCTGCAGTAGGAGGCGGCATTATCAGGACAGTTTTTGGAAGGAGTTTGCATTTATACTTGTACTTTTGAATTTTCAAAACATATACTCTTGTGGGTAGATTTTTTAAAAATGCACGTTCGCGTACTTTTGTTGGCGCACCAGTCGCAAACAAAAGTACGCTGGATTTTAGTAGATACGCACGTAGCCATGCGTATCTTCTAAAATCCAGGATCGGCGCGCGCAAGGCTGCCGATTTTGGGCAGCCGGCACGCGCCGAGCCGCGCAGCCTGCCTCCGTTCCCTCCGAGGCCGCTCCGAAATCGGAGTGGCCTCGGAGGGAACTCTCTTTCGCCCTCCCCTCACCTTCCCCTCCCTTCCTCTACCTAACCCACCCCCCCGGCCCTATCTAAACCCCCCCACCTTTGTCCACGGATTTACGCCTCCCGGAGGGAGAAGTAAATCCTGGCGCGCCGAGACGCGACCCGGGGCGGTTCCGGAGGGCGCGGCCATGCCCCCGGGCACGCCCCCGAAACGCTGCGTCAATTGGCCCCGCCCCCGACACGCCCCCAACACGCCCCCGACAAAAAACCCCTGGACTTACGCGAGTCCCGGGGCTCTGCGCGCGCCAGCAGTCCTATGGAAAATAGGCGCGCCCGCACGCAAGGCCCTTCTCGCGTAAATCCGGGTGGATTTACACGAGCAGGGCTTTTAAAATCCGCCCCATAGGTTTTCACAGAAAAAATACCCTCATAATTTAGCAGGTATGAATGTGTGTGGGTAGTTTTTCTGGTATAATTTATAAAGCAAAAGCATGTGTAATGTTTATAATTTTGCTTTGAAAATAGGTACAAAATCCTTGGGTAAAACTTAAAGAGCTTTCACTAATGCAGGTAATTACAAAATGACTACCTGAAAGGTGAATTTTAAAAGGGTTATGCATATTAAAATGAGCACATGCATGCACAAATAGCATATATTCACACAAGTGCTATTTTATAAACTTCAAAAATACACGCACAAGCAATGGTGCGTGAATTTGCTCATATAAAAAAGGTGAGGCTGTGGGATGACCAAGGGGATACTGGGGAGGGCCAACATTTTCACCTATAATGTGCTATTTTATAACTTGCAAATATGATGCACGCACAGCTGTGACTTACACATACTTACACCTGCTTATTATCTGATATGTCAGAATATAATTCATTGTAGCCAAATACCGATGGGGTGAGGGGTCTGGATAAACTGATGGGAGTGCAGGTTGAAGAACCAGGGGGGTCCTGATGATCTACCAGTAGGCTGGGATAACTGGTGGACTAATTGGAAAAACTGGGAATTTCTTTTACCAGCACGTTATAAAATTTGAGAATTTACACAGGAAATAGCCAAGAACTAACAATAATGCACATGTTATATTTCCTCATGTAAATGATTAAAATTGGGAGCACAAATATGAGCACATAGCAGATATCTGCCACTTATCTGGATAAATGTGTATTTATCTAGTTAAGTGGTAGCAAAATGCTACTTAATCAGGTAAGTAAGAAACTCGGAAAAATCTTCAAATACTAGTTATTTGGCTATCTTGTTTATCTGGCTAAGTAGTGCTTAGGAGAGCTATCAACCATGGTCATACCACCGCTTCCCCTACTCCCTCTAGGTCCAAGTGCGCACAACATGCACTCTCTCTTAATGGGCCTGCGGTGGGAAGATATCCACAGTGCCCTCTGATGACATCATCGAGCCTCCCTTATATAGGCTCTGTCTGAGGAGCATCAGATGCCTCAGCAATGGGTCTTCTTTCTAGAACAGTACATGTTGCTCCTGTGACCTGAATCTTCCTGCATTCCTGGTTGTTCCAGATTTTTCCTGCACTCCATCCATGCCTTGCCCAGCCTGCCTCATCCAGCCTTGCCTTTCCCTGCCCAGTTGCCATGTCCAGTGCCTCTTGTGTGTCTTCATCCATCCTTGGCCTGATCTCCTGGTACTGACCTCTTTCTTTGGACCTGATTGAGATTGCCTACCACCTGGACCTGATCTCTTGCTTGGACCTGACTATGCTTGCTTGTCGTTTGCCTTGACCCTTGGCCTTTTCCGGTACTTCCAGCTTGCTGCCTGTCCTGACCCCAATGTGCCCTTAGACTATCATTCTCTGTATTGTGTTAGGGACTTGCCTAAGACCTGCCGGCTGCCAGAACCCAAGGGCTCAACCAAGGGGAAGTCGCTGGTATAGGTGAAGCTCCAGTCTGTCCTGCTATGTGTGCATTTGCCAGCTGTTAGAATAGGCCTTTTATGTTCACCTATGAGGCTGCATTAACTATGCCACACTACAAAGGACTCACTACCATGAATAAGTCAACTTTGAAAATTGGTATAACTTATGTGCATATTTTCCAGTTATTCTATGTGTGTTGTTACAAATTTAAACCACCTCAGGGTGGAGTCCCTTACACAAGTGTCCTAGGACGAGGGCAGTGATGGTAGGTAAAAACTCATGATGCTCCCTTGAGGAGGCATCTTTGAAAAGGCCTCTTTCCTTCTAGGAATTGTGTGGTCAAATAAAGTGATACACTCAGTCCATCTTCTGGGGGTAAGAAGGAAAAGCAGCATAAAAACATGGAAAACATCCTGTGAGGGATCGTTGGGTCAAAAAGAAACCTCAAAAATAATTCTTGTGGTAAATTTGTTTTTAAGTTTTTTGTTTTACTAGGATAAACAAAAAAATATATTTTTAAAAATAGTCTGGCAAAAAACAATATAACAGATACTCGCATGCACTCGCATGAACTCTTTCAACAAATATTTTTTCTTTAAACAATACTTCCAGAAAAAGCCTTTTATGAACTCTTACATATACTTAAACCATAGTTCTAGATTTCAAACAATTCAAACTTGTTTTGTGTAGTGCAAAATGCCTTGAAACACTTAATTATATTCTATTTTCTTTTGGAAGCCTTAACCATGTACAACTAAGCATCAGATAAGTAATGACTTGTATATCTTACTGACAACTCGGACTTTTGATCTCATAATCTATCAGTTTACTGATTGGACAATTTATCCTGCTTCTAACTACAGATATCTCCTATTATCTATGAACCCTGTTTTTCAATATACCTAACTTTAGTATATCTTGTTTTTTGTTTAGACTAATTTTATATGTCAGTTTCTCAGTCGGTTTAATGTAATTTATCAAATTTCAATGTAATAGGTTGTTATAATGTAAACCGGAGTGAAGGCAACTCTGCTATACCTAGGTATATAAAAAATGCTAAATAAATAAATATCTCTGCTTTATGCTAACTATATGTATATTTATTGATTGATTGATTAATTTACAAATTTATAAACTGCAAATCCAAAGGTCTATATGATATCCAAGTTAAAACATACATTTAAAAAATCAAAATATAAAATAAAATTCTAAAAATATAAAACACAAAGGTCTCACATAAATGTATCAATTTTGAAGAGGGAACGTTTAACAAATTTTTGCCTCAGACCTAGGGACCAATAAGGGCCAATAGACTTTGAGCAATGAACTGATCTTCAGCGCCATGGCTGCAGCTGTGGGATCTTCAGAGCTGAGAGTTTTAAGGTCAATTTTAAAAGAAATGCATTCACCAAAATCAGGAGTTGGGCGTGTATCTAACACATATGCATGACCACCCAATATTATAAAGTGGGGATGTATGCGCACATGTGCCAATGTGGCAATTCTTGCATCAGAGTCAGAAATAAAAAGAGGATTGGTGTGGATGGGACATGGGTATTTCAAAGCATAGCCAAGAGATGTGCATTTGAGTACCTATGCACCTGGGTGCACGCCCAGGTCCAGTGCTGCGTATGTTTATTTCTGCTATGGAGGAGGTGTAAATTTTAAAAAAAAGTCAGATATCCCTGAGGGGCTTATGAGGTCTGCAATAACTAGGAGGAGTGCTAGCTAAAGAACCAGGGAGGTTTGGAGGACCTCGTTTTAGACAGGGGAAACTGGTGAAATTGGTCATGGCATGGTTACATGCGGATTGGCCTATCGTGGCTTCGGGCATGCCCCGGTGGGCCGGTCAGGGGAGTCACGTGACACTACTGTTGCTTGCAGTGACTCTCGTATCTGCAGAGCTGCTGCGATTAACAACAGGCACCACAGCAGGCTGCTCTGTCAGAGCGGGAGCCTCTATCAAGGCTCTCTGCTCATTTCTGGGTTTTTTTTTTTTTGCTTTTCCTGCAGCTGCAGCCACAGTTCCAGGGGCCCAAGCTTCTCTTTAATGTTTTTGTCTCCCCACAGCTGCAGCCATGGCTCTGTGTGCCTATATTTTGTTTTTGGTCCTTTCCCAGGAGAGTCACCGATGGCGATGGAAACGCTCCTGCGGTCTTCTCTTACCCAACCTCGTCATTCTTTGCCATGGAGGCAGTCAGCAGATATCCCATTGCTGTTTCATGATGGCTGAATGCCTCACCGATTTCTGCTGATGGCACCCTTCTATTGAGGCTGAGGCAAAAAATAATTTCACCCCCATGCATTTGCCATTCTACCTCTTCCCACCCAGGGCCATCAGCTTGTAGCCCTGTCTGGATTCCTCCTGACCACTAATGTAAGGTTTGTTTGTTTTTTTTGTATATATTCAGAGGCAGCAAGAGAGAAGAGAGAGTGTAGGAGTGTCCAAGGGAGCATGCAGTTGTGTGTAGGTGTCAATTGGAGCAAGGAAGTGTCAGTGGGTGCAAGAGAGTATGTGTGTATGTATGTATGTGTGTGTGTGTGTCAGTGAGTGCGAGGGAGCATGTATGTGTGTGTGTGTGGGTGTGTGTGTGAATGTGTAAGCAGGTGGAAGAGAGCATGTGTGTGTCAGCAGATGTGTGTTGGGAGAGAAAGTTTGTGTACTCCTTCACCCCTATTAATCCAGAATAATCTCAGGGTGACTGGAAAGTATAGAAAGCGGGGGATTTTTTTTAATTCTTATTGTTTTTAATTATTGGGTGTATCTGATGTGTCTGCTCTTTTAAAATACTTTATATGAGTTTAATTATTGGATGTTCAACTGTTTTGTAATATTTATCTTTTATTATTTGTACGGCTTTACAATTGTTGATTTATACTTCTTGATTTCATTATTTCATATTTTATGAGGAATGGTAATGTTCCTCTCTTTCCATTGTTGCACTGTAAACAGGATCCAGCTTGTTGCGGTTTCCAATTCAATTTGTGTCTGCACATTTCTATTTATACTTTATGTTCTCTTTATTCTGTATTTGGTGAGGGTCGATCTGCGTTCTGCATGTGTGACGGAGGTGAGATATTCTGCGAGCAAGTAGTTTCAGTGTAGGGATCTATATCAATTTAGCCAGTTCTGGTTTCCAAATAGGTGTTTTAGGGCCTGGTGTAATATTTGTAATGTTGATTTTTCATAGGTAGGGTTGTCAGTGTTTGAATGCTGGCTGTTATTGCTGTTTCGGTATTGAAGTTTTACTATATTTTAATTGTGATTCAGTTTACCCAAGGCTTTCTGAGAGCTGAACCCACACCCAACATGTGTTAAAATAGACAATGCAATATGGGAGCCAGGTATCTCTTAATTTTTTATCTTGCAGGGTTTTCTGGTTGGCATCACAGTATTGCATGTAAATATAATGTACATGCTGTTGGTGATATTTTTACCTCATAAAACTGTACTTTTAATGGATTTTTCAATGGAAAAACTATTATAAATGCATAATATTTAATTGTGTATGAGGAGGGAGGGGCTGGGGGAACA
This sequence comes from Rhinatrema bivittatum, assembly GCF_901001135.1. Classification (NCBI taxonomy): domain Eukaryota; kingdom Metazoa; phylum Chordata; class Amphibia; order Gymnophiona; family Rhinatrematidae; genus Rhinatrema; species Rhinatrema bivittatum. Next base: position 170,161,184 of record NC_042620.1, read on the forward strand.
ACGCAGTAAGTTTTACCTATGACACCTAACACCCTTGTACCAGCCCTGGCTATACTGAATCCACGTGGGAAAGCAGGATTTTGGATCTGTGCTATTTTGGGTCATATGGTTCTCTCCTGTCTTGACCAAACATCATTTTTTCTTTTTAAGCCCTGGAGGAATAGAATAGATTAGTCTGGTCTCCCCTCCCCTCCCCTCCCTTAGGCAGTATAGAGCCTGGGGAAAAATAAAAAGCAACATACTCTGTAGCACTAAGCCAATGGGAATACACTGGAATTGGGGGGGGGGGGGGGGGGGGTTTGAGAAGTGGAAGCAAGCTATAATCAGAAAAAGGGATGGGGTGAGCCAAGAGGTACCTGTGCAGTGTTGGGGAGGCTTCTGTAAGTTGGACATTTCTCCTGAAAGGGTCAGCTGGCTGTGGAACCAGTGAGTCTCTTGAAGTGGAGGTGGGAATGGGAAAGGAGAAAGGGGAAAGGAGAGAGCTGCTGCAGGCTGGGGAAGGGCTGGCAGCAATCAGAAACTTTATAGATAATGATGTGGTAGTACTGGAGCGGGGGCACTCACTCAGAGCATATGAGCAGCAGCACAATGACAGAATGTGTGTGTCAGAGAGACAGAGTGTGTGTGAGAGTGTGTGTGTGTGTGTATGTATCTTTCTCTGTGACATGGAAAGACACCATACACACACTTTTTCTATGACAAACCATACACTAAGAGTGAGAGTATGTATGTGAGTGTCTTTATGTCAGAGATAGAGAGAGACATACATACACATCCTCTCTCGGACACAAAGTGGGAATCTGAAAGAGTGTGTGTGGTGTCACAGCCAGCGTAAGCACTAGGCGAACTAGGCCTGGGCCTAGGGCACCAACCATTAGGGGGTAGGGATGTGCAGAGCAAAATTTTATGTTCATATTTTTTATGTCCGAAAGGGGGTCCCACTTGCAGCCAATATGGACATAAAAAAAATCCAATGAGTTGGGTATATGTACATATGTACAAAAAAAAAAATTAAACCCCCTCACCCTCCTTAATCCCCCCCCAGACTTACCACAACTCCCTGGTGATCGAGCGAGGAGTGAGGATGTCATTTCTGCAATCCTTGGCGAGAAGCATGTGACGTCGGTGGCACGTCGAGTGACGCGGCGTCACGTGATTCCCGGCTCGTTCGCGCCGGACGGCTCGTTCGGCCCAAAAAGAACTTTTGGCCAGCTTGGGGTGGCCTCCTGACCCCCCCAAGCTGGCCAAAAGTTCTTTTTGGGCCGAACGAGCCGTCCGGCGCGAACTTGCCGGGAATCACGTGACGTCGGCGTCACGTGATTCCCGGCTTGTTCGCGCCGAACGAGCCGTCCGGCGCGAACTTGCCGGGAATCACGTGACGTCGCGTCTGAGTGACGCGGCGCCACGTGATTCCCGGCTCGTTTGCGCCGGACGGCTCGTTCGGCCCAAAAGAACTTTTGGCCAGCTTGAGGGGGTCAGGAGGCCCCCCCAAGCTGGCCAAAAGTTCTTTTTGGGCCGAACGAGCCGTCCGGCGCAAACGAGCCGGGAATCACGTGGCGCCGGCGTCACTCGACGTGCCGCCGACGTCACATGCTTCTCGCCAAGGATTGCAGAAATGGCGTCCTCACTCCTCGCTCCATCACCAGGGAGTTGTGGTAAGTCGGGGGGGGGGGGGGATTAAGGAGGGTGAGGGGGTTTATATTTTTATTTTGGCTCAACAATCGCGATTTCCCACATATCGAACATATCTATGTTCGATATGTGGGAAATCCGATCGTTTATGTCGAATCAATTTTTTAAGTAAAAAAAAAATATGAGTTGCGTTTTACTAATGCGGTCAATCCGAATGCACACCCCTATTAGGGGGTGCCACTGCCACTCACAAGCCATGGCTGCGAGTGGGGGCAGCAAAGGGAAGTGAGGATTCTAATCTCCACTCTTTGTCGCCGCTGCTCATGACAGGTAGGCAGGGGCGGTTCTATGAGGTGGGGTGAGGTGGCTGCTTCAGGCGGCAACATTTTGAAATGGCAAAAAGTGCCCCTTCAAAGTTCTGCCTAGCCCCCACCTCACCTTGCCTTCTCCCCCGCTGCACCACCCTCCCCAAGACTCACGAAAACCCCTGGTGGTCCAGCGAGAGGGCCCATCCATTGCCCCTACCATGTGAAATGGCACCAGTAGCCTCTGTCACATAGTAGGAGTTAAAGGCAACTGGTGACATTTTGGTTAGTGGCAGCCAATAGCTCAGGAGTGGAAATCGCTCCCAGCCTCCGCTGGACAACCAGGGGTTTTTGTGAGTCTTGGGGTGGTTGGGAGGGTGGGGAGATTATTTTATTAAAATTTGGGGGGGCAATGGCCTTGGTCCTCACCTCAGGCGCACATTGCCTTGAGCCTCCCCTGGAAGTAAGAGTCGGGGATATGACCAGGGGCGGGGCAAGGCAGAAGGTGCCTAGGGCACCTAATCCCCTTGTACCGGCCCTGTGCAGTGTTTGTATCTGAGAGACTATGTGTATTTTTGATACTGGCTGGCAGTGTGGTTGTTACATTACTTAGCAACTGGTTCAAGAGCTGTTTGGTTGACAAGAGGCTTTAATACCAGACCAGGAATCCAAGATATAATTATGAGAGATGTAACCAGACTTGTGGGTGGATGGTTACCAATGGCATGGATGGATGGAAGAGGGCACATAACTCTGCTAACTCACCCCTGATCTAGGGTGTGTTCTATTACTTAGGTATTTAGGAAAAATATGAAATTTATGTTCGAGTTTTTTTGGCTCAATTCTACCAGGCTCCAGATCACATGATATACCTTTGAAGGGTAATTTTGGTGTGCTTTTGGGAATTGTTGAAACATATGCTGCAGGGAAAGCGCACCATGGAGTCAGAAAGATACCCTGTGGGCCGATTTTGAAAAAATCCCCTGCACATGCCTTTTATAAAATTCCCCCACTTGCAGTAATCAAAACCGACTTTACATGGCTGTGCGCACTCACTTGCAAAATTAGGTGCACAAATATGCACGCCTAGTCTACTTTATAACATATGTGTGTATGTGTACACTATGTTATAAAACTGTCTCTAGCTGCGTAATGATGCTCATGTGTATGTGATGTGTGCTCATGCGCCCATTTGAAAGTTGCCTTCCCTATGAATTAGAGTAAGTATTTTAAATATAATATGAAAGTGAACTGGGAGTCAATGTAAAAAGAAAAAGATGGATGTAATGTGTTCTCTGAATTTGGCATCAGAAATAATATGGACACTTGCATTTTTCAGCATTTGGAGGACTTTGATAGTGACAGCCAGTAACCAAAGAAAAAATGAAATGGAGTAATCAATATAATTTAAAAGTAAAGATTGAAAAGCATCCCTGAAGTCAGAGGCAGGAAGTAGAGGTTTCAGTTTACTTAACTGCCGAAGCTTGAATAACTCAATCTTCACCACATTCTGACTTGAAGTCTAAAGGATAAAGACTGATTAAAGAGATCACTCAAATAGCAAACCTGAGCAGAAATAGAAATCCGATGACCCTGAAAATCAAAGAAAATAGGAGCTGATTTAGAGGGAAAGCATTTCAGAATGATGATCTCTGATTTGCTACCATTTAAGGAAGTCTCTTTTTTGCACGTTGTGTATGAATTGCAGAGAGACATTTTCTGAGCTTAGCAAAAGTAGAGTCAAAGTGAGTCAAGGGTGAAGCTTTGACAAAGAACTGGATGTTGTCAGCATATAAACAGTAGCCAACATCCAGATTAGCAAGTAATTGATAGAGAGGGGCCAGATATAAGTTTGAAAGAATAACTGAAAGTGAAGAATCCTGAGGAACACCTGCTCTAAGTGGAACAGGAAGAAAAGAAGATGAACCAAGCTGTAGAGACAGAGTGATCTTGCAGGAAGAGAGCCATTTAAAAACTGTACTATAAAGCCCAAACCTCTCCAACCTGGGTAAGAGAATATGATGATCAACCATACCAAAAGCTGCCGAGATGTCAAGAAGAATAAAAATGTAACTATAACCAGCATCAAAGTCACGGTGAAAGACATCCAAGCTGGACAGCAAAAGTGTCTAGGTACTTCACCCAGGGCAGAAACCAAATTGCAAATGGTCAAAGATGTGGTAAAGATCAAGGAATTCCTGTAATTGAAGGAGAACACTTTTCTCTATTACTTTGGCAATGAATGGGAGTGAGGAGATCTGACAATAACTAGCAATAACAGTAGTGTCAAGAGAAGATTTTTTTTAGAGGACTAGATGGACACTAGTATATTTCAATAATAAAGAAAACCAATGATAGAAAGAGAAGCATTAATGAGTACTGCAAGACTATCAGCAATTTCCATGCATAAACACTTCATGGCAGCAGTTGAAATTATGTTAATGGCAAACAGAGTCATTCAATGAACTAATCACTCTACTTATCTTATTGAGGGCAACAGGCTGAACATCAGACATTTATCTGTTTCAGAAACTATGGAAGATCTGTTGGAGCAAGAAGGATTGGGGATCCTAGAACAGATCTTATCCACCTTAAAGACAAAAAAAGAAGCAAATTCATCACTGGAAAAAGGAGGATAGATGGAGTTGCTTCTTTTAGTATTACTAAGCAGATAGTTAATAGTCCAGAAAAGCTACTTAGGGCAATTTAAAGAAGAGGCAATACAAGCAGAAAACTAACTCTTCCTACAATCCTTTGCCCTCACTAGGATGGCGATCGGCGCCATTTTGAGTATTGGCGGGACGGCGATTTTGAGTCTCAAAATGGCGGCGATCGCCGTCATAGTGAGGGCAAAGGCGATCGGCGCCATTTTGAGAATTGGCGGGACGGCGATTTTGAGTCTCAAAATGGCGGCGATCCGTGCCATTTTGAGTATTGGGATCGGGCGGCCGGCGTGAAAGGAGGTCGCTCCCGGACCCCCGCTGGACTTTTGGCAAGTCTTGTGGGGGTCAGGAGGCCCCCCCCCCAAGCTGGCCAAAAGTCCCTGTGGGTCCAACGGGGGTCCCGGAGCGACCTGCCGTCCGACGCCAGGCCAGGACTCAAAATGGTGCCGATAGCCTTTGCCCATACTATGTCACAGGGGCTACCGGTGCCATTGGTCAGCCCCTGTCACATGGTAGGAGCACAAGATGGCGCCGATGGCCATGTGACAGGGGCTGACCAATGGCACCGTAGCCCCTGTGACAAAGGCTATCGGTGCCATGATGAAACTAGCACCGAGGGTCTGATTGAGTTCCCGGACCCCACCGCTGGACCACCAGGGAGTTTTGGTGAGTCTTGGGGGGGTCAGGAGGGTGGGGGGGGGGGTTAAATTTTTATTTAGGCCGAATTAAACAGAAATCTGTTTAATACGTGGGGAGTCGCGATGCGTTTCGCCTCCTCACGTATTTAACAGATAGCAAAAAATAAGTTGCGGATTTCAAATACGTGGAAAACGGATGCACATCCCTAGTAACCACCAGGGCCTCAGCCGGGTAAGAACTCCGATGCAAATCATTCTCCTCCGGACCTCAAACACCAGGCCGCGCTCTAGGCACGTGTCCCCTGCGCTGCATGAGGCCGCCAGTCAGAGCCGCAGATGGGCTGGAATGGGACAGATGCAAGGCGCGATCAAAGGAATTTTTTTTTTTTGTATATATATGAAGGGTTTATGAAGAGAGGGATTTTTTAAGAAAGCGCCCTGAAAAGGGACTGGATAGAAGGGGGGGGATCGAAAAAATACCGCCGCAAAAACAAACCAAAAAGGCCTGCTCAGATTGGGCTCCCGACTCTCTGACTGACCCAAGGACCATTAGCAGCGCTAACCAATAGCAGCGCCAGGATTTTAAATCGCTGGCAACTTACCATTGGCTGGCCTAACTGCTCGATCCATCCCCCCTCCCAAACCCTGCCTGCGCGCACCTCTCCCTTTGTTACAACTAGCGGCACGGGACAAGCCCGAGCCGTTGCTCACTTATGTTCAGAGTGGTGAAAGGCTGCTTTTAAGAATTTAAGATAGACAGAAAACCAAGGTACAGAATGTTTTAAAGAACCAGCAGTAGAGAAGAGAAGAAAAACCTTTTTAAAAACTGTAGCAAGAGAGTAATCCAAAAATACAAAATTCTTTCACTTCAATAATATTTTTAGAAAGAGTATCATGGATATTTTCTTTCACTAGTCCTTTGGTTTGTTTGAGCAAGAGAGCAATGCCAAAGTGAAAAGGAATTAGTAATATCATAATATTCTGAAATATTTGGTATACTGGAAAGCCAACAAACACAAAATTGTTTTGTTTTTTTTTAATGATTCTTTCAATTCTCTTTTTCTTTCTTTACAGCCTCTCCATACACAGTATTCCTGGAGGCAAGTATCTTTATTAGTTTATGTTATCTTTCTGTGTACTAGACTGGCCAGATCCAGTGTGTGGACTGTGTCCTGAGAGGTGAGGTTCACAATTAGCTCTGGTCCCAGGAATGTGTTCCGGTATGGTGGTCCTCTGTAGCAGTGGGGTCTCTAGGCAACTGGTCCTATGGCAATGGGTATCAGGATTGCCTGTTCACTGACTCTACCAAAAAAATAGAAGAGACTGGATCCCTGGTATAAAAATCTTCAGCAAGCTAATCAAACTGATTTGTTATTTAAAATAAAAGAATAAGCAAAACTTCCCTGTCTTGAATATTATTTAAAGGGGTACAGTACATATCCACCTTCACATATCTCCACCCTTCCCTCTAATAGGGACAAATAAATAGCACTGCAGTCCTGTCCAAGACTTTACCATTAAGTATCATATCCTCTTACCTTGGCACAAAGAACCAAGATCAACTTCCAGTGAAAGAAAAAACTTAATGTGCCTCTTTCAGTTTCCTAAGGCACACACTAGCACTGCTTTTATACTCATCTCTTTAACTGTTCCCTTTTAAATTGGTAGCTGAATACTCCAAGCTCTATTTCTCTTGGACTATGGCAGAGCCAGCACATCACTTCCCCCCTACCTCAGCCATACCCATCTTCTAATCCTTTTTTCCAAAATGTTTTGTCCTCAAAGAGCAGATTCCTGCTAGCTATGGTGTCATCACAAAATTAATGCTCTTTTTAAAAGTCCTCACAAACCTTGCTCCTGCACTCACCCGCCTTCCCCATTCCTTGGAACAAGTGTTAGCCACTTTTAGTTAATTTTTGCATTTTTTTTAAGTAGCTGTGGTGTCTCAAAAATCCCAAGGGGCACGTCACCTTACTCCTCTGGTATTCCTACATGGGGCATTTCACTCCCATGAGGGCATGAGGCTATCCCATCAGGCTACTGTGATTGATAGGATCACCTCTGTCTCCATTCAGAGTGCTGAGGGAGGAGGGGGTAGAACAATGAACTGCAGATAGAATAGTGAGCTGTAGTTAAACTTGGGCATGGATATCCATGCAGATAGAGGCTCTAGTACTGGGGTTTCTCCTTACCAGAAAAATTTTCCCAAACTCCCATGCACATATCATGGAGCAACACAAATTTTCTGAAAAAACAAACAAACAAACAAACAAATGTACCATAAACTGCATCAATCTGAACCCATCAAAAAAAGATTTTCTGCCAAAGACACAGGATAAACCACAATGCTTTGATTTTCTGAGAGAAAGGAATAATTACATTTAAGCCTGTTTAAAGAAAAATATGTTTATTGTTTAACATGATCTTAAAGGTTTTTAAACATTCTAGAAAATGTATGGTTTCTGGAAGAGAGTTCCACAAAACAGAGGCAACAATAGAAAAAGCTATCTCGGCAAGACACGCCTGTTTTGGAGACCTCTCTGCATCTTTGCAGGGTTGTACAGCCATGAAAATGCATTTATTCAGGGCAATTAGTTGGAATTTACCAGCTTATGGTCCAGCACTGCAATTTCTTTTCGCTACCTTTGCCCTCACTATGTCATACGGGTGACCTTCGCCCGTATGACATAGTGAGGGCAAAGGTAGCGCTGGCGCCATTTTGAAGATTGGCAATACGGCCCGCGTGCAGGAGGTCGCTCCCAGACCCCCGCTGGACCTTTGGAAAGTCTTGTGGGGGTCAGGAGGTCCCCCCCCAAGCTGGCCAAAAGTCTCTGGGGTCCAGTGGGGGTCCGGGGGCAATCTCCAGCAGGCATGACGTCGGGAGCCAGGAAACAAAATGGCGCTGGCGCTACCTTTGCCCTGTCACATGATAAGGGCAAAGGGCCACTGGCACCATTTCTCAACGCAGCCGTGGCCAGAGAGAGGGAGATCTCGTCGGGAACCCCCAGTGGACCCCAGGTAATTTAAAACATTTTGGGGGGGTTCGGGAAGGTGGGGGATTTCTTTTAAAGGTTCGGGGTGGGTTTTAGGGTTTTTTTGGTGTGCCGGTTTTCCTGCCCTCCCCCGATTTATGATTTTTAACGATTTTTTAAAACAAAAAAAACCCGACGATAAGATTTCCCTCCCCCCCCCCAGCCAAAATCGATCGTTAAGACGATCGATCACACGATTCACACCTCTATCTAGAATTCCCTAGTGGGAACAATAGAAAAAGAATAAAAATAGTTGATACTGTTTCCCAAAGGAGCCCAATGATCAGGAATATCAGGAATCCCTTCTGGATCTGTGGCTAGCTCCTGGGGATATATTCATAGAAACAATGCCATATTTAACTTGCTTAATGATCCTTTTGAGTATAAGCTAATGTGCTGTAGACGAATGAAAACTACTCCCTGAATTAATCAGAACTCTGAATGTGATCCAAAGATGCAGGAGAGTAACTGGATTATATTAGAAGAAATCTTTTTGGTGAGTTGTAATTGCTAGTGGTTAGTAGTTACCTTTGTGAGAGACTTTAAATTTGAATACAATCAAAGGCATATGATCTCTGAAGATTATCCCCATGGTTATCCTTCCATAACAGTCTGCATTTGTCTGGAGATTTTTTCTGTTCTCTATAAAAATAATTTTGCATCTAATATATGATATGAGAACTATATCTCAGAAATGTGATTTTTTTTTCTTTTACTGTAATCAGCTGTCTTGCTATCAGATAAACTCAATGGATAAAAATCTCTTGTGGCTGAACCACAGAGTGAGATAGGAGTCATTTAGAAGATCAGTGTATTCCTAATGCCTAGTACCTTGAAGGTTTATCCTTCCCCCAGTGGTAGACTTGCTTCAGGATTATGTGAGAGTGAGTCCAGGAAATTGCCACAGTACCAAATATGAGCCCTGCCTCTTAGGATGAGCCTGAGACAGGATTACGCTTAGATTGTGGACTGCTCAAAGTTTGCACCTACTAGACTGTAGGAAACTACTACAATACTTAGTTTATAGGAATATTAGAATGGGAAAAATCTGAAAAGAATACTTGAAGACATTAACTATAGCCCCAGTATAGTTAAAGGGGTAAAGATTCATAGCCTTGTAGGAAACAATGAAAAGGATATAAGTTTTAATTGCACAAAACTCACACTATATATGACATTGCAACCTAGAGAACTTACAGAACATATTTAACTTTTAGAGCTGCCAAGATCCATGAGTAAATGCCAGTGCTAGGTGAGAAGAATTCTTTCATAAATACTAAAAGATTTTCACCCTCCCTCAAACACTTTCCACCTTAAGGACAATGAAGATAAGGTCAAAATAATGGATAAAACAGGGTTATTACACTAACTTAATATGCATTCTAATTTTCTGAACTGTTCTAAAAATGATTTGCAGTCTAACAGGAAAACATTAATTTGTAAAGTCACAAGTACTATAGATTACTTTTATCTACATTTTACCTGTGTGCTAACAGTTCAATATTTCTGACACATATTCACCAAGGACACTCTTTCTAGAATAAAGGAAATGGATTCCTCACTTTGCTATGAGAATCTCAAGAAATACATTTTTAATGAAATTTGTCAATGACAGTCTATGGTAGGATCCATGGTAATGATGATTCTTCCTATATTTTTGTGTTTTTAACATCAGTCCCCATGTCCATTTCCCCATAACTCCCCTCATATCCTTCATAGTCCTCTATACATTTCTCTTCTCTATTGAGATTTACATAGTAATATAGTAACATAGTAATAATGGCAGAAAAAGACCAAAATGGTCCATCTAGTCTGCCCAGCGAGCTTCTCAAGGTAGTTACTGCTGCTCCATGCAGGTTACCCCCACGTTTCTGTTAAAATTTCCTAATGCAGCACTTTAAAACATATAACAATATTTTCATAGTCTCTTTTACCAATCTTGATACTTTTATTTTATTTTTTTTTTAGGTAATTAATATCTGAATGCATATGAAAAATGAATAAATAGCCATTCACAAAAGTTGAAGCCTTGACGATTTTCGATACTACTCAATAGTTTCCAGTTTGGTCCAGTTTTGTGTGTATTACTATGTGTCCAATGTAGCATTTGTAATTTTTTTGTGTCAGTGCACATAGAGGAAGATTAATAAGTAGGCAGGTGCAATTGTTTTTCCTGAATTAGGCAATTTCAACGAAATTGCCTAATTCGGAATGGTTCAGGAGAACCGAAAAACGATCACATTTTTTCCGAAATTTCGTAAAAAATTCATTTTCGGGTTAGTGCGCACTAACATGGCAGAGTTAGTGCGCACTATCGGGAGTTATTGTGCACTAACCCAAAAATCGGGGCCCCCGAAAAAAAATCCCCGAACTATGGGAAAAACAAAATTCGTGCAAGGGGGCCCTGAAATGAATCCCGACATGATATTTAGACCCGAAGCACATCTCTATTGATAAGTGCTAGTATCCAAAATTTCTTTACCAAAGTTTCTTCCAAATACATATAAAAAAATTACCAAAATATGTTCCAGTGGGAGTGTAGCAAGCTTATGAAAATATATGGATTTTTGATAATATAAAAGTCATTAGCAATTAGAGATGTGATTCGGCCGAACCTTTTGGTTTGGCCTTTGTTATTCGCCTGCCGTGGGAAATTTCATTTCAGTACAGGCCAATTTTTTTCGGCCACCCCAAATTTCAGGGTTAGCGCGCACTAACGGGGAAATCCACTTCATTTTTCGTAGTGGCCGAACCAGGACAAATTAGGCAATTTCGTTGAAATTGCCTAATTCGTCCTGGATGAATGCACATCCCTATTAGCAATAATGTATATTACTAATTAATATCCTGCAGTCCACTGAGAATTAGAGCTAAAATTGCTCCCTTGCTCATGGTTCCTGAAGCAATTGCACCATAAAACTGTCATTTATTCCATCCAGGAACTTTATATCTATGGCATATCCGCATGTCCTGATGTTACACGTACCCAGTCAATATTGGAGTAATTGAAATCTCCCATTATTACTGCACTACCAATTTAGGGCTAGATTCATCAAACTATTGCATGTGACAGGAAGAGGGGTGTGTTTTATGGTAATAGCTTATTTAATGCAAAGTGCAGTATCTTAGCACTTTGCATAGGTATTTCTGCAGAGTACAATAATGTTTTCACACTTTGCGGTAAGTACCACAATTGTTGTAATTTCTATATACAACCACTGAGGGAGGGGGAGGGGGTGAAAGAGAGAGTGAGAGAGAGAGTGAGAGACTAGCTATAAGGCCCTTATAGTAGTTAGGTATTTATACCTATGTAGGTGGCCCCCTAGTAACTCGAAGTGAGGTTTAGGTAGTAGTGTAGCGGTTAGGGGCCACTTTGACATTCAGAATGAGATGTACAAACAGAACATACACTCTTGTGAAAATTTAATGTCCTTTGGAGTGAGGAAACTCTCTCAAAGATGAGATTTGCACAATGTTCTCTCAACCTAGCTTGATGGACTCTCTACCTGGGTAATATCAAGCTTGGTTGAGAGAACATTGTACAAATCTCATCTTTGTGAGGGTTTCCTCACTTTGAAGGACATCAAATCTTCACAAGAGTGTACTGTTCTGTTCGAACAAAACACTCTGAGTGTCAAAGTGGCCCCTAACCCCTTCACTACTACCTAAACCTCACCTCGAGTAACTAGGTGGGCCTCATATAGAGGTATAAAAACCTAACTACTATAAGGGCCTTTTCTTTCTCTCTCTCCCCTATGTGATGAAAACATCAAAAAGTGCAATAAAGCCATGTTGCACAGCTTACTGCAAATGAAAGAGGTGTAGTGATTTGCCATGTTAAAACTGTGCAATATGGATTCACAAATTGTGAAGCCAGCCCATTTGGCCAGAAATGCTGCCCCAAACTCCACCCCTTTTCTAAATTAGCATCGCATTATGGTGCTTTTTGCATGTGTTAAGGCATTTTTCACATGCGAAAAGCCCATAATGTGGCTTGGAAAATAACCCTCTTAGTGAGCTTCCCTAATTTCTCTTAGCATTTCACTGTCCATCTCATCTTTTGGCCAGGTGGATGGTAGTATACTCCTAGTGTGATACTCTTCCCCAACACATAAGGGATTTCTACCCATAAAGATTTGATTGTGCATTTAGTCTCTTGCAGGATCTATATCCTGTGTGACTCTATACCATCTTGGTAATAAACACATGAGACTCTTATCCACTCTTAAACGAATTAATCCTAATATCAATACATAAGGGTAGTAGATATGAATTATAATTCATGTCACATCACAATGCAAGGAAGGTGAGGGGCAACCCACCAACATCGAGTACCCTGAGAGACTATCCCGGGCTGAAAAAAAAGTGAAAAAAATTGAAAAATCGCCATGAAACTTTCAAGAATGGGATTCCTCAGAGAGAAATAGACCCGCCCCCAATGACATCACCACGCTAGTGCCAGAGCTGGTAAACGACGCCGGTCCATCGGGCAAGGAAGGAGAGGGGCAACCCACCAACATCGGGTACCCTGAGAGACTATCCTGGGCTGAAAAAAAGTGAAAAAAATTGAAAAATCGCCATGAAACTTTCAAGAATGGGATTCATCAGAGAGAAATAGACCCGCCCCCAATGACGTCACCACGCTAGCGTCAGAGCCGGTAAACGACACCAGTCCATCGGGCGTCACACACTGGGCGTCGCGCGCCGAAGGGGCGCGACAAAGGGGCTCTCCCCTTTGTGCTCCCCTTCATGCTAACCTTTGTGCCTCGTTTAAAATAAGTTTAGTTATGTTTGTCTTTTAATTAACCTTTATTAAGTTGTTTAGCTTTTTGCCTTGTTAACATTTGTTTCGTTTTAGATGTTCAATGTATCAGACTAAGGAATTAGATTTCCTGCTTATTCAGTTTCACTGTAAACCGGCCTGATTTGCAATTTCATGCAAGAAGGTCGGTATATAAAAATTACAAATAAAATAAATAAATAAATAAATAAATGCTTTATTTCATAAATTACTAAAATACTGTTACAAATTACCATATATCAACATGTTAACATAGATCCATTTAATACATATAGATATTTGCTTTCATATCATTTAGGCACCATGTGCACACACCCTCCCTATTGCACTGATATTAATTACCCCCTAAAAATACTTCACATTTATCCTTCTCATTTATACATCTACATTCACCTACTCGTCCCTGCACACAGGACCATTAAAATTAACACCCTCCCACTAATACAGTTATCTGCACATCCCTCCTTTTTAAATTTTATATATATTGCACAATTAAATCTTATACATGTAACAACCAAAATATTTTTTACATTTATCAGCGGAATCTCAAGCCAACCAAGATATTTTTTTAATATATCGGTATAACCACAACCCTACAAGGACCCTTGTTTCACCATATATGGCTTCTTCAGGGGTTCATTTCTTCAATCTTCATAGGCTTAGCAGTGTAAGTTTCCCCCGCAGTTCCACACTCAATACATTGTGCCCGGGTGCCCCGAATATCCTATAATATATACATATATAAAATTGATTTTTACTAATATCTCCTAAAAATATAAATCAACCACTTATACTCTAGATCTTATTACTCACTCTTTCTACACCTCCAATATCACTTGAGTAAAGTGATATCGGGGCACCCGGGCACAATGTATTGAGTGTGGAACTGCGGGGAAAACTTATACTGCCAAGCCTATGAAGATTGAAGAAATGAACCCCTGAAGAAGCCATATATAGCAAAACAAGGATCCTTGTAGGGATGTGGTTATACCGATATATGAAAAAAATATCTTGGTTGGCTTGAGATTACGCTGATATATGTAAAAGATATTTTGGTTGTTAACACATGTATAAGATTTAATTGTATTTGAATTAGCCAACACACTTCCAACTTGCTCCAAAATTATAGACGCACTCCGTGTAGCTGATGTTTAACTGCTATATGTGTATGACCGTCATAATAGGCATCATCGTTTTGGCTTTCGCGGATTTCAACTCTGCCTTATTTTTAATCATATGGTCATTTCAGTTCATGAATGAAAAATTGTTCATTTTTTTAACAATGTTTTTTTTATGCACGTAAAATATTTCTCTTAAAATTTATATGTGTGCCTTAAATATGCACTTAACTTAATTTTTTCATTCCGTCAGTCTTCTTGCTTGTCTTGCTTCAATTTGCAAGTCATCGAGTCACTTGCAAATTGAAGCAAGACAAGCAAGAAGACTGACGGAATGAAAAAATTAAGTTAAGTGCATATTTAAGGCACACATATAAATTTTAAGAGAAATATTTTACGTGCATAAAAAAAACGTTGTTAAAAAAATGAACAATTTTTCATTCATGAACTGAAATGACCATATGATTAAAAATAAGGCAGAGTTGAAATCCGCGAAAGCCAAAACGATGATGCCTATTATGACGGTCATACACATATAGCAGTTAAACATCAGCTACACGGAGTGCGTCTATAATTTTGGAGCAAGTTGGAAGTGTGTTGGCTAATTCAAATATTATATAAGTTGCCGATACAGTCAAGCAAAAAATAGCTATTATTCTTACTCTGGTTTTTGTTAAGATTTAATTGTGCAATATATACAAAATTTAAAAAGGGGGTTGTGCAGATAACAGTATTAGTGGGAGGGTGTTAATTTTAATGGTCCCGTGTGCAGGGACGAGTAGGTGAATGTAGATGTATGAATGTGAAGTATTTTTAGGGGGTAATTAATATCAGTGCAATAGGGAGGGTGTGTGCACATAGTGGGTACCTAAATGATATGAAAGCAAATATCTATATGTATTAAATGGATCTATCAAAATCAGACAAAGTGAGGGAAAAGGATCAACAGTCCAATCCACAAAACTCAAACTAATTAATGGCAAATGACAATATCATAAAGATCTTTTGCTTTGGAATTTCAATCTGCAGCCTCTCGCCTCGCAATGGGCCGCAAGCTTCAATCAGCTTACAAAGCAGAATATAATATTTAATCATTTATTGTCATTATGCTCATACCAGTATTAAACTTTATTCAAACATCTTAATTTTTTGCCACTAATTTTATTTCCAAACATCCCTAAAAAAGGTATATAAATATGAAAAAAAGACTATACTTCTCACCAAAATTAAAAAAAATTTTAACCACAAATTTTGGAAAGAGAAATACTTAGCCCATCCTTTGTGAAATATCAATTGAATCATTCCCGACATGAATCATGTTTCGATTGTAGAAAACAATCTTCTTCAGGGGATATTTCTCAATGTTTTTTGCATAAGGCGGCCAATATTCTTCCATATCTTCCGGACAAATGGCGCCAAAGCATCTCTGAGACGCTTTGGCGCCATTTTTGAAATTATTGGCTGAGACAGTGTTTGTCCGGAAGATATTTCAACACTAACAACCAGTTAGTGCACCCTAAGTCCTATTAGGGCCAACTAACTCCGGAATTAGAAAAACTAGGTAGTGCGCACTAAAGAGACTTAACAGAGTTAATGCATTCTAAGCCCCATTAGGATGCACTAACTCCAAAATTAGAAAGCTGGTTAGTGCGCACTAAACATGACTGAGTGCACACTATAATGGAATTAGTGCACACTAAACCCTGTTAGTGTGCAGTAACTCCGAAATGAGAGAAACACACACAAAAAAAATGAACCACGGGAAAAACAAAATTTCCCATGGTGGACCCAAACAAAAGCATGAACTAATAAAATAAAATGAAGCACATGTCTATTCATTAGCATATTTTGAAGATACCTCCCTCTGAACCATGACTGCTGAGTGACTGTTGGCTTTCCTCTTTGATTTAGTTTAAAAGCTTCTCTATTTCCTTTTTAAAGGTTAGCACCAGCAACCTAGTTCCACCCTGATTAAGGTGGAATCCAACCCTTCAGAAAAGACTCTCCCTTCCCCAAAATGTTTTCCTGTTCCTTACAAAACTGAATCTTTCTTCCTTGCACCATTGTCTCATCCATGCATTGAAACTCCAGAGCTCTGCCTGCCTCTGGGGACCTGCATGTGGAACAAGGAGCATTTCAGAGAATGCTACCCTGGAAGTTCTGGATTTCAGCTTTCTACCTAAGAGTCTACCTAAGCTAGCTCCTCCCCAGCACTGTCTAAAATCCTATCTAGATAATGCATAAGGACCTCCACTGTGGCACCAGGTAGGCAAGTTATCAAATAATCCTCACACCCACCAGCCACCCAGCTGTCTACATTCCTAATAATCAAATCAACAACTATGACAGCTGACCTAATCCTTTCCCCCTGGGAGAACATCCTTGGTGTGAGAGGACAATCCATCACCTGGAGAGAGCAGGACGTTGTCACAGGATCATTTCCTGCTGCACCAAGTTGATGTTCTCTGACCAGGAGAGCTTCCTCCTCCAAGGCAGCACCAGGGCTATCAGAATGGAGTTGGACTTGGCAACTATGTCCCTGAAGGTCTCATCTATAAATCTCTCTATTTGCATCAGCTCCTCCAGGACTACCACTCTAGCTTCCAGAGATTGAACTTGTTCTCTGAGAGACAGGAGCTCCTTGTACCAGGTGTAAACATACAATCTCTCATTGGCGGGTAATAAATCATACGTGTGACCATCAATGCAAAAGACTGAAAGCCCCCCCCCCCCCCCCCCCCTGCTGCTGGGATGTTACCTTAAACTTAATTGTGTTCAGTTCCTAGTTAAGTTTAGGTTGCTATGGGAGTAAGAATGCGTACAATTAGGGTCCCTTAAATACATTTATGTATTCACTATTTATCTGGTAGTTATCCACAAGGGGATGATTAGACTTCTGATTTGGCATGGGGAATTTCTGAATTTAAGTAAAAAGGTTGAATTTTTATGTGTGTGTGAGAAAGTGACACTTGCCGATAATCAAAGGATGAGCTAGGGGTGGGTGGGAGAGGGGTGAGAAGGAAAGAAAAACATACAAACTCCTGGTTTTTGCCTGCCCTCTGACTAGCTATTTAATACAAAACACAAAACCTGGTTTTTGCCTATCCTTTGACTGGCTATTTAATATAGAACACAAACTCTTGGTTTTGGCCTGCCCTCCAACTAGTTATTTAATTTAAAAAAACACTCAAATTCCTGGTTTTTACCTATAATCTGACTAGCTACTTAATACAAAACTCACAAAGTCCTGGCTTATTCCTTCTCTCTGACTAGCTATTCAATACAAAACATACAAACTCCTGGTTATTGCCTGCCCTCTGATTAGCTACTTAATACAAAAAACACAAACTCCTAGTTTTTGCCTGCCCTCTGACTAGCTATTTAATACTACCACAAAACTCCTGGGTTTTTGTTTGTTTTTTATGCCTGCCTTCTGACTAGTTATTAATACAGACATATAAACACACTGAAGAATATACCAAGTTTACTTCTCCCCAAAACTTTTAAGTTCTAAAATTTCCCCAAGCAATACTTACTGATTCTCTTTAGCCACCAGCAAGGAAATCCTCTACTCTTAGTGCTCCCATTTTTTGTAGTCTTAGACTTTCAATGAAATCATCATTGTTCATTGCATACAGTATAATTTTACCTTTATTCAGCTGATCATTCAAGAAATTCCCTTGATGCAGCCATTGTGAGCAGTTAAGACCAAGGAAAGTCCATAACACATCCATAGCACCTCCCATTAGAAGGGGGAATTAGAGGGTCCTTTCCAGTTGGAGGGAAGATATACATCATGACCCTACTGGTGCTTACTCAGAGAATTAAGATAGAGTCCATCCATTCACCACATTCCGCACAAAGGCAGTGTTTCAAGAAAAAGTCTTTATTCAAAAGAAACTTGTTTAACTGCAATAATTTCACGGACAGTACATTTTGTGGGAGAGGCATCTGCGCACGCCATGCATCCAAAGTGAATCCTGGCAACCTGCAAAATGACTAGCACTACTGCTGATCAGAAACATACACAAATAAGGCTTTGTCATCTCCCACTATCACGAGTTGAATGGTTCTTGAGCTGAGCACTCCCTCAATCATTTTCTCTGCTATGATTACTTTCCCAAAGGCCCCAATATCTGGGGATCTTTGCTCCTGAAGATTATTCCTCATTGCAGACTGCAGGTAACAGTTCTCACCTGTCTACTTCTAGTTGTTCGAGATGTACACTCTGAAATTTTGACTCAGCCACACTCTTTTTCCTTCATGTTTTGTGGACATAGCTGGTTACTGCTTTCAGCTTGCATAAAACCTCTGGAGACCCTTTAGTGAACCCTGTCCTAACCTGAGAGGGTTCTTTCTTTTTTCCTCCTCTGAAACCAGGAATTTCTCACTACTTGGGGAGAAAAGGTCCTGCTCTCACTTCTTCCTTGAAAGTCCTTTCCTAAGCCTCTCCCTTTTCTCCTTAGGAGTCTCTATTCCCCTCCTGAAGCTTAACTTACTTCATTTCATGCATACCCAAAGAGGGACTATGCCTGTGTACTCCTTGTACTAGGGACAGTAACTGATTGGGAGCCCAGGGGCTCGCTCCACATCTTTTCTTATTCGATTGCTTCTCAGGCATGTCCACAACTGCTTTCTCCTCAAACCAATCTTTAAGCCTTTTTTAGTTTTCAAAAACAAAACATTTTATCTTTCATTATCAGTCAGGCCTAATTTTCAAAAGGCTTTCTGATGCCTAACGAGGAATGAAATGTTTTATAGCAGAAGCCAGTAAGGATTTTTGACAAGGTGCCAAAAAAAACAAAAAAAAACCCCTGTAAAATCTTATAAGATGTTGTTATGCTGAGTCTTTAAGAGAATCCCCCACATCAAAATCATCTTTATTCTAAGAAGGATGAAGCCCCCACCCTATAAAAAAAAAAAATCATTATTCGTTGCAGGGTTCTTCTGTGGTTGGAAAGTCATGAATTGGGGAGGGAGTGTTCCATATTTGCAGAATCATTAATTTAAAGAAAAGGTGCCCATGATAGCAAAGTTACTACTAGAATGGGGGGGGGGGGTCATATTGTTGCATTAAAGTCACTTTTATTCAGAGGGAAGATGTGGTGGCAAAGTCATTACTTCAGGGCTAGTCTCAGCTTCAGTGACACAGCTATTACTCTAGAGAGAGTCCTTCCGCAGCAAAGTCAGCCTCAAACAATAACAACAACTAGCCGCTGCATGATTACATTGCAGTCCGGACACTGCTTTTGCCTGTGTGCCAGCATCCAACCATCTCAAGAAGTCGCTGGCCAACTGCTTAATGAGAGTACCACTGCCAGCCCACGAATTTTGAAAACAATTGCAGTGCCTTGCATATAGACAGGAGCAGCATGGTGGCAGGAAGGGCATGTGCACACATGGCACCATATGGCATGCATACAAGTGGTTACCAAACTCTATTTTAGAGCAATGACGATGAGTGAACTCATTGGCAGAATATTTAACACAGCAAATACGTTACACAATGTAACTGCTAAATGAATAATTTAACAGATGCGCTCGCTTTGTATCTGAAATGCAAGAATACTTTTCACGAAGGAAGCAAATTCTTCAATGAATAGCTGTTACTCAAAACAAAAAAAAAAAATTGATGCACCAAGATGTCCATTGACAGCAGTGCTACTTGTTAATTCTGCTAGTAGCATAGCTGGAAAGGCTGTCTCCAATTGTTATGATACATCGTGGTCATAAACTGAAATTAAGATTACTCCCATGGTATGTTATAATGACTGGCACCTCCATGACTTCAGGGAATAGCAATTGTCATCGCTGTATTTGATTCCAACATTGCATTTCTACCAGGCTTCAGCCAATGCGGCAGTAACTGATTCAATCTGCTGGCCTTTGATAAACCCAATTTAGGTTGTCAGCTCTGCATATTAATAGGTATAAAATAAAACTCTTCCTTGTTCTTGGTGAATTAACAGACAATATTGTAGAGGAAGGTAACATGGCAGTAAATGGGCCAGGGTATTGCTAGTTATTTCCACTGGGAAAAAGAATACAAATAAGATAAATAAAGTCACAATAAACTGTGGCAGTAAAATTCCATACCTGAATTTGTTCTGCGCAAGAAAGTGATAGAGGGAGATAAAAAGATACATTTCTCTTCTGAGCTAAAAACAAGAGCCTCTGTTGGTTATATTCCCTCAGGATCAATACTAATCATGCAATATAACCAGCCAAGAGCAGCTGCTAACAATCAGGAAGTGTGGCTGGATTCAATTCTATTTCTCAGTGATTGCACTGTAAGTCAATACACTCTGCAGGAGAAGTTATATTCAGCAGAATAATTGGGGCATATTTGTAAGGCATGTGGCTCTAGGCAGAGGTCAGTAAACTAGAAGCCATGATGCACAAGTCAAGTCAAAGTTGGGCTAAATATCTGGCAAAACTCTATAAGCCCTAATATATTTATTTTCTAAAGCATTCATATTTATTTATTCATTTTATTTATTGAAAACAATTTATATTCCACCAATCCACAAATCTTGGTGGATAACAACAATACATATTCTACTCATCCTAATATAAATTATCCTTAATGTTTTAAAAATAGTGCAAACAACAAAGTAAAAACATCAAAATACACCATAAAACAAACAGCATGGTACAATGATTTTGTAAAACACATAAAATCAACAAACTAAACTGTCATCTATCAAATAAATGCTTATTAAAATATTATAACTGATAGGGCTCCAGCTATCTATAAATTGAATCCTTTGCAAAGGCTTGTGTAAATTAATATGCCTTATCCTATTTTCTGGAATTACAGGTAACTCTCTTTCAGGCAGCTATATTCCATAAAGTAGGACTAGCAACTGAAAACATTCTTGAATGAGTCTTGGTTAAAAAATGTTGTTTAAAGGACAACAAAGATACAGCAACTGACAACGGCTGGAAGAATGTAATGTGTGACTACAAACATGCTCTGTTTAAACTGATTTAAAATAACTTGATGCCTCTCCCCTCAAAGCCTAAAAAATCAAAGTAACAATCTTAAATTTCATATGCTACACAATGGACCAGCAGTGTAAATTAATCAAAATCAGAGTAAAGTGATCACAGTAAGAACTGTCAGAGACAAGATGAGAAGCAGCATTTTGAATAAGTTGTAAACACACTTATTAAATCGCACGGAAAGCCTAAATAAGTGAGTTACAGTAATCAATACATAACAGTACCATTGTCTGGCACCATTCTAAAGTCACTGAGAGACAAAAGTTGCTTCAATCTAAGAATTTACTTCTACTAAAAATGCTGTATTTGTCAAGTTTTAATCTGGGGTTTCAAAGACAACTTGGAGTCCCAGTTTTATGATTTTAAGTTCTATCCCCCCACCACCAGACACATGTACTGTAATTTGCATCTTTCTTTGTAATCCATCTTGTGCCTTTCCTAAGAAAAGGTGAAATATTAAATGGAAATAAACAAACTATGGGCATGTGTAGAGTTGAAAAATTAATTTGTTCCTTTATTTTGTAGGTCACGGTTATATGTTTGGTACATTTTATTCATTCATTTATTGTCAATGGGGGAAGCACTGCAATTTATTTTGGGTTCCCAAATTCTAATAATTTCTAATTAAACTTGTGGGAAGACATCATCAGAAGGGGAAAGGTATGCCAACATATCAAAACCTTGTCAACATGACACTAAAAGTGGCATAAAGTGGCATAAAGAGCCCAAAGGCCCTCAATGGAGCAAAATGTCACCAGCAGAGGCAAGAGTTATCTAAGGCACAATCAGAGGAGTAAAGCAGCACCGAGAGTGGCCAGAACACCACAAAGATCTAAAAGAGGGGCAAAAGGTACCAACAACAGTGGCATAAACCCTTCAAGGGCAAAGGAGCTCCAAGTGTGGCATGGACAGCTCAAGGCTCAATGAAAGGGAACAAAGCAGAAAAAGGCAGAAAATCGCCCAAGGAAGTGATAGAGGATCAAAGCAACTGAAAGAGTGGCACGGAGCCTCCAGAAACTCATGAGAGGAGCAAATCAGCCCCTAGAGTGGCAAGAATACTTCAAAACCTCCAAATGAAAGGCAAAGGGCAGCAACCAAATTGGTTAAAAAAAAACCCTAGACAGGAAAAAGCCAGAGCAAATTCCTGAAGGAGGCCTGATGTAATTTGCATAAGTCATCAAGAAGGAGCTGCCTGTTTAGGATTGGACTTGGTCTTCAGAAGAGACTAAGATGCTACTGACTGGAAGCACAAAACGCTCTTTAGTCACTAGCTGTTTAATATCCTGTAATTCAGGGAATCCAGGGCACAATTTCTTCTTACAACTCTTCAGCCTTAGACACTTTTGCCCCTCCTCTTACCCATCCTGTAAGGCACACTAAACCCCAGCCTTGGCTCACCCCTAGAATTCACTACCTATGTTCCTTGTCTGCTCTGCAGAACATCTCTGGCTAAAATCCTGTCCCCATGCAGACTTCATACACTTCATATTCATGCTGATCACTTTCCAGTAGGGATGTGAATCGTGTCCTCGATCGTCTTAACGATCGATTTTGGCTGGGAGGGGGAGGGAATCATATTGTTGCCGTTTGGGGGGGTAAAATATCGTGAAAAATCGTGAAAAATCTAAAAATCGCAAAACCGGCACATTAAAACCCCCTAAAACCCACCCCCGACCCTTTAAATTAAATCCCCCACCCCCCCGAACCCCCCCCAAATGAGTTAAATAACCTGCGGGTCCAGCGGCGGTCCGGAACGGCAGCGGTCCGGAACGAGCTCCTGCTCCTGAATCTTGTTGTCTTCAGCCGGCGCCATTTTCCAAAATGGCGCCGAAAAATGGCGGCGGCCATAGACGAACACGATTGGACGGCAGGAGGTCCTTCCGGACCCCCGCTGGACTTTTGGCAAGTCTCGTGGGGGTCAGGAGGCCCCCCACAAGCTGGCCAAAAGTTCCTGGAGGTCCAGCGGGGGTCAGGGAGCGATTTCCCGCCGCGAATCGTTTTCGTACGGGAAAATGGCGCCGGCAGGAGATCGACTGCAGGAGGTTGTTCAGCGAGGGTTCCGGCGCCTCGCTGAACAACCTCCTGCAGTCGATCTCCTGCCGGCGCCATTTTCCGTACGGAAAATGGCGCCGGCCATACGCGTATGGCCGGCGCCATTTTCCGTACGAAAACGATTTGCGGCGGGAAATCGCTCCCTGACCCCCGCTGGACCTCCAGGAACTTTTGGCCAGCTTGTGGGGGGCCTCCTGACCCCCACGAGACTTGCCAAAAGTCCAGCGGGGGTCCGGAAGGACCTCCTGCCGTCCAATCGTGTTCGTCTATGGCCGCTGCCATTTTTCGGCGCCATTTTGGAAAATGGCGCCGGCTGAAGACAACAAGATTCAGGAGCAGGAGCCCGTTCCGGACCGCTGCCATTCCGGACCGCCGCTGGACCCGCAGGTTATTTAACTCATTTGGGGGGGGTTCGGGAGGGTGGGGGATTTAATTTAAAGGGTCGGGGGTGGGTTTTAGGGGGTTTTAGTGTGCCGGCTCACGATTCTAACGATTTATAACGATAAATCGTTAGAATCTCTATTGTATTGTGTTCCATAACGGTTTAAGACGATATTAAAATTATCGGACGATAATTTTAATCGTCCTAAAATGATTCACATCCCTACTTTCCAGTATTCTATTGCTCTTGCCAAACAAGACTACTATATCCATCTGACATCCAACCCTCGCCATCTCTTTACCACTCTCAATTCCCAATTCCCTCCTCAAACCTCCCTCGCCCTCCCTCCTCCCTTTTTCTCTCTGCCCAAGCTATGGCTGACTACTTCCATGACAAGATTCACAAAATTAGTCTTGATGTAACCCTTAAGGGTTAAAATAAAAAAAATGTAATTCCCTGGATCTCAGGCTGGGAAATTGGTGTAGGGGGAAAAGCAAAGAAGGGAAAAGAAATTTAAAAAAAAAAAAAAAAAAAGAAAATTTCTAAAAAGAGGTAAGAGGGAATAAAAAGGGCAAGTTTAGGTGCGTCTGAATGAAGGTTCTGTATGGCTGTGGCTGTCACAGGGTCTCTGAGCTTGGGACGGCTGCTGTCAGCATTCCAAGTGGGACAGTTAAACAGTGAGTGGGTGGGCAGCCTTGAGAGAGGAAGGTTGTGTATAAGAAGATCCTCTCTCAAAGGCATTTTTTTATGACAGTCTGAGAGTGTAAGGGGGTGAGTGTACGAATGAGAGTCTTAGTTAACTTAGAGAGCCCTGCGGGAGTTTGGCTCTAGCTTGTGATTGTGGTAGGGACACTTAAAAGAAAAGGAAAGGAAAAGAATGTTGTTGAAGTTTTGTTAGTTTTAAGCTGACAGTGGCTAGTTATTGTAACAAACCTCCTATCTGAACTGGTTGAACTTAACCCTGGCTGCTAGGAAGCCAGACCACTGTTAAGCTGTTGTTACTGTCTGAACTGAAAAGGAATCATTTAGGAATCTAAGGATCCTATATTGATTTAAAAGGAATTTTCTTTAGTCCTAAGAAACTTTTGTAAGAAGTTTCTTGGTTTTGAACTGACAGTGGGATAATTAATTTCCTCTCTGAAGCAGGTTGAGCTTAAACCTGGCTACTAGGAAAGCAGGACCTCTGTTAAGTTACTGTAATTGCCTGAACGTAAAGGAATCATTTAGGAGTCTGAGGATTCTATATTTATTTTAAAAGGTATTTCTTAAGCTTTAAGAAATATTGTGAAAGCTGAGGCACAAATAAAAAGAAAAAAATCACTATATTTATATGCCTAAGTGCCTATAATTAAGCCTTTTCATTTTTACTTTCCAAAGAGGGTTAGTATCAGTATACTATGCTGATGCATAAAGAACCCTTTCATCTATTGGAATATATATTTTTTAAGACTGTCTGGTTAAGGGTTTAGTTAGAGGGATTATAATTATTCATTTATTTGCATTAGTTAGATAGAGTTAAAAAATAGAATAGATAGTTTATTTTAATTAGTTTTTTTTAGATAGGTAGTAGGTGGCTGAGGAACCTGCAGCGGAGAAAACTGGACTCTTTGAAAAGAAGAAGTGCAACCTGAAAGAAAGGGCCCCACCGGTCTTCAATTGGTGAGCTCACTAAACCAAAGACAATATAAAAAAAATTATTTGTAGGAAAAGGAAAGGAAAAGGAGAATGGACCGAAAAGCATGTTAGAGGTTATGTTGTAAAGACTGAGAAATTATGAAAATGAAAAGGAAGGATACATAATTGAAAAGATAGAGGAAGCAAATTTTGTTGTATTTGTATTTTTCTGACTTATGTTGTTGAATCTGTTGTATTTGAGATATCTTCAGAAAGTTATGTAACAAACTAAAAGTTTTTTTTAAAGAAGTTATTAGCTCTAACAAAACTTCAGTTTGAGTCTAAGTGGGGTTTTTTCCTATGAAATAATTCTTTATTCTTGTAAACCTTGTTGCCCACAGCTAACAACCACTCCTTACATTAAATGCCCAGTTTAGCGACTATTCTAGCGGGGACTTGGGGTGTGTGTTGTTTCCCAGGGGGCGGGGTTTACATTGAGTTCTTAACTATTTCACCTTTACCTGCCTCTCCCCCACTTCTTTCCTCTACCATTTCCCCTAATCTTCACCACTCTCTCCTCCTTTTCTGAAGCACAGTGGAGGAAACTGCTCATCTTCTCTCTTCCTCCAAACTCACTACTTGTTCCTCTGACCCTGTCCCCACCATGATTCCTTAGCTCCATCTCCACTGCAGTCATCCCTTCTATCTATCACATCCTCAATCTATCACTCTTCACTGCTACTGTTCCAGCTGCCTTCAAATGTGCTGTAATCATACCATTCCTTTAAAAATCCTCACTGGATCCTACCTGTCCTGCCAACTATTGTATCATCTTCTTTCTCCCTTTTACCTGCAAACTACTTGAATGTGCTGTTCACCGCCACTGTCTTGACTTTCATACATCTCAAGCATTCTTGATCCACTGCAATCTGGTTTTTGCCTTCTACATTTAACTGAAACAGCCCTTGCCAAAGTTTCTAATGACCTATTTATGGCTAAAGCTAAAGATCTTTACTCTGTCCTTATCCTCCTTGATGTGTCTGCGTGTTGATCACCACCTACTCTTTGATACTCTGTCCTCACTTGGATTTTAGAAATCTGTCCTGCCTTGGTTCTCTTCTTATCTCTCCCATCACACTTTTAGTAGTATTTCCTAGGGATGTGCAGAAGGGACGGATTCATCCGATTCGATATTCGTATTCGTCGGGTCCCAAATACGTTGCATTCGTTCACGGGGGGACCCGATCCGTTGATACGGTTTATTCGTTTTCTGGTTCCCATTAAAGTCAATGGGGGAAGTATTTGCAGCCTATTTTTGGCTGCAAAACTGGGGTTTTCTTATCAATTCTGATGAAACTTCTGGGGAGCAATCATCACAACAAGAAAAGAGCTCCAAGGTACTTAGACTGTGGAAAAGTGGCACCAAAGTGGCATGAATAGCCTAAGGCACTGTAAAGGAGGAAAGGGGTACCAGAAGTGGCAAGAGTGCTTTAACAGAGGCACAAAGCACAGTAGCAAGAGTGTCAAAAACACACCACAGCTTCAAAAGAGAGCACTGATAATAGATGCATGAACCCTCGAAGGCAGCATGACAGGCAAAGTGGCAAGACAAGTGGCATCAACATCCTACTTCACAATGAAGGGGGAATATAGCAAGCAGGAAGACTAGCACCAACACACTGAGGAACCATGATAGTGGCAAGAACACCACAAGGAGTTGAGTGAGTCATCTGGTGTATGGCAGCAAGGCAGAGTGGCAGAAAGCTGATAGGGGCAAGACAGGCTGGCCCCAGGGAGAGTTCCCTTTCCTTTGCACAGGAAAGGGCTCCCTGGAATAGGTTTGCCCCTAGAGTGTAGCACGAGCCTTCAAAGTGTAGCGACATGGAACAGGGTGCCAAGTGAACAGCGGTTCAACATGGGTCAAAAGGTACTAAGAGAGAGGCTGCAACACCGGGGAGAGTTCCCTTTCCTTTGAGCAGGGAAGGGCTCCCCGGAATGGGTTGGCCCCTAGAGTGGAGCACGAGCCTTCAAAGCATGGTGATGTGGAGGAGGTCTCACTGTGAACAGCGGTTCAACATGGGTCAACAGGTACTAAGAGATAGGCTGGCTACCCTGGGGAGAGTTCCCTTTCCTTTGAGCATGGAAGGGCTCCCTGGAATGGGTTGGACCCTAGAGTGTATAATGGTACAAATTGTTAGGATTTAAGAATGTGCAAACAGATCATGACTTCATGAGCAAGATGGAGGAGGTTCTCTGCTCTGCCTCGAAACTAAAAGAAAATTGTTTGTTTATTTAAGGATCCATGCTGTGAAGGATTACTATTTTGAATTGCTGGAGACTGAGGTTTCTCTTTGCAACGAGGGTTCAGCCGTTAGGACCAAAAGAAGCACTGACGTCATCTCCCGCCCAAATCTACAATATTGACTTATGTTGACTTTGTACCCTACAGTATAAACTCTGGGACAGAGGATGGACTAGAGTGCAACTACCACTTTTTCTATAATACTAGAAGAAACATTAATGTTGGCACCTAAGAAAGATTTAGGGAACATGGCCCCCATATTATGAAGGTTATGAAAACTATTGCGCATATGAAGCCTGGACAGACAGGCATAGCATTCGAGGATACAGGTCAAGCCCTCGTAGGGACATTAGACCTGGACGGACAGGCACAGCATTTGAGGATAGAGGTCAGGCCCTCATAGGGGCGTAAAGCTTGGACGAACAGGCACAGCATTTGTTGTGACCATCGCTGCTCAACACCCTCACTCTGCCCTCTTTACCTCTGTGGCGACTCCCTCGGGTCTGATGGACGGCTGGCTGCCATGGCATCTCAATGCCGTCTCTCTCTGGCGTCCCCGGACCGGCTCAATGTTGCAGATCCGCCATGTTGTATGGGAATGTGTCTCACTACCTACGGGCTACTCCCCCCAAGCTACTCTGCCTCCTCGGACTTACCAGAGGTACCCACTCTTCGGGGGCCTCGCTCTTTTCTTTACTTTCAGATTACAGATAGGAACCGGTACTCGCTCCTTGAGGGCCCATGTTCCTGGACACTGAAGATTCTCTACTGCTTGAAAGCTATTGCTGCTACAAGCAATTGTGAGTTAATATCGCTCTCTCAGAGCTTTCCCTGGAACCAGGTACTTGCTCCTTGAGGGCCTAAACCTTTCCAGTTCCTGAGCTTCCTTGAGACCTTATGTGAGTTTTGTCATATAGTTCTGTTCATGAACTCTACCTACTCTGCCTACTCACTTTTATACAGTTTCTCAACAGCTCAGCCATCCTGGATTGCTGTTCCAGTATTTGAGGGACTACAGCCCTACCGGGCATATCAGCTCACTACTGCCACCTCTGGTGGTTTCAAAAACCTGTTTAATAAAAGAAATAATGTGCATGTCTCCATACACTAGCCTAGCCGGTGGTCCCTCTCGAGATATCCTCCCGGAGGCATGGTCATCTGCCACCGGCCCAGGCACCCTCAACTATATCAGATTCAATACAGATTGCTATTCCTTAGCAAGATGATATCTGAGACACTACAAGACTGCTGACTCCTCCTACCTTAGGAGCCTATCATACAGATTGCTACTCCTCATGGAGAACCCTAACAGATTGCTACCTCCTATCTGCTTGCTCTTCCCACCAGACAGCAGATTAATATCAGATTGCTACTCCTAGCTTGTCAACTAGCTGATTTCTACAGATTGCTAACTCTGCAGTCTAACTCCTAACAGATTTCTAACAGTATTAGAGGATACAGGTCAAGCCCTCGTAGGAACATAAGGCCTGGACGGACAGGCACAGCATTCAAGGATACAGGTCAAGCCCTCTTAGGGGCATAAAGCCTGTACGAACAGGCACAGCATTAGAGGATTTCCTTTGTGCAGGTATGTTGTGGTTTGATCTGTCACTTCTTCTTGAACTGGTTCACTGCCAGAAGAAAATGGAATCTTTTTCATTTCTGAAAGATAATTCAACAGAGGATGCTTTTAGAGAAATAGAGACAGCCAATTGTGAAGCAAGAACTGAGCTGGATATTATTTGTGAATACCCAGAAGCTATTAACTGTACTTATGCACTTCAGCACTGAAATTAGAAATACCAGAACAAAACTCAGACCAGCACAGCGTTTGAGGTCAGGCTCTTGTAGGGACATACGGCCTGGACTGTGGACGGACAGGCACAGTATTTCAGGTCAGGCTCTTGTAAGGATGTATGGCCTGGACAATGGATGGACAGGCACAGCGTTTTATTCATCTTGCCATTCACAGGGAAAATATGGAAAACCAAGCAAAGGCAGGTTTATTTTCAAAAACACTAGCATTTCCATCAACTCTGGTGCCAGCCTTGAGCGGTGAAGCTCATGATATCCCCTGTCATTGAAAATACACGTTCACGAGGCACACTGGTTAATGGACATGACGGATATCACTGAGCCATTTCGGCTAGGTGTGGCCAGACAGTGGACATGTGTGCCCAATATGCAAGGGGTCCTCTGTAGGCTCTGAGAGATACCATGTCACTGACAGTTGTGCTGGTGTCTCCCCTTTGCCTGGGTGGCCTCAGAGTCACTCATGCCAGCTGCTTTCTCTCTAGCCCGTAGCACAAAAGATGAATCTTTATGGGCAACATGCCTTTGGCGTACTGAAGTGGAGGAGGAGGAGGTACTTGCTGTCGCTGACAGAGTGCTGCTCATTCTTGGGCTAACACAACTCTCTGAAGTGCCCGCTGTTTTCTCCTCTGCTTCACGCCTAATCTGTCTCTCCCTATGGCGCTCCTGTTCACGGACTTTTGCTAACAGCAGGTCCTTCACCAATATGAGGCAATCGTACTGTAGGGTGAGTTTCCCTTTCACACGGGGATCACAGACTGTGGCGAGCAGGTATGTGTGCTCTTCTGTTAAAGGCCTTAATCTCTCTTGCAATTGCTGCTGCAAAACGTCCAGACAATGCAGCACCTCAGCTGTCATTCCCTCTTCCTGTTTAAAGGCCTCCAAATTTTCATCCAGGAAATTAACAATAGGGATAATGTCAGCCAAGGTGGCACTTCTGGAACTCAGCTCCTCCGTGGCATCCTTGAGGGGCTGCAGGATTTTTACCAGCTGACTCATGACTAACCAATCATGATGTCCTAGGGGATTCTGCACACCTATGTCCATTGAACCAAAGTTCATGAAGGGGTGTCTACAGCTCTATTAACCTCTACAGCATCATATAGGTGGAATTCCACTGGGTGGCACTGTCTTGAATGAGACGCTTGTGAGGCATCTCCAAATCAGTCTGCTTTTGTTGGAGAACCTGCCCCACCTTCACACTTCTGTGGAAGTGCCCTGCTATGTTCCTGCACTTCTGTATTAAGCCCTGCAGGTATCCATTCTCTTGGTGCTTGGAATCCAACCCCAGAGCTGACTTCACTACCAGGTGCAGAGTGTGTACAAAACATCGGATGTTCTTAAAGCACCCCTCGGTTATTGTCTGATGCATGCTAGAATACTGGCTGCGGTATGGGCCTGGTCCGTAAAAGTTCACCTCCACCCTGATACTTGTTCACTAATAGAGCTGCTGCCTGCCCCAGCCTCAGCCAGGTCCCACCAGTGTGCTGTCAGGGAGAGGTAAGAGTATGCAGCACTCATGGCGGTCCAGATATCACAGGTGAAATGCACTTTCCCCTCTGCCTTAGCTAGCAGCGCTTGGATGCGACTGCAACACTGCTTGTACAGGCTGGGGATGACCTTTCTGCTAAATGTGGTTCTGGAGGGGACTTTGTAATTTGGAACTACAACCTTCAGAAAATGCTTGAAACCCACATTCTCCACTATCTGCAAGGGCTGGTCATCAAGGGCAATCAAGGGCAATCATTTCCCCAATGCTCCTGGTTACAACTTTTGAGGCTACCTGTATCATACCCCGGGATAGCATTACCGCACTCCACCCCATTTCCTCTATGGTGGGTTGTCGCTTCTGCCACATGTCAGGGAGTTGCTGGCCTGCCACCTCACTACTAGAAGTGGCTGAGGGCGTGGGGTGACTCTGCTCCTTTTCAACCAATTTCCGCTGCTTGGAAGGGATCCCCTGACTGGTACTGCCACCATCCCCAGATGGCAGTACTGTTATTGGATGTTGCCTCTTCATATGATGTGTCATGCCAAAATTAGATAGATTAGGGATGTGAATCGTGTCCTCGATCGTCTTAACGATCGATTTCGGCTGGGAGGGGGAGGGAATCGTATTGTTGCCGTTTGGGGGGGTAAAATATCGTGAAAAATCGTGAAAATCGTTAAAAAATCGAAAAACCGGCACATTAAAACCCCCTAAAACCCACCCCCGACCCTTTAAATTAAATCCCCCACCCCCAAATAACTTAAATAACCTGCGGGTCCAGCGGCGGTCCGGAACGGCAGCGGTCCGGAACGGGCTCCTGCTCCTGCATCTTGTCGTCTTCGGCCGGCGCCATTTTCCAAATGGCGCCGAAAATGGCGGCGGCCATAGACGAAAAAGATTGGACGGCAGGAGGTCCTTCCGGACCCCCGCTGGACTTTTGGCAAGTCTCGTGGGGGTCAGGAGGCCCCCCACAAGCTGGCCAAAAGTTCCTGGAGGTCCAGCGGGGGTCAGGGAGCGATTTCCCGCCGCGAATCGTTTTCGTACGGAAAATGGCGCCGGCAGGAGATCGACTGCAGGAGGTCGTTCAGCGAGGCGCCGGAACCCTCGCTGAACGACCTCCTGCAGTCGATCTCCTGCCGGCGCCATTTTCCGTACGAAAACGATTCGCGGCGGGAAATCGCTCCCTGACCCCCGCTGGACCTCCAGGAACTTTTGGCCAGCTTGTGGGGGGCCTCCTGACCCCCACGAGACTTGCCAAAAGTCCAGCGGGGGTCCGGAAGGACCTCCTGCCGTCCAATCTTTTTCGTCTATGGCCGCCGCCATTTTTCGGCGCCATTTTGGAAAATGGCGCCGGCCGAAGACGACAAGATGCAGGAGCAGGAGCCCGTTCCGGACCGCTGCCGTTCCGGACCGCCGCTGGACCCGCAGGTTATTTAAGTTATTTGGGGGGGGTTCGGGAGGGTGGGGGATTTAATTTAAAGGGTCGGGGGTGGGTTTTAGGGGGTTTTAGTGTGCCGGCTCACAATTCTAACGATTTATAACGATAAATCGTTAGAATCTGTATTGTATTGTGTTCCATAACGGTTTAAGACGATATTAAAATTATCGGACGATAATTTTAATCGTCCTAAAACGATTCACATCCCTAAGATAGATGTCCATTTGCTTGCCTCTGCTAATAGCCATGCCACAGTAATTACACCGAGCAAAACGCAGGTCCTCCGTCACTTTAAAGTGGCTCCAGATTGCAGATGTCTTTCGTGATCCTCCCTTCTGTATAGCCTTCGGGGTGGATGCTGGCACTGGAGCTGAAGTAGTGGGTGCACCCTGAGAAGCAATGCCAGGGGTATCAGTGCTGACTGCTCTTCCTCCAAATCATCATCAGTTTCATCTCTTCCCTGCTGCACTGAAGTGGAGGCTAAGACAGGACTAACTAATCCTCCTAAAACTTCGTCAGCTATTACTGCTTCCGTTTCTGATGAGAATCCCACACAAGATGATTCTTCATCTGAATCAGAAGCAAACAGTGCCTGCATTACATTGTCAATGCTAAGTCGAGAATGCTGTCCCATTGCTGCTTTTAGGTGTCGACAATTTGTCTGCCATGACTCAGCCTCCCCTTCCCTCACCTCCAAAACTACAGGGTCAGAAACAGGTGGTGGCGATGCATCATGTTTAGATTTAATTTTTTCCGGATGGAACTGCCTGCCCCTCCAAAGAGTTTAGATTGCAACAGGTCCCTTTTTAACTTTAATGGGGAACTGGCACTAGTGTCTTTTGAAGTGCCTCCTCTGCCAGTCCTAATCACTCGACCACATCTAGCTTTCCCTGACATTATGGATTTAATGTCACTGTCTACTAGGGATTTCAATTAAAATAATTATTTCCAAAAGAGGCCCACTGGTGATTTGGCTTCACAGACCACTGCTTTCCCAATATACTTGAGTCTGCTAAACTGCCTGCCCATGGGCATAGTGCCTTGATGTGCACTAATGTAATATGTGTGTGCACACAACAAAGTGGTAACTACAAAAGAGGCCCACTGGGGATTTGGCTTCACAGACATCCACTGTCCCAATATACTTGAGTCTGCAAAACTGGCTGCCCACAAGCACAGTGCCTTGATGTGCACTAATGTAATGTGTGTGCACACACTGAGCTTGTAACTACAAAAGAGGCCCACTGAGGATTTGGCTTCAGAAAGCAGCACTCTCCCAATATACTTGAGTCTGTAAAACTACCCAGTGCCCACTGGCACTGATGCTCAGTGCACAGAGAGACTGAGTGAGTTCAATTTAAAAAATGCAGTTAACAAAAATGCTGGAATTGTTGGCACAGCAGGAAAATTGATGAAATATATTTTTCAATGGAAATTCTAGCAAACTAGCTAGAAATTGAATATATCTCTCCCACCCACAACACCCAAATGGTGCGCAACCTACCCCATGGGGTGAATTAAGCAGTAAAATGCCACTGCTAGCAGCTTCTCTCCGTGGCACAGAGAGACCGTATCAGATGAATGGCAGAGAGACCGTATCAGATGAATTAAAAAAAGTGCTTAAAAAAAGCAATTTGGCACTGCAGCCATATGCAGAACAAATATATTTTTCTAAGTAGCTAGCCTAGCTAGCAATTGAATACAGATTTGAGAACTCAGACTAGCCACCTTCCACAGAGACCACCTCCCCAGATCACCCCTCAAAGAAAGTGCGTGGCACGCCGTGTGCTTAAGCATATATAGTGCTGGGTCATCAGCAAAAGCATCACCAACCACTGAGTGAAGCGCAATTGGCTGCATTGCAAGAATTCTTATCACTGATAAGTTGCATTCTGGTCTCCTTGCCAACCAGTCCATCCCACTCTGACAGGGCTGTGAGGTCACTGATGTCTCACAGGAAAGGGCTGGTTTTTGGCTATGGATATACCCAAATGGCATTCTCCTATTTCAAATGGGTGCTAAGAAATCACGGATGATATGTTATATTTGTGGGGAATCACGATATGTTTCGCAACCGCACGAATACAATGAATATGGACATATATGTTGCGGATTGCCAATACTTTGCAAACAAATGCACACCCCTAGTATTTCCTCTGGTGGTTCCTCCTCTACTGATATTCCACTATCAAATGGTGTACTTCAGGGCTCTATCCTGGGCCCTGAGGCACACCTATTTTCACTATATACTAGTCCCCTTGGTGCTCTGATTTCCTTTCATGGCTTTTGATATTATTTTTATGCTGATACTCCAGGATCTACCTTTGTACACCAGAAATTTCACCAGAAATCCAGTCCCGGATCTCAGTCTGCTTGTCTGACATTGCTACCTGGATGTCTTGCCGCCTCATTAAACTCAAACACAAGTCCATCTCCCCACTTTCTCCTTTCTCTGTTTCTGTGGATGACATGATGGTCGCACCAGTCCCATCAGCCCTTAACCTTGGAGTCCTCTTCAATGCCTCTCTCTCCTTCTCTAAGAAATGTGTCATTTCTTTCTTTATAACATTGCAAAAATCCATTCTTTCCTTTCTGAACACACTGTAAGAACCCTCATCCACTATCTCATCTCCTCCCACTTAGACTATTGCAACCTGTTCCTCACAGATCTTTTGGCAGGCCATCTCTATCCACTGCAGTCTGTCCTAAATTCAGCGCATGACTTATCTTTCACCAAAGTCGCTGTGATCACATAATCCCTCTTCTGAAGTCATTGCATTGGCTCCCTATCCATTCCCGCATATAGTTCAAGCTCCTCTTTCTCACCTACAAATACCTTCACTTTGCAGCACCTCACTACCTTATCTCTCTCTATACCCCTCCTCATGCACTCCACTCATCATATGTCATTTCTATCTGTGCTCTTCTCTTCTACTGCTAATTCCCAACTCCGTGCTTTCCACCTGGCTTCCCCATGTGCTTAGAATGGTCTTCCTGAACTGGTGCATCACGCTCCCTCTCTTGCCATGTTTAAATCCCATCTAAAGACCCACCTTTTTGAAACCACTTTTAAATCTTATGATTGTCAGCTTCTAGTCTTGTTAACTAACTTTCTTTTCTTTTTAACCATTGTCTTGCTTTATGAAATACCCCAAGTCTCTTGTCCTGTATGTTTGTCTTATTAGATTATAAACTCCATTGAGCAGGGATTAACTCCTTGCATGTTTGTGCAGCACTGCACTATAGAAATGTTAAGTAGTAGTAGTAGTAGTAGTAGTAGTAGTAGTAGTAGTAGTAGAAATAGTAGAAGTAGTAGTAGTAATAGTTCTTTTAAATCAGTTTTTGCAAATACTACCTCCATTGCCTAAAAACAGTAATCATGAAGGAGCATAGTCCTGGTTCTGGGTGCTGCATGACTGCAGCCTTTGCCTTTTGCTGTGGTATAATCCATTGAAGGCTAAAATATCATTGAAGGCTAAATAATCATAAGAGAACAGAGTTTGAAAAAAAATGTTCAAGAGGACATGAACCATTAACAATAATTGGAGGGTAAAGCCTGTATAAAGCATTGGAAGGTCAGGATATGACCACAAGTCAGCAAGTACCGTAGTGAAGAGGATACGGAAAGAATCTCAAAGAGAGTCAGCACAAAGGAAGAAGCACACTAAGATTCCAAGACGGACTTGGAGCAGCAGTGACCCTGGTGATTAAAAATATAAATGGTAGAAGCAGAGGAATTCAATAAGAAGAGTGGCTGAAAAAACCTCAAGGAGGTCCATATTCAAAAGCCATTTAAATGTCTAATGTAATAGTTATCCATCTAAATGACTTATTCGGCTATATTCAGCACTTATCCAGCCAAAACCTAGCCAGGTAACTAGTTCCTGGCCAGAATTTAGCCAGATAAAAAAAGAGGTATTTCATGGGTAACTTTAGGCCTACTTCTGAGCAGGCCTAAAGTTACCCAGCCTTGTGTGGTTAGTCCCAGAGTCACCCCCTTTATAATGTCTAATTTGTTAGTCCTATCTTGTAGCTTGTTTTCTTTCAGCTGGACAACCGGGACCTCCATTTTCTCCCTGCCCTTCATGGCCTGGGCATCAGGGATTCTTGTCCCTTTCTCACTCATATCTTTAGCCTTCTCTGCTACCTCTACTTCATGGTGGTTAGTAGGCCAATGCTCCTGAATATAATCTGACCCTCCTCAGCCAGCTGTTCATCCTGGCTCAAGGAGGATAGCTCTGCCTCAGTGCATGCAATGTTTCATCTCTTCAGCTCCTTCTTTGGCACAGTCCATGTGGAGTGGGTTAGCTTTGATAAGGCAGTATCACTGCTCACTAAGGGGCGGATTTTAAAAGGCGCGCAAATAGCCTACTTTTGTTTGCGCTCCAGGCGCAAACAAAAGTACGCTGGATTTTAGTAGATACGCGCGGAGCCGCGCGTATCCACTAAAATCCTGGATCGGCGCGCGCAAGGCTATGAATTTTGTATAGCCGGCGCGCGCCGAGCCGCGCAGCCTACCCCGTTCCCTCCAAGGCCGCTCCGAAATCGGAGCGGCCTCGGAGGGAACTTTCCTTTGCCCTCCCCTCACCTTCCCCTCCCTTCCCCTACCTAACCCGCTCGGCCCTGTCTAAACCCCCTCCTTACCTTTGCCGGGGGATTTACGCCTCCCTCCGGGGCTCTGCGCGCGCCGGGAGGCCTATGTAAAATAGGCTTCCCGGCGCGCAGGGTCCTGCTCGCGTAAATCCGCCCGGTTTTGGGCGGATTTACGTGAGCAGGGCTCTGAAAATCCGCCCCTAAGGTACTGCTGCTGCTCTTCATTTCGCAATAACACTTTTGCCTCCTGGATTTCCCTAACTTCTTCCCCTGATTCAGCCTCTTCTTCAACCTGATGGGTACATTGGTGCAAGGAGGCTCCATCTGTATCAGCACATTCATTGTCTCTCCCATTTAATACATGTGAGAG
The DNA here is from genome assembly GCF_901001135.1 of Rhinatrema bivittatum. Taxonomy (NCBI): domain Eukaryota; kingdom Metazoa; phylum Chordata; class Amphibia; order Gymnophiona; family Rhinatrematidae; genus Rhinatrema; species Rhinatrema bivittatum. The sequence goes on from NC_042620.1 coordinate 170,198,430, forward strand.
ACAAGGTTCTTATAATTTCTTCTTTACTAGGGTGGTACTCTCTGGTGAGTGGTATTCCCTCACTCTCCACTTGTATCATAGCTGTCTCCTCAGGTGCTCTGTTAGACCTTTCTGTAAAATCCCCCTTTGCTTTCAGGGTCTCCAAGCCCTTTCCTAGCTTTATTATTTTGTCAGTCTATTCTATTCTCTCAGTGGTTTTCAGCTGCATCTATAATTGTGGTAACCGCTGTTCTGGCAATAGCACTCATGGCAGTCACCACTGGTTCTGCAGTCCTTCTGACCATTGCTGCACTTCACCCAGGGTCTGGCTCAGCCTCTGTATCTACTGCTGAAATATTTGCTGCCGCTGCTGCAAGTATCTTTCAGCCAAATTATGCTGCCAGCTTCCATGTCCCCCTGGATCCTGCAAAGGCTTTCTGGGCAGCCCTGCTATATTCATGGTCATAATTTTCCCTTTTCCTTCAGGATAGCAGTCCAGCATTAAATCTTTTTTTTTCAGGGACACACCCTGCTGCAGTTCCACTGTCTCTCTGTTCCTAGCAGATTCTCTGCCAGTAGAAACTTTTCTTTCAAGAGCCGGGCCTTATTCAAACACATACACCAACTTTCTTCTTCTCCTCTTTTTTTTTTCTGACAGAGAAAAAAGGCAAAACAAAATTCACTGAAAAATTTTCCCCCTCTCTATTTGGACTGTTATACTTTAAACTTTTAGATTTCTCCTGTAACCATTTAACTTTAAACTGCCTTTGCAGCTAGGCCTGGGAAAATTTCATTTTCTGTTTTCTCTCTCTGTGCACTTTTCTTGCACAAATAAATCAGCCTCTGGGTCCCCTTTAATAACATAAGTTTCTAAACAGTGAAGAAAAACTGTCCTCTTCTTTTTTTCCTATCTTCCTCCTTTGAAGGCTTGAACATTGCTCTTAACAATGTTTAAAGCAATCAGGGTTCCATATAAAACTTCATTTCCTTTTTTTTTCATCAGGCATGCATCTCTGTCTGTACTTTGTTAAGCACAAAAAATTTCACTGCTACCAACATATATGGCATAACACATGAGTGGTCAAGGTTTTTTCTGTGCTTTTATTTACAGTGCTTTAAATCTTCAGTATTCACAAAGCAATCATTGTCTCAAAACATTTAAGCATTCCTATTCTCAAGGATGCTCCCCTTCTTTGCTCACAGTTCTGTAGGAAAGAGCTATCTTTTCCTAAAGTTCCTAGGCCTCTCCATGCTACCCTCTAAGACCATGTTATATTCTCTTCTATGAGCCATCTGGTACATATAATAACATCTGGTACATATAATAACATATGAGCTGGTACATATAATAACATATGGTACATCTGTACATATAACATCTGGTACATATAATAACATATGGTACATCTGTACATATAACATATGTACAGATATATGTTTATCTGTACATATCTGTACATATATAACATATCTGTAACATCTGTACATATAACATATAACATCTGTACATATAACATATCTGTACATATATCATAACATATGGTACATCTGTACATATAACATCTGGTACATATAATAACATATGAGCCATCTGGTACATATAATATATATAATAGTTAATTCGACCTGTTCATTGTAAGACATTTACTTGTCATTGTTGTTATTGTTTAAAATGTAAACCGAATTGATCAGTAATTCTGTTATTGGAAAGTCGGTATAGAAAAATGCTAAATAAATAAATAAATAAATAAATAAATAAATAAATAAATAAATAAAAGGCTCTGTCTTAAGGACCAGAACCAAGACAGCTAGAACTGATCCTTTACATTGTTTTGGGGAGGTTTCTTAGGCATGGACCTTCACATGGACGTTCTTCTATTTGTGCTGAAACTGAGAAATGCAGGCTTTACAGAAGAAATGCATAGGTTATAATACCTATCCTGGCATGACTGCCAGTTTGCCTATTATTAGCTTAGCTTTTATAGCGATTGCAGGACACATTTCTAATGGCATTTTGAGTAACTATGCAGGTCTCTGTGCTAACATGAACTCTTTACTTTTATAAAAACAGTGTGAAACTCCCAATCAAAGAGCTATGCTTGACCTTCATCCATATGAGTACGGAATCTAGGGGTAATAATTGACCCAGAGCTAAACATGAAACAACACATTTCACAGAAATTAAAAGAAGGTTACGCCAAACTAGTGGTACTCAGAAGACTAAAACCCCTGCTAACGTTGAACAATTTTCGCACAGTGCTACAGGCAATGATATTTGCAAGCACAGACTACTGTAACTCTCTGCTATTAGAGCTACCTCAAGTTACCATTAGACCACTCCAAATATTGCAAAATATTTGACAGGCAAAAAGAAGAGAGACCACATCACAGGAACACTTGCTGAGCTACACTGGCTTCCAATCGAACAAAGAATACAATACAAGGCACTGTGTATAATTCACAAACTAATCCATGATGAAAAGACAGACTGGCTTAACACAACACTGCACGTGCATGTTCCACACAGAAACCTGAGATCTGCTAATAAGGCCCTACTAACTGTTCCTTTTGTTAAATCAGCATGCCTCATTCAAGTAAGGGAGAGAGCACTATCACTGGCTGGAACTCCATGCCACTCGAAATAAGGCTACAGACAAATTTGAAACTATTTAAAACTAAGCTGAAAACATGGCTTTTTAAACAAGCTTTCTTGAAAGACAAAGAGAAAGAGGAAAACAGTCGATAGATAAGGACGCACCAAGCAATCAGCTTTTTTTCTTTTATATCTCCAAATACATATTAACATAGATTTGAATCGCTTTACAGTTTCCTAACCGACATTTAACCTTTATTCAACACATAGTCTCTATTATTAAAATGTTACCATTCTATGTTTGCATATGTTTAATTTGTAATCTATACCAATTATATTATTTTCTTATTGTGCCTTTCTGTAAACCGTTGTGATGGTGAATTAACTTAACGACGGTATAGAAGAGTTTTTAAATAAATAAATTAATTAATTTTTAAAAAAATTATATATATATATATATATATATATATATATATATATATATGCATTGACTGTGCATACATTATGTGAATGTACTGCTATAAAAGTGTGTGAAACAAATAATTTAGGAAACCTACCAAGATTCCAACCATCAAGAATTCCATCAAGGAGCTGACTATCAAAGGGCTCACACAAACACCAATTAACACCGTCGGGACAAGATACCTGAGCCTACCTGTGGCTCTGCCAGTACTTTGTGCAAACAAATGAGGATCAGAGATGCCTGCACCCAGTTGAACTTTCCTGACTTATACACAGAGATATACAGACACAGATGTTTTCACAGAGAGAAAAGCTACCCATCTTCTTTAGCTGTGGTTTGCCAGTGTGGTGAGAGAACAAACTTTAACTTTTAATTAAGAGATTTGAAGTTACCTTTAGCTTGGGGAGATAGTTATGATTGCTCTGAATTAAATCTTGAAGGAGATCGGTGTGAAAAAAACAGCTTTTATTGAAGCTTCAATAAAGGCTATTTTTTTCACTTATCAGCATATTGGATCAGCTTCCACTCTGTTTTTTGGGTCTGAATTAAATCTCTACAAGCTTGTGGTCCATAAGCTGAAGTATTATTTTAAAAATTGGTAAACTTCCTTTAACATTCTAAATCATGAAATGATTGTTATATCAATCAATTAGATTTTAATTGATAAAAACTCAATAAAATCTCTATTAGACAAACTGAATGAGTCTTTGTTCTAATTAAAACAAACTCTGATTGACCCTAGTCAGAGTAATTCATAAATTCATAAATACTGTGTGTTATACATTTGAAAGTTCCAATATAATAATTACTCTATATTCCTGGTTCAACGTTACCTAAAAATGTATATGCCATGTGCAGTTGTTATAAAGTTATCCTGGATCTGTACAAAGTCCTAGCAAACAAAGAGACTTTCTCCCATTTTGTGTCTGTGGGGAAAAAAGTTTAGGAGGTAATTTTCAAAGGCATTACATGCGTAAATATAGCATAATATTGAAGCAATTTTAAAAAGCCATTTATGTGTGTAAAGTGCACATACACATGTATAACCTATGGACAATTCAAGGCCATATATTGTAGCAATTTTCAAAAGCCCACTTATACGGGTAAAGTGCATTTACACACGTAAAACCTAGTTTTATGTGTATAAACCATTTGAAAATGGCTCCCTTAATAGAGAAGTCCAAAATTATTTACAAAGCTCCTACACTTTGGAGAATATAGAAACTTTTCTACTTTTATAAATAAGAAAGATCTCAATTTAGAAGAATAAGAGCAGAGCATGGAAAACAATGCTGCAAAGTTTAGTAGTATGGATAAAGTTAGAAATACACAGTGGTAAATTTTAAAAATATTATGGGGGTGAATTTTAAAAGCATTGCTCGTGCTAAAAGGCCCATATATTTGAGTATCTGAGCCATGCACAAGCAGCGCAGATTTTAAAAGCTGGAAGGATAGCATACGTACATGCGGGCCCAAGTAAAACAAAGGGGCAGGGTTAGAGCGTGTGGGGGTATTCCGGGGTGGGCACGATATTCCTGCACGTAAATCCACATTTTAAATCCGGTGATCGCAGCATGCAGCAGCTTGTTAAGCACGTAGATTTACTGCTGCTTCTGATGAGGCGTAAGTCTGCAGAAATTGCTTTCTCCTAAAACACACCAGGGTGAGGAGGTTGAGTCAACTGGAGGGAGTGCAAGCTGAAGAGCCAGAGGGGTGTAGATGACCTTGAGATAGACTGAACAAACTGGCGGACTAATTGTTAAAACTAGCAATGTACTTCATGCAAGTATGTTTTAAAATCTGCTGACCTGTGTGCGTTAAAGCCTACAAAGTCCTAAGGAAGATACATGAAGCATGTTTGCTCGATTAGTACCTTAAAATTAGGAGCAAAAATACACACAGTGGGCGGATTTTAAAAGGGTTACGCACATATATTACACGCGTAACCCTTTTAAACCCGTTGCTGCGCGTGCCGAGCCTATTTTGCATAGGCCCAGTGACACGCGCAAGCCCCAGGACATGCGTATGTCCGGGCTTGAAAAAGGGGGCGGAGTGAGGGTGGGGGCATGACCAGAGGCCTCTGCTAGGCCGCTGAGCCAGGGGATCACGTGCCAGCACTTGGCCGGTGCGCGCAAGTTACGCCTGCCACTGGTTTTATTTATTTATTTTATTTTTTTTTATTTATTTTTGGACCGGGGGACGGTTAGGTAGGGGAAGGGAGGGGAACGTTGGGGGGGGGGCGGAAGGAAAGTTCCCTCTGCGGCCGCTCTGATTTCAGAGCGGCCTCGGAGGGAACAGGGAAAGCTATTGCGGCTCCCCTAGGGCTCGGCGCGCACAAGGTGCACTAGTGTGCACCCCCTTGAGCGCGCTGACCCCGGATTTTATAACATGCATGCGGCTGCGTGCGCATGTTATAAAATCGGGCGTACATTTGTGTGCGCACACAATGTACGCACACAAATGTACCCCGCGTGCATAGATTTAAAAATCCGGCCCAGAGGGTGTATTTTAAGTCATATGCATGTAACTGCACACATGATTTTAAATTTCTACATATGTCTGCTCATGTGCCCATACTCGTGTATTTGGACAGCCGCTCGCTTGTTTTAAAGCTACCATCCCTGTGTGTAAAAATTAGCATGTATGCGCGTAAGTAGCTTTCACTAATATATTCTGTATTTTATAAAAGTCGAAATATTCAATTTCATGTCCATATATGTGCACATAAAAAAGGGGTGGTCTGGGGCATTCTGGGGTGCGGCCAACATTTATGCATATAAGTTACTATTTTAAAAGCTACTTATGCACACATGGGCAGATTTTGAAATTGGCGTGCCGTGTGCACATGTGCGCCAGATTTTGTAATCTGCGCGCACACGTGCACGCGGCACCTGCAATTGGGGGGGGGGGGGGGGTACAATTATGCAAAATTCATGCGGCGACGCATCCTGGCCTAACCCAGTTCCCTAGGCTAAGGAAATTCCCTACCCCCTACCCTAACCTCCCTTCCCCTTCCCCTCTCCTCTCCTTCCCGCCCCCATCCCTATCCTATCTATCCCTGTTTTTTTTTTTACCTGTTGCTCCTCAAAAGGAGCAGTAGCAAGTTGTGCATGCTGGCACCCTGCCGGCGCGTGCTTCCCTGGCACAGTGGCAATTGGTCACTGTGCTGGCACCTCCAGCCCACCCCCACCCCTTTATCTGGGCTTGGCACTTCATCGCGTAACAGGGGTTACATGCATAGCCAGGCATAAGAAGATAAGAACATAAGAAAATGCCATACTGGGTCAGACCAAGTCCATCAAGCCCAGCATCCTGTTTCCAACAGTGGCCAATCCAGGCCATAAGAACCTGGCAAGTACCCAAAAACTAAGTCTATTCCATGTAACCATTGCTAATGGCAGTGGCTATTCTCTAAGTGAACTTAATAGCAGGTAATGGACTTCTCCTCCAAGAACTTATCCAATCCTTTTTTAAACACAGCTATACTAACTGCACGTACCACATTCTCTGGCAACAAATTCCAGAGTTTAATTGTGTGTTGAGTAAAAAAGAACTTTCTCCGAGTAGTTTTAAATGTGCCCCATGCTAACTTCATGGAGTGCCCCCTAGTCTTTCTACTATCCGAAAGAGTAAATAACCGATTCACATCTACCCGTTCTAGACCTCTCATGATTTTAAACACCTCTATCATATCTCCCCTCAGTCGTCTCTTCTCCAAGCTGAAAAGTCCTAACCTCTTTAGTCTTTCCTCATAAGGGAGTTGTTCCATTCCCGTTATCATTTTGGTAGCCCTTATCTGTACCTTCTCCATCGCAATTATATCTTTTTTGAGATGCGGCGACCAGAATTGTACACAGTATTCAAGGTGCGGTCTCACCATGGAGCGATACAGAGGCATTATGACATTTTCCGTTTTATTCATCATTCCTTTTCTAATAATTCCCAACATTCTGTTTGCTTTTTTGACTGCCGCAGCACACTGCACCGACGATTTCAATGTGTTATCCACTATGACACCTAGATCTCTTTCTTGGGTTGTAGCACCTAATATGGAACCCAACATTGTGTAATTATAGCATGGGTTATTTTTCCCTACATGCATCACCTTGCACTTATCCACATTAAATTTCATCTGCCATTTGGATGCCCAATTTTCCAGTCTCACAAGGTCTTCCTGCAATTTATCACAATCTGCTTGTGATTTAACTACTCTGCACAATTTTGTGTCATCTGCAAATTTGATTATCTCACTCGTCGTATTTCTTTCCAGATCATTTATAAATATATTGAACAGTAAGGGTCCCAATACAGATCCCTGAGGCACTCCACTGTCCACTCCCTTCCACTGAGAAAATTGCCCATTTAATCCTACTCTCTGTTTCCTGTCTTTCAGCCAGTTTGCAATCCATGAAAGGACATCGCCACCTATCCCATGACTTTTTACTTTTCCTAGAAGCCTCTCATGAGGAACTTTGTCAAACGCCTTCTAAAAATCCAAGAATACTATATCTACCGGTTCACCTTTATCCACATGTTTATTAACTCCTTCAAAAAAGTGAAGCAGATTTGTGAGGCAAGACTTGCCCTGGGTAAAGCCATGCTGACTTTGTTCCATTAAACCATGTCTTTCTATATTTTCTGTGATTTTGATGTTTAGAGCACTTTCCACTATTTTTCCTGGCACTGAAGTCAGGCTAACCGGTCTGTAGTTTCCCGGTTCGCCCCTGGAGCCCTTTTTAAATATTGGGGTTACATTTGCTATCCTCCAGTCTTAAGGTACAATGGATGATTTTAATGATAAGTTACAAATTTTTACTAATAGGTCTGAAATTTCATTTTTTAGTTCCTTCAGAACTCTGGGGTGTATACCATCCGGTCCAGGTGATTTACTACTCTTCAGTTTGTCAATCAGGCCTACCACATCTTCTAGGTTCACCGTGATTTGATTCAGTCCATCTGAATCATTACCCATGAAAACCTTCTCCATTACGGGTACCTCCCCAACATCCTCTTCAGTAAACACCGAAGCAAAGAAATCATTTAATCTTTCCGCGATGGCCTTATCTTCTCTAAGTGCCCCTTTAACCCCTCGATCATCTAACGGTCCAACTGACTCCCTCACAGGCTTTCTGCTTCGGATATATTTAAAAAAGTTTTTACTGTGAGTTTTTGCCTCTACAGCCAACTTCTTTTAAAATTCTCTCTTAGCCTGTCTTATCAATGTCTTACATTTAACTTGCCAATGTTTATGCTTTATCCTATTTTCTTCTGTTGGATCCTTCTTCCAATTTTTGAATGAAGATCTTTTGGCTAAAATAGCTTCTTTCACCTCCCCTTTTAACCATGCCGGTAATCGTTTTGCCTTCTTTCCACCTTTCTTAATGTGTGGAATACATCTGGACTGTGCTTCTAGAAAGGTATTTTTTAACAATGACCACGCCTCTTGGACATTTTTTACTTTTGTAGCTGCTCCTTTCAGTTTTTTTCTAACAATTTTTCTCATTTTATCAAAGTTTCCCTTTTGAAAGTTTAGCACAAGAGCCTTGGATTTGCACACTGTTCCTTTTCCAGTCATTAAATCAAATTTGATCATATTATGATCACTATTGCCAAGCGGCCCCACCACCGTTACCTCTCTCACCAAGTCCTGTGCTCCACTGAGAATTAGATCTAAAATTGCTCCCTCTCTCGTCGGTTCCTGAACCAATTGCTCCATAAAGCTATCATTTATTCCATCCAGGAACGTTATCTCTCTAGCGTGACCCGATGATACATTTACCCAGTCTATATTGGGGTAATTGAAGTCTCCCATTATTACTGCACTACCAATTTGGTTAGCTTCCCTAATTTCTCTTAGCATTTCACTGTCCATCTCACCATCTTGACCAGGTGGACGGTAGTATACCCCTATCACTGTAGTCTTCCCTGACACACAAGGGATTTCTACCCATAAAGATTCAATTTTGTATTTAGTCTCATGCAGGATGGTTATCCTGTTGGACTCTATGCCATCCTGTTGGACTCTATGCCATCCCGGACATAAAGCGCCACACCTCCTCCCGACTGCTCCTCTCTGTCATTGCGATATAATTTGTACCCTGGTATAGCACTGTCCCATTGGTTATCCTCTTTCCACCATGTTTCTGAGATGCCAATTACGTGCACAGGGGATTTAAAATTTGGCCGATAGTTTTGCCAACTTACTCACATAATTTTACTAGCCTAATTGTTTATTATGGACTATTAGCTTGATGAGAGGTCTAGATGAACTGGGGAGAGTTCAGGCTGAAGAACCAGGAGGGATTTGATGACTTGAAAGAGGACTTGGTAAAACTGGTAATTTCCTTGATAAGTGCATGTTTTAAAATACACTGAGTTATAGTAAGTCCTCTGTATTTCCAAGCATAAAATATATGCACATATATTTTTTAAATAGGTAGGAAAAATGGGGTGCATGCCGAGCCTATTTTGTATAGGCCTGGCGACACACGCAAGCCCCGGGATGCGCGTATCTCCCGGGACTTGAAAAAAGGGGCAGGGAGTGGGCGGGGGCGGGACTGAGGCCTCTGGCACAGAGGCTGTGCCGGGGGATCGCGCGCAACCTACGCCTGCCCAGAGGCAGGCGTAACTTATAAAATAAAGGTAGGGGGGCTGATTTAGGTAGGGCTGGGGGGCGGGTTAGGTAGGGGAAGGGAGGGGAAGGTGGGGGGGGGGGGCGGAAGGAAAGTCCCCTCCGTGCCGCTCTGGTTTCGGAGCGGCCTCGGAGGGAATGGGGAAAGCCATCGAGCCTCCCCTAGGGCTCGGCGCGTGCAAGGTGCAGAAGTGTGCACCCCTTTGCGCGTGCTGACCCCCTATTTTATAACATGCGTGCGGCTGCGCGCATATGTTATAAAATCGAGCATAGATTTGTGCTCGCCAGGTTGTGTGCACAGATCTACGCCCGCGCGTAGCTACTAAAATCTGGCCCAATATGTGCATTTAATGCATTGATATATGTTCTTTCAGTGCATCACGTGTATTCATACATAAGCCTATATATGTGAGTGTTCTGAGGTATTTTATAAAACGTTGCTAGTGTACAGCTGCTCACAGCCATATATGCATGTATATGCTTTTGTGCACATTTATTTGAAAATTTCTCCTCTTAATGAACTGGGAGTTCCACCAATAACTATTTTTATGTAGGCAAGAGTTCAATGAAACAGGATATACATTCATTCACTGAGAAATATGTCAGCATGTCCTGCTTATTACCATCCTTTAACTAATTTGAAATATTCCTGGCTCCAAAATCCATTTTCTTCTATCAGCTTTGTCTTATTTCTTAGGTTTAAAATACCAAACCCCACAATGTTCATGTGCTCTGTCTTTATCCTGCAGTCTTCCTTTCCCTTCCATTACTACTCTTGCAATTTCTCAGGTTATGATTCAAGAACTGTTTCTTCGTTTTGTACCTGTTTGTTGTAAGGCAAGCTGCTGCTAAGTCAGACAATTCATCTTTGCCACATTCAATACATTACAACAATACTAGCAAAAGAAAAATCATTATTCAGTAGGCAAATGACTCAAACAAACTCATTAGGATGCTTAATTATGCTTCAAATTTGAAAGTGATTTTTTAGGAGATAATAGTTTTTGAAGCTTTCAACAGATTGACCTATTTAGCCAATCCCATCATTACAAATCGAAGTAAACTGGAGCACTGTTATGCCATTATGTATTGTATTCTAAAATAACAATAAATAAGTGAACTTGAAGGAAGTTTTTCAAAGCAGATGTTCAAAACAGCTGTTCAGAAAATGTTTAAAAATGTAACCAAAGAAACAGCATAAGAACGTAAGAACTGGCATATTGGGTCAGACAAAGGGTTCATCAAGCCATCTATCCTGTTTCCAGAAATGGCTAATCCAGTCCCACATGTGGGCTGTGTAGGGCACCTCACAGTACAAAGGCCATCCTCATCTCCAGAGTGCAACCCTCCGGAAGATTTCTGCTTCAGTCCTAAGTTTTTATCGTTGAATCCTGTGCTTCAATCTTGTCCCGGTCTTCTTAGCCTATTGCTAATTGCCTCTGTCCATGTCAAGACTCTGTTCAATCCTGCTCCATGCTAGCGTGGCTCGCGACCAGTCCCACGGGGGACTGTGGTGTAGGGCATGCCTCGTCATGTTCCGGTATAAGCTTCCATTATCTCTCCTAGAGTCTGCTACGAGCCCAGCGTGGTCCGCGGCTAGTCCTGCAGGTGGACTGTGTAGGGCTCCCTGTGTCGCAGTCTCAACCCAGCGCTTTGACCTCCTTGCCTCTGTCTACAGTGTCCTCGATTCAGTCCTCATCTAAGTCTTCTGTTTTCTAAGGACTTCGTCTGCCCTCGTCCTCTGTCCGGCCTGCCGCCTCTTGCCGTACCCAGCGGCGGATCTGAAAGGGCTTGGAATGGTCGGAGGACTGTTCATCGATCAACATTGTGTTGTTGGTCATCCTGAGGCATGCAGGTCCAGTAGAGGGTCAGACCTTGTATCCTAGTCCTCACTTCAGCCTTGTCCTGCTCCTTGCTACCCGTGCTCACACCAGCTCACCTCCTGCGGTGTGTCTTGGGGCTCCTCCATGAGTCATGCCATGGCCCAAGGACTCACATCACCTGCTGTAGAGACGACCGCGCCTCTGCGCCCGTAACAGGATCTGAAGCCCTCCAAGCCTCGGATTCGTAACAATAATAACATAATTAAATTAACAAATATAAAACAAACAGAAAAATTAAAACATAAAACATAACTAACAATAAAAATAAAACAAAACCAAGCAGAATCTCAAAATTACAAACCTAACACCTTATAATACTAGGAGCCTGGTTTTCAAAAGCATTTACATAATTAAAAATGGATTTTAGATGTGTAAATGTACTTTAACAATGTAAATGGACTTTTGAAAATTGCAACAATATATGCCATTGAATTGAATTAGGTTTTACCGGTATTAAGTGCACTTAAAGCGGGTCAATGGCTTTTGAAAATTGCTTCAATAGGATATTACATTTACCTGCATAACTCCTTTAAAAATTCGCTTGTAAATAGGAAGACCATTAACTATTTGCGGAATACTGATATTGGGAATAATCAGTTAATCACCGGGCAGAGTATTCTATAATATTGGCCTTATAACATAAAAGGCCTGCACATGGCACTGTGGATTCTGCAGGATGAAAATGTTTGACAGAGAGCACCACTAACAAAATTCATCCATGCTGCTACATTTTGTAATAATTTTAACATGCTTAAACACTATTTAGGGAACCCAATAAAAAGAGAAGTCCCATAATCAGTTGCTGTCAATACAAAAGCCTGCACTAAAACTCTAAAATTATTACTTGGCAAAAAATACCTTAGATGCCTCAATTTTGTTTTTTGTAAAAACCTGTTATCAGGACCGACCTATAGCTTGTACGTCATAGCTGAATTGGATAGCCAAAATTTTTAACTGACTCAGAAAATGATATCAGATTACCCTTGATCAACACACCCTAACATGAATCTAGAACAGATCGGTGTGAAATCCACATTAATTCTGTCTTATCTACGTTTAACACAAGCTGATTTGCCATCATCCAAGATTTAGCTACTTGCAAGCAATGAACAATTAGTTGTAATGTAACTGTAACCTCAGCATGAACTGGAATATAATCTGCATAAACTTTGAAAAAAGGCAATCTGACAGAGAAATTTGACAGAGTGATTAAGATTAACTTTAAATGATATAGCCTGAGAAACACCATCTTCCATATTATACTAGGTTGACTGCTGCTAATCGATAATTGACGCCCCCACTAAACAAAAAATAGGGAGGTCAGCCAACAGAATATTTGGCCTCCAATACCTAAGTCACGCTAAATATACAATTGTAAAGGATGAGAAACAGTGTCAAATGTCTAACATAGCCGTTATTAATAAAGGAATTACACATGGAATTTCCACCCATAAAGATTCTACTGTACATTTAATCTCCTGTAGGATCTTCATCCTGTTGAACTCTATGCCATCCCTAATATAAAGCACCACACCTCCTTCGAGTTGATCTACCCTATCATCGCAATATAATTTGAACCCTGGTACAGCGCTGTCCCCTTGCTTATTAGGGGTATGCAGAACAAAATAATGTGTTTTGGTTCATTCATTCAGTTCGTTGGAACCCATATTTCTTTCATTGGTTTAATATGAACATTTTTTTGGATTTATTAGAGTCATTAATTTCATTCATTTTCCATTAAAACCTATGGGGTAAGTATTACAGTCTATTAGGGGCTCCAAAATAGTGGGGTTTTTTTTTTTTTATCTATTCTAATGAAACTTGTGAAAAGAAATCATCAGAAGGGGCAAAGGACTGCAAGGTATTTAGAGTGAGGCAAAGTGGTATCAAAAGAGGCATAAATCATAGTGTAAGGCTCCACAGAGAGATAACAGGATTATGGGATTGGCAGGAGTTCTCTAGAAATTGTTTTTGGTTTTTCTTAAAAATTGCCATGCTGGGTCAGACCAAGGGTCCATCAAGCCCAGAATCCTGTTTCCAACAGAGGCCAAACCAGGTCACAAGAACCTGGCAAGTACCCAAACACCAAGAAGATCCCATGCAACTGATGCCAGTAATAGTAGAGGCCATTCCTTAAGTCAACTTGATTAATAGCAGTTAATGGACTTCTCCAAGAACTTATCCAAAACCTTTTTGAACCCAGCTACACTAGCTGCACTAACCACGTCTTCTGGCTCCAAATTCCAGAGCTTAATTGTGTGTTGAGTGAAAAAGAATTTTCTCTGATTAGTCTTAAATGTGCTACTTGCTAATTTCATGGAATGCCCCCTGGTCCTTCTATTATCTGAAAGTGTAAATAACCGATTCACATCTACTTGTTCAAGTTCTCTCATGATCTTAAAGACCTCTATCATATCCCCACTCAGCCGTCTCTTCTCCAAGCTGAACAGCCCCAACTTCTTCAGCCTTTCCTTATAGGGGAGCTCTTCCATTCCCTTTATCATTTTGGTTGCCCTTCTCTGAACTTTCTCCATCGCAACTATATCTTTTTTGAGATGTGGTGACAAGAATTATGCACAGTATTCAAGGTACAGTCTCACCATGGAGCGATACAGAGGCATTATGACATTTTCCGTTTTATTAACCATTCCCTTCCTAATAATTCCTAACATTCTGTTTGCTTTTTTGACTGCCGCAGCACACTGAGTCGACGATTTTAAAGTATTATCCACTATGATGCCTAGATCTTTTTCCTGGGTGGTAGCTCCTAATATGGAACCTAACATTGTATAACTACAGCAAGGGTTATTTTTCCCTATATGCAAAACCTTGCACTTGTCCATATCTAATGCAACATGAGTGAAGAAAAGAAGCAGCAAGAGGAAGAAAAACACCTCAAGGCTTAAAAAGAAGATGCTAGCCCAGCAATAGTATCATGAACATTTGATGGCATCACAAGAGGCAATGTGGCACCAAAAACTGCATCAGCACCCTAAGGCACTATGAAGGGGGAATGAAGCAGAATGTGTGGCAGAAAAAATCCCAATGTACAGAAAAAGGAACCAAGAACCAGAAAGAGTAGTATCAGGATTTGAAAAGCATAGGAGAGGTGCAAAGCAGCACCTCAGATTGGCAAGAAGACCTCAAAGTATAAGAGCTGGACTATGCTAGGAAAGTTCAGAGGCAGAAAGAAGTGAAGAACCCCAAGGTGGAAAATCTGTACATGTTAGCAAGGACAAGTGGCACAAGGATCTGAAGGTATAAGATGAGGGGCATAGCATTAAGGCAGAGAGGCATGGGAGATGCCAGCCATTACATTGTATAACCCGGAAGTAGCTGAAAATGAGAATCAATCACAAAATTAGGATTCAGTTATGTAAAAGAGGAACTCAATGAAAAAAGATGTCTAGCAACCATCATATATTGCCACAGTATACTTTCTGGCTTATATAGTCAAACCCGTGAAGCACTGGGCTTGTCTAATCATAGGTTGCATGAGACGTGCGATATTCTCCTAACAGGGCTGTATTGCTATTACATTGGAGCATACCAACAACTGTGGATGGGGATATCTCTTTCTGTCGAAATATGACTGCACCTGGCTGATCCACCAGTCCAGTAGGATATGTTTGTCTCACAGAGTAAAGTCCACTATATTGCTACTGGAGCAAATGCTGCACTCAGCACAATTAGTGAAAACACAATAAGTGCAGATGACTTCTTTGGTCACAGTTCACAAAAATGTTTATTATATCCAATATGGCAACTCCACTTAGTGAATTAGTTTTTACAAAGAGTCCCCCGATACGGACCCCGTGTTTCACAAGTCTGGCTGCGTCAGGAGGGACGAAATTTAAGTAACAAGTAATCTATAAAAACAGAAAAGTATATGAGACCAAATACAGATACTGAGGAGTGATAATGTACAATCATATGGTCACAGACTTGAATAGCATACCTTTATATCCAAACGTCATTGTTACCGGGAGCGCGCTGAACAAAATAGCAGAAGGGATTTAAATGCTGACAAGCATATTGGAGCAAAAAATGTGCACCAATCAGAAGAGACAATCCAACCACCTATCACACCGAAATGTCAAATGATGTCAGCATGCTGTCAGATGAAATGACACCATTCAAGCTCCGCATTTAAACCTTTAGGCATAACAGTGTCCAAGATATAAATCCATCGCTGCTCTTTCTTAAATTGTATTTCAGAGAAATTACCTCCCCTTATGGGAGGAGGCACAATTTCTAATACAAAAAACATTAGATCAGATATCGTATGAGAAACTTGGATCCAATGATCTACTAGTGGTGCGTTTTCCCTTATTCTTGATGTTAGAGATGGTGTTACTAAACATAGAGAAAGGCAAAATACAATTTACACAAGCATACATGGAACGGTCCTGTGGTAGAAAAAGGAGAACTTCCCCTTTTATTCATTCCAAAAAATGATATAAATGACAGGCCTCAGTGGTAATGGTTAGAAAATGGCATGCCACAGCTTTAAGTGTCAGGCCATAGTGATTTTGGTTTAGAAATGGCATGCCTTAGCTATAAACATCAGGCCACAGTGATTATGGCTTGAAAATGGCAGGCAAATCATGAAATCAATTATTTGATTTGTTTGTCCCACAAAATAAACATATGTCCCTCTGGGGATAGGGAAATACCCACAGTACCCGAATGTAAACCAATGTGATATCTCAGATCGAATGTCGGTATATAAGAAATAATAAATAAATAAATAAATAAATGTCATTCATGTCCTTTTCGTTCCGTCCCCCGGACGTCAATACAATCAAGCAGAGGGAGCTGGGAGTTGGGCTTTCACAAATGTTTAAATACGAAATCCCTTCTTCTCTCATTCACGGACACCATCCTCTTAAACCTGGAGAATAAACAACCCTACCTGCTGGTGCTTTTAGATTTATCTGCAGCTTTCGACACGGTAAACCACACAATACTCATAGACCAACTAGCAAACATAGGCATTAAAGGTTCTGCACTCAGCTGGTTCAAGTCCTTCCTGTGCAACAGGTTCTATAAAGTTAGGATAAATAATAAAGAATCTCACCTGTCCTGTCAGACCAGGGAGTCCCTCAAGGCTCCTCCCTCTCACCCACGCTGTTCAACATCTACTTCATCCCACTCTGCCAACTTCTCTCAAACCTCAAACTCACTCATTATCTTTATGCGGATGACATATAGCTGGCGCCATTTTGCAATACGGCTCGAGTGCAAGAGGTCGTTCCCGGACCCCCGCTGGACTTTTGGCAAGTCTTGTGGGGGTCAGGAGGCCCCCCAAGCTGGCCAAAAGTCCCTGGGGGTCCAGCAGGGGTCCGGGAGCGATCTCCTGGACGCATGACGTCGGGAGCTAGGAATCAAAATGGCGCCGGCGCTACCTTTGCCCTGTCACATGATAAGGGCAAAGGGCCACCGGCGCCATTTCTCTTCACAGCAGTCGTGGCCAGAGAGTGGGACATCATGCCGGGATTATCGCGCCGGGACCCCAGGTCATTTAAAACATTTTGGGGGGGGTTTGGGAGGGAGGGGGTTTGTTTTAAAGGTTCGGGGTGGGTGTTAGGGTTTTTTTGGTGTGGCCAGAGAGCGGGATATCACGCCGGGATCGCACCAGGACCCTCCCACTGGACCCCAGGTCATTTAAAACATTTTGGGGGGGTTCGGGGGGGGGGTTGTTTTAAAGGTTCGGGGTGGGTGTTAGGGTTTTTTTGGTGTGCCGGTTTTCCCGCCCTCCCCCGATTTACGATTTTTAACGATTTAAAAACAAAACAAAACACGACGATCCGATTTCCCTCCCCCCCCCCCCCAGCCAAAATCGATCGTTAAGACGATCGATCACACGATTCACACCTCTACTATACATTGGAAGATTGTGGGATTGTTACACAATCCCATGCACATAACTAGGTATTCATAGTGTCTGTCATGGGTGTTGAAAGCAGTCTTCCATTCATTGCCTTCCCAGATCCTGATCAGATTGTATGCCTCTCAAAGTTTGGCAAATATCTGCATGCCCCAAAGGTAATCAAAAAGCTTGGAGGTGATGGAAAGAATATAGTGGTTCTTCTTGGTAATGGAGTTTTTTCCTACAAAAAAGAATCCTGCCCTGGCAGGTGTCGAGGAAGAGTGAATGAAGCCTCTGTCCAAATTTTCTTTAATATAGTTGATTATAACCTTTGTTTCAGGGGCAGAGAGCAGATATACCCTGCCTCTAGGCGGAACCTTTCTGGGGACCAAGTGGCAGTAGAACCAAAAGCTCTGAGGTAATGGTCTGAGCCAAGGGAATCAAAGGTAAAACTTTTGCAAGACATCATTCATGACAGCTAGAGCTCCATTTTGCGATCTGTAATGTGGCCCATTTGATATGGGGCTGATGTAGCATGACCCATGGTAGGCCCAAGATGGCTGCATTCACTGTTTTGGGTAACACATAAAGACTGAAGTACTTACATTGCAGAATCCCTGTTTGCATGGTAAGGGGCACAGTTGTTCTTATAACATGTCTTGGCAAAGGTTCTCCATATACGGACGAAACTGTGATCGGAGAATCTAAAGGGACTATCGGTATCCGGTAGTGATGTACCAAAGACTCATGGATGAAGCTGCCACTAGTGCCGGTATAAAAAAAGGCAAGACTGTCCATGAGAATGTCCCCAAGAGAAAGATGTATTGGTACAAGGAGTTGTGGAGAGATTCAAGTATGACTTGGTGGCCTCTCCCACCTTAGGTCCTTGGTTTTTCTGGCTTGTTCCGGAAGTGACTTGCGAAGTACCCAGATGCGGCACAATACAGGCTCATGTTGAGATTGTGGCATCTTTGCTTCTCCTAGGCAGAAGGTTTAAAGCAGTCAACCTGCATGGCCTCTACTGATACCAATCCAGCTCAGGAAGTGAATGAGAAGTCACTGGCCGTTAGAAATTCATGGTGAGATGGATGAGTTGGTGGGCCACTGTTGGAACTGGAGGACTAGCCAATTGGCTAGACTGATTAGGCCCTACAATGTCTCCAGCAGATCCCTGGCAGCCAGCTTAGCCTTTATGCATTCTGAGAGCCCTTGCTAGAAAATGTCAGTCTGACTCTCACTACCCCACTGAAATTCAGAGGCCAGGGTGCGGAAGTGCACTGTGTACTCCTCCACAGACTGAGAACCTTCTTTTATCTGCAGGAGTTTGGATGCCTTGGAAGCCATGTGACCAGGCTTGTCGAAGATCTGCCCAACATTTTTCAAAAAAATAATTCAAGTCTCCCAGGAATGGGTCATCTCTTTCCCAGAGAGGCGAACCCGATGACAAGGCGGAGCCACCAAGCAAGGATAGAATATAAGTCACCTTGACTCGATGAGTGGGGAACAAAGGTACCTGTAAGACAAACTGCATCAAACATTGAGTGAAATGAAGAGACTTCCTAAAACAATCTCCATCGTACCTTAGTGGTGAAGACAAGTGAAGAATGGGAGTAGTAGGTCATATCACGAGTGCTGGAGCAGTTCGGGCCATCATACCATGGTATTCAGCTGATCATGCTGCTGCTGAAGCTGATGTGCTAGCCCAACAAAGAAAAAGACCTGAGGCGAGTCTGCTGAGCTCATGGCCTCAACACTCTGTGAAGAGTGGCATGGGAGTGAGCATAGTTGATACAAGCTCATATTGAACCTACGAGGCCTTTGCCATTAACTGGAAAATGCACTGTGCAGCAGGACAGACTGGAGCTTCACCTACACCAGCAGTCTGCTCCTGGGTTCTGGTAGCTGGCGGGTCTTAGGTGAGTCCTTAGGGCAGTGGCTAAAGAAAGAGTCCAATGGCACACTGGGGTCAGGGTAGGCAGCAGACTACTGGAGTTGGAGAAAGGTCAAGGTCGGGACTGGTGGTAAACAAGAATGGTCAGTTCCAAGCAAGAGATCAGGTCCAGACAGCAGGAAATCATGGTCAGGTCCAGGCAGCAGGTTTAATCCTGAAGTCAGGCCAAGGGTGGATGAGAACACATGGAAAACATTGCTCGAGACAGGCAATACAAGTCAGGATGAAGACTCAGGAATGTAGGACAGGAACTCAAAGGCAACACTCACTGATAAGTTAGGAGACCAATTGCTGAGGTGAGGTAGTACTGCGAGGCCCTTGCTTTAGAAGGATGGTCAGCCTGACATCATCAGAGGGTGCCACTCAGCGTTAACCACCATGGGGGCTTATGTAAAGTGTGCATATGTGCACATGTATGCCTTAGGGACAGTGGCAGCTGGTGGCATCTTGGGCCGCACTGGGCAACGTTCAGAGCAGAAGGCCATGTGCTGTGTATAGAATGGGTCTGGCCATGTTGGTGGTAAATGAGGCAGCTCACAGGGCCCTCCCATGAGCTGCTGAATGTAACAGATACTTTTAGGAACTAGCTAATTTTATTGAAAATACAGCTGCACTCTGAAATGAACATTTTATATACTCAAGATAATACACAAATAGTAATACTTTGAATGGCAAACAAAGAAAAACTGATTGGCATAGGCCTTCCAGTATGAATAGGAAAGGCTGGTCATAGCTAATAGTTAGTTATTCATCATAGCAGCTCAAGTAGTAGTGCTAAAAGCTCTAACACAAAGAAATGCATTATGGTTTCATAAAAATAGAACTCAGAACTCATCTAATTTTCTGTAATTGAACAATGAGACTAAAGATTTGTTAAAGAAACAAGATGTTGGAGCCCTTTCATCATATCACTTTTAAGTTCTCACAAAAGTATTGTATAGATGTTAAAATAAATATTATTCTAATTGGTCCATTATAAATATTCTTAGGTAGTGAAAGAGGTAGTATATGTTGTTCAACATAGTCGAAAGAGCACAGTTCTTTACTTATCACATATTGAGCTAGAAATTCTTTGTGCAGTGATAGCAAGAAGAAAATCATCAATTTTAATAGCCAGATTGACTAATACCAGCTTCAGACAGAGTTTTTCCAACTTATGTCCATGTCGTTGTGAGATATTAGGCCAGTTTTTGTTTTTATACTGCTATTCCAATGCATTCTGCATGATGAAATAGTATTGGGGTGAGATTTGGAAAATCAATACTGGACTATTATTTCTGTTAGATTAAGTTGCAACTAAAAAACTTAATGATGTAGCTCACTGGTGTCCAAAAACACAGATCAAACTAAAAGCTTCAAAAGATGCCGACGGTCAAAGCTGCCAACAACTACCGCACATCACAGTCTCTAAGGCTCTAAGGGACTGGGTGCACATCAGAAATACATGCTGTTGAAGAAGCTATTCCTGGAGCACTCACTGGTAGAATTATTTTCTTCTCCATCTGTGATATCATATTATCTTATTTGTGATGGACTGAATAAGTCATTTTTAATTGCTATAATGTCATTGGTGACTCCTGTGGATATTCGTTATCCAGCTACCTAGAAATACAAACTCGTATTTGTCTTACCTAAACATAGTCATAAGCACATCTGTTATTAGGGTTAACAATCACAAAAGAGAATTATTAATCTATCCTAAATTATCTAAATCCATAGCCTTTCCTTATCAAAATATATCTTCTCATCTAATATAATCAATCATTTTTTTCTGCAAGCTGACCACGGCAATATATAAGCACATAAAGGCCATCTAATGGACAACTTATCAGGCTACCTTTACTTATCCTTTAGCCGATAAATTATCAGGAATATTCAGCAGGAGAAACGTCCCACTGAATATACTCGATTAAGATTATCCGGGTAATGTTTTCCTAATAACTTTCACACCTAACCTGCTGTGTTTATGAAAGCAATGCTGGAAACTGCCTGGAGTGGTATGATTGTTGCACAATCCTGGCAGCTCAGAGAAATTCAGGGGGAAACATGGTAATGAAGATGAGGCTTAGAGGAAGATATATTTTGATAAAGCACAATGGGGGGGGCGGAGGAAATGAGTGGCTCAGGCTGATAGGCCTACAACTATATCACCCTCCTTTGAGGGGAGGGGAAATCAGGCACAATACCATAAATTATTTTTAGGCATTTAGGGCCTCATTTTCCGGTATCGCATGCGATACCAAAAAGGGGTGTTACCTTATGCTAATAAGCATGTGTATCGCAAATTGCGATAACAGCTATGCAACACGCTCTTAGCGCAAGTTGCGCTATTAACCCAATTTGGGCACATCAGCTCACTACTGCCACCTCTGGTGGTTCTACTTCCTGTCTAATAAAGAACTATCTGTGTTTGTCTCCATACTCCAGCCTAGCCGGTAGTCCCTCTCAGGACATCCTCCTGGGGGCGCTGTCATCTGCCATCGGCCCAGGGATTCACCAATTAACATTAAGTATTTATTCCTTACACTACTAGAGCAGTATTATACAGACTGCCACTCTGTGGGAGGCCACCCCACCACAGATCATTAACTCCACCTACTGAGTATTACAATTGTTAAGCTCCTCTCCTTTGGCAGAGTGATCCATAGCTGGTTGCCAACTCTCTAGCAGACTTATAACAGATTGCCAACTCCTCCCCTTGGCGGGGTGATTTATTACAGATCGCTAACTCCTCCCTCTCCTGGAGGAGATTGATAACAGATTGCTAACTCTGCCCCTCCGGGGAGCAGATTTACAACAGATTGCTAACTCCTAGCAGCAGATTGATAACACGTACGAACAGAACAGTGGTCTTTTGTAAAGATTTGATGATCTACGGAGAGAGGAAACTCACCCAAAGATGAGATTTGTGCAATGTTCTCTCCACCTAGCTTGATGTTACCCAGGTAGAGAGTCCATCAGCTAGGTGGAGAGAACCTTGCACAAATATCATCTTGGAGTGAGTTTTTTCACTCCGAAGTTCATCAAATCTTCACAAGAGACCACTGTTCTGTTTGTACGTCTCACGTTGAATGTCAAAGTGGCCCCTAACCCCCTACACTAATACCTATAGGGATACAAATACCTATCTAGGGAGAGGACATTACGGCTAGTCTCTCTCTCTTTCTCTCTCTCTCTCAGACCATTAACAATGGTCCCCCAGTGGTTGTATGCAGGAAATACAACAGGTATAGCACTTATCGCAAAGTCTGAAAATGTTATTGCAATTCTAGCTAACTTAGCTCTTTGCACAGGTAATTAGCGCAAATTGTGATAAACTGTATATTAGCATAAAACACGCCTCTTTTGCTATCGCATGCGATACTTATCGCATTTTGATAAATCCAGGCCTAAGTTATCTAAGTTAATTCTGACCCAGAATACTTCTAATTTATTAGGATAAAATGTATCTGGTTAATGACTCATCTTATCGGGTTAAAGGGACCAGATATTCGAACCTCAGGATTTATCTAGCTAACTCAAAGGCTATCTGGACAAACCCCTTTGACTTTCAAGCTAATAATAGAATCATCAGTAACATTAAATATTAAAGAAATAAATAAAAAACACCTCTTGCTAACATCTTAAATAGACAAAACAAAAATATCCCATAATAGCAGACAAATAATAATACCACACAAAATAAGATATAAACTAGTTTGCCTTGGCAGGTAGATTTCATTTGTATATAATAGTTTATTTTGCAATCTGAATGTTGGACTATAACAGTTTTGTACTTATTGCACAGTAGGTTCAGTAATAATAAATGTTTAGATAATTTGCAATGCCTGAGAATTTCCATTCTGAAAGTAAAATATCAATGTGATTTTAAAATATTGAATGGGGGAGGGGACAAGGATTGAAGAAAATATAACAAGCTTTATGAGTCTTGAAAGTGTTCTATATTCATCTGACATAGGAAAGTCTTAGCTAAATTTAAGTAACTCCTCCTTAATATTTAAGTCTGGTATGAATAGGCACATACACTTATTTGTACTCTTTAGGGCAGGAACCCAGGCTAACTCTCCAATGTCCCTTCCTCTTTTGACTGTGGGATGAAAGGAGTCCTCTCGGTTCTGTTGCGCTTGCTGGCCATGGGGCCCTGCAACTGGCCACGCTCACCTTTCATTGCTGTGTTCCCCCCCACAGCACTCAGGAGCTGCCGCCAACCCACAGCGCATGCAGCTGGTTCCTAAGCCGCCACTGCTGCTCCACCTCTTCTTCATGGCTTGAAGCCGCCGTTGCCGCTGTCGACTACCTGCATCCGCCAGCAGTCCCTTGGGCCTGTACGCGCGCCTCCCTCCTCATTTTAAAGGGGCCATGGTGGGAAAACCTCCACAGTCCTCCCTGGCCCTGCCCTTTCTCCTGGCTTCTGCAACAGGTCAAACTCCGTGCGAATAGCTGGTTTCTCGATTCCATGTTCCTGACTCCATGCTCCTGCCTGTTGTCTCATCTTCCTTGGATTGACGCTTGGCTCTGACCTTGGACCTCCTCCTGGACTTGCTTGATCGCCACCTGCCCTGACCTTGGTACCTTTCCTGGATTTGGTTGATTGCTGCCTGCCTTGACCCTTGGCTCGCCTGCAAATTCTATTGCTGGCTGCCCGCTAGGTTCCCCAAGTGGACAGGGTGTCCTTTGAGTGGGCAGGAGCACCCCTTCCACTGACAAAAATACTCTATTTCTGTCCCTGCACAAAAAGATAAATCTCTATCTCTCCCCAAAGTTGATTGAAGCAATGGATGGATGGCTTCACTGTTTGTTAGGCTTTGCTTTTTACTCATCATTAGCTGAGTCAAGCCTTCTTTGTTCTTATGCAGTCCTTGTTCTTTCCTTTGAATCCTTGATGGGAGGAATCCCTTGGAAAAGGATTCTCAATGCTCCCAGCAGGAAGGAAGGGCAGTCAGAACTTCCAACCTGGATCTTGAAATTAGGTTTACAAAACTGAAGATAACTCCTGGGTGACTCAAGGCAGGTCGCTGGCACCCCCAATCCAGGATTCCCCATTCCCTAGGCCCACGAACTAAACAGCAAGATCCCTATATTTAAAAGATAAAAGTTCAGAAAATGCATTCAGAGGGATAACTCCCACCAGACAGGGCAGAAACCCTCCTGTCCTTGACCAGGGCCATCAGACAGGTCTTGCTTGGCTAAAACTGGCTGGGCCTGTAAAACATCAAAATCTAAATCCCTCTCTGCTTCTTGTACTGACTGAGTACTAACTCAAAGAACTGCCTCCTAAGCTGTAGCAAGAGTGCAGTTATACGCTGTTACAAATGGGTTGGCCATTCCAGACCCTGCAGAAAGAGGGGCTGTATTTGAATAGTTCCTCCCTTTATCCATCCTACTCTAGCTAATTGACACTGCACTAACCCAGGGCTTATTGGTAACCTGAGAAGTGCCCGGGTTACACAGACAAAACATTTTTCTAGAAAAATTCTATGCACTTAACCCTTTCTCTGTTCCTGTAAACTCCAGGAGTGCAAATGCTTGAAAAACATGAAACTTCTCTGTCTCTGACACATACACCTTATACATATATATTTAATTTCACTCATATTTCCTAAAAAGGAGTGAGCCTGAAATGGGAATGGAGAACAGGACTTTCATATTTGACACCACAAGTACTGTGCCATGACTCCCTATTTGTCCATTAAACTGTTGCATTGGAGCATTCCATAGATAATCATGATATTTCTTCAAAAGGGTTTCAGTAAAGAAGAAATATAGGTTCCAAATTGTAGTTCAGTATTGCATTTGTTGTTGGTATGATTATGCACAGTTGTTCCAAAACATAAAGGAATGCATTTGGTATGGACTAAGATTTACTCAAAATCTTCCACGGGACGGTGTTTCCAAGTATCTTTGCTTTTTGATAAAATCAAATAATTGCTGAATCCTTTGGAGTTTGAAGCTCCAAAAAGAATCAAACACAGATTTTACATATAAACCAAAGTGCAATCAGTCTTCTATTCTGCTCACCAAAGCACTGTAACAAATCCGAGCAAAGTCACAGACAGTTCCAACAACCAGTCACAAAATGTCCAGCACTGTACAGCCTGCTGCTCTCTGTGAGTGTCCACATGTGAAAATTATATCACCTTATCAGACTTTTCGGACTACAAGGGCTTTGATGAAAGATCATCTCTTTTTTTGGCCATGATATTCCTGAGGAACACTGCTGTAAAAACAGGAAAACCTGCTGCAGATAACCTTTCATCAGATGTAGTTCCGCGAATAAATAAGCCTGGTAAACCCATGACGATATTCAGAATGGAAAGTCATGCCCATGAAAACACAGGCTTGAACTCTGTGCAGCCTTTTATTACACTCTATCTATGAGGTTCAGCCCATGGAGACTCCAAAATACTGAAGGGGAAAAAAACCTGAAAGAATTAATGTTTTATCGTGTCACAAAATAATGCAATCCTACTTTCCAAAAATGACAGATGGGAAATTCAGTCAAAGGAATTTAATACTTCTAACCACCAGGGTAAATTCCATATCATCTCTTTCAACAAAGCCTCAGCGCAAGATGCTTCTTAATGTGTACATGGATTCAGCCTTAGAATTTGAAATCCCAGCTAGCAAAGGGCTGTCAGTGCTCAAACACTGGTGCCCAGATCTCATCTTTCTTACAGGGGCCTGAGAAATGAGCTTGTCAAGTCTTTTGGTCATTTTTGAAAGAAGCGGTTACCAGGTGTTTTCAGAACAGCACCTTCCACTGAAGTAACCAGATATGTTAGCACACTTTTAGATCCACGGAGAGATCATTTCTCCTTGTCATCTTCACTGATAAAATTCCCAGTCCTGGAACAAATCTCTCTACAGCTGCCTCCTCTCTCCCGACTGCTTCTGACAAATTTTAGATGATTTTAAAGAGAAGCCTTTGGAAAATAATAATATACCAACTATACATATTTCAAAACACTAGGAGAAGCTTTTTCATTTTTTTTATATTACTAAAAAAAAATACCTAAAGTATACTGGGCTCATCACAATGCAGAGATGAATGAATTAGAACAAGCTTAAAGCTTATAAACAGTAATATCATTGTCAAAGCTTAAACTCTTGTTAATGCACCATTCATTTGTATCTCATAAGCACTGTGGAAGAATATATGACAATTTATGATTCCTCCTCGCAAGTTACGCCTGCCTCTGGCAGGCGTAACTTGCGAGCGCTGGCCGGCTGCTGGCTCGCGATCCCCCAGCACAGCCGATGTGCCGAAGGCCTCGGTCCCGCCCCCGCCCCGCCCCTTTCACAAAGCCCCGGGACATACGCGCATCCCGGGGCTTTGCGCACGTCGCCAGGCCTATGCAAAATAGGCTTGGCGCGCGTAACCCTTTTAAAATCCGCCCCATTATTTTTCTTGTATTAATGGCCCATTTGAATGATGTGCAAATGGATTTTGATAGGTTTTTTTATGTCAAAGTTAGTGTGAAAATGCTGACTTTCATGCAAAAAATGTAAAAAAAAAATAAAATAAAATAAAATAAACAATCTTAAGTATAACAAAGGTGTAATTAAGTTTCTCACAAAAATGTTATGGGGTAGATTTTCGAAAGTGCACACGCACATCCATGTGGATGTGCTTCTCGGCATGTACACATGGATGCGCCGATTTTCCAACATGCGCACGTGTTAGAAAATCCGTGGGCCACGCACATGCACGCCAGATTTTATAATCCACGCGCATATGTGCGAGCGCACGGGCAAAGGGGGCAGGATTTTTGCAATTCCCACATGGCGACGCATTCCGGCCTTCTTCAGTTCCCTCCCAGTCCTCTCCAATTAAGATGCAGTCTGGGAGGGAACTTCCCTACCCCCACTTCCTAACCTCCCTTCCTCTTCCCTTCTCCTCCCCACCCCCTAAACTCTACTTTTTTCTTTTGCACAACTTACTTCAACTCATGAGCGGAAGTAAGTTGCGCGTGCCGGCATCTGGGTCTTCGGGACAGGGAACAATGGTGCTGTCCCAGCACGCCCCCACCCAGAACACGACCCCCAGCCCACGTCTTTGAAGAGGCCCGGCACTTATTCACGTACTGGCTTCTAGGCGCGTGGCCGGGCCTCTTCGAAAATTTGCCTGGCATGTACAAGGCCCGGCCACGTGCGTAAAGGCCGGAATTTGAACATGTAGGGCTTTGAAAATCCGGCCGTTTGTTTCCTACAGCTTAGCTTGTGCAGTTTGACTATGTGAACACAGGTAATGATCTGCTGTATGTAATCATGCCACTTATTATCAATTTTACATGGGTTTTCTGGCAATTTTTGCAGATACAAAGAGGCACACATGAAATATGCTGACTATGCACATAGTCACATAAATGCATGTTATCTGAGTATTTTGCACATTTCCAAAATTAGTGAATCAGACCTGTAAATTGTAACAAACCCTTCTACCTCTGGCATCATCTGCACCCCTCATTCCCTGAATGCAGTAGCATCCTATTGAAATTCAGATTCCACTTTTGCTCAAGGACTCTCACTTTGAAAACAATTCTCACCTTGTCTAGTAGTTCTCTCTTCATTACCTCCTGTATTTGGGAGCTGAATGTGAAAACCAAATGTTTATGAGAGGTGAATGAATGGAGAAGAAACAATAGCTGAAGCCTTGATGACTCTGTTACTGCTCAATGTTTCCTTCCTATTAACAAGTTATCTGTTCTTTTTGAGGATGCACAGCACATTAGGCATACAAAGGGGAATCAACTTGGTTGCCTTTATAGAACCTGTCTGGAAGAATATCTATTAAGCACACACTTATACCCAGAGTTCCCATTTTCTGCAGCAGCTCAGAGGTAGAAAAGTCTGCAGAAAGGTTTATGATATTCTGTAGCACATTCACATAGACTTCAGTGTTAAATAATGAAACAGTTTTTACTTTACAAAATAAAGTCAGTTTTGGATATTATTACTGTGTCTGGATAATTTTGGTTTTATTGTTTTAGGGGTCATTTTCTAACGGTATCGCATAGCGATAAGAGGCTATCGCACGCGATAGCTTGCCAGGGGTGGAGTCAGGGCAGAGTCAGGGTGGCGAGGGGAGGAGTTGGGGCAGCAAGGAGGTGGACGTGGTGCTATCTTCGCTGGCGGCGATAAGGTAAGGACAGATATCGTCGCCGGTAGTACGCCCAATAGCGCCACCTTTCATGGTGGCGCTATTGGGTGCAAAAGCCGGCAGCCATCACACCACAGTGGTGTGATGGCTGCCGGATTTCGCAAACCCGCCCCCCCACCCTCCCATTTTCACTGGATTCACCATTCTGCGGTAGAATGGTGAATCCAGGCCTTAGTTTACTGCTGGGAAATGACTGGTGCATGGAAGAAAGGAAAGGTGATCAGCATTCTAATGGGGATGAAGGAGGAGAGATGGGGGAGCGAGGAGATGATTGGAAAGGGAGAAATGAGATATGACTTGAGATGAAGGGAGAGGAGGATTGCGGAGAGGAGAGGGGAAGGATGAATCTTATATAGGAAAGAGGGAGAGAGAAAAAGATTGGAGATAAGAGCAGAGCAATGAGGCACAATTAGAAATGATGGGAGGAAGAATCAGAGATGGGGAGAGGAGAGGGAAAGGGAAAGAGGATCGTGAATGGAGGAAAGGAAAGATTATCGCTCTCAAATACACACTCTGCTGCTGCCTTTCCTCTCATGCTTATCCTCATTTCTTTTCTCACACACACAGTCCTCACCTGTCCCTATTCCCTTTTTGACACTCCTCACCACCCATAGAATTTCACCATCCTCCCACTAATTTTCACCCTCCTCTCACCCACTGTCATTTCTCATCCTTCTCCCCACTTCATTAATTCTCACTATTCTCTCCCTGTGCTGATTATCTGGCAGTAGAATATTGGGTATCTACAAAATTTGAAGAACCATATACAGTTTACCATCGCAGGTTTCGGATATTTGGGCTCGAAGTTTGAAGTTCAAGTTATTTATTTATTTAGAAATTTTTTTTTACCGACATTCTTGATACAATATCAAATCAAATTGGTTTCCAATATAACAAAAACAGTCGCGGTTGAGGCGTTACATAGAACAAGGTATCAGAACTATAGAACTTATAATATTATATTATTATATTATATTATATAGGGATAAATGAATCATTGAACATCGTTAATAGGTGTAATAAACAAGTAAACAATAAACAATATATGGTAAAAATAAAGTCGCAAAAACTATAAGGCGCAGCGAACTATGTTAGTGGGAGTGGCTTTGAATTAAAGTATCTGATAGGGTATCTTTCGTAGCATATTGATTATCTTAATCTGGCGTAATTGGCGTAAGCGGGTCCTAATTAAAAGCAAAGATAAGTGGTTTCACTGATATTGAGAAGAATACTGTAAAAATTGTTGATGGACACTCACTTAAGTTTATTCACAAATTCACAAATTCACATTAAACACCATATTCACTAAAGAGCATAAAGCTCTCTGTGGACATTGCATTAAAGGTGGTCTGTACTGTGGCCGGTAATGCACGGATGTTACCAGCAGCGGCAACACATCTGTTTCTGGTTGAGGTAATGCCAGCCCAATCCCCCCTGGTGAATAAAAGGGCCACTATGGTCTGATGCCTCCTCCTGCCCAAGATCAAAGCAGGGGCTGTATGCCCAAATTGAACTTTTAACTGATGATTATGCATAAGGCCGAGTCTTAAAGTGTTGTACCAAACAATGAAGACTAATATGACGGTCATATATTCTGCTCTCCATCTTTAGTAGTTAACATTTATGTGTCTTATAAATTAACGGTATATTTTTGGGATTGAGTTGGTTTATTATATTAAGAAGAATAATGAACACATTGGTGCCTCAGGCCATGCTCCTGCAGCTGCTGGGGGTCCAACCTACAGTTTGTGCTGCGTGGGACACCATACTTCTGCGATTCAAACACCAGCTTAGTTTTCGGGTTGCAGAAGATGAGAAGGATATGGCCTGAAACTCTGCTGCTCTCCATCTCTTACTGCTAACTCAATCAAGGCACAGGATAGAACATAAGAACATAAGAAATTGCCATGCTGGGTCAGACCAAGGGTCCATCAAGCCCAGCATCCTGTTTCCAACAGAGGCCAAACCAGGCCACAAGAACCTGGCAATTACCCAAACACTAAGAAGATCCCATGCCTCTGATGCAATTAATAGCAGTGGCTATTCCCTAAGTAAACTTGGTTAATACCCATTAATGGACTTCTCCTCCAAGAACTTATCCAAACCTTTTTTGAACCCAGCTACACTAACTGCACTAACCACATCCTCTGGCAACACATTCCAGAGCTATATTGTGTGTTGAGTGAAAAAGAATTTTCTCTGATTAGTCTTAAATATGCTACTTTCTAACTTCATGTAATGCCCCCTAGTTCTTCTATTATTCGAAAGTGTAAATAACCGAGTCACATATACTCGTTCAAGACCTCTCATGATCTTAAAGACATCTATCATACCCCCCCCCCCCTCAGCCTTCTCTTCTCAAGTTGATCAGCCCTAACCTCTTCAGCCTTTCCTCATAGGGGAGCTGTTCCATCCCCTTTATCATTTTGGTTGCCCTTCTCTGTACCTTCTCTATCACAACTATATCCTTTTTGAGATGCGGCGACCAGAATTGTACACAGTATTCAAGGTGCGGTCTCTCCATGGAGCGATATAGAGGTATTATGACATTTTCCGTTCTATTAACCATTCCCTTCCTAATAATTCCTAACATTCTGTTTGCTTTTTTGACTGCTGCAGCACACTGAGCCGACGATTTTAAAGTATTATCCACTATAATGCCTAGATCTTTTTCCTGAGTGGTAGCTCCTAATATGGAACCTAACATTGTGTAACTACAGCAAGGGTTATTTTTCCCTATATGCAACACCTTGCACTTGTCCACATTAAATTTAATCTGCCATTTGGATGCCCAATCTTCCAGTCTTGCAAGGTCCTCCTGTAATGTATCAGAGTCTGCTTGTTATTTAACTACTCTGAATAATTTTGTATCATCCGCAAATTTGATAACCTCATTCGTCGTATTCCTTTCCAGATCATTTATATATATATTGAAAAGCACCGGTCCAAGTGCAGATCCCTGAGACACTCCACTGTTTACCCTTTTCCACTGAGAAATTGACCATTTAATCCTACTCTCTGTTTCCTGTTTTTTAACCAGTTTGTAATCCACGAAAGGATATCTCCTCCAATCCCATGACTGTTTAGTTTTCATAGAAGCCTCTCATGAGGGACTTTGTCAAACGCCTTCTGAAAATCCAAATACACTACATCTACTGGTTCACCTTTATCCACATGTTTATCAACCCCTTCAAAAAAAAAGAAGCAGATTTGTTAGGGAAGACTTCCCTTGGGTAAATCCATGTTGACTGTGTTCCATTAAATCATATATTTCTATATGCTCTATGATTTTGATCTTGAGAATGGTTTCCACTATTTTTCCCGGCACTGAAGTCAGGCTCACTGGTTGTTGGTATTTGTGATAGTTGTGGGTGAATCCTTGGGCCGGTGGCAGATGACCATGCCCCCTCGAGGAGGGGAAAAAATCCCGAGAGGGACCACCGGTCAGGCTCAGAGTTTGGAAACAGACACACACACCAGTTCTTTTATTAAACAGTATATTGAGCCACTAGAGGTAGCAGTAGTGAGCTGTAAGTGCCCGGCTGGGCTGTAGTCCCGCAGATACTGGAACAGCGATCCTAGGATGGCTGAGCTGAAGAGAAACTAAATATAGTGAGTAGGAAGGGTATGCAGATTTCTAGAACAGAACCTTGATGGTAACTCTCACACAATAGTCTCATAGAAGCAGCCCAGGTGCTGGAATGAGTTAGGCCCTAGAGGAGCTAGTACCTGGTTCCAGAGAAAGCTCTGAGAGAGATAGGACTCACTGGTGTTGTAGGCAGTGAAGACTTCCAGGCAGAAGAGGTATTCAGCGACAAGTCCAGGAACATAGGCCCTCGAGGAGCGAGTACCGATTTCAGACTGACCTGAAAAACAAAGAGAGGGAGCGAGGCCCCTGAGGAGCGGGTACCTTTGAAAGTCCGAGGAAGCAGAGTAGAGTAGAATGAATCCAATCATTGTCCTTGCTAACACGAACAGTTAGCGATTTCTGAGACCTTAAATATCCGGAGCGTATGATGACATCTCAGGGGGACGCCCCTGAGGTTCGCGCCACTGCTAGTACTTAGGTTGGGGCCGTGCCGCACGCGCCCTTAGGCTCTTGAGAATCATGGTGGAGTGCAGCATCAAGCCGCTCCAGGGACGCCGGAGGAAGATGGCAGAATGACACCGTGGCAGTCAACCTTCCACTTGAGCAAGAAGGAGTCGCCGAGGAAATCTATACTTACCAATCCTCTTTAACCACCGTTAAATTAATCTTCACTCAGTTAATGGAAGGGTTTGAGATTCCGGCACGCGCTTCCGGTCCTCCTCTACTGCAAAGGCTGTGGGGCCTCTGGAAGCTGGGGCTGTGGAAGTCAATCCCTGGATCGCTTGCAGTGACCTCTGCACTCCTCTCCCGGGGGATGCAGGGAGCAGTATGCAGATGAGCCTTCTGGTCCTCCTCTACTGCAAAGGCTGTGGGGCATCTGGAAGCTGGGGCTGTGGAAGTCAATCCCTGGATCGCTTGCAGTGACCTCTGCACTCCTCTCTCGGGGGATGCAGGGAGCAGTATGCAGATGATCCTTCTGGTCCTCCTCTACTGCAAAGGGTGCGGGGCCTCTGGAAGCTGGGGCTGTGGAAGTCAATCCCTGGATCGCTTGCAGTGACCTCTGCACTCCTCTCTCGGGGGATGCAGGGAGCAGTATGCAGATGATCCTTCTGGTCCTCCTCTACTGCAAAGGGTGCGGGGCCTCTGGAAGCTGGGGCTGTGGAAGTCAATCCCTGGATCGCTTGCGGTGACTTCTGGACTCCTCTCCCGGGGGATGCTGGGAGCAGTATGCAGATGAGCCTTCCGGTCCTCCTCTACTGCTTACACTGGTTGCCAGTTCAATGGCGGATCAAGTTTAAAGATCTTGTGCTAACTTTTAAAGATTTAAATAGGGGTAAAAGGGGACGAGTAAGGTAATATACCTTGCTCCCATGCCTTATCAATTGCTTCCATCCAGACCAGGACCCTTGTTTCCAGCAATTTTTCTGGAGACTGTGCAATTCCTCAGCAAGGGACACATTTTTCAGCCCTTATCACAGCATCATGGGACAACAAGGCCTCTGCTTATAGCCACCATTTATAAAGAATAACAGGATATATTATATCACTAAAACCACCATCACTATTGCTGCTAATTGCCATTTTAGCAATTGTAGGAGAAAGGATAATTATTTGAATGGACTTAAATCTTTCATGACCTAGAAGTAGTGCCTTCTGAACAGAGCGGGCCATATTTGTGAGGCAATATTTTTCATATTTCAATGCTTCCCATAATGTATGCTTTCTAATTAAATGATTTCTAGTAGGACTAGTCTGAGCAATAAAAAAGAAGGGTGAAGAAACGATGTAGCAGAATGGGAGGCAAAGTGAATATTTCATGAAATTTCCACAGTGTTGCAAAATAAATGAATAAATAACAGCTGAAATCTATCAGAGATGTAGTGTTTGAATAGGAAATTGGTAGGCTCATCCTGGGAATTGGAGAGGCCTTTGACATCTCAGACATGAGCCCATTTCTATCTGCCTGTTTGCTTTATTATAAATGAAGGGAAAAGAAATGCTGTTTGTCTAGTTGTCAAATGAAATGATCTCTCAGTTACAGGTTTCACCGAACAAATTACTACAGACATAAAATATTGCACATCCATTGACAAGAACATGTCAATGCTAGTGGCGTCCACTCAAATGATGACCTGTTAAAGAAATATAATATATCTGTTCAAAGATTACAATTTTGGTATACTAAGTCATACATGCTATGATGTTCTTTGAAAATTAAGTCATAGAAGAGTTAAAATATGCAACTCCAGTACACCAAAAAGCAAATGTAGAAAGTGAAAATCAATTTCTTAAAAATGAAAAGACTTTATATTTATTTTAGAAAACTGTAATCTGCTCTATCGCCCATTCTAGGCAGGGAACAACCATATAAAAATAATAAACAAATATACAAATGAAAATAAACGATTTAAAATCTATAGCACAGATATTCATAACAAAAACAGTAAAAATCATAGACTTGTAATATCCTTTAACATTAATCCAATAAACTGCAGAGCAAATTTAAGCAATTACAAAAGCCAATCACATCACTTCCAGCTGATAGAGATCTCATAAGATACATTTTTGTCTCAAATGCCTTTAAGAAAAGTAAATATGGCTGCCTAATCAGCTTTTAGATCCTGTGGTAGAGAGATCCAGAGGAGGGGTCTAGTTATAGAAAACATTCTTGAGTATGACTCACCAAGCCCAAGCAATCTGGCTGGTGGAATGTATAAAAAAAAAACCAACTGGAAGATCTTAAACTTCTAGAAGGCTTTTAAATCTATAATTCTGAATTAAAACATATTGGAGCATCTCCATTTAAATCTTTAAAAGATAGCACAAGATCTTTAAACTTGATCCGCCACTGAACTGGCAACCAGTGTAAGCAACATAAAATTTGGAAAATATGATTGCTACTATGACCATCAGTGATGATATGGGCTGCCACATTTTGAATGGTCTTTAATGCCTTAATCAAAGTCTTTGGTAAACCCAAGTATAAAGAGTAGTACCAAACAAATATGAAAACCTGCATAACTGTTCTAAGATCAAAAATGACACAAGATGAGTCTAACTAGTTTATCAAGGCATGAACTTTCGAGGACTGAGTCCACTTCATCAGATGCATGAAGTGAAGTATAGAGGTAGGTAAAATATGGGGTGGGGAGGGGCGAAAAATGCAGAACAAAGAGAAGGCAGTATGTAGAAGCAAAGTGATAATAGCATTATAATCCAGACTACTGACAACTGAGGTAAGTGTAAAAAGACAGAATGGCGCCGGCCGTAGACAACACGATCCGACTGCAGGAGGTCGTTCCGGACCCCCGCTGGACTTTTGGCAAGTCTTGTGGGGGTCAGGAGGCCCCCCCAAGCTGGCCAAAAGTCCCTGGGGGTCCAGCGGGGGTCCGGGAGCGATCTCCTGCCGTGAATCATTTTTTCATACGGAAAAAACCAAAGGTAGCACCGGCGCCATTTCTACAAGCACCGGAGGTCCGAGAGTGGAAGATCACAGCGGGACCCTTCCTCTTGTAAAATTACAAGTTCAAGTGTATGACCATATTTATGAATAGGTGAATACTACAAATACTACAAAGTCAATATTCAAACAGTATATCCAGCTAACTTTTAGAGTTAGCAGGACAAATCCAGAGGTCTGAAATGTTTCCCCTGTTGCCCAGCTAAATTTTGTCTAGTCAAAGTGTTGTCCATCAAAATTTACCCAGGTAAGAGAGGCAGAGCAGGGAGTATTCCTGGGGCATGGTTCATTTTGTCCATGTAGCATGGATATTCAGTGCACCTGGACATAGTTAACCAGGTAACTCTACTGTGACATAATGCTGCACTAACTGGGCAGACTAGATGAACCATTTTGGTCTTTTTCTGCCGTCATTGCTATGTTACTAACATTACCTCGCTAACTTTATCTGAGTATATTCAGCAGTACTTTTACCTGGATAAATGCCACTGAATGTCCAGGTAAAATTAAGTGGATACATTTATCCAGGTAAATTATCCACTCACCAGTTTATGAGTATGGGCTTCAATGATTTTTGATCCATTGTTAAGGGCTTTCAGATAGGTGATATACCATCTCCGTGTCTAATCTATAGTGGAACTACACTGAGAACAGTTTGATTCCATAAACTGCTTAATCAAGTTGACTTAGGGATTAGCCATTGCTTATTAACGGCATTAGTAGCATGGGATCTATCTAATGTTTGGGTACCTTCCAGGTACTTGCATCCTGGATTGGCCACTGTTGGAAACATGTTGCTGGGCTTCATGGACCCTCGATTTGACCCAATATGGCAACTTTTTGTGTTCTTAAATTCTTATGAGGTACCGTGGGATTGCTAATGGGGAAAGGAAAAGAACAGCATCTATGGCATGCACCAAGACCCAAACAATGCAATAAATAACTTTTTATTATCATATCATTTCCTCCTTGGAGGGTATATAGCACTAGTGCTTTTCATCTCCACAGTCGGTCATTTTGCAGTGCCTCTGTGAAAGACTACTCTGGTAGTACAGTGATTTTATTATATTGCTATACAAAACACTTACAGCTATGACATACTTCCAGTTCCTCTCTGGCCACCCAGTTGCTCTCTGGCTTGCATGCCAGCATTTTAAAAAAAAATCCTTAGAAAGAGATATGGAAAAGATATATCTTTATCTCCTATGAACATTTATTTAAGATTATTGAATTACTCCATATCATCAAGAACAGAGCCAGCCTTGGTTTTGTCTCATTCTATGGTTAGACGTATAGCTTGACTTCCCATGGAAAATTACAGCAGATATGGACAACAATAGCTGATCTCATATGCCGAGAACCTCTGTGCTTATCCCATGCTTCCTTGAATTCTGTTACGACCTCTACTTGGAGTTTATTCCATATATCCAACACTCTTCTATAAAGAAACTTTCTTTTGTTATTCCTGTGTCTATCCCGTTTTAATCTTATATCATGAGATGTTCTAGAACTTTGTTTTTACTGGAAAATCTTTCCTTATTAGTTATTGCTTATACTTAGGGTTTCTAAGTTTTGGTTCAAAACAATAAACCCCAATAACATCCCCCCCCCCACACACACACATATTGACATGAAAATTGGATCCATCTGTTTAAACAAAAACATTATAATCTGACTTTCTTCGGCAGCCAGCCCCACTCCCGATATAGCCCACAAGGGCCAAATAGTTCAGCTATCCCTTCCCTAGGTGTGGACTTCTGGGACTGAAGCATGCAGAATCCCCCTCTTCCCTGCTACTCTAATGTGGTCTATTAATCCATCAATACCACTCACCCCTGCTGATCAGCCATGAAAATGGAGGAAAGAAGCAGCAATGCCTCAGGCATTGTCCTCTTCTGAGGCCTGTGACCCAACTGTCTCAGAAGAGGCACATTCTCTAGGGGTTTGCAGGGTAAAAAATGTATTTTGTTTTTCATTTTGTTTTGGTGGGGGGAGGGTCCCCACAAATTTCATTTTGTTTAATGTTTATTTCATTTTATTAATTAAAAAAAAAATGAAATACACATTAACCCTCCCCCTAAAAAAAGAAATGGGGCTTCCTGAGGCCTCCCATCCCTCTCTCCCACAAAAATGCTGGGGCCAGTATCTTCACTGGCCCACACGTACCCTGTCTGGAGGGGATTTGCTGCAAGGCCCAGGCCCAACCCAAACTATCAGCCTTATGTAAGCCTAAGCTATGGTAGGCTGCCCTGACCTTGGCCTAGGCCCTCAAAAAGCCCAGGCTTGAATGCCTGGTCCCGATACCGGGGTCTTGGCTGGATCCAAAGGCCTCAGCCTTGGCCCAGGCTCAGGCCCGATACCAGGATCTTGTCCAGAGGCTGGGTCCTGACACCTTGGCCTCAGCCAAGGCCAAGGCCCAGAGGCTGGGTTCCACTGCCTGGGCCTTGGCCTAGGCCATAGCCTTGGACCAGTCTTGATACTTGAGCCTGGACCAGAGGCCTGATCCTGACACCTGGGCCTTGAATCAGACCCAGGCCAGTTGCCAACGCCTGGACCAGAGGTCAGATCCTGACAACAAAGCCTCTCAGCCCAGGGTCAAGCCCAGGCCTGGAGGCCAGAGCCCAGGGCTCATAGGAGTCTTCATTTTTCCATACTTTGTTCAATCTTCTTTCTTTGAATGTTGCCATCTGCTGGAGATGCACTGGAATAAATTAACTCTAACGCATCCTCCTCAGTGGAGGATGTCATTTTGCTGTATGGCACTAAATTGGCACTACCATACAGCAAAATGTTGCCCTCCACTGAAGAGATGCACCGCATGGTAATGAACTCAACTATACCCTAATCAATGCAAATCAAATAATGCAGCTTGCCAAAAAATTTGTAAACTGCATTATTTGATTAGAAGTTAGCTTCTGGAGCTCTGTCTTAAAGGGGCTTCTTGCTCCTGAGAATGTCCCCCCCCCCCCCCCCAAAAAAAAAACAAACAAAAAACTAGTGGAAACCCGGGAAATCTGCAAAATCCCCTGTCCAACACCTGCAGCCACCCTTGCAGGTGGCCCTTGTTAAAAAAAATGTTTTGTATGATCTCACCAAGTCCCAAATCCTACCTCAACCCTTGACTCAAAATTTCTGGTCCCATGATGCTGGGGGGCTGGGACCTTCACCCCCAACTAGGCCCAACCCTCAAGCCCCCACTTTAGAAAAATATTGCCCTGGTGGTCTAATGTGTGCCCCACCCCCAGATCTCCCCTTACAGAAAAAGAGAAACCTGGTAATCGAGTGGTTCCCCCTTGCCTTGAAAAAGTACCCTGGTTGTCTACTGGGGGCCTAGAGAGCCCCTAGTCTCAGTCCTGGATGAATCAGGGCATCTGAGACAGGCTAGTCTGTCAGCTTTTGTCCCATTCCTTGCATAGACTAGGAATCCTGTTTTTCTATTCAATTTTTCATTTTACTTGACTGAGTCACCAAAGAATTAAGATATGGACAAGTTCATTAGCATCCAGTTGCACATTAATGAGCTTATTTAAATATTCACAGTATCAGGCCTGTAATAACATGAGATATTTGAAATATCTAATGTTATCCCTACTTTAGGCAATTTAGTAAACACCATGTTAATTTTATATGTGTCACCACAGCTGGGAATACTGTGTGTTCCCATTCAAGGCAACGTATGATGGCACCCCCCATTTCTTGGCTGCTATTTTTCCTTGAAAAGCTTTCTCAACTCCTCTTGTACATAAATCCATGGAGGTCTACTAGATCACTGCACACACATCTCTACTCAGACTCTAAGTGTATAATAGCTCCCTCCACCCATATGATTAAGCCCCAGCCCTGTTGGTGAAGCCCCACCCCCATATAACAACTATTTTCTCTCACCTCCTGAACTCTCCATCAGGCTTACCAGGAAATTTCTGGTGGTCTATTGGGTGCAGGAGTGATCCCAATTG
This sequence comes from Rhinatrema bivittatum, assembly GCF_901001135.1. Classification (NCBI taxonomy): domain Eukaryota; kingdom Metazoa; phylum Chordata; class Amphibia; order Gymnophiona; family Rhinatrematidae; genus Rhinatrema; species Rhinatrema bivittatum. The sequence goes on from NC_042620.1 coordinate 170,237,967, forward strand.
CTCCTGTCCCACTGGCACCATTTTTCAAAATGGTAGCCAGCTGACCCTAACCAATTCTTTGCCCCAAAAAAGGAGTGTGTTGGGTCAGCCACAGCCATTTTGAAAAATGGTGCCAGCAGGGCAGGAGCCACTTGAAGATCACTCCAGCCCCCACTAGACCCCCTGAATTTCCTGGTGAACCTGGGGTAGATCCAGGGGTTGGAGGGCTCCTTTCGTCATATAAGAACATAAGAAAATGCCATACTGGGTCAGACCAAGGGTCCATCAAGCCCAGCATCCTGTTTCCAACAGTGGCCAATCCAGGCCATAAGAACCTGGCAAGTACCCAAAAACTAAGTCTATTCCATGTTACCATTGCTAATGGCAGTGGTTATTCTCTAAGTGAACTTAATAGCAGGTAATGGACTTCTCCTCCAAGAACTTATCCAATCCTTTTTTAAACACAGCTATACTAACTGCACTAACCACATCCTCTGGCAACAAATTCCAGAGTTTAATTGTGCGTTGAGTAAAAAAGAACTTTCTCCGATTAGTTTTAAATGTGCCCCATGCTAACTTCATGGAGTGCCCCCTAGTCTTTCTACTATCCGAAAGAGTAAATAACCGATTCACATCTACCCATTCTAGACCTCTCATGATTTTAAACATCTCTATCATAACCCCCCTCAGCCATCTCTTCTCCAAGCTGAAAAGTCCTAACCTCTTTAGTCTTTCCTCATCGGGGAGCTGTTCCATTCCCCTTATCATTTTGGTAGCCCTTCTCTGTACCTTCTCCATCACAATTACCGTATTTTTCGCTCCATAAGACGCACCTAGGATTCAGAGGGGGAAAATTAAAAAAAAAAAAAAAAATTTGTGCTAAACCGGCTCTGCATCTGGGCGTCTTATGGAGCAAATTAGGGGAGTGCATAGCTTTTTTTTTTTTCTCCCCATTTTGTTTTCGGGTCTGGGGAGGGCCATTTCGGTCCACTCCCCAGATCAGAAAACGTTTCTTTCTCTGGGAACCCCATCCCAACCCTTTAAATTAACAACCCCCCCAAGACCTGCCGACTTAATTTACTGCAACCCCCCACCCTTCTGACCCCCCCAAGACCTGCCAAACGTCCGCGGGGGTCCAGGAGCGGTCCAGGAACGATCTCCTGGGTGTGGGGCCGTCGGCTGCCAGTAATCAAAATGGCGCCGACGGCCCTTTGCCCTCACTATGTCACTGAGACCAACCCGGTCCCAGTGACATAGTGAGGGCAAAGGGCCGTCGGCGCCATTTTGATTACTGGCAGCCGACGGCCCCACACCCAGGAGATCGTTCCCGGACCGCTCCTGGACCCCCGCGGACGTTTGGCAGGTCTTGGGGGGGGGGGGGTCAGGAAGGTGGGGGGTTGCGGTAAATTAAGTCGGCAGGTCGGGGGGGGGGTCAGGAGGGTTGCGGTAAATTAAGTCGGCAGGTCTTGGGGGAGTCAAGGGGGGGGGTTGTTAGATTTTTGTGTTGTTTTTTTTATATTCGCTCCATAAGACACACATACATTTTCCCCCCACTTTTGGGGGAAAAAAGTGCGTCTTATGGAGCGAAAAATATGGTATATCTTTTTTGAGATGTGGCAACCAGAATTGTACACAGTATTCAAGGTGTGGTCTCACCATGGATGATACAGAGGCATTATGACATTTTCCGTTACAGGGGTTCTATTTAAATTTAGGGCTTCCGTTACAGGGGTTCTATTTTACATTTAGGGCTCCAGTGGTAGTGCAGGGATGTATGGGGAGGTGCAGGGTTAGGGCCACTTATACCCCCAGGCAGTTTTGAACAAGATGGATTGGGATATTTTTATGGGCCTTGCGGCCCCTTTAAATGTTGTCCTGGGAGCATTGTCCAGTGCATTAAGCTAGCAGTGCTTCCACAGAAATAGTAGCTACACCTCTTGAAGTATAGTTAACTTTTCAGAAGTAGCATAGTGCATGAAAATATTTGATATGCTGTGCTACTCATTTGCATGGCAATAAGCTGGTTTGCATTTAAAGCAGCTCATTTGCATATCCTGCATTGCACCTGGTTTGAGGCCAGGATTTTCAAATGCACCAGGTTATTTCCACCTTTTGCTGTGCCAATGCTGTTTTGCTGTGTGCAAACGCATTAGCACAGCTTAGTAAATAGGCCTGAAAGGGGGCAAAAGGGTAAAACTGAAGAAAAAGAATGCTGCTAGCAGAGTTGTATTGTGAAACGTTATAAAATTGAAAGTTTGTGAAACTGTAGCAAGTTAAAGATTTTGAAAGTGCAAGATGGTCTGCCCTACAGACTAGGAAATTACATTAGTTGATAGAATGGAAGGCTCCATTTTGTATTTTATTCTTTCTTATATCATAAAAGGGTTAGATTCCCAGTGTCTTCATTTTCTTTGTTTAAATAAATGACACTTTTGAGCCACTGTGTGGGAATGAAACACATATGATAAGTACCCAGCAAATAAAAGCCTGGGACCAACAGTTGATGTACTCAAGATATCTCAAAATGATCACAATATTTATAAATTTGGAAAAGCAGTATTTTTTTCATTTCAAAAGTTTCAATTTAACTGACCCCTGAGTCTAAATCTAAAATGTTGCAAGCATTTTCAGAGAGATTTCTAAATCTCCTTCTTTGCATTTGGCACTGAGGTTAGACTTATTAGGCTAGCAACATTTAAAGCAATGTTTTTGTTATGGTTGAGTTTCTTTTTAAAATTGCAGTAAGAGAATCTAAACAGTTCACACACATCAGAGGCCTCAATGACTTGGCTGCAGTCTTCTGACATTTATTAGTTCGCATTATTGCCACAGATCCAACTCATTCTTTGAATTTGCACTGATTGCCTTTGAAAGGCCACTGCCTAGAATAGCAGGTACATTTCATTCCACTCTTTCATCTGGATGACCCGACAGATGCTTACAATTACTGTCCAATTTCAAAGCCCTTAGTTCTTTGCCAAAAATCTAGAATCATTAGTCACCAAATGACTAAGACATTATCTAGACTCTTTTTAATACACTAACTCCTTTGCAATCTGTCGTTAGAATCAGGGCATCTACTTCTGCCATTAAAAATGGTTGACGGATGGCATTAGAACATGACTGAATAAGGATTGAGTTGGTAGTGTTTATTCACTGAATTAGCAGAGGTTTTGGATGCAGATATACATAAATTATGACTTCAAATGTTAGTAAAACTGGTGTAAGCGTGCACGTTAGCAGCTGACTTTTGGATAATGGAGTAATATATTCATTGATGGTCTATTAACAGATGTATATATAAAATAGTCTGATTGCTGAAACCAAGGATTTGCCTCATGGTCTTTAATGCCTGTAGTTCTGTAATATCTAACTACAAATATGGGTCTGACTGAGGCGAAGCAATTTTTCCAGGTCATTATAAAAGACTGAGCTATTCCTAGTATTACAGTTTTCAATTCTGTTCTATTCTTTTCTCAGGATTCTAGATCTTGATTATTGTTAAAAACAAAAAACAAAGGAAAGTGTGATTTCTGCATGAGGTGGGAGTTAGAAATCAAGAATTAGTCCATCCTAATCCTGCTGACCTAAAACAAAATTTGAAGAATGAGCTGAGGTGGTGATTTAATGAATGCTAAAATGGAATACTTCACATTCTGAGTTTTGTAAGTTTTTTTCCCAGAAACTTTCTGGGTTTCATTTGTACTCCTGCTTTCACTATTAACAAAAGGGGGCTACAAACCCTCCGGCTCCCTTAACGTGTGCCGATCCACCTCTCCTGTGCACCCGATTTAATATTTAAATCGGGTGCTGCAGTAAAAAGGAAGCGCTAGGGGCGCACATTTTCCCCTAGTGCCTCCTTTTTACCGCATTGTCCAGGGGGAAATTGTGCACCCCTAGCGCATTGTCCAGGCAGAAATTGTGCTCCCATAGCACCTCCTGGGTAGCAGGTGCCCAGGAGAGGTGGCTGTCAGCCGGTTAGGAAGAGGGTCACTCAATTATATGTTCATCTGTTTTCCTAACCTGAGCACAGCCACGGGTTAGGAAAACGGACGCTCGTTAATTGAACATCCCTTTTCCTAACCTGAGTGCGGGCACTCTCTTTTTTTTTAAATTCTCCTATTTCAGTTCCTCAGACTTAATATCACAATGATATTAAATCAGAGAAACTGAAAAAAAGGAACAGAAAAGCAGTATTTTCTGTTTTTCTGTAATTATTTTGGGCTCCTCAAGAATTAACACCTGCTCCGGGCAGGCATTCATTTTTGCTGGTTAAAATGTACGTGTTGAGCGCACATTTTTTTTTTTTTTTTTTGCATCGGGTGGAAATAGGTAATAGCCTCATCAACATGAAGTTATATGTGACGAGCGCTATTACCTATGCGCTCGATTGGCCGTGGATTTTAGAAGCGCTAACCCCCATTTTGCATCAGGAGTTATGGATGCGTATCCAAAACGCACATTCAATCATGTGTTGAGCCATGCACTGTGGCCAGCGCACAGAATTGCATCAGCCTGTAAGAATTTATTGGACTGAAAATTGAAAATCATGAGCTGGTCACAAATTTCTTTCTATTTATTAAATATGTGATTCGGCCGAACCTTTCAGTTCGGCCTTCGTTATCAGCCCACTGCGGGAAATTTAGTTTTCCTGTGGTTCAGGCCAAGATAAGAGGGCAGAGTCAGAATCGGTTAAGTCAAGTTTACCAAGATCATTAGAGAGTAGGGATGTGAATCGTGTCCTCGATCGTCTTAACGATCGATTTCGGCTGGGAGGGGGAGGGAATCGTATTGTTGCCGTTTGGGGGGGTAAAATATCGTGAAAAAATCGTGAAAAAATCAAAAAAAACGTAAAATCGCAAAACTGGCACATTAAAACCCCCTAAAACCCACCCCCGACCCTTTAAATTAAATCCCCCACCCTCCCGAACCCCCCCCCAAATGACTTAAATAACCTGCGGGTCCAGCGGCGGTCCGGAACGGCAGCGGTCTGGAACGGGCTCCTGCTACTGAATCTTGTTGTCTTCAGCCGGCGCCATTTTCCAAAATGGCGCCGAAAAATGGCGGCGGCCATAGACGAACACGATTGGACAGCAGGAGGTCCTTCCGGACCCCCGCTGGACTTTTGGCAAGTCTTGTGGGGGTCAGGAGGCCCCCCCCAAGCTGGCCAAAAGTTCCTGGAGGTCCAGCGGGGGTCAGGGAGCGATTTCCCGCCGCGAATCGTTTTCGTACGGAAAATGGCGCCGGCAGGAGATCGACTGCAGGAGGTCATTCAGCGAGGCGCCGGAACCCTCGCTGAACGACCTCCTGCAGTCGATCTCCTGCCGGCGCCATTTTCCGTACGAAAACGATTCGCGGCGGGAAATCGCTCCCTGACCCCCGCTGGACCTCCAGGAACTTTTGGCCAGCTTGGGGGGGGCCTCCTGACCCCCACAAGACTTGCCAAAAGTCCAGCGGGGGTCCGGAAGGACCTCCTGCCGTTCAATCGTGTTCGTCTATGGCCGCCGCCATTTTTCGGTGCCATTTTGGAAAATGGCGCCGGCTGAAGACAACAAGATTCAGTAGCAGGAGCCCGTTCCGGACCGCTGCCGTTCCGGACCGCCGCTGGACCCGCAGGTTATTTAAGTCATTGGAGGGGGGGTTCGGGAGGGTGGGGGATTTAATTTAAAGGGTCGGGGGTGGGTTTTAGGGGGTTTTAGTGTGCCGGCTCACGATTCTAACGATTTATAACGATAAATCGTTAGAATCTCTATTGTATTGTGTTCCATAACGGTTTAAGACGATATTAAAATTATCGGACGATAATTTTAATCGTCCTAAAACGATTCACATCCCTATTAGAGAGGGCTGAGATTAAGTCATCCTTGGTACATGGCTTTCTGAAGTGGATGGTATTTTTTGAGCATGAGGAAGTGGTTGTGTTTTTTATGGAACAGGTTGTTCTGATGAGGAAGTGATCAGGCCAGGGGACAGGTGTACATGTAGGGGGGTCTGGAAGGATTAGGGAGTTTATGAAGATTAAATCTAGGGAGTGGCCTGCTTTGTGAGTGGGGTTTGTTATGATCTGCTTAAAGCCCATTGCGTTGAGTGAGGCCAGAAGTGTGTCGCAGGTGGGCGATAGTGGTACTGCATCTACATGGAGATTGAAGTCTCCGAGGATGATGGCAGGGGAGTCAATAGCTATATTCTTAGTTATGAATTCAATAAGATGGGATGTGTTTCAGTCTAGTAGATCTGGGGGGGGGGGGTGTATACTAGGCAAATTTGAAGTTTTGGAGATTTGAAGAGACCAATTTCGAATTTGGGAGGGGGTTAATAGTTTGGGGTAATAATTTGAGGTCTTTTTTTGCAGCGAGTAGGAGACCTCTGCCTCTTTTCTTGGGTCATAGTATGGAGATGATGTCGTATGTGTTGGTTGGGAGTTGGATTAGTAGTACTGTGTCAGTTTCTTTGAGCCATGTCTCAGTTATGGCACATACATCAGGTTTATCATCCAGAAGGATATCATTGAGTATGGGTGTTTTTTTTGACTATTGATTGAGAGTTGAAAAGAATGAGGGTGAAAGCTGTGAGGCCAATGAGTTGTGCAAGTGGGGTAAGCATAATTGGTAGTAGGGATCTGGGGTGTGAGAAAGAGTGGGGTAAGGTAGGGCGCATTGTGTTTGGGATTGTAGTATTTGAGTATGGGTATTGAGTATGTTTATAGTTGGGGTGTCGATTGCATGTTTTAGATAAAGGGAGTTTGATGCTGTAGCAAGAGATTATTGAGAGGAATTGATGTTTTCCTGATTGGTGGTGGTGGAAGGTCTGAGGGGCGAGGTGTTCTGGGGGGAGGAAAATCTGTATAGGGTGCAAGTGGCAAGTGCCAGCTGCGGGGGCGGGGGGAGTTAGGAGAGGAGAAAGTGAGGAGAACTTGCTTGTAGAAGGAGCCAGTCTATGTAGCTTTTAATGTCCTCTGTCCCTTGCCGCTTCAGTGATGAGTTGGAATCAGAACTGGAACAGCTTAAAGGAGCAGCACAAAGGGGGTGCACTAAGGGGCAGGCCCCTTAGTCGCATTCCTTCAACTCGAGATGCCCGGCGCAAGACGCCGGAGTTCCTAGTTTTAAAGGCCCTCCAGGGCCAGAAGTGAGTTACGTGGAGGGGCGGTCCATTCGCCGCATGGTTCTCTGCTCAGGGACGGGTAAGAACAGGCCGAAGGGCTCGGACCCCGAAGGGTCGGGCACGCCAATCGCATCGAGTGTCAGAGCGGTTGTTGCGGCGCAAGAGAGTTTATTGATGAGAACATCGATTCAGCTAAGTGACTTACAAATTTCAAGTTGAATACTATTTTTTGCTGTTACTGTATGTGGGGAATGCTGAAGTATTTTCTTAAAAGATTCATTGGTTTACATACACTGCTTGCAGTTTTGTGCAGGACTTTTTTCAAAAAAAGACTTAAACAATACCGATATAAATTAATTATTTGAAGTCATTGTGAGTAAAGTTTGGTTGGAGTTTTTTGACTAATGATTGAAATACAGCAAGTCCTTAAAGTTGATGGTACTTGCTATTATTCTGAGGTCTTTTTCCTCCATTACTATGAATTAGAGTTTTAATCCAGTGGTCAATATCATGATTGGCAGTATATTTAGAGAAACATTTTTCAGGGAGAACACTGTGGTGTTTTTTGCATTGTTTAGGCTTTATTTATGCCAGCACTTGTAGAGAAATAATGGGACCTGGTTTGTGGAGTGGAGCAAGGCCAAAGCACTCCTTAACCAATCAATAGAAAGTGAGCAAACCCGCTGCTTCTAACAGGGTCCATTTTACGATCTGCTTGACCCAGATTTCTGAACCCACTAAATCAGTTTGAGAGACTGGCCCTAATTAATAGGGACAGAACTGCTCATCATTTTGTGTGACCCATTGTTTGATGGTGAGGATTTCACCTTTATAAAAAGGCACCAGGTATTTTTTATGTCATGTCCTTTCGTATGCCATGGTTGCCTATGAGTCTTACCATTTGCATTTTCATTTCAGTTGTGTATCATGTTGGTTGGATGCTAGTAGTATAGTTTATTGTATGTACAGAAGTTTCTCCCCAGCATTTCTTATGAAGAATTGGTTCACATTATAGCAGCCTCTAGGCCAGAGGAATGACGGAAGAGTTTTATACAAATGGATTTAGTAGGAGAATCATAGAAGGGTCCTTCCCCCTCAGTGGTTAATTTTCCAGTGAGAGCCTATATTGGTGGCCCCACAAGCACTGGAGAGGATTCAGGAGTTTTGCTGAGAGAAGGAGAAGATGATTAAAGAAGAATGAGAATTGTTGAAGGGGCTGGAAGACAGGGAAGAGCAACAAAGTGAAGTTTTCCTAGTCTGACTTTCCTGTGCCTGCAATTTCTGTGGAAAGAAAGGGAACCCTTCTGTGGAAAGTTGAAAAGGTTGTACCTGTCCACGAAAAGTAAGTAGAAGAATTTTCCGAGGACCAGCCTATTGAGAGTGAGCACTATGAGAAAGTTTAAGAGGAACTCTGTAAATTTTCCTGTGAGAGAAGAAGCAGGATTACAGCACTAGAAGAGACTTACTTTCTATAAGACTGTGATTGTGGATATCATTTTTGAAATCTTTTGAACATCGATACTTTATTTCTGGGCTCGTGTTTTCTTATACTTGCTAAAAGTTGGTTATCTTTTGAGAAAACCTTTCCTTCTGTTTGGAGCACAACTTTAAGTGAACTGTGTATTTTTTGGGGGGTAACCCTATTTCAGTGGCTTTGCAGGCATGACTTGCCCCCAGTTCACAGAAACCCCAGAATTTCTCCCCCATTCTGGTTAAGCAGTCCTATGCTCTCCAGGGCTAGACAGGTGACCCCCTCCCCTGAGGAGGAGGGGTTACATATGTCTCTGGTAATATGGTTTATTTTATGTAGATCATTGTTTGTATTCTATGTTGATGAGATGATTCAACTATTTTCTAAGCCATTTTGGCTAAATTGAATAATTTAGAATAGGTGGTATATAAATAAATAAATGAAAGTTTAATTTTAAAAAGTCAATGTTCCAGTACAGAGCACCAGAAATGTAAAATGAGAATGGTGAACAAGATTCTAAGACCTGATATACATGAGTGGCATATATAATGGCAGAGGCCCTTATATGAATAAAGACATGGTATTGATCTCTAGGGGTGTGCATTCGTTTTGAACGCATATGTAAGACGCAACTTTTTTTTTTAAACTGAAAAAAGTGATGATGCGCAACGCATCGCGATTTTCAACTTATTCAACATAGCTATGTTGAATACGTTGAACCTAAATAAACACTTAAACCCCCCACCCTCCTGACCCCCCCAAGACTTACCAAAACTCCCTGGTGGTCCAGCGGGGAGTCAGGAAGCCATCCCTGTATTCCTTTGCGAGGAGCACGTGACGTCGGCGTCACGTCGGAGTGACGCGTACGTCACGTGCTTCTCCGCGCCTCCGCTCCGGGACCCCCGTTGGACCCAACCGGAACTTTTGGACAGCTTGGGGGGGTCAGGAGGCCAGCTTGGGGGGGTCAGGAGGCCAGCTTGGGGGGGTCAGGAGGCCCCCCAAGCTGGCCAAAAGTTCCGGTTGGGTCCAACGGGGGTCCCGGAGCGGAGGCGCAGAGAAGCACGTGACGTACGCGTCACTCCGACGTGACACCGACGTCACGTGCTCCTCGCAAAGGAATACAGGGATGGCTTCCTGACTCCCCGCTGGACCACCAGGGAGTTTTGGTAAGTCTTGGGGGGGGATTAAGGAGGGTGAGGGGGTTTAAATTTTTATTTAGGGAACCAGTGAACATATGGACAGACCCTCAACTTATGGAATTCTCCATATGTTCATATTGACTGAAATCGACCCTCACCTTCAACTTATCGACTTATCTACATAAACTTTTTGTCTGCACATCCCTATTGATCTCCAAGGAGTCTTCTCAGATAGATATAGTAGAGATGGTATCCTTGTATGGGACAGATGAAGATCTATTTCATAGTGGCCCTAACTTTTCCACCCTGGGTTGCTCTGTATATAATACTGTTATATGCTTTCTGGGCATGCAAGTATTGGGGTTACCTAGTCTTTTGAGTAAGGGAAGGCTGTGGCTGTTCGAACAAGCTTACACTCAATGATCCTCTCCTCTTCTGAAATGCTGATTACTTTTCCTGTTCTCCCTGAATCATTGCTACACTCCGATTTTATCCTTCTCATTGCTAATTTTGACTTTATTGGTCTCTGAACTACCATTTATTATTAGACTTGCCATTAACTAGGGAATATGATCACCATTGGTTTATTGTATTTGTTTTTATCTTGTTGTTATTTTGATATATATCATGTCCACTTTATTTCAATTTGTCTGTAAAGCCTGTTGCTGAATTATTGTTTATTGTAAACCGAGGTGATGTTTTTAACGTGCCGCGGTATATAAAAAACCACTAAATAAATAAATAAATAAGTGTGCTTTTCCATCCAAGTTGCCATTGTTCTATCATTATGATCAGAGCAATTCTAAAAAATTTAGGGAAAATGTAACAGTGCATATATGGAAAAAAAAACTATTTTTTTCTGTTTTGATACTTTGACCTTCCAATACAGCATTTAATAATAAGTTTATAAGATAAAGAAGGGATTTGTTTGAATGGGAAGTATAGGAGTCCCTTGTGTTATTAGAGAGTGACTTACCTTAGAAAGGAATAATGCTCCAGTACAGAAATGAAAGTGCCATGTTTGTGTTCTGCCAGTAGGTAATAGTGCAGAACCCTAATGAAAAAAGTTTAGTGTAAGTTTTTCCCTGGGGGGGAAAGGCATTAGAGAGGTTAAGCCCTTGTCTCTCCCCTGTAGAAACTGGAGAGGAGAGAACAAGTCTCTGCTTTCCCTTGGCAGGGAAAAGAGCTACAGAAGGCACTTTACTTTCCCTTAAAGAGAAGGGGCTCTTCAGGTTTTAAACTGATTGACAGAGAAAATAATCAGATCCTTTGCAAAAGGCTGAGAAAAAGGAGGTGAGCTTAGAAATTCACTGAGAAAGAAGTCCTGAGACAAGAGTAAAGTGAGCTAGCCCTATAACCAGGGCAGTATCAAGTCCTAAATAAGTTAAATTCTTTAAAAATCAGATAGGAAGTGGCTTTTAGAGAAAAGTGAAGTGATAAGTGGTGCACAGGGAGCTGCTGCATCAAAGATAATTACAACATCCAAGGTCTAGGCAGTGGAGGTTTATGGGAAAACGTCATGCATGCCAGGGTATTTTTCTTTCAGCAGTTCAGTGAGTAAAATTCATGTGAATAAGTCGTACCTATCTGCAATGCTCATCTGTAACCTTGCCCAGCTGCCTCTGTATAGGAGAAGGGATTGAGAATAGTACCTGGACAGTGTGTTGTAAATATTTCCATTGTTATAAATGTCTTCAGTAATGAGACTGTTTTTCTTTGTGAGCAACAAAATCCAGTGTGCAGCATATTATTTTGGAGAGAAAATACTGTGTGCTTGTGTTCAAATTCACTAGAGGGCCTAACAGAGATTTGCTCCATTCCCCATAACAAGAATTCAGTATTATAAATTTTTTTGTTTAACTGATGAACCAGGTGGTTAAAGAGATAAGAGAATTTCTTTGTTTTCATGCTAGATTTTTCTCCATTGCTTCCTAGGGAGCAGACATGTGTAAGCATTTCATAGAATATTTACAAGGGGATAAATGGTAAATAAAAGGGTGGAAAAGATTTTACTTTCTTATAATTACTTGTACTGACATCATGCCATGGACATGATCCATGTGTGTCCTCCACCTTAGTCTACATTTTGCAGACATCAGAAGAGCAGCTTTGCGTGTCTAAATATGCCTTATGCATATTTAATGAAACTGATAATGTATTACATACTGGAGAGTGAATGTCAAACTAAAAACCTGAATAAAAAGACTTTATTTAGCTTCTCCAATATGAACAGCATCTCAGCAGCCGCTTCCAAAGTAGAAACAAATACTTTTCTAAATCCAATGTGGGAAATAAAATTCTGATGTATATCTTTCCAAGTAATTATGGGGGTGAATCCAAACCATTAAATGAAACAAGTCAAATGGGAAAAATGGAAGCAGCTCAAAGGAGGAGAGATTCATTATATTCAACTTTTGGATAAAACATGTTTCCTTAACATTCTGTTAATATAAGACGTATCTTGTTTTAAATCTGCGGCTAAGTAGATAAGTAGATGGCCGGGTCAGTAAGGGCTTGGTCTCTGAGTGCCAGTGGCCGTGAGTTTGAATCCAGCTTAGGGAAAAAGGGAGGGGAGAGAAAAGTAGGTACTAGTCAAGCTTTTTGATTACACAATGTTGGGTTCCATATTAGGTTCTACAACCCAAGAAAGAGATCTAGGCGTCATAGTGGATAACACATTGAAATCGTCGGTTCAGTGTCCTGCGGCAGTCAAAAAAGCAAACAGAATGTTGGGAATTATTAGAAAGGGCATGGTGAATAAAACAGAAAATATCATAATGCCTCTGTATCGCTCCATGGTAAGACCGCACCTTGAATACTGTGTACAATTCTGGTCGCCGCATCTCAAAAAAAATATAATTGCGATGGAGAAGGTACAGAGAAGGGCTACCAAAATGATAATTGGAATGGAACAGCTCCCCTATGAGGAAAGACTAAAGAGGTTAGGACTTTTCAGCCTGGAGAAGAGACGGCTGAGGGGGGATATGATAGAGATGTTTAAAATCATGAGAGGTCTAGAACGGGTAGATGTGAATCGGTTATTTACTCTTTCGGATAATAGAAAGACTAGGGGGCACTCCATGAAGGTAGCATGTGGCACATGTAAAACTAATCGGAGAAAGTTCTTTTTTACTCAACGCACAATTAAACTCTGGAATTTGTTGCAGTTAGTATAGCGGTGTTTAAAAAAGGATTGAATAAGTTCTTGGAGGAGAAGTCTAGTACCTGCTATTAATTAAATTGACATAGAAAATAGCCACTGCTATTACTAGCAACAGTAACATGGAATAGACTTAGTTTTTGGGTACTTGCCAGGTTCTTATGGCCTGGATTGGCCACTGTTGGAAACAGGATGCTGGGCTTGATGGACCCTTATTAACTCTGCCTTCCTGGCAGGGTCGGCACTACAGATAGCTAACTCCTCCCTTCTGGAGGAGCAGATCATGACAGATTGCTACTCCTCCTCCTTTCAAGAGAAAAGCAGAATAGTTTGCTAACTCACCCTCCTGGCGGGATGAGTGACAGCAGATTGCTAACTCCTCCCCTCTGGAGGAGGAGAGCGTAACAAAAAGAAAACTTGGAAAGGGGCTTTATTCGACCATCTGATTCACCCGCAGGAGCGGGATTCTTCTTTGTGAAGAAAAAAGATGGTGGGCTCCACCCTTGCATTGACTATCTGGGTCTTAACACTATAACACGTAAGGACCATTACCCACTATATCTTATCAGTGAATTATTTGATCGCCTCGAGGGCGCCAAAGTATTTACCAAGTTGGACTTGAGAGGTATGTACAACTTAGTATGCATTCAACCTGATGACATCTGGAAGACAGTGTTTAATACTAGGGATGGTCATTATGAATGCGTGGTCATGCCCTTTGGGCTATGTAATGCCCCAGCCATCTTTCAGCATCTCATGAATGAGATCTTCAGGGATCTCCTCAACAAGTTTGTTGTCATCTACCTTGACAAAATTCTGATATTCTCCAAGGATATCGAAAGTCACCAATAACATGTTCATATTGTCCTCCAATGATTACGAGAAAATCATCTCTACACTAAGCTAGAAAAATGTCTGTTTGAACGCACTATTCTACCCTTCCTAGGGTACATCATATCTGACCGTGGTTTTTCCATGGACCCCGAGAAGGTCTAAGAATTTCGTGAGTGGCCCCAGCCAGTTGGACTTCGAGCCTTACAATGGTTCCTAGGCTTCACTATTATCGAAGCTTCATTGCTAACTGCTCCTCCATAGTCGCCCCACTTACATCGATGATTAAGAAGGGGGCCAATACCCGAGTCTGGACACCGAAAGCCATTGCGGCCTTCCAGAGACTTACAGATGTCTTTAGCTCTGGCCCGTGTCTCCATCACCCGGACCCTAAATGTCCATTCATAGTCGAGGTAGATGCCTCAGCTATCGGAGCCGGGGCTGTCTTAAGCCAGCACTCATCCACAGGCAAATTAACTTTGTGCTCCTTCTACTCGCACAAGTTCACCCCCACAGAACAATGCTACACAGTTGGAAATTGTAAACTATTGGCAGTGAAGTTGGACCTTCAGGGATGGTGCCCCTGCTTGGAAGGGGAGCAGTACAAATTCACTATATTCACGGATCACAAGAACTTAGAGCACCTCAAGGAGGCCCAGCTTCTAAACCCCCGGCAGACCCGCTGGGCCTTATTGTTCAAGAGATTTGATTTTAATCTTTGTTTTGAGCCTAGTTCCAAAAATCAGCGAGTGATGCACTGTCTCGTTCCTTTGAACCCGAAGACCTACCAGAGAGTCCCAGTTATATTATTGATCCTGCCTGTATATCCATAGCAGCAACCACTACTGTTCTAGTTGGGAAGACTGTCGTCCCTCGCCGACTCCAAGAGCAGATCAAGATGGGCCCATGATTCAAAACTAGCAGGCCATCCCAGGACACTAGAGATGCTATGCCGCCATTACTGGTGGCCTACTAAGGTACAGGACTCCCGGAGTTATGTAGACTCCTGTCCCACCTGCGTGCAACAAAAACCACCCACAGGGAAGCCCTGGGGCTTGCTACAGCCACTCCCAGTGCCCACAGAACCTTGGTCCATTATTTCAACTGATTTCATCACGGATCTTCCTCCATCACAAGGCAACACAGTGATTTGGGTCGTAATCGACTGCTTCTCAAAGATGGGAATTTCATCCAGTTACCGGGTCTCCCATCTGCCCCGGAACTTGCAAAACTGTTCTTAAAAAATATTTTTCAACTTCACGGGCTCCCCAAGGAGATTGTCTCCAATCAGGGACCACAATTTGCTGCTAAGTACTGGCGCTCCCTATGTCAGAAATTCAATATTTCCTTGAGCTACACCTCAGTCTACCACCCTCAAGCCAATGGGCAGGCCAAGAGGATGAATCGGACTTTGAAAGTGTTCCTACACTAATACGTCAATGACCAACAGAATGATTGTTCAGACCTCCTCCCTTGGGCTGAGCTGTCACATAATACTTGCCAGGTTCTTATGGCCTGGATTGGCCACTGTTGGAAACAGGATGCTGGGCTTGATGGACCCTTGGTCTGACCCAGTATGGCATTTTCTTATGTTCTTATGTTCCCAGCAGCCACCAATGTGTCTCTTTCTCAGTAGTCTTTGGAAGGCAGCCCCGTCTGCCTCTTCCTGTTCCTGTAAAGGTTCCATCTCCTGCAGCACAATCTATGGCTCAAACCATTCGCCAAGTATGACCCAAGTAAGAGAACGTCTCTCACAGGCTGCTGAGAGCACTAAATGCATCTCGTATCTTCATTGAAGACCTGCTCCACTCTTCCGACCTGGCCATAATGTTTGGCTGCGTGCCCGCCATATTCATCTCCGACTTCCATCTCATTGGCTTGCTCCGAAGTATATCGGTCCTTTCCCAATCCTCAGAAGAGTGGGAGCTGTTTCCTATCAGCTCCAGCTACCCCGGTCCATGGGCATCCATAACACATTTCACGTGTCCCTGCTGAAGCCTCTTGTCATGTCCCTCTCGCAAAGACCCTCCAGCTCCATGCGTCTCGGCAGAACCTGATACTTCTCTGCAGGTAAAAGAGATCCTAGATGTCGAGGTGAATGGGAGTATCTCCTCGCTTGGGAGGGCTATGGGGCCGAGGAGAATTCATGGGAACCCTCTCAGAATATCCTTGACAAGGATCTCCTGAAAACCTTCCATAGACAGCATCCTGAGAAACCCCAGCCGCGTAGGGGGAGGCCTGGAAGGGGGGGTACTGTTAAATGCCCCACCTGCAGTAGTCCCGCGCTCAGGATCGCTCACCTTTGGGGTCACACAGCGGGTCCCGGTCCTGATATGGGTTTCTAGGGTGGGGCCTAGTTCCGGTGGGCATCCTGATTGAAAGGAATTTCCTGGTCTCACTTCCTTGCCTTGGCAATCAGGTCGGTTTGTTCCTGAGATTGCCCTTGCTCATGTTCCTGCTTGCCTGTTCCTCGTCTCGTTTCAGGATCCTTCTGTTCCAGGTCCTGCTACACTGCCTCTGTCTCCTTCAGTGTTCTGCCCCCTGTGGTCAGTTCCTGTACTGCCTCAGGCCAGGGGTCCACCCCCGAGCGCAACACTTAATATACTCATAAATGATCTGGGAAAGGGAGCGATGAGTGAGGTGATCAAATTTGCAGATAACAAAATTCTTCAGTTGTTAAAACACGAATGAACTATGTGGAA
Organism: Rhinatrema bivittatum; assembly: GCF_901001135.1. Lineage (NCBI taxonomy): Eukaryota > Metazoa > Chordata > Amphibia > Gymnophiona > Rhinatrematidae > Rhinatrema > Rhinatrema bivittatum. The sequence continues at coordinate 170,254,350 of NC_042620.1, forward strand.
CTACAGAAGGGTCTTTTGAGACTGGGGGAATGGGCATCTAAATGGCAAATTAAATTTAATGTGGTAATTGCAAAGCATTACAGATAGGATTAATTTTCTATAAATATAGGTACACAATGCTAAGTTTCATTATGGCAATACTGCTTAAAAGGAAAATATGACATTTATTTATTGGTACTTTACAGTATATTGTTTTACATGTGACAGGGCTATGCCTATCACCAATATTGCTCCCAAATATTTTTCTAGCAAGGGGCAGTAGGAGGGGCTTTTGATAGTTGGAATTCATCCCCTTGCCATAACCCCATTTTTGGGGGGGAAACACTTCTGGGGAGTAAAAACTCCCTTGCAGCATGCCCAGTTGTGTTGGGTAGAAGAAGATTAGAGTAGGAAAATGAACTCTAGATGGTCATGGCTTCATCCTTGGGGGGCCAGTGACTTGAAGAAGTGATCCAGTAATTGAGAAAATTTTTGAAAAAAAGGATTGATCGCTTCAGAAGGAAGGGCATCCTCCCGGTATCCCAAAAGGTTGCATCAAAGAGTCTTTTTGCCCAGGCTACCTGTTAACTGCTAAGGAGAGAAGAAATTGTGGTTAAAGAAGAAAATCAAGAGACTTGAGGAGACTTCTGAGAATTTGGAGTACAGTTTGAGTTTTTCTACTTATTTGGGACCAGTTCAAGATTCTTTTAATGCTTGGTGATATTTTTTCCATCTTGACCAGCTTAGGTTGAAGTGTCACTCTAATTATCCTACTCTATAAGGGGAGGGTATTTTGCTATGGATGATGATGATAGAGAAGGAGAGAGGTGAGAAGATCTGAAATGGACAAGGAAACCATTGTTTTTATTATGTTGATATTTCTGATGTTAAATTTAATCTTTGTGATTTTGGTCTGGATTCTCCATGAAAGGATGTGTAAGTATTTCCGCAAACATTTGTTCGCAGGGCCCAGACTCGTGATAGTGGGACTCCTTCTGAGATAAAACAATGTGGCTTAGTGCATCTAGGGGTAAGTTGGCTGGATAACTTTGGGACTGCCTCAGAGCAGGTAAACCTATCCAGCTAACTTTTACTGTAGATAGCTAGGTATAATTCAGTGGCGCACAGAGGCATACCATCCATAGTGCACAAGGATCACCAACTGAGAAGACTGGTGTGCAGTACACCACCAATATCCGCTGGGGCCCAAGTGCCACTGTTCTGGAGCTGGCTATAACATTTCCTCCTTCTTGGGAGAAGCAAGATGAAGTACCTCATGGCCTGGCTGCTATCTCAGGAGAAGAAAGAGCCATGGGGCCAGGTCACGGCCTCAGCAGGAGGAGAAAGAACCACGGGGCCTGCCCGTGCCTCAGAAGATGCAATAACTAGAGTCACAGGGCTTGCCTGCAGTTTCAGAAGCAACAGGAGGTAGAGCAAGTGGCCATGAGCAGGAGAAAGAACAGCATTGTGGACCCCATGCCCAGAAGAAATAGGAAGCATCCTATCATCAGTGGGAGCTGAAGTAGGAGGCTGCTGCATGTGCTTTCGGGGGGGGGGATGGGGAAAAGTGAGAGCATGCATGTATGCATGAAAGCAAAAGACAGTGTATGAGTGTAAGAGCGAAAAAGCATGTGTATTTGAGAGAGAGCAAAAGAGAGTGTGTGTGTGTGTGTGTGTGATTGTGAAAGAGAGAGAGAGGAGACAGTTTGTGTGCAATAACCTTCCCACTCCTCCTGCTAACCCAATATAATCTCAGGGCATCTGGAAATCCAAAGTTCCCAGGTATGGAAAGCAGGGATTTTTTTTGTATTCTTGTTTTAATTATTGGATATTATTTGATCGATCTGCCGTTCTGGGTCAGATCAATGGTCCATCAAATCCAGTATTCTGTTTCCAAATTGGCAAGTCCAGATCACAAGTATGTGGCAGGATCCTAAGGGGATAACAAATGGATTACCTGCAACTCCAAATAAATAATTGTCTATGGATGTTTCTTCCAGGAATTTGTCTAAACCTTTTTTAAATGCAGTTACATTATCGTTTTCACCATATCCTCTGGCAACAAAATCCAGAGCTTAATTATGTGTTGAGTAAAAAATATATTTCTTCTTATTAGTTTTAAATATACAGCTTCACCTAGTAACTTCATTGTTACTAGTCTTCGTACTTTTTGAAAGAGTAAGTTTACTTATTTCATTCCACTCATTATTTTATAGACCTCTATCATATCTCCCCAAGCCATCTCTTTGCCAAGCCTTTCCTTATAGAGGAATCATTCCATCTCTTTTATCATTTTGCTTGCTCTTCTCTATACCTTTTCTAATTCTGCTATATCTTTTATGAGATGTAGTGACCAGAACGTCACATAGCATTCTATTTGCTTTCTTGGCTGCTGCTGCACACTGAGCAGAAGATTTCAATGTTTATCAATGATGATGCCTAGATCTTTTTTCCTGAATGGCGATTCCTAATATAGAACTTGCATTGTGTAGCTATAATTTGGGTTACTTTTTCCTAAGTGATGACTCTTAGGATTATAATACGTCAGGATATCACTGATGTCATGACGCCCGAAAAACAGTGGGCTATTTAATTCCAGATACTAGTTTGATGTGGTCTCCAGCCCGGCGTTTAAGTGAAAGTGATTTGACGGAGACATCGCGTCCTGGTTGGAACAGGTTGCTACACCTTTATAAGCTAAGTACATTACGTCTTTTCATAGTTAATAGAAATGATTGTAAAATACTTTTGGTTTTTTCATAGACTCTTTCTCGTGACATTCTTGACTCCTGATAAAGCAGCTGAGTGGCTGCGAAACATGGCCGCTGTCAACTGTATTGAATTTATGAGTCAACTGTTTTTGAAATCTTAAGAGTAACCAACATAAGATTTAAAGGGCAGACATATATACAAAGAACACCGGATGGTGTATCATTGAGTCTTCTGTATTATAATCCTAAGAGTCATCATTAATACTACGAGATCTACAGAAAGTACAGATTTACATATTGATAAAAATATCCATATCATTATTTTGTTAAAAAGCACCGGATGGTGCATGACAGGCTGCTAGGGGTGTGCATCCGTTTTCCACGTATTTGTGATCCGCAACGTATTTTGTCCTATCTGTTAAATACGTGGGGAGGCGAAACGCATCGCGACTCCCCACGTATTTAACGGATTTCTGTTTTATTCGGCCACCTAAACAAACATTTAAACAAACCCTCCTGAATCCCCCCAAGACTTACCAAAACTCCCTGGTGGTCCAGCAGGGAGTCCGGGAACTATCCCCTGCACTCACACCCTCGGTGCTGGTTTCATCATGGCGCCGATAGCCTTTATCACAGGGGCTACCGGTGCCATTGGTCAGCCCCTGTCACATGGCCATTGGCACCATCTTGTGCTCCTACCATGTGACAGGTGAGCACTTGAATAATCAAGAATTTGAAACAATTGCTGATGGAGAAAGATGATTACAATTCAAACCATGCAATGTTGCCATTTTCTGTGGTAATACTGTGCAATCTGTGAGCTTCTATATAGAGCTGCACACAGATCGACTAGGATGGCAATTCTAAACCCAGTCCTTGGGGCACATCTGGCCAGTCAGGTTTTTAGGATATCCACAATGGATATACATGAGATATGCAAATCTATCTCATTCATATTCATTGTGCATATCATGAAATTGTGACTGACTTGAGGACTGGGCTGATAACTCCTGACCATGGCAGACTTCAAATTTTGACTATATTTGCTGTGCCTTTCCCAATGATTTACACCATAACTGTAAGAGCCCCCCCCCCCACACACACACACTTGTATAGGAAAATACAACTTAAACAAAAATGTCTAATTACCTTTTACCAAAATTTCTTTTCCTAGCCTCATTGAAACTAGTAATTGTGTTAGTCTACTCGCACAGAAATAAAGGTCAACAAACATAAAAAAAAGGTGATACCTTTTTATTGGACTAACTTAATAGATTTCAAAGCTAGTGAAGAATGTCTTGGTAGTCTAATAAAAAAGTATTATCCTATAAGATAGATTTTAAAAGTGTTGCTCATGCACAAATGGCCACCTTTGTACATATGTGGGCCACGTGCGAGCAACGCAAATGTCAAGAAGCCAGGAAGGAGGCGTTTACGTGTATATATGCGTGTCCAGAATAGGGAGGTGGAAAAAAGAAGCAGGGCATGGGTGTTCTGATGGCAGGGCCAAGACTGATACTGATGTAACCACAAATTTTGCAAAGACAATGTGTGTATGTTACTTGTGTAACTTTGCTACTGCTCCTCATAAGGAGCAAGAGTCCTGAACAGCGAGAGAAAGAGAGAGCGCCTCTGATTGGGATCAGTCTGATACTCTCTATATAGGTGCCACTGTAGAGGGAAGGTTTTTGGGAGGTGGGTTGGGGTTAGGGGAGGTGTCGTTACAGACGCATTCAGAGGTATTCATAGTAAAATTGACATCAGTAAAGAATTGTAGTCCTAGTTATAAGTGATGAAATGTCTAACAAAAGGAGTTGATTTGTACAATGGCTGTGAATTGGGTCATTACTGACAGACTATTATGGCATCATTCACATAACCAGACTAAAGGAAATGGCTAATATTTATTTATGAAACTTCTTTGGCCACGAGTTAAACAAATAGATACTGTTATTGTGAATGCAGCTAGCTCTGCATTGTACAAATCAACTCCTCTTGTTAGACTTTTCATCACTTATAAGGACTACAATTCTTTACAGATGTCAATTTTACTATGAGTACCTCTGAATGTGCCTGTAACAACACCTCCCCTAACCCCAACCCACCTCCCAAAAATCCTCCCTCTACAGTGGTACCTATATAGAGAGTATTAGGCTGAACCTATACAGAGTCTCCCTCTCTCTCTCCCGAGCATACAAGATATGCAGGTAAAGGCTGTAGAGAAGCAGGCACAGCAACAGTATTTTAAATGCTACATGCGTACTTTAAAAAATAAGGCATATTTTTGCTCGTGCTACAAGAAGTGTGTTTATGGGTGCACGTGCGTTTCTTTAAAAATCTACCAATATGTTCGCTTTGTATTGGTTGTAATTGTAGTTTCTGTGGGGGGGGGAATGGTACTATGGGGTAGTTCTATGGTCTATACAGGGAGAAAATGAGGATAGTGGTGGTCATAGGTATGGGTAAGAATATTGTATAAGTTTATATTGAAATTGGGGTATTGTACGTATTACCCGGGTTATATATGTTACATGTATGCATTGAAGGTTTGACCACTCAATAAAACATATTGAACACAAAAAAAAAAAAAATCTACCAGTATATTTTTATATATTTAATATAATATTTTTTGTTTATGGATTTTTATTTCCACAAAGCATAAAAGAAATGCTGTATACCACAATAAGTCCAACCACTACCCTTGTCACCCTTCATGATCTGTGGCATTGCAGATGTCTTTATTTTCTTGGCTGTGAATTGGGTCATTACTGACAGACTATTACGACATCATTTGCATAACCATTCTAGAGGAAATTGCTAATATTTATTTATGAAACTTCTTTGGCCACGAGTTAAACAAATAGATACTGTTATTGTGAATGATAGGTTGCACATCCTACTAACAGCATTCTTCTGATGCATGTCGATGCAGAATTAGTGGATTTCCTTCTCCAGGGTTTCTATTAAATACAAAAAAAAATCTCCTCACAAATGGCAATTATTGCTTTTTTTTTCTTTCCCTTTTATTTTTTTTGTATCTGTTCTTCATTCTCTTTGTCTCTGTTTTGCTTTTAACAGAGCTAACTTGTCAATTATTGACTTGGAGGTTTATAGCTCAAAGTCTATGGAACTCATGTTTTTCAAATGAATTCTCCTATCACTCAAGCTAAAGATTCTTGCTAGCCATGGCAGCAGAAAATTAGCTCTTTTTTATCCACTGCACTCGATTTCACGTGTCATGGGAGTATCACGAATTTCAGGGGACCCAAGTGTCATCAAGGTCTCAGCATCAATTACAGGCACATTTTTCAAAGACCAAACCTAAAATGGATATGATATCTTTTATCTGGGGTACACATCTTAACTCAGTTCTGTATGTTTTCTCTAGTCACAGTGCATCACTAGCAACAGTTTCTTCGCTTGCTTTCACAACACTTTGCCAACTAACATAGGGAACTATTTGCTAATCTATGATGGGCATGAATGTACATTACTGCAGCTCCCATTATTGACAATGGGGGTCTATTCTCTAATAACATGTCACAGGTTAGTAAACAGACCCTATAGTCCTTTAAAAAAATAAAATGTCTTTTCAATAATGATATGGAAAATCTGAACTATAAAGACTGCTTGCTAAGAGTGAGAAAGAGAGAGAAACAGTGAGAAGAGCATGGAGTTTTGAAACCTATGATTGTGGTATCCATCATTCCCTGTGTGACCTTGATGAGGTTGCCTTAAATTCTTGGCATCTTAGCCAAAGATGATAAACTCATTACTAATATGCTTTGTGCAGTGCTTATTTTGGTTTCCCACAATTCCACAAATTCAATGACCACAAAAGCTGGCCCTTGTAGATTATGCAGCTTCCTGTGGATCCAATCCCCCCCACCACCAACAACCCCTTCTTTAAAAAAATGTAGTGGGCCAACCTTGAACCCCCAAAACGTGTCCGCAAAGCCCAGCAGAAGAAGAGGCTCTTACTTACTCCCACTGGACTGAATATTAAATGAGGGGAGAGCTGTCAGCTCTAAGCACTTAGGGGTAGATTTTCAGACCGCGCAAATAGGCGTACTTTTGCTGGCGCATCAGGCGCCAGCAAAAGTACGCGGGATTTTAGTAGATACGCGCGTAGCCGCGCGTATCCGCTAAAATCCTGGATCGGCACGCGCAAGGCTATTGATTCTGTATAGCCGGCGCGTGCCGAGCCGCGCAGCCTACCCCCGTTCCCTCCGAGGCTGCTCCAAAATCGGAGCGGCCTCGGAGGGAATCCTCTAACGCCCTCCCCTCACCTTCCCCTCCCTTCCCCTCCCTTCCTCTACCTAACCCACCCGCCCGGCCCTGTCTAAACCCCCTCCTTACCTTTGTCGGGGGATTTATGGCTCCCTCCGGGAGGCGTAAATCCCCGCGCGCCGGGACACAACCTGGGGGCGGGTCCGGAGGGCGCGGCCATGCCCCCGGACCGCCCCGGGCCGTAACCACGCCCCCGGGCACACCCCCAAAATGCTGCCGACATGCCCCCTAAACGCTGCGTGGCTCGGGCCCGCCCCCCAACACGCCCCAACACGCCCCCTCGCCAAACCCCGGGACTTACGCGAGTCCCGGGGTCTGCGCGCGCCGGGCGGATTTAGGCGAGCAGGGCTCTTAAAATCCGCCCCTTAATATTCATCGTATTGCAGGGTAAATAAATATCAGATATCTTGTGTGATAGAAATTTTGTTCATATATTTTAACGTCTGCAAATGTAATGAAAGTATGTGTCTTTCTTATATACCCCATCCCAAAGTTTGGAGAAGGCTACAAATTATTTTAAATACATAAATAGATCAATCCCCATTCAGAACTCATTACTGAATTTTCCTAGCAGTGGTTTCTGAATGGGGCTTGGTCCTTTCACTGATTGGAAAAGAACCAGTATCCATTCAATACCGAGTTCTGAACAGAGATTGGTTTATTTACCCTGAAGTGTGATTAATAAATGAATATTAAATGCTAGGTACTGTCAGGTCTACAGTCTTTTAATATTCAGCCCAGCAGGAGAACGTAAGGGCTTCTCCTTCTCCTGCTGGACACGTTTGGGTGTCCGAAAGTGGAGGGTGGGGATTTGGCCCACCACCTATTTTTTAGTAGGGGACAGAGGGAATTCTGAGTGCCTCTGCCCAAGTACCTGACTTTATCTTAATGGTGGGGGTGAGAAGGGATTGAGCACCACTCAGCTTTCCCTGCATTTTTTTTTTTATCTTGTGGATGGAAGGGAGAGGCAACTGTGGTACTTCTGGCTGGATACTTTTTTCCCCTCTACCTCATCCAAGTACATAGGCCAGCTGTTACCCAGATAACTGTCCAGGTAGCACTGAATATATCCATGCTGTCTGGAAAAAGTGAAACTCCACCTTGGGAACATCCCCAGCACACCAGCTCTTTGGAACTGGCTACACTGAGTGCAGGTGGTGAGTCACCTGCAAAACATTTAGCCAGGGAGTGGGGAAATATGAAGATCTCTGGTTTTATCCCAGTAACTCCAAAGGTTATCCAAACAAACTGAATGAATATTTACCTCTGGGTGTCCTCTGAATATCAAGCTCTAAGTGACCTACTCAAGGTCACAGAGCAAATGAATAGAAAACTAAACCATAGTCAGAGGGATCATAACTCTGTGCTCTAGGGATGTGCAGAGGGACGCCATACATTGCATTCGGGATTTGTATTCATCGTGGGGGGGGGGGGGGGGCAGATAAGTTGCATTCGGTAAGGGGAGCCCCCGATACGTTCATGATTTAATTCTTATTTGTTTTCTGCCTAAAATTGAATTAACTACAACCCCCCACCCTCCTGACCCCCCCCCCAAGACTTACCAAAACTCCCTGGTGGTCCAGCAGGCAGTCCTGGAGCCATCTACTGCACTCACACCCTCTGCTGCCGGTATTCAAAATGGAACCGATAGCCTTTGACCTTATTATGTCACAGGGGCTACCGGTGGCATTAGTCAGCCCCTGTCACATGGTAGGAGCAATGGATGGCCGGCACCATCTTGTGCCATTGGTTGGCCCCTGTAAGGGCAAAGGTAATCCAGTGGGGGTCCGGGAGCGACGTCCTGCACTCGTGCCATCGGCTGCCAGTATTCAAAATGGTGCCGATAGCCTTTGCCCTCACTATGTTACAGGGGCTGACCAATGGCACTGGTAGCCCCTGTGACATAGTGAGAGCAAAGGCTATTGGCGCCATTTTGAATACTGGCAGCCGACGGCTCAAGTTCAGGAAATCACTCCCAGACCCCCGCTGGACCACCAGGGACTTTTGGCAAGCCTTGTTGGAGTCAGGAGGGTCCCCCAAGACTTGCCAAAAGTCCCTGGTTGTCCAGCGGGGGTCCGGGGACAACCTCCTGCACTCAGACCGTCGGCTGCCAGTAATCAAAATGGCGCCGATAGCCTTTGCTCTCACTATGTCACAGGGGCCGACCAATGGCACCGGTAGCCCCTGTGACATAGTAAGGTCAAAGGATATCGGCGCCATTTTGAATACCGGCAGCCGAGACGTGAGTGCTGAAGATGGCTCCCGGAAACCCCGCTGGACCACCAGGGAGAATTGGTAAGTCTTGAAGGGGGTCAGGAGGGTGGGGGGTTTATTTAAATTTGCTCCTTTAGATGGCCGAATAATTCGACGAAGATTCGTTGTATTCGTGGGGAATCGCGATATGTTTCACTTCCCCATGAATACAACGAATATGGCCCTATACGTTGCGGATTACCAATACGTAGGAAAGAAATGCACACCCCTACTGTGCTCTGACCATAACCATTATGCTACACTATCAGCCCTACTTGGCAACACCAGCCATGTATCTTGATCTCATGTATCATTTTGTTCATGATCCATAATATATCGGGCTTGGTAGTGTGTGTCCGTCAGTGCTCGCGCATGTTCCCCGGCCTGCCGATAGATGGTGCAGGCGGCTCCCTGTCCGCCTTGGCGGCTCAAACACACCATACAGCGGCCATGTCACAACACCAGCTACAAGAGGTACTCCTGGGGGAATTCACTGGTACTGCAGAATGCAGATTTTGCACAGAATTCCTCCTTCCTGCAGATTTCCTCCCTCGCCGGAAGACTATGCAAAACCGGAAGGACACCGGCCATCGCGGGACAGGCAGAAAATAGCAGAGGAGACCCTGCATGCTGTGAACGGAGCCTGTTCCACGGCACATGCTCCGTTCACAGCGAAGATGAAGGCCCGGTGCGCAATTCGCGGCAAAAAGGGAAGGCCCCCGTGTGCCGCGATCGGCGCACCTGGGCCTTTATCTTCACCGCGAACGAAGCATGTGCTGCGGGACTTGCTCCGTTCGTGGCTAGACGGGGTCTCCGCTGCTATTTTCTGCTTAAGGCGAAAATGGAAGGCCCCCGTATGCTGCGAAGGGTACGCTGGGCCTTCATCTTTACCGCGAATGGCACGGGTCCCGCAGCATGCCAGTGAGAGAGAATGTGTGTCGGGGAGAGTGAGAGAGAGCAAGAGGGTGTGAGACAGCATGGGGAGGGATGCCGGTGAGAGAGGGGGGGGGTGACAGAGAGCATGGTTGGTAAGAGAGGGTGGGGAGGGTGTGACAGAGAGCATGGTTGGTAAAAGGGGGTGGGGAGGGTGTGAGAGAGAGCATGGGAGGTAAGAGAGGGTGCCTATATGAGGGGAGGGGGATGCCGGTGAAAGAGAATGTGTGTGTGAGAGGGGAGAGGGGGTGCGGGGGAGTGCGAGAGACAGCTTGGTAAATAAACTTTGCCAGACCTGGCTTTAGCAAATGTGCCTCCACGTCCCTTGCCCTGGGTGAAAACAATTTAGTTTTTCCTTTTCAGCTAACTCTTCCATACAAGAGCATAAGTGCCAATAAAAAGGCTTGCCGCCAGGGCGTAGAACGGGTACAGTTGCTAGTACAAAAATAATCTCAAAAAGCACATTTCCAGAATTTGAATACATAAAGGGTGAATTGAATGCATTTCGGTTTGCACTGAAATATCATATAAATAAACTTTTCTGGTTCTTCTCCCCTGATTTTAGCTCCCCAATAGTTCTGTTCATACTCTGATCTCAACAGCAATTTTTGAACAGTTTTTAGTAAGGAATATCAGGCTGAGCAAGATTCAAAGGGGTTGCCATTTTGAGCTTCCATTTGGCGAACCACACTAGGGAGGCAGTTAAAAAAAAAAGTGGTTAACTAATATCTGCAGTTAGTTTTTGCCCACAGGCTTTGCATCAATTTTCTAAGGAAACATTTTGCTTTTAAAAATGTCAGCAGGAAAAGTATGTGCACATACCTGGGCCTATCATTTGTGTGCATACATTTCCTGTTGAAGTTTATGTACATGTTTCTTGAAACTTTGCAGTTTGTGCGTAAATCCCAAACCCGGCCCACCCCTCACTGCTGCATATTTTATGGGCATACGCACTGCATGTGCGTAAATGTATGGGCATACAGACAGGGCAATTTTCAAAGGCAAGGTAAAGCGCTGTTTTGGTCACATAAATGTCCTTGAAAATTGCCCTCTAGATATTTGGGGCTTGCTGAATATCAACTTGCTAGCAAGCATGATAGAAATTTCACATGAGGAACAAGGCAGAGTTCTAAGACAGAATATATTTTATTCTGTTAATAAACAAACAGGAAGAAGGCTTTTAGTGCTTATGGCATGGACCTTGAAAAAGTCACTTCATCTTCCCATGCCTTAACAGACTTCAAAGTAAACAAATAATAAGGATAAAATAATAATCATGATTGCATGCTCTTTAAAACATGAGCAAGTTCTATAGTATTCTTAGAACATTCTATACAATTAGTGCTCTATGAACAATAATTCATAGAATGTAATCATTTTTTTAAAAACTGATCTGCAGCAAAATGTTTTTTTTTATAATACTACTAATATTCGGATAATATAGACTAATGGAATGCACTTTAGATTCTACTATTCTTTCCCCTTTGTTAACTGATATCTTGCTTTTTACTGTACAAGATTATAGGCAGTACTAATTCCGGAACATTTTGCGATGGGAATTAAATGCCGGCACTAGAGATAAGTGTGCTGTGGTTTATCATGTTTCTGCACTCTTGATTAATAGTAAATGAACCACTCTTTCGGTTGACTTTTCTGATGACCCTCTCCTTCCTTCTGGTATACACGTGAGAACATTATACCTCCCATGACTTGTTCCTGTAATCTACATATATTTCTAATTACCTGCTAGTCAGTATAGAAACTCTCCTCTCCTGCGGTTTTCAGACCCAGAGGGAATGTCAGCTTGCAAGATAAACCAGCAACCAAAACAGCAACATTTCACAAAGTCAACTGAACTCACTGGATTACAAAATCTGCTGCTTTCATACATATTTGTTTTACTCTACAAAGGAGATTTGTGAGTGCAAATGTTAAGAGATTTACAGTATCTCTTCCTTCCCAAACCCTCTCGATTACATCTCTCCTTTTCTTCCTGCCAAATTCTTCCTAAGCTGTTTATTAGGGTCAGACCGAAAATAAATTACAATGCACTTCTACAATATACATGTTTATAATCAGCTTAAATCCAATGTAGACATTAAACAAACAGCAGTATTGAAACGTTAAATGGGAATGGAATTAAGAAGTGAAAGCAGGGAGGAAAATATGTGTGACTTGGGGGTCCTGTCCTCTAGCTCGCTGGCAGCAGGAGCAGATTCTTTCATCCTGTTACAAAAAAAAAAAAAAAAGTGTCATTCAGCTGTACAGTGCTGTCTCCTCCACTTCCCATTGTGTTTGTAAAATTCAAATAATGATATGATGCTCTGGAGCAACCTCCAAAATGCTTTCCTTTATTGTTTTAGTACAATACAACATTTAGAACTTCACAGCCAGCCAGAGGGTGAATGGATCTTCTGAATATTCACATATATCTTTGCAATGGTGCTTAGTGATTAGTCTCTACTCACGGTCACTCGAGCTACCAGGGGTGGCTCAAAGCAATCTGCTGCCTGAGGCGAGGGATGAGATGGTGCCTCCCCGCCCTCCCATAGGCTCCCTCTCTCTGGCACCCACACTCAAGCACCCTCACACATGCTCTCTTCCCCCCCCCCCCCCATGCACCCTCGCACATGTTCTCTCTCACACCCTCCAAGCACGCTTACACATGTCCTCTCACCCCCCCCCACCCAGCTTGCAATCGCTCTCACACACACTCACACCTCTCTACACACACTCACTCTCACCGGGGGCCTTCATCTTCACCGCGAGTAGGACGTGCTCCACTCACGGCACACCAGGGGCCTTCATCTTCACTGCGAGTGGGATGTGCTCTGCTTGCTGCACGCCGGGGGTCTTCATCTTCGCCATGAGTGTGACATGCTCCACTCATGGCACTCCGGGGGTCTCCTCCACCTTTGCCATTTTCTGAATATTGGCAATACGGCCCGCGTGCAGGAGGTCGCTCCCGGACCCCCGCTGGACTTTTGGCAAATCTTGTGGGGGTCAGGAGGCCCCCCCAAGCTGGCCAAAAGTCCCTGGGGGTCCAGCGGGGGTTCAGGAGCGATCTCCTGCACTCTTTACGTCCGGTCACAGGAATCAAAATGGCACCGGCGCTACCTTTGCCCTGTCATATGATAAGGGCAAAGGGCCACCGGCGCCATTTCTCTTAACGCAGCCGTGGCCAGAGAGCGGGAGATCGCGCCGGGACCCCCCCACTGGACCCCAGGTAATTTAAAACATTTTGGGGGGCTTCGGGAGGGTGGAGGATTTATTTTAAAGGGTCGGGGTGGGTTTTAGGGTTGTTTTGGTGTGCCGGTTTTCCCGCCCTCCCCCCGATAAAACGATTTTTTAACCTAAAAAACTAAGACGATCAGATTCCCCCCCCCCCTCAGCCAAAATTGATCGTTAAGATGATCGATCTCACGATTCACATCCCTAATAAAAAGTAATCAGCAATATTTTTGATGACATTAAAAAGAAAAGCTTCCTTCTGCTGCCATTGAGAACTGGTAGATGTATATAGCAGATCCCAATTTCACTTCTTCTGCCAGCAGCTCTCACACACTAGTGTGTCAACTCAGGATCAAACTCTATTCACCAGGTCCTACCAAATAAGTCGCAGTCAGGACATCACTCTTCTGTCTCTCACTGCCCTTTTACAACATATCCAACAAAAGACAAGACACTCTGTTATGGGAATTAACAGGCCACAGCTTTACTGACAAACATAACTAGTCCAAGCCATTTACAACATAAACCAGCAGTTATCCACCACCAGCCAGCAAGATAACCAACTGCAGGCATGTCCTATTTAAGAACATAAGTACATGCCATACTGGCAGCATCCCTCCACCTAAAATCCAGCCCCTGCCACCGGCCAGCAAGGGGCTAAGTCCAGGAGAACCAATCACCCGACGGGTATTTCTCCAGACAGTTGATGCCCTAAACTGGCTACCCATCGAGCCACCATCTAACAGTAGTGAGGCTTGGGCAATCCGCCAACCAGTGCTTCTACAGCAATCAAACAATCATTTAAAAAAGCCAAGCATAAGGGTGTGAGGGAGGGACACAGTTCATCCAGGACCTCCGGGGAAGAGAGCCCACTGCCAGAAATCCTGCCGCCTTAAATAGCCTCACAGGCTCCCGATACTCCCCGCGGCACCTACCAATGGGCTGGTGCCGCAAAAGGCGTATTTCAAAATTAAATAATTCCTAATCCCTTCCCTTATCGCCCCCTCCCCCCCTTCCAGTGTCAAGCTGACGGAGTTTGTCTGCCGCACCCATTAATGTCGGGCAGTCTGGCACTTCGGACCGCCCTTCCAAAACTGAGAGAAGGGTGAACAGAACATGGTAACCTCTGATTACATGTGCAGCTGTATTTGTCATTCTACATGCATTATGTACTGAAGAAAAAAAAGAAAGTGCAAATGTTAACAGGTGCATACTTTCTCTTGAAAACAAAGCACACTGATGAAAAAGTATATTAGACTCTGTCCCAGGGCAGACATTTTGAAAATAGACCCCTAAATCTTTCACTGGAATCTAGCATACCTTTAAGAAGCTGGTATTTATTTATTTATTTATTTAAGGTTTTTTTATACCGGCATTCAAGAACTCGTTCTCATCATGTCGGTTTACAGAAAACAGGGGTGCAAAAATATAACCAAAAACATAGATAAACATGGAGAAGAGAAGCAGTTACAATTAACAAGGGTTCATGAACTGGGACTATAAGAAATAAAAGAGATAGATGAGGATAATTATATACAAGTGTACAATGTAAATAAGGAGTCCTCTATAAATACAAGAGAACAAAATAAATATGGAGTCCACTATATACAGCTACTTAGCATAGGAGTCATTGATGGGTCTTGTTAGGTGGAGTTCGGGAAGGCTTGCCTGAAAAGCCATGTCTTCAGTCTTTTCCTAAACGTTAAGAGGCACGGTTCGTTTCTTAGATCTGGTGGGATAGAGTTCCATAGCGGAGGGCCTGCTGTTGAAAGGGCTCGGTCTCTCAAGGTTCTGTGATTAGTAGTTTTTACGGGTGGAACAAGGAGGCATCCTGTGTAGGCTTCCCTAGTCGGTCTTGTTGATTTGTGAACACGGGGAGGAATTTGTAGGTCGATTATGGTGTGTTGGTGAATGATTTTGTATAATAATGTAATGGATTTGTAAATTACTCTGAAGTGGATTGGTAACCAGTGGAGGGCTTGAAGGACTGGAGAGATGTGGTCTCTTTTTCTGGTGTTTGTTAGTAAACGTGCTGCTGCGTTTTGGACCATTTGGAGTGGTTTTGTATATGAGGAGGGGAGGCCAAGAAGAGTTGCGTTGCAGTAGTCTAATTTGGAGAAGATGAGGGCTTGGAGAATGGTTCTGAAATCTTTGGCGTGGAAGAGTGGTCTTATCCTTTTTAAGACTTGCAGTTTATAGAAGCAGTCTTTGGTTGTTTTGTTGATGTGGGCTTTGAAGTTCAATTTATTGTCGATTAGGACACCTAGATCCCTTACATGAGTGGTTTGTAGGTTGGTTGGAAGACAGACTGTGGGTTTGTTATCGGGAGTTATGAGTAGGACTTCAGTTTTAGATGAGTTTAGTACCAGATTGAGGCTGTTGAGGAGGCTTTTAATTTCTAGGTGGCAGGATTCCCAGAATTCGAGGGTTTTTGAGTATGATTCTTTGATAGGGATCAGGATCTGGATGTCGTCCGCATAGAGAAAGTGTATTAAGTTGAGGTTGGTGAGGAGTTGGCATAGTGGGAGGAGGTAAATATTAAAGAGTGTAGGGGATAAGGAGGAACCTTGTGGGACTCCGACGGTCGAGTCGTGGCATGCTGATTCTTTGTTCTGTATTTTTACCTTGTAGCCTCTGTTGGTTAGAAATGATTTGAACCAGGAGAGCGCTAAGCCAGAGATTCCTATAGCAGCTAACTGTTTAATGAGGATCGCGTGGTTTACGGTATCGAAAGCTGCTGAAAGGTCTAGAAGGACCAGCAGAAATGATTGTCATCCTAGGTACAGACAAAGGACAAATGATTGTCCTTTGTCTGTACCTAGGATGAGGAGGTCTGTTAGGGATGTAAGAAGGGATTCTGTGCCGCGATTTTTGCGGAATCCATGTTGTGAGGCGGAAAGCAGTTTGTTATCTTCAATGAAGTCCGATAGTTGGGAGTTAACAAGCTTTTCCATGATCTTGGCTATGATAGGTAGATTAGCTATTGGGCGGTAATTGTTGGGGTCTTTTAGGTCCAGGTTGGGTTTTTTTAAAAGTGGTTTGAGTGAGGCTTGTTTAAGGTCTTCTGGGAAGGAACCTTGTGAGAGCGAACAGTTGATTATGTCAGCCAATGGTTTGGAGATGGTTTCTGGTATTGTGAGGAGAAGTTTTGTTGGTATATGGTCCGCTGGGTGTGAAGATGGTTTCATTTTTCTAAGGATGGTTTGGATTTCAGAGGAGGAGGTAGGTTCAAACATTTCTAGGTGAGTGTTTTTGATGTAGGGCATTAGCGCTTGAGTTAGGGGAGCGATATTGGGGGGGAAGTTGAGTAAGAAGATTCTTGATTTTGTTTTGAAAGAAGAGAGCGAGTTCATCTGCTTTGGCTTGAGCTTGATTACTAGGGTTACTAGGATTACTGGTATGGTTCTGTATGTATACATCATCCAAGAGTTCTGGGTTAATAATGTAATAGAGTTATTTACCACTGGAAAAAAAACAGGTCAAGACAAACAACTAGGCAGCAGGTGGAGCCTCTGGAACAGTAGATGAGCACTTGTAAATAACATTGCAGGGAAAAAAAAACAGGGGAAAGGGTGTTCCTTGGATGAAACTGGAAGAAGGAGGATCAGAGCTCTGTCCAGAGCATTGGCCTCACCCAGAGGTCTTAAAAAGAAAGAAGTCAGGCAAGAAGTGTGCAAGGGGTAGGAAAGAGAAAAGTCTGGAGAAAGTATGAGTGGGATCGGTGGACAGAGGCCAAAAAAGTGAGCAGTCTTGGAAGTTCCATGAGGACAACCCTTCCCTTTGGGAGTAGGATACTAGAGATGTGAATCGTGTCCTCGATCGTCTTAACGATCGATTTTGGCTGGGAGGGGGAGGGAATCGTATTGTTGCCGTTTGGGTTTTAAAAATATCGTGAAAAATCGTTAAAATCGTGAGCCAACCCCCTAAAACCCACCCCCGACCCTTTAAATTAAATCCCCCACCCTCCCGAACCCCCCCCCCAAATGCTTTAAATTACCTGGGGATCCAGCGGTGGTCCAGAACGGCGGCGGTCCGGAACGGCCCCCTCAATTGAATCCTTTTGTCTTCAGCCGGCGCCATTTTGCAAAATGGCCGCCGCAAAATGGCGGCGGCCATAGACAAAAACGATTCGACGCAGGAGGTCGTTCAGCAGGGGTTCCGGGCCGCCGCTGAACGACCTCCTGCAGTCGATCTCCTGCCGGCGCCATTTTCCGTACGGAAAACGATTCGCGGCAAGAAATCGCTTTCTGAACCCCGCTGGACTCCCAGAAACTTTTGGCCAGCTTGGGGGGGCCTCCTGACCCCCACAAGACTAGCCAAAAGTTCAGCGGGGGTCCGGAACGACCTCCTGCGTCGAATCGTTTTTGTCTATGGCCGCCGCCATTTTGCGGTGGCCATTTTGCAAAATGGCGCCGGCTGAAGACAAAAGGATTCAATTGAGGGGGCCGTTCCGGACCGCCGCCGTTCTGGACCACCGCTGGATCCCCAGGTAATTTAAAGCATTTGGGGGGGTTCGGGAGGGTGGGGGATTTAAAGGGTCAGGGGTGGGTTTTAGGGGGTTTTAGTGTGCCGGTTTTCCTGCCCTCCCCCTTCCCCCGATTTACGATTTTTTAACGATAAATCGGGGGAATTGGTATTGTATCGTGGCCCTAACGATTTTTGACGATTTAAAATATATCGGACGATATTTTAAATCGTCAAAAAACGATTCACATCCCTATAAGGATACCAGGTCAGGCATGTGAGGATGGGGGAGCAATCATAAACTGCCCAGGAGATGAGAGTCTGGTATGAGTTCTCTGTCTGTGGGGGTCATAGGTTCTTCCACCATATCATATATGGTGGTAAAGGCAGACTCTTTGATACTCAAAGAGCGATATCAGAGCATCAAGGACTGCTTAGGGCACACATGGACCAGAGATCTGGTAAGGTTAACCAGGACATTAATCCAGTCCTTCCATAACTCAGTCTTTCACCTAAATAGACTGTTAGGGAAGGTCACCCCATAGGGGAAAAATACTTTGAGCATCCTACTCCAGCAAACTGAATAGTCATAAATATCAGCATTTGGGTTTCTTATTTTCTCTCCCTCCATCCCATTTTACAGCTTACGGTCCCAGTTCCTTCCTGTTTAGAGTACCAGGCTAGATTCAAGAGTAATAGAACAACATCACCAATAGTAGAAGATAAAAGAACCGTTCTTGCAGTGACCTGCAAAGCAGCAGAAACAGGTTGAACAGGAGTTCAAAGCCTAATATAAAGTGACCCAGGGGCTGCTGCAAAATTCTCTTCAGCAGTCAGTAATCACAGGAAGATCCAGGGTAGCACTAACAAGAGGACCAACTCTGGAGAAAACACCAGAACGAGACCTGGGGATGATCTTTTGAGAGGTCTTTGATAGGGTAACCAAAGTAGCAGGGTAATCCTGGAAGCAATGGGCAGTGCACCTAGTGTCCCTTTTCACTAGAGAGGTACAGGCAGCTTATTGAGCTCAGCAGAAGTACTCAACAAAAATTAATGTCAATGGAGGATGCTGTGTTGGATCAGCTGAGGTCATCCTCAAAACCTACTGGAAGAGTTTCAGGACTCTTGGGTGTGGTGTGGTCTATCTGATGGGCTGTTCAGGAGTCTTAGCTCAAGTGGAGGGTAGCCTATGACAGCACAAATTGGTAATTAACTGTCATCAAAGCCACAAGTCAAGGTTCACTGCCTCTCTTTGTCCTCAGACCTCTACCTTAGACCTTCTATCCATAAGTCTGAGCCTAAGACACTTGCTATAAGTAACTCCCCTAATGCTAACAGCTGTCTCTACCCACTTTCATTAATGACCCTGTGTTTTAAGACTGCAGTTTTCCTCTAGCCATTCAGTGAAACAGGTGGACCAGGTCGAGGACTACTATTAAACTGCCCTCTGTGTCTGGGATACCAACCTATAAGTCTAGGATTTTTACCTTTCACAATCATAATTCACCTTATGTTTGTTCTGGTTATAAACCAATGCCAAAAAGGAAGCACTTCAAAAACAACTTTGCTTATGTTTCTCTTAGTTTATTTTTAGTTTCCTCATAATCAGCAGTAAAGTTTAGATGCAGTACTACATAACACTTTTTATTATTCATAATCAAACATCTATTTCAGGGCTTCCCATACCTTCCTGGGGACCCCTCAGCCAGTCGGGTTTTCAGAATATCCACAATAAATATGCATGAGATAAATTTGCAAGTGTATGTAAATTTACCTCATGCATATTCATTTTCAATATCCTGAAAACCCGACTGGCTGTGTGGTCCCTAGGATAGATTTGGGATGCCCTGATCTAGTTAACAGCAATTCAGTTCCCTCATACATCTTATCTATCACTTTTCTAAACACAGAGAGGTCAATAATCAAACTCTTAGATATCTGGTTAAGTGGGACTTATCCAGCTACCTAGTGGTCGCTGAATATCTGGTTATATTCAGAGGTCACTAGATAGCAAGATAAGTTACTTATCCGGTTATTAGTAATGCCAGGCAAGTTATGGGTGGGCAATGAGTGGATCGGGGCAGTGCTACTTAGCCAGATAAGTTACCCAACTAATTAGCGATATTCAGTAATAAACAGATAACTATTTGGCTAAGTTAGAATTGCTCAATGGTGAGTCTAAACTTAGATGGATAAGACTTATCCATCTAAGTAGCAATTTGTCCAGCTATGCTGCTGAATATCCCATCTAAGTTAGCCGGACATGTCTATCTGGCTAACTTAGCTGAAGGTCTAGGTTTTCAATACTGACCTCATATATGCTTTCAGTGTTTTGACTTAGAAGGTACAACAAAGTAACTGCTATTTGAATAGCTTCAGATCTCTTAAGTTTCATTAATACATTTTCTCTATCCCTTTTCAGTTACTCAGACAGGACCATTGCCTTTTAACCAAGAGGCAAAGTATACTAGTTTTAAAAAACAACAACAACATGGAAAGCAAAACAGCTGGCTACTCCACCTTCCTCTTTTAATTAAGACACTCTTTCAGAAGCAGCAGAATATCTGAGTCTCTCCCAAGCCAAACCATGGAAGAAGCTTTTGAGAGAGAGGAACCAGAGCCAGCTTTAAAGCAGCTTCAGCACTAAAGTTAAGCCCTCTTCCTTTTGAAAAGTAGTTAGTAATTTGAACCCATTAGTAACTGGGGAACTTAGAAAATTAAGCAAGGGTCAGAGAAAGATTTCAATAGATCTAGGTCCTGTGAGACATCTGTTTGCAGGAAGAGGGGAAATTGTATGGGACTGAAGTATTGCTACATTTTGTATCTTTTTAAGCATTGCTGCAAGTGTGAGGGCTAGAGTTCTAAGTAGTAATTGTAACTCAGAAAGTGTTAAAATAGGAGAACTGAAACAGGTCGTCAGCTCTATTTTGAGGAAATGGATGGCCTCTTATTTTGGGTGACTAGAAGTCCCAGAGAGTGAAGATGTAACTCCGGCTACTCATTCCTATGACGCCCCAGAAGGACATGCTACCATTAGTTCATGACACCCCATTCATTGCTCATTGTGGGTAGGAAAACACCCTGGCCAGTTGCTTTAGCAGGCCTTATGGCCAGGCATGCACAAGCAGATACAAGGCTGCCATGCCAAATGTCCAGAATACCAATTAGCTGCTTCAAATAAATATGTATCTACTCTCTTGGTTCCCACACCAGTAACAGAAATTGGATTAGAGTGAACATCATAGGACCCCTGAACCCAAAGTACTCCAAGATACAACTATTTTCTGGTGACTGTGGATTATGCCATTCGATAACCCTGTATAGTAGAACTAAATTCTCTCTCTGCAAAGGTGACAGCAAAAGAACTACTTATGTTTTCCTATGTGGACCTATCCTGGGAAGTAATGACAGATCAAAGGAAAATCTTTATGTCCCACTTTATCAGGGAACTATATAAAATTCTCAGGATTATGTCCCTATGGACCCCTATCTACTTTTCCAAACCAATGATTTGGTAGCGAGGTTTAACCAAAAGATTTCAGGAACTTATGTGTTTTTTTAATAGTAGAGTTAAGGCATGCTACCACCACTCATATTTTGTGAGAATAGCTCTCATTCATCCATGACCCACAATATTGCCAAAATGCTTTGCTTCCTGTCCCAATCATTTACAAATGAATGCTCTACAAACTTATCATGACTGACACAAAGATCTGGGATAGGTTTATACCCCTTTTATTATTCAGTATTCATAAGATATCCCAGGCTTCTACAGGATTCTCCCATGTTATCTGATATATCAGAAGTATCTTAGATGTTCTTAAGGAGATGTGAGATAAACTGAGACCCTAGAAGAGGCATGTCTTAGAATATGTACTGGAGATATGGTAGATGGTTCAACAAATTTCCCCATTCACCCAAGAGAATTTAAAAATGGCAGTGGAGAAATAGGCTGATAGGAGCATAAATATAGACTATTGTTGCCCAGCTGTGCTAACAAATTATTAGCCAAGTGGAAGGGACCCTACAAAATCCTTTGGAAGACTGTTGTCATGAACTATGCAATGGAACAGATCAAATATAAGCAAAAAAGCAGGTGTATTATGATAACCCATTGAAACCTCGACATGCCTAATATTATTTCATCACACCAGAGATCAACAAAATACCGCTGGGTCTAAGAGTGTAGGGTCCAAAGAAGGAGACACTAGTGTGTCTAGCACAAGGACTAAACAAAAACAAATGCTAGATCTGATCCAGAAATGTCCTGATATTTTTTCCACCCAACCCATATTGACCACATCTCTCATTGAATACAGACATCTCTGGGACTGAAGGTCCTCAATGACTCCAGCAATACCCCAAATCTTACACCAAAATACAGAAGAATTCATATCCATGTTGCAGCAAGAAGTAATTGAGGAGTGGTACAATGAATGCTCTAGCCCAATGGCATTAGTGATTAAAAGTGATGAATCAAAATGATTCAGCAATGATTTATGGAAGATCAATGTCTTCTTCAAATTCAATGCCTACCTGATACTCTGAGATATTGAATTATTATACCAGCCATGCAAAATACATTTCTACACTGATCTAATAAAGGAATATTAGCTAATATCTCTTTCACCAAGATCTCAAGAAAAGATACTTTGCTCTTCCATCAGAATTGAATGAGTTTAAGGTATTGCTGTTTGGCCCTCATAGTGCCATGGTGACATTTTAATAACTCATGAAACTGGTAATGAAACTTCACCAGCAATATACAGGAGTTGACTTGGACAATGTGATTGTACTAAAAAATGATTGGTTAAATCATCTGTTGGGATTGACAACAGTTATCCACTCCCTGATGGGAGTTGGCCTAACAGCCAATCCAGAGAAATGTAATTTGGAGGACAGGAGATCAAATCTCAGCTATATTGTGGCTCACAGCAAATGGGATCTATGGTAGACAAAGTATTAGTGGTAGCAGCATGTCTTAACTCCACCATAAAAAATGTAAGTGCAGGTATTCGTGGGCTTCAATAGACATTATAGAAAGTTTATCCCTAGATTCACAGACCTGCTCATTACTCATGAACCTAATTAAAATAAATAAGCCTGAGCAGGTAAAATAGATAGAATAAGGCATATGAACAGTGCTTCAAATCCTTGAGAAAAAAAAAGACATATGAAAAATCCAGTCATATGTGTAGTTGATTTTGAAAAGTTTTTGCTACAGACGGATGGATCTAAAGCAGGTCTAGGGTTGTGCTTAGCAAAGTGGCAAAAGCAAAAGAGAACCTAGTGGCCTATTTAAATAGATACTTATTTCTATAGGAGTTCAATTACTTTGTGACTGAGAAGGAATGCAGCACCCATTAAATAGGCAATCATTATGTTATTACCTCCAAGAAAGACCATGCAGGTTAGTGGTTGTAGGCAATGAAAGCGACGAGCCTGCATGTCAGGAGGTGGTACATGTTTCTACAGCCATATGGTTTTATAGGAAACACTGACCAGGAAGAGAACTTGTGAATGGAGATTTTATATTCTGAAAGGGGAGGAGACATATTAATAGTGAGTAGACAAATCTCAATTATTGCCGAGGGTAACATAGTAAATGAAGGCAGATAAAGACCAAAATAGCCCATCTGGACTGCCCAGTTTTCATCCTTTTTTTGGTAGATGTGCATATAAAATTCCCAAATGCAACCAAACACCAACTTCCCCCCAACACACACCTGTATCCTGCTAAGTCAGATCCTCCCTAGAATGATCTCACCTCGCCTGGAACTATTTAGCTGGATAACTAGTTATCCAGCTAAATGGTGACTGTTCAGTGGTGCCAAATATTTAGTCATCACTACTTAACTGGATAAGTCCTAACTTATCCAGCTAAGGAGCCCTGAATATTGCGCTCCTTGATTTCTCTCCTAAGTGCCTTAAGGAAATCGGAAGCATCTTCCACAAAATGCCTTCATGACTATTGAAAGAAGGGAACTAAAACTTTCTACATTCACAGAAGTAAGATACTTAAAAGTACTGTAAATGGACTTAATCAAAGGACCTGTTTTGAAAGGCTTTTCTCCCATTGTGTGTCAATGCAGGAAAAAAAAGCTATGAATCAGTCCCAGTCTTTTCATTCTCACTAAAAGATCCCAAGGTAAAATTAATGGTAGAGATATGCTGTTATTAATGAATAATGCCTTATATGTTTCCCTTGGCAGTATTAGTAGAAATCCATCCACTAATCTGCTTATCATATGATGTGATTAACTAACTATATTTACATGGTTAAATGTATCTGTTGATCCTGTAGAGCCTCTATGAATAATTATGTACACCAATAAACTTTGATTGTTTAACCCTGAAGTTTGTGTCCTTGATGTTTTTTTAAAAATAAACTAAATATGGAAATGTTTGCCTGCCCCCTCAGCCCAGGCTTCTCCACTATCTGAATGACTGATGTTTGTTTTATAAGAGCCCTCATCCTTAGCGAAACCGGATAACTCATGAAATGTGACATAAAATACTGAGGCATGTAAGCAGAGCCGAATGGGGAAACTTGCCTAGCCCCTGCCAATGCTATGCCCTGTGGATTGCCAGATACCTTCCATCTCCAGTGTTGTCAGTCTGGAACCTTATAGAAGCACTACATACATTCCATTAACCCCTTCCTCCCCCAACCCAAAAAGAGCAAGAAACCTCAACCCGCCTTGCACTGAGAGTGGAAGCATAAGCCCTTGGAAGGAAAGGCTTATGCTTAGAATTTGATTTATTTGGTCTCTGGGAGGACAGTTTTCAGAAAGATACAGGCAGGTAACTAAGGAGTAAATATAGTCACTTATTTTCACCATGGCTATATTTAGCTGCAGAAACAAAGGGCATCCCAATTGGCGGTGCTAGATCAGGGTAGGGAAATACATGCATAGGTTTAATTTCAAACTAGACAGTTGTAGTATTATTTGACTTTGGGGGGCATTAAAAATGATAGCCTGTGCCCTCATACTGTTGTTGTTAGACAACTGAAATGCCATTTACTTGGGATTGCCAAGTAAGATAACAAGAAAGTCGCAAGAGTTCCAAAATGTGGCAGCGAGGGCAGTACTGGATTGCACAAGAAGTGTTCCAGCATCCCCACTGCTGGTAAATTTCCATTGGTTGCGTGTCACAAAAAGGTGTGTTTTAAAGGAATCTTTTCCTGGCTTTTAAAACATTACATGGCTTGGGACTGCCACAATTAAAAGGCCAAATTAAGTGGTATATCAGTGGGAGGGAACAAAGATTGAATCAAAAATCACAGCTGCAGTTACCACCAGTAACAACTTTTGTGGCCTCCCCTCCCCTTGATCTGGACTACGAATTATCCCTATGCTTGGGGTGGGGAGTACCACATGAGAAATTATCTTCACGTTCGTAGCCCTTCCCAAACAACCTCTCACATGCAGCAACAAAGACCAGATAACATCATTACATCAGAATAAAACAGTAATTAATCTTTCTTCTTGTATTGTGTAAGTAGACAGTAAGTCCAAACAGAACATTAAATGGGAAAAGTACAGTAGTGAAGCATAATATAAGCTTGTAGTTTTCTTATTTTAAATCAAGCAATGCAAAAATAACACTGGGTATAGCCTGTTAGCCAGGGCAACCAACATAGTCATATGGAAAGTAAAATAAAAAATAAGGAACGCTAATAGAGAAAGGATGGGAGAGAAAGCAGTGAAGTACACAGCTTTCAAAAATTGTTTTTACCCCTGAGCACTCAAAAAGGGATGGGGGGGAGAATAGATCTACCACAATGTCACCATTTTTTAAAGGGTGCATCCTGTCCCAAACACAAAATTGTGTGAAAAAAAAAATCAAAAAAATATAGAAGTACTTCGTGATGGTGGAGCTGGCTAGATGACAAACCAAACATATGAGCACTGCAGTGTGCTGGGGAGCTTCCCCAAATAGTTTACTTGGTACTAAACAGAAAGTGGACCTGGTTTCAGTCTCTTACAGAAAGACCACAGTCCACCAATTTTTCTTCTCCACTACCTGCAGTTAGGTTTTGTGCTTGACTTTGCTGAAAACCTGAAGCAGTTAAGAAGAGATACTGAATTTGTGACAAAAGGCAAAGAAATGAACCTTCTCCCTCCTATGCTAAGATACTGTCAGTGCAAAATTTAGATTACTTAACTAGGGGGGTTATTTTCTAAAGCTTTATCGTGTGCATTAGGGCCCTAACGCACGCGATAAGGCCATATTGTATGCGAAAAGGGCCTTTTCACATGTGATATAATGCAAATTAGGAGGAGGGGAGGAATCGTGGTGGGAGGGGAGGAGTCGGGGCGGGGAGAGGGCGGAGTTGGCGGGATCTTCACTGCCGGCGATAATGTTAGTAACTTTATCATCGGTAGTAGCGCGCCCAATAGCACCATCTTTCATGGCCATGGTGCAAAGGCTGCGGGCTTGCGAAGGCTGCGGACTTCCACAGGCCTGCCCACCCCCCTTGGCCTCCCCTGCCCCCTGTTTTCGCAGGATTCATCATTCTGCAAAGAATGATGAATCCAGGCCTAAGTCTCTTAAGATGGTGCACTCAGACTGGATCTCTCTGGAAAGGAAGTCTCTCAGCTCCTGGCTCCTCTGTCCCTTATTGGGATTTGACATGTAGCCTGGCTATGAAGCAAGAACAGCTGTCTATCTCTGTTTCCTCAGAGTACAGACTTCTGTCTCTCCATCTCGACAATTAGTTCTCCAGAAGAAATGATTACAGAGCTGTTAGATGCACTCCTCTCTTCCTGGCTGTCCCAGCCCCTTCCTTACATGGTTTCCCAACATTCTTTTGGCTTCCTCCTCTGCTGCCTATGTAGTGCTGATCTCTGGGCAGGCTAAACTGTATACCCTTTCTCCAACTTGTTAACACTATGAGTGCTGGATGCTTGTTCTTGTAGAACATTTGTCAATTAAGGAGAACACACAAGGATTTTTGACGTATTTTTATATTTTATTTTACCATGGCTGCGGCGGCTTGCAGTTTCTGCAGGGCTAAAAACCTATTTTTGACAGGTCCAAACCACATCACTCAGAAATCATGCAATATAATACAAGAGAAAGAGATTAGCATATTCTTCTGCTGAGAGATTATATTGATATCATAGATAATGACAGGGAAGTTGAAGTTTTGTGTCATCACTGAACTCAAAAGATGTAATTACAAATTATATTTCATATTTTTTCCTTCATAATATAATTAAGAAATCTAATAAACTGAAATCAATCATTTTCCATGCAGACTGATTTTCCTATTCAAATAATTTTCTAACAGTCTGTGATGTTTACGAATAATAATTATTTTTTCTTTTTGTTGACCTAAGATATTGCTCCAATTTCAAATTTTTGAAAATTAAGTTTTCATTTTTTCCCCAGAAACACTGTTTCAGTAACCCTATTCTCCTTGGAAATGTATTTATTTATTTTAAATTACTTCTATACCACATGCGCCAAAAAAATTGTAGTGGTTTACAAATATAATACACATAATAAGGATAATAATACACATGATAAAAAATTACAGTTTCCTGAGAAATGCATAACTTTAACAAAACAAGTTTTACATGCACACTGAAACAAAACAAATGGCCAAAACTAAAGTAAAATACATATAAACACCAATGTGAACAGCGATCCTCTTAATTATTAAACCAATCAAGAACAAAATCTTGCTCTGTCGTTGTAGAAACAATTTTTTTCACATAGTTCATATATCCATTTTGAATAAAAATTATTCAATATTGAAATTTCAGTTTCAATACCTACACTCAAGAATAGGTCTGATGATTTTTCACTACGTTTTGATTATTCAGTTAACAAATTTTATCTGAAAAAATATTTTTTAGGAAGAGCAGAAGGTTTCATATAGAGTGTAGGTGTCCCCGCACCAGTGTTGTATTGGTAATAATCATTAACCTCCTGCCACCTCCATACACATGATTTTTTGAAAGAAAATGTTTTTTTTTTTAAATATTTTGTCAGCTGACATCCTGAGACATCTGTTCCGAGCCATGGAGCGGTAATAAAGCTGAGTAATTAACAGAGCAGCGAGGCAAACCATTGCAGTAGGTGGAGATTTCGATGGCGACATTCCCCTGAAGAAAGACTCAGGTCTGAAACATGGATGTGTTGGGATTTATTCTCACAATTCAAGGAAGCCAACACCAAAGAGACCTGAAGGTACCTGCTCAAATACCAACATAAATGTCATCTTAAAAGTTTATCGTTCTCCATCTGGAGAGCAGTGTTAATTACAACATGGATGTCATAGAAACTTTGGGATTACATAGAGAAAATATATATTTTTTTAAATCTCTTTCAAAAAATCATGTGTATGGAGGTGGCAGGAGGTTAATGATTATAACCAATACAACACTGGTGCGGGGACAGCTACACTCTATATGAAACATTCTGCTCTTCCTAAAAAATATTTTTTCAGATAAAATTTGTTAACTGAATAATCAAAACTTAGTGAAAAATCATCAGACCTATTCTTGAGTGTAGGTATTGAAACTGAAATTTCAATATTGAATAATTTTTATTAAAAATGGATATATGAACTATGTGAAAAAAATTGTTTCTACAGCGACAGAGCAAGATTTTGTTCTTGATTGGTTTAACAAAACTAAAGTAAGACATTAATTCACACACTATTCTGACAAAGATACAGTAAGAAACTGAAGAAGTCAAAAATGGAAACCAGGGTTTCCCCCAAGGGCAAGGCTTTCCAAAATGGGGGTTGGGACCCCAAACGGGGTCACAAAACTTTTAGCTAGGGTCAAAGAACATTTAGCTAGCCTCAAAGAGCAGAACTCTTCAGGCATCATCATCTTCAGCAGCAGCATTAGAAGTCAGTATGGGGCCTTTGAGCCAGCATAGGCCCCGCTGTGGCCCTGTCCTTGCATGAGATTCTGTAGTAACAGGAAGCCCTGCATGAGGAAATATTAGGGCCACTGCAGGATCTGTGAGCTTGCACGGGCTCACAGGACCAATGCTGACCTTCATTCCTAATGCTACCGCCACTTGCAGATCACAGTCGGGTTTGGGACCAGCCATTAAGGGAAGGGTGGGCTGAGTGTGCGCAGGGAAATTACCACTGCTCTTTGCTCTTCATCCATTACTGAACTTACACAAGAGAAAAATATTGTCTCTGTCAGCAGCCTGCCCACTCTTCTTACCAATTATCATCTACTTTTAGCCCACGGTTAAAAGGAAAATGTTGCCACTAACCCTGACCGGGGGGGTGTTTAGAAGTGGGGCTGTTTGAAAGGAGGGATCAGATGCAGGAGGGGTTTCAGGGTTGGATCAGCTGGAGAGGGATTGGCTGTAGAGAGTGAGGGGGTATGTAAGAGAGGAGCCAGAGGGAGTGAGGATTCATTGAGAGGGATACGAAAGAAGGATTGGAGGGGATCAGAAGAGAGGAGATGGGTGAAAAGGTGAGAGAAAGTGGATGTCAGAGGATGAATTTGGGGCTATAGAAGTAAGAGGGAAGGGGTTACTGAGGATCAATTCAGGGTTATAAAAATGACTGAGAGGTGAAAGGATCAGCTGGGATGATATGAAAAGGCTGGATTGGGTGAGAGAGGGCATGAGCTGAGAAAGTGAGAAGAGATGGATATAAAAGTTACTCCGTTTCAGGGACAGAGGTTGAGAGAGGAGGTCCTCTGGACGGGATAGAGGTTGAGAGAAAAGATCAAATGGCATAGGATAGAGGTTCAGAGTGAAGTGATAGTTGGGGGGACTGCACCCCTGCTAATTTTGTTTTCTGTCATCCTCTGAGGTCATTTGAATTTTCAAGTTCTAAAATGGGGTCACATTGGCTACAATTTTGGGAAGCCCTGCCCTAGGGGGAGGTGCATAATCCAGATATTTATAATATGTTGACATATTTCCGTGACAAATTTACCCCATGTCATTCAAAATCAGCAGGCATCCTACCTTCATGGCTCTCATCAGGGTGTGCTGATCTGCTTCCATCCCTTTCTGGTCAAAGTGCTCGTATGCAGAAAAGGCAAGTTTAGCTTCTTGGATGTTATTAAAGCTGGAAAAAAGAAATCAGTACTAGGTATCAACAACAAAAAAGTAAGTGTGAAGAATGATACTAAGAGTGAGGACTTCCACTAATGCCTGCAAACATTCAGGCACTTTTCAAACCTTGTAGGTTCACAGGTTCTTTGTACCCATGTACCTGCAAGCTCATGATCAGAGGGTAATTACCCCTTGAAATTTTGCAGGTAGCAACAAGTATCCATGTACTTGGTCCCTGCTCATTACAGTACACAGAGAGATTTCAAAATTCTTGCACATACGTTTCTTCCCGCGACCTAACCTTGCCTCCTTCTCTCTGTAGGTAAAAATACATGTGTTGTGAAACAGCACAATATTTTTACCTACGCAGAGAGGTCAACTTTTTTAAAGCATTTTTATGCAAGTAAATATGTTTACTGGTGTTAAACCTTTGAAAATTGCCCTCTATGGTGACAATTTTCAAACTGTCTACATTGCAGCAATTTTCAAAATGAAAATACGCCTGTACTTTTATTTTGAAACTTGCTACGGCTGCTTTTTTCGTAGGTGGAAATCTGTTGGAAAAATAAGTATGCAGAATTAAAAATGTAGTCCATATATATACTTTTCCCTTCCCCGACCTAAGCACGCTCCTGGAAACGACTCCTCTGAATGTCCCTAAAAATGTGTGCATTGTTCCCACAAAGTTCATGAGAGATGTGCTTTCATTTGAAACTACACAGAAATCAGTTCATGTCATTTGTAATAAGAAATGACAATAAAAAACCAACACCATTTTTTTGGTTAGTGCACACTAAAACTAATTCTTAAATTTTAAAATGAAAATGTTTTAAACTGAAACTAAAGAAAGTGGAAATAAAAAAGTAAACAAAAAGAAAATTAAATCATTTTGCCATGCAAACCCCCTAATGCACATAGTTTTATTTATTTATGCTTTTATATTTAGCCCAATCTTTTCCACTATCGCTCCGGGTGAATTACAGCAAACCATGAAAACTGCCAACATTTCACAGAAGTAGATGCACCCAACATAAAGATATCAATGAAATCAAACAGCTTTGTAGGAAAGTTCTAAAAGCTCCTGGAGCCCATATTCAGCCAGCTATTCAGCTGTACAGGTTAGCTGGATAAATGTATTTAGCTAGCCATGCCAAAATATTTGATGGTGTGGCCAAGCTGCTGACTATACTCATCTAACTTATAGTTAGCTGGAAAAGCTTAGCCAGCTAATTTTAGGAAAGCCGAATAGCTTTTCCATTTGTATCTGGCTAAGATCTAGATTCATCATTTTGCTATAAATATAGCAAAAATAGCACCCGCAATAAAAAAAAAAAAAAAAAAAGGGCACGATAATGCTAATTTTCCTTATACCACATAGCATAGGTATTTACCGCAACGAGCGTTATTTTTACACCACAGAGTGAGTAATTTATCGCAGCTGCAAAGGTTTTTATTGCGAATGGCAGTCCAGCCTGCTGGTGAGAGAGGGAGAAAGAGAGAGAGAGAGAAAGAGACACAAAAAAGTTCACTATTTACACAATTGTAAAAGAGAGCATTATGAATTCGGGGTGAGGTTTGTGGGGTGGAGTGGGTTTTGGAGGGCAGTTTTACATGCATAGTCATACGTACGTACAGCACAGTTACTATCAGTGAAGGTTTAATGTGATTTGGAGGGATGAAAGGTAAAAGAAGAGCATATTTTTATATTTTAATATCTACTGTTATGCATGTAAAACTGCCCCCCAAAACCCTCCCCATCCTACAAACCTCACCCCGAGTTCTGGCGCTCTCTCTCTCTCTCTCCTGAACCGGTATTGCAATAAATCACTGAAACGCACAACTACTGCAGGCCTAACGCACAGAAAAAAGGTGGTGTACTTATTTCTGGCATTAAAACTTGCATTGCTGTGCATTACTTTATCGCACGCAACATTAACTGACCCTCATTTCCATTTACTCCTCCCACTCAAATACTAATTTTAAATTTGCATACACATTTTGGTATGCAGTAATTATCGCATGTGTTATGGCGTTATTGCGTGAAATAGGACCCTAATACTCACCATAATGCCCTAACATGATTTGATGAATGACCCTCTTAGCTGGATGTTACTGAATATCAGGTTAATCCAACTAAAGCCAAGATTTACTAAGCAATGATAAGGCTGTAACATGAATCAAACAGTGTACACCCGATATAGCCATATCACATTCAATATCACACATTATTTTTTATTTCATGCACATCTTCATTGCAATTAGCTGCTTTGAAAGCCCCCCTCTTGCAGCCTCAAACAATCTTAGCCCCCCAATCCCACCCACCCCGTGGCAAAAACTAACTCGTGCAGGGACCAAGGATCTCACTCACCAACTCCTGGCAGCTTCAGCCCTGGTGAGGCCGGGAGCAGGTGAGTCAGACCTTTGCGCCCTGCAGGGATAGATTTTGCCACTAGTGGGTGGGGAGTGGGATGGGATGCAGCATCTGGGGGGGGGGGGGGGGGGTTTGATATGAGAAGGCTAACTGTGTTTGAGACTGTGGGAGGGAGCTTTCAAAGTCTGGGCAGAGGGGTTATGATTCATAATTGCAAATTAAAAAATTAAACTAGGGAAAGAGAGGAGGAGGGGAAGACAGCCCAGAAAATTGGGGGGTTTTAAGAGCACTGGGCAAACCAGGGCAATTTATGGAAAAGTTCCAGAGCGCAGGCCCTTGGATATCTTTTTTTTTTTTTTAATGCTAACACTGACAGTGTTAGATATGTTTTAAAGATATGCAGATAAGTGGCAAATTATCCGGCCATACAAGGCTGGATAACTTTACAACTCCTCTAAAGCAGGTCTAAAGTTATCGGGCTAACCTAGCTGAATATACCTCCCCAGAATGCCTCTATAATTTAGCCAGCTAAGTGGCTGTATATACCACATTTGCTATTTAGAAGGATACTTTTGATTTATCTGTTTAAATAGTTTTTCAATATGGACCCCCCCCCCCCACATTTTCATTTTGCAAAGAGTTAGAATATTTTACAAAATGTGCACATGTACAAAATGGATCACCATTGACTTTAATGGGAGAACGTCCGTACGAAAGGAAGAGCATGGTGACAATTATCAGTTCTGTATTTTTGGGGTTTTTTTTAGTGAGTTTATAAACAATAAGACAGACATTTTGTTTTGGTTTGGCTTTCGCCTTATTTTGCATGACAGAAAAAATGATTAAAGTTGATTGTATTGGGTGGTTTTACTGCAAGTGCTCATGCTAGGTCATTTCACTGTGATGTTCTCTAGAGCGGTTCCCCAGCCCTGAGGGATCTGCTGTCTAAGAGGTCCAGGCACTTCCTAATGACTTTCACATTGTAGAGAGAGCTTTTCATATCAGAGGTGACATGAAGTCCTTCATGGAAATACCCCATTCTGAGAAGCTTGTGCAGACTCTGAAATAAAGATCACCATGTGACAAAGAATTAAATCCTGACTAAATTCTGTGCCTCATGTATGCTTGTCATTCTCTCCTGTTAATTCATAGTGCTTTAATTTACAGCTGCTAGTTTACAGTAAGTATTGTAACACTGACACAATATGGCGATAGCACTCAGCTTCCACCAAAGAGCACTGAATTGACACACGGGGCATTTAGCTGGTAAATTGAAGAAGGACTGTACAATGCATTTCTAGTATGGAAAAAATGTTGCTTTACTACTTTACTTTGGAAAACTAAAAAGGACAGTAAGACATACATAAAAGAACTATTCATACAAATGCATATTACAAGAATGAACAATTACCTTCCTTTAGTTAATTCACCTAACCCACTATGCTCCATTTTTTAAAACAATAGAATATGTTAATGCTGAATTTAATAGATTAAGCTTTTTGCATTGACTATGCCAGGGGTGGCCAACTCTGGTCCTTGAGAGCCAAAAACAGGCCAGTTTTTAGGATACCCACAATGAATATGCACAAGTAAGATTTGCATGCATTGCCTCCATTGTATGCAAATCTAACTCATGCATATTTATTGTGGATCTCCTGAAAACTTGGTCTGTTTGTGGCTCTTGAGGACCAGAGTTAGCCACCCCTGGTCTATGCCTATTTGACTATGAATGCTGTTCACTGATCTTTCCCTCCATTATGACACTCATGGTAACATAGTACATGATAGCAGAATAAAAGCTAATTGGCCCATGCAGTCTGCCCAGTTATTCCTGTCCATACTGCAATGGTATATACCAGCTGCCAGCCATAGAAGCTTGATATTACTCCTTATCTGTTTTCTTCCTTATTGGTTTTCTATCACCTGGTGTAGATGAACATATATGATTTCATATGTATTCTAATTCCCAAGCCTCTCTCCCCATCCCCCACCCCCCAAAACACACGTCTTTCTACCGAGCTTTATAATAATCTAAACAGCTATCAGATCTAGTGAAATGTGTCCAAACATCTGGCCTCCTAGGTCTTGGCTTTCTCAGATAGTACTTGGCCATGACCAACCTGCTGGCACTGACTTGATTGGTTTCTGGGGAGCTGCTGGAACCAATCTGTCTGCTCCATTGCCTGCAGTATCATCAGGTGGTGCTTCCCTTCTCTTTCCTTAGTTTTGTCTTTGTCACCTATCCCCTTCTGCTATTAAGAGAGTGATGGAGAGATTGCTTTCAGTACTGCAACATCCCACTCTTGTTCCTACCACTGTCATATCATACAATGAGATAAAGATCAGTGGCCCATCTTGTCTGCCCAATTTCATGCCTAATGAAATGCCATAGCCCTCAGTTCCTTTGTGGTTTCCCCTCACTTCTTCCCAATTAGCAATATGTTTGCTTATCCTATGCTTTCTTGAACAAACATTACCATTTTGTTTTGACCATTCCATGCATTTCCCACCCATCCTGTTTTTCTTAGATTACTTTGTGACATAATAATAACCAGAGTTCTTGCAGCTTTGCCCAATTAAATAAATTGGTCCCTCCCCTCAAGAGGGGAGGGACCAATTTGAGACTTTAAGTTGCCTCTCTTGTTCTTGGGGTGTTTTTTGTTTTGTTTTTTGTAGTAGATTGCTTAAAATTGCAGAGAACTGTTTTAACCTCCCTTTAAAACGTGATGAGTCTGGTTTTCAATTTGACAAACATTTTGTTAAGAACATAGAGTCGCCCCTTTCCATCTTTAAGGAGCCTCATTCCTTACATCTTTATGTACTCCTTCCTCAATTAGCCCCAATTATAATCCCTTTTTAATGTTAAACCTTTTATTTGTTTTTCTTTGTGTTTTATATTTGTCTATCTTGACTAGATTGTAAGCTCCAAGGAGCAGAGAATGTCTCTTGGGTGTCTCTGTACAGCAATGCCTATATCTGATGTGTCCTATACACATTATTAATAGCAACTCTGTACTCTTGAGTCTACCACCCTGGAGCCTCATACTGTGATGTCTTGTTCTAGAACACTTTCTCTGAAAAGGTTTGTTTCTTATGCATTATTTATAACTATGAGATTTTTGAGTCTCTATCATATCTCCCTGTTTCTCCTCTCCTTTAAGGGATATATATTTAAATTATTAGGTCTTACCTGATATGGCTTTGGATGTAGCCCCTGCATCATTTGGAAACCTTTATCTGGAGTGTCTAAGCTTCTGTATATCCTTCTGGAGGTACTGTTTCCAGCATAGGACAAACTATTCTAGATGAGATCTGACCAATGCCCTGGACAGAGGCATTATTTTATTACCCCCTTTCTTTTCCAGTGGTTATACATCTTCCTACGAACCCCAGCATCCCTGGCTCTGGCCACTGCCTTATCACACTGTTTTGCTTCCAGGTGTCATAGGGTGGTCTTCCTGGGAAAGCTCTTCAGGAATTAAGTCAGGATCCCTCCCTTTACATGCTTTATCTACAGTCACCAACACATAACTTGCTTCTCATTAAGCTCTTTGCCTGCCAGCTTTTGACTCCATAAATAGCTTAACACTATAAAGCATTTAACCAGGTGTTTAAGGAGGCAAGTCTAGGCTAGTAGGATTGACTCTTCACACTGCAGACCTCAGCTCTTGCACTTTAACTTGACCCTTATCATCTACGTAACAGCAGACTGCCTCCTGACTATCAAGCAAACAGAGATTCTACTAGTGTGGCTCACCCTTAGACTCCCAGTCCTGTCCAGGACCTCATTCTCCCTGATGTCTGAGACCTCTTTTCACCTCTCGCTACCTCTTCACAATTAGTTTAGCCTTTTACTGTAGCTGAAGCTTCCCTAGGTGGCTTCTGGTAACTAAATGTTTCTAACTGGGTTCTCAGCAAAAGCTGTCTGAGAACTAACCCTCCCAGACGACAGGCTAAAATCTAGCTAGATTAAAAAAAATGGAGGGCAGGGGATAGGCTCAGATTTAAGAATAGGCCCCAAATTTTGAAGGCACCAAATATTCAGGCCAAAGAGAAGTAAGCTTTTGCTTGTTATAAGGCCATGTGTCAGCACAGCTTTAATGGGGCACTGTCATGGCACTCTGCCTGTGGGCAGCACAATCTTAAATTCAGCCCTGGTAGCAGGTGTTCCAGTGGCATAGCCTAATTGTATCTGGATAATGCTGATATTTAACGCTAACCAGATAAATTTAGCCTAGTAAATCTGGTTGGAGAGATCATTATCCTATGGTTACCCAGGTAATTTTATCTGGACAATATTAGGGGGCATATTCAGTGGCAGATTCTCCTGGCAAAGTCTTGCTGAATATCCTGGCTGTTTCCCATGTGATTTTACCCAGATAACTTCCTGCTCACTTCACTGCTCAGTCTAGGACAGTGGTTCCCAACCCTGTCCTGGGGACCCCCCAGCCAGTCGGGTGTTCAGGATATCCACAATGAATATGCATTAAAGAAAATTAGCATGTTATAGAGGCAGTACATGCAAATTTTAACATGCTAATTTTCTCTTGCATATTCATTGTGGATATCCTGAAAACCCGACTGGCTGGGGGGTCCCCAGGACAGGGTTGGGAACCACTGGTCTAGAAGATACAAAAGCTACCCTTAAGCTGAGTGGGAGGAAGACAGGGTTGCCTTGAAGACCCCAGATCTGAACCCTCCTTCATTTTACTTGATTAAAAGCTAACCCAGGTAAAATTCTGCTAGTTGGCAAGGCAGGAAAATTAAATGTCTGGGTTAGTCCAGACAAACCTTTTTTCATATCAACCTCATTGGTTTCTAAGTTCATATAAAAATAGACAGCTAATTTAGGTATTTTAATGTAGGACTTAGCTTTCTTTTCTTTTTTAATTTTCAGCCTCATAGTGTATACAAATCAATACTGACTTAGTAGAATCTCCACTGATAGCATAGGATGAGCATAAAGCATATATTAAAGGACAAATAATTTAATTTACTACTAGCAGGAAAAAATAAATTAATGTACAGACTGACAGTCTCAAGGGTGAAATATCAAATTTGGAAGTGAAGCATGCTAATGGCAAATTAGATGAATCCATAAATAAATTTAATTCAAAGAAACAAGATTTACAAACATTGATATATGAAATGGATTAAATAAAACTTCTACCAGAAAAAGACCGAGGTGTATGAATAGTAGGATAGGATAAATTCTCTACTGTCTTGTCAGTTAGAGAATAACTCATCTCCTAAAAAGAACAAGTCACATATTATTCTCAAGCTGGCAAAAAATAAGATATGAAAGGATTTTTAAACTAGAAGCTTCATGCATCCCAGTTAAGAAAAAGCAAAACAAAAATTCAGGCATATATGGGATTTATAAACCAATCCTGTGCATGAGATATAAGTTCGAGTTTCCTGTCCAACAATCCAGCAGAGATTGGGCATATGGAAGAGGTAATGCACTCCATCCCAAGAAAGAAGAGAACATGACTATCACTACAGGGAGACCACCGTCCGCAAAAGGAGCAGTGCTGAGAACGGGGCTGATGTCAAGGGAGCTCCCCTGAGATACTGCAAAGCAGGGGCTGGGGGCTGTAGTTGGTTGCGGCCCCTGCCCTACCAGGTCTCCCGAGGAAGTGGTATCAGATGTTGGGAGCAGGGCTATCGCAGGGCCCCCAATGTATAGAAGCTGAAGTAATCGCTCCCATTCACTCCTTTCCCCATGCCTTCCACCCCAAGCCCCCAGCCAAGGATAGTTCTGGGTGAGAGTCTCAGGAGAGATTTCCCTCCAGTCCTCCTGGCAGGGGAGGATACGCTTGTCACCTGGGTATACTGTCTAGGGTGAGGGCTTTTACAAAAGAGGGAACATAGGGTGGTGAGGAAAGGGAAAACTTGGATATGGGAATGCAGGTGGAAGAAATTAAAGGAAACATAGAAAAAAAATCAGTTAATATGCTCTGAGAGTTCTATAAATATTTTTCAGGAATCTCATCAATGATAGTATTTAAAGAATTTGAATACTTAAGTGAATATAACCTACACTGGGACACTTTATCAAGCTACAGTTATGGTATGCCTTAAACCAGGCAAAGATCCAAAATATGTGGTTCATATATTCATTGTTACTTAATGTGTTACGGTTCTGGCCACGAGCGCTGCGACCAGACCCTTACCTCCATGCTCCTGGACCTGTTCCCGCTTTGGATGGCCTAGTTCACGGCCTGTTTGGCAGCGTCCCCGCGGGGTCCACGCCGCCGGGAAGCTTCCCATGGATGCCCAGCCTCTAGGCATGCGCGCGCCACTTGGGCGCTTTTCTAGGCCATTTCCCACCAGTGGTGACTCGCCCAGTTCCTGACATCAGATGCCGTGGCCTTGGTAAGCCGGCCGTGGACACTCAGTCTTTGCCTTGCAACAGGCTTACCTACTGGTCCCCTGTTGCTCCGTGTCCCGGAGTGAGCTGCCTTGGAACTCGTTCCGTTCCTGCTTGCCTGCTACAGTACCTGCTTGGTTCCTGCCTGCCTGCCACAGAACCTGCCTGGTTCCAGTACCCGAGTCTTGTTACAGTTCCTGTCTACTGTCCTAGTCTGGTTCCAGTACCCGAGTCTTGCTACAGTTCCTATCTACTGTTCTAGTCTGGTTCCAGTTCCCAGTCCTGTTCATCAGCGTGCTTGTTCCAGTCTCAAGTTCATCAGCTCGCCTAAGTCCCAGCGGCTGGGCTCCTACGGGCTCCTCCCGGGGGAGCACCAGCTTCCAGGGTGAAGAGCACCACTACGTCCTGCCTGAACATCTGCTTCCCAGCCTGCAGTGTACCAGAGACATTGAACCCCTTTCCCAGTCTCCTGCAGGTCGGCCCAAGGGTCCACTAAACTGAGACTCCATAACATAATGAACACATTAAAATCTATGCCAATATATTCAACAGACTGGAAGGAATTGCTCCACTTCAGGTCAAGCAAGATCAGATAAGCCTCATTAAAAGGAGAGGTATTTCGTACTAATAAGATCTTGGTCTTAGGAGATTGTTTACAGAGATAAAATAAGATGGTGAGTACTCTGACAATTGATTCAGAAAGGCCTTGTGATAGCACCAAGTGGGATGTCTTGACAAAGATGGGTTTGTGGATAAATTAATCTCCCAAGGGGAGATGTGCAGAGGCAACACTTTCATTTTGGTTTAATTGTTTAAGCCACAATCATTAGTTTGATTGTGAAAAAATGTATCAATAGCACCACAAAAGAATTTGTCAATAAAACCACAAAAGAATGTTTCTACAAATTCTAAAAAAGCTGAGACCCCTCCTCCACCTACATGACTTCCGAACGGTGCTTCAATCCATCATCTTCTCAAAAATCAACTATTGCAACTCCCTCCTTCTCAGCCTCCCAGCAAACACCACCACACCTCTACAGATGCTACAGAACTCTGCGGCAAGGATCCTGACCAACACCAGCAAAGGAGAGCATATTACACCCATCCTTCAGTATCTACACTGGCTACCTATCAAATTCAGAATCCTCCATAAAGTCCTCACTATGATACACAAAACCATCCACAATCAGACCTCTCTTGAGCTAAACATTCCTCTTCAACTCCACACGTCTACCAGACCAATAAGAATAGCATATAAAAGGTTCGCTGTATGCTCCCCCCGCCAAGTCCTCATTAAGAAAACGTGCATTCTCGACAGCTGGTCCCCCCCCCCCAATGGAATGCTCTCCCCCCAGATCTCCGTCAGGAACCCTGCCCACAGACCTTCAAGAAAAAGCTTAAGACGTGGCTTTTCAGACAAGCATTCCCCTAAAGAAAGGAGCTCTCATATTAACTCTTGGAGAGACCTGCATCTCCATATTGACCCTTGATGGGACCTGAATACCGCTGGCAGGCTCCATCACCTGCCAGCTTGACCCTTGATGGGGCCTGATTACTGCTGTCAGGCTCCGTCACTAGCCAGCTCACAGATTTAGACATCTTATCACAAACTTGCTTAAACTTCAAGCTTTACCTTTCTCCTTCTGCGGCCCCGCCTTTTTATCTCTTGCTATAGCCAATAAATTAGGGACTAAGCCGCGTCCGAAACACTATTGCAACCCTCATGCCAAAATTCCGAAATGCATTCTGCACTTCGCAGGTACTAGATCTTTATCATTTTCTGTTATATAAGTAACTCAGAGA
The DNA here is from genome assembly GCF_901001135.1 of Rhinatrema bivittatum. NCBI lineage: Eukaryota > Metazoa > Chordata > Amphibia > Gymnophiona > Rhinatrematidae > Rhinatrema > Rhinatrema bivittatum. The sequence continues at coordinate 170,294,809 of NC_042620.1, forward strand.
AAGTGGTGGTTTCCCCTTCTGATCACCCGTTTGCTATATTATTTAAGTAACATTTTAACAATATTATTTAGTATCCCTGGTCCCAGTTCGTTGTTACCTCTTCTCTTTGTAATGTTTTTCTAATTTGTTTTATTAATATTATCTTAGCAATATTATTCAAGTACCCCTGGTCCCAGTTCGATGAATCCCCTGTTCCATGTAATGTTCTTCTCTAATCTGTTTCGATGTAATATGTCTTTTGTCATGAATGTCGGTATGGAAAAAGTCTCAAATAAACATTAGAATCAACTGGGTAACCAATGCAGCCTATTTTGGACTCCCATATTGGAGTTTTCTAATAATTTCTATTGAAATGTGAGTAGATATCATCAAAAGGGTGAAGGAACGCCAAAGCATCAAGCCTATATCAACATTGCACCAAAAGTGGCATAAATATCCCAAGGATCCTGCATGGCAAAATGCTGCAAGCAGTGGCAGGAGTGCTCCAAGGCACTGTCAGAGGGGCAAAACAGCAGCAAATGTGGCCAGAACACCTCAAGGCTCCAAAAGTGGGGCAAAGGGCACCAATAACAGAATCATAAAACTATCCTTCCCCCCCCCCCCCCACACACACTGGAAAGGCTGCATGAGAGTGTTAAAGTGGCAATAGCACAAGGCACTATGAAGGGAGAAAAAAAAGCACCAAATGAGACAGGAAAAACTCCAAGGCAGAGATGAAGAGTAAAATCAGGAGAAAGAGTGGAATGAACACCCCCAAAGCATCATGAGGGGCAAAGGGAACCAACAATAATTGTATGAATTTTCCAAATCAGGAAGGCACCAAAAGAGCAGCAAATGCAGAGCCAACAGTGGCATGAATTCCCCACAGCACCGTAAAGCAGTACTTTTAGTGGCAGATTTTCTCCAAGGCCCCATAAAAGAGCCAGGCCTCCACGTTCTTTAAGACTGGCTCAGAAGAACCTTCTTGAAGTTCCAACAATAAAGATAGGTCACTTTAATATTACTCGGTACAGGGCCTTTTCTGTTGCAGGCCCCATACTGTGGAACTCTGTCCCAGATGAGATTAGGGCAGATCCTTGTAGTAAGTCCTTTATGAGGGCTTTGAAAACTTTCTTATTTAAGAAAGCCTTTCTGGAACAGTAGACTATTTTATACTGTGATATTTTTGTTGAATTTTTGTTGTTCTCTGTGGATTTTAAGTATATATATTTGTTCTTCTTTCTGTAAACCACTATAACATTTATAATGTTTGGGTATATAAATTTTAATAAACCATAAACCAGGAGCAAGCCAGGCAGTAACAATAGCAGACTTAGAAAGACATGGAGCCAGGAAAGAGGTGAGGTGGAAGGAGGAGCTTTTTTTTTTTTTAACATTAGTTCTTTTTGGGGACAAGACACCCCAGTATAACCAAGAAAAAAAGCAGGAGAGGAGAACTGGGCCAGGATCCTAGAGGTATACAATAAAACAATAAGGTAAAGAACCAGAAAAGAAGTGGGGTAGGAAGAAAAACTTCCATTTTTTTTGTTTTACATTTTATTTTGGGGACAAAACACCCCTGTATAACCAAGAAAGAAATAGGGTGCAATAACTAGGCTGTGGTCAAGCGGCAAACATGGAGGCATCAAAACCTCCAATTTGTAGCATCAGTGGCATAGATGGCAGCAAGACAGACTGGCAACAAGACCTCCAAGGTTTAGTTCAGGGCATGGTGGCTAGGCAGAGTAGCAGCAAAACCTCCAAGGTGATTTCTGTCATTTTGCCACTCACATGGACATTCTGGAAAACCCTGCAAAGTCAGATTTATTTTCAAAAAGCCCAATTGTTAACTATGGCACCAATGTTGAGCAAAGAGGGCTCATGATATCCCCTGCCATTGAGAAGATAGGCTCACTGGGCACACTGGTTGGTGGTAGAAAAGATAATGCTGAGCTACCTGGGCCAGACTCAGACTTGTGTGCCCAATTTGCCAGTGGATCTGAGTTTATTTCCTCAATGGCTCTGTTAAATAGCATGTAACAGAAATTTCTGCTGGGGATCTCTTTTGCTGGGGCAGGTGGAAGTTTCCTGTTGCTATCTGCGTTAGCTATGGCCTGTATCAGGAGAGACAGTTCTATGGGGGCAACATGGCTTTGGCATATTGAGGTGGGGGAGGAAGTGGTAGCTTACATATTTGCATTACTCTCTGGGATGACCACTGTTTCCTGTGCTATATCCCAACTGTGCCACTGACTCTGGAACTCCTGTTCATGTACCCCAGCTGCTAGTATCTCCTTCTTGTAAGTGAGATACTAGGACCAGAAGGTGAGACTCCTTTTCACCCATGGACCACAAACTGTGGCAGGCATGTATGTTTTGTTTTCTTTCAGAGGTTTCAGTCTCTCTTGCACCTGCTTCTGCAAGGAGTCCACAAACTGCAATAACTCTGTTTTCATTCCCTCTTGCACACAGAAACCCTCAAAGGTTTTCTTCAGGATATTTACTATAGGAATGACTCCACCTAAGGTGGCACTTTTGAAACTCATATCCTCCATGGCATCCTTGAAGGGCTTCAGGATTTGTATCAGCTGCCTCATCAATACCAAAACATGTTGCCCCAAGCAGCAATCCACACCTATATCTGTTTCCAGAGACAGATCATAACCACTATAGCATCAGAGAGGTGATTTTCCACCAGGTGCCAATATCTTCAGTCTGATGCTTATGAGGCATCCCAAATTTTTCCTGTTTCTCACAGAGAAACTCTCCACCCTGCCATGATGAAAATGCCCCCACAATCTTCCTACACCTATCAGGTCGTTCAGGACTGAAATCCCATTGTTCTTGGACCTAGCTCCAAGGAATCTCTCTCTGCCTGTTAGGAGTGTGGACCCTTGGGTCCACACACTGTGGATGTCGCAGCCGGGAGGCAGCACTGAGGAGAAGGCCCTGGAAGACTTCACCCTTGGAAGCTCGCGGTCCCCCCGGGAGGAGCCCGTGAGAACCCGATCTGCTGGGACTTAGGCGAGATCCTCTGTGACCGAGGACCTGAGGAGACAGGCCCGGGAAGAAGCTGGCACCAGGAGGTCAATGAAGACTTCACCCTTGAAAGCCCACGGTCCCCCCCAGGAGGAGCCCGTGAGGACCCGTGCTACTGGGACATAGGTGAGGCCTCCTGGTGGGTGAAGAACTGGCCAACTGAGGATGAAGAGAAGCCAGAAGGTGAAGACAAAGCCAAGGTCGGAAGCTGAATCGGAAGTCCAGGAACAGAGCCGGAGTCACAAACCAGAAGACAGAGGCCGAAGAGATGAACAGGGATCCTGATGTAGCAACTAGTAAGTCTTAACAAGATTGAACCTCGTTTCAAGATGAGGTTTAGACCAAGCTGCAGGGTTTAAATACCCTGCAGCGTCTGACGTTATCCGAGGGCTGTCCTCCCTCTTCCCGCGCTGGCCCCTTTAAAAGTTCGAGCCCCCGTGCGTGCGCGCACCTAGGGGGCAGGGCCAAGTGCGTCAGATCAGTGGTGTCTCCCTCATTTCATTTATTAAAATGTATTAATCGCCTAACACAAATAGGCCTAGGTGATGTACAGAACATACATACATAATAAAAACATTGATTAACAAATACTTAACAGACAAACTTTAGTTTCACAGAAACTAAAAGTAAATAATACCATATATTGGTACTAATTATACATTAACACTAAATCAGGTATTCTATCCATCATCAGTTAATATTAGCGAAAACTCATATCAATTTCTCTACACACAATATTCTCACTTTTTACTGATAACAATAGTCTCACTTATTATTCTCTGAAAGCTAGGTTCTCACTTACTTCAGACTGTCACACATAAGCACGACGGAGAAAAAACTCTTTTAATGCCAATTTAAATCTTTTAACATCATCCAGAGACCTAAGTTCAAAAGGAATGAGATTCCATTAAGTTGGTGCTGCTATGGAAAAAGAGGTCTCCCTGGTACTGAACAATTGTGCTTGTCGAACTGACGGAATCTCTAGAAGATTCAATTGAGACAATCTCAAGCATCTTATAGGTTTGTAAATTCATAATAATGCATTAAGCCAATACGGAGAATCTGAAGCAAGGAGCTTATAAACTATCATGCCAATTTTAAACACGATAAGCTCAGTAACTGGTAACCAGTTAAGCCTACATAAGGTAGGAGAAATACGTTCAAAACGCTTTGAGTGAGAAACTAGCCTAGCAGCTGAATTCAACAAAAGTTGTATCGAATGAATCAAACCTTTTGGTAAACCAATGTAAAGACTATTACAATAATCAATATGTGGAAATATGATCACCTGTACCACTGTCAAGAAATCACTATCATATAATAGATATTGTAAACTTGCCAATAACCGAAGTTTAAAAAAAAAAAACAATTTTGATGAGAGACCTAATCTGAGGTTTAAATGAAAAGGTAGAATCAAGCAAAATACCAAGACTCCTTATAGGTTTAGAAAGAGAGAATGAGATTTTATCTATAGAAACTGTATCATGGAGAGGTGTTGAATGAGGTCGATGAATTAAAAGAATAGATGTCTTACTTGTATTCAACAGGAGTTTATTTTGTCTCAACCATCGTTTAATGGTATCCATATATAAGAGTAAGGAATCAACTGTTTCTTGCCATGATTTTTGAACTTTTATATAAAACTGAATATCATCAGCATAGATTTTAAAACCATCTGTGATGATAGCCAACAATTTGGCAATGGGGGCAAGATAAATATTAAATAACATTGCTGACAGAGCAGAGCCCTGCGGCACCCCAGCCTTCAACTGTTGGGGTGAAGAACATGAACTCTTAAATTTAATGGATTGAGACCGCTCAGATAAATAGCTATTAAACCATGCAAGGACTATTCCAGAAATCACACATTCCTGAAAATGAAATAAGATTTGATGGTCCACTGAATCAAAAGCAGAAGTAATATCAAGCGAAACTAGAAGAAACTGTTGCCCACTATCAAGACTCCGTTTAATGGAGTCAACCAATGAAATAAAAAGTAATTCGGTACTAAGACCATGACGAAATTCAAATTTATGAGGACTCAAAACCTCATTCTTCTCCAAAAAATCTGTCAATTGTTTTAAAACAATCCCTTCAAGCACTTTAGCGATAAGAGGAAGTGAGGAAATAGGTCTGTAATTCACCAACTTACTAGCGTCTAAATTGGACTTTTTAAACAAAGGCTTAACTACCGTAGATTTCAATGCAGTAGGCATTATCCCAGTGAAAAGTGAGGAATTTACTATGAGTAATAGAAGTTCTCATGAGATCAAAAATTTCTTTAAAGGTCACTGTAGAAACATTTAGAATAGGACACATAGGGCCTCATTTTCCAGTATCGCATGGAATACCAAAAAGGGGTGTTACCTTATGCAAATAAGCATGTGTATCGCAAATTGCGATAACAGCTATGCAACACGCTCTTAGCGCTATTAACCCAATTTGAGCTACATTGCCAATATATATTGTGGTTCATGATGTTTCTGTATGCTGCAGGCAGAGGGAGAGGGAGAGGGAAAGGGAGAGAGAGAGAGAGAACCTTGCTATAGTGTCTCCTCCCTAGACAGGTATTTGTATCCCTATGGTAGGCCCACCTAGTAACTCGAGGTGGGGATTAGGTATTAGTGTAGGGGGTTGGGGGCCACTTTCACATTCAACATGAGACGTACGAACAGAACAGTGGTCTCTTGTGAAGATTTGATGGCCTTCGGAGTGAGGAAACTCACTCCAAGATGAGATTTGGACAATGTTCTCTCCATCTACCTGGGCAACAACAAGCTAAGTGGAGAGAACATTGTCCAAATCTCATCTTGGAGTGAGTTTCCTCACTCCGAAGGCCATCAAATCTTCACAAGAGACCACTGTTCTGTTCGTACGTCTCATGTTGAATGTGAAAGTGGCCCCCAACCCCCTACACTAATACCTAATCCCCACCTCGAGTTACTAGGTGGGCCTACCATAGGGATACAAATACCTGTCTAGGGAGGAGACACTATAGCAAGGCTCGCTCGCGCTCTCTCTCTCTCCTGCAGCATACTGAAACAGGCTGTCCGGAAACATCGTGAACCGCGATAAACCTTTACCGGCCTCTAGCGCACAACGTACCGCAAATGAAAGAGGTGTAGCTATTGGCCACGCTAACACTGTGGCTGTTTCGCAGCACACGATAACTCTTTCCTACTTTACATATGCTCCGCCCCAACTCTGCCCCCTGAATACAAAATTAAAAATTTGCATTCGCAAATCGCGTTAACGGCTGTTAGCGCGATTTGCGGAATTATCTCCTGCGGTAACTCCTTGGAAAATGACCCCCATAGTGTTGTTAAGATTTGAAATTACATTTGCAATTTCCACTGAAGAAACTAATTCAAATTCAGACCACAAATTTGAAATACTTAAAGTTATTTCGGAATACCAAGGACCCACGTCTTTAAAAGTCAAAAGCACATTTTCCAGTTCCACAGAAAAATGATGAGCAAACATGTCTGCTGAAAGTGCAGACAAGTCTAAACTATTTTCTGGTTTCTGCTTTTCAGTTAACCTATGCACAAGATTGAACAAAGCTTTAGAATTGTTACCAATTTCATTTAACTTTCTAGAGTAATACTCCTTTTTTGCAAAGTGTCAGATTGATATTTTTCTAAAGAAGATCGATAAGTTAAAGCATTTTCCATGACAAGGATGCTTTGACCATTAACATTCATTTTTCCTTAACTGCTGACGTAACAACATTAATGATGGTTTATTTCATGGGCAAAATGTTTTCCTGTTAAATTTGGAAACAGAATAGCACCTCAAGGGGGCTATAATGTTCAAAGAGGAATTTAAATATGAAACCCACTCATCAAAATAATTATTAATATCCTTATTCTCTGAGAATTCTGGAATTGAAGTAAGAACATCTTTAAGTTTACTGATATCCACAAATGATCTCTTCACATAACCAACTCCCATATCCAAATTACCAACACCCTCAACTAAACCATGTAATGAAAAACTAATCAAAAATGATCTGACCAGGGAACAGGCGCGAAGGGTGAGCCGCGGCAGGAGCCAGGTCGGGCCTAGATGGCCGAAGAGAAGTTCCTGTGGCCCGGGCCGGCCCTGAGGTAGGTGGAGGGACCGGGGCATGCCCCGGGACCGTAACACTACCAGGTGCAACAAGTATGCAAAACAACGGATCCCCTGATAGTCCCCCAACTTCCACTGCCTTTATCATATTTTTCCCCAAAGTCTGAAACAAAAGCCTGCGTGAATATTCATGCCTCTCTGGTCTATCTGCTAGCCATCCAGCATTTTTTTTTTTTATAGCTGTTAGGATACTGCAAGATGTATGGCAGCTGATCATCAACTGGTGTGCAGCACACTTGACTTGCACTCTGATGCTCAGTCCTTGCTAGAGCTGCTGCCTGCTCCTGCCTCGGCCAGCTCTCATCAGTATGCTGACTGGGAAAAGTAGGCATGTGTAGCATTCACACTGGTCCAGATGTCACTGGCGAAATACATGCTATTCCTCTCTGTCTTGACTAGCTATGCTTGTATGCAACTACATTACTGATTTTACAGGGTGAGGAAAACCTGCCTACTACATGTAGTCTTAGAAAGCCCTTTGTAATTGGGGGCTAAGAGGTGAATAGACACTTAAAGCCCAGTTTTCCACTTTCTGCAGTAGCTGGTCATCCAGGGCAATCATTTCCCCCGACGCACCTCCTCACTACTTTGGATGCCTGCCTCTTGGCCCAGACACTGATGCAGACACCCCCATTTCTTTATGGTACTCTGGCAGTGCATATACATGGCAGGGGGCTGCTTGCCAAGGAGTCAGATTGGGGAAAAGTCTTCCCCTTTTCAACACCTTTGCTATTGCTTCAGCTTTGAGAGGCTGAAGGCATCCCCAGGCTAGTACTGCTGCCCTCTTCCGGTGCCAGTGCTAGCAGGTGATGCTGCATTCTAATATTTGTCAGATGCCCCAGTAACTTCCCTCAACTCATGGCCTTACTGCAGTGAATATACGAAGCAAAATGTGGGTCCTTTTCAGGGGCGGATTGTAGGAAAATATCAGTCCAGGGGATTTTTTTTTTTTTTTTTTAAACAGGAGCATGTGATTCAATGACTCCCAAAAGCACACAAAGCTGACCTTACAGAGGTACATTATGTGACCTGGAACACATACACCTCTACTGTCAGACTTGAGCCAAAAAATCTCCAACACCAGGACTGCTTGCCCTTTCCCCAATTTCACACTTACGTTCACCCAATCCTCAAATTCCTGCTTTAATCCCCCAACCCAGCTTTTGGGTTTTTTTGCAGGTAACCTTAACTCTTAACTTACCACAGGCTACAACTGGTGCATTCAGCTGCTGGGCTCTGCAGCACTTTGTTGTCCTGGTGATAGTGGGAGAGCTGCCATGTGATGGTCCCAGCCAATCCCTTTCACCTTCACAGCTTTTTTTTTTTTTTTTTTTTAACTTTTCAGTTTCTTGTCCCAGGGCAGTGCTGTTTTCAGTCCCAGTGCTGCCTACCAGTGCTTGCACAACCTTACTTTCCCTTCTTCTGTTGCGCTCAAAGGTGGACCCTTGTCCTGAGGCAGTGGAGAGACACCTCCTAATAGGGAACAGAAGGCAACTGCCCCCAGGGGGAGGAGCACGAGGCTTGGGGAGAGCTTCACCACTGGAGACCCGAGGTCCCCCCCCGGGAGGAGCCTGTAGGGATCCGGGTCGCTTGGACTTAGGTGGACCTCGCAGGGTCTCCTGGGAGAGTGAAAGTCCGGCATGCCCACAGACAGAGGAGGAGCGCAGTCATGTCTGAGACTGGAGGTTGGATGCAACAAGGAAGACCAGTAAAGTGTAGGTGATAACAAGGCTAGAAACCGAGCCAGAATCTACGGACATGGTCAGGTGGGCAGAGGTCAAAGCCCAGGAGTCAGTCCGAGGAATGGTCAATGATGCAAAGGTCAGGTCCCAGAGGTCAGACGAGGTCACAGGCAGGCAGAGTTCAGAAGACAGACGGCAGGTAGGCGAGTCAAAGAACAGGCTGAGGGAACAGGCAGGCTGCAGGCAGAGAGACGGGTCAAGAAGCAAACTGGGGTCAGTACCAAGAGTCAGTCCAAGAGGTACAACCTGGGTGTACACAAGAACAGACAGGCGCTGAGACAGAAGGACGCTGGAACAGGACTGGAACAGAATGACACTTGGACAGGCAGGGGAAATAGCGTGGTCAATCAGGCAGAGGTTGGGTTACGGAGGTCAGATGAGCTCACAGGCAGGCCGAGGTCAGATAGCAGTCGAACGAATAGTTTCAAGAGACTGAGACAATAGCAGGAAGCCCAGACAACCTATGGAGGAAGCCAGTTGCAAAGGCAAGCTCTGGTTGCCAGAGCTTGCCTTAAATAATCCTGAGGGAGTGACATCAGAGGAGGCCCAGCAGCCCTAGCACGTCGCGGCCCCTTTAAGTCTCGGGGACGGGTGTGCGCGCACTAGGGAAACCTTCGGCCGGAACGGGGCTCGGCGTCGGGGGAGCCATACGAGGCCCGGAGGTGGATGGCGAGGGCGTCCCTGTAGTGCAGTGGGAGGGGCTCGTCTGAGCCGTGAGTAAGAGGTGAGGAACCCGTGGCTGGCCTTCGTAACATCTTCCATCTCTCAGGCTACAGTCAAGTTTCAACTGGATGGAAACAGAACTCTGTTACTGCAGGACCGGGACTGGCAATAGACTGCTTTTTTTCTTCCCAAGGAGGGGCCCTGGGGCTGATAGCTCATCCAGTTAGTAAAAAAAAAAAAAAAAAAAAAAAAAGGGAGGTGGGAGAGAGAGGAAGGCAGACTGGGGCCAGGACACTGCAGCTCCGACTGGAGCAACAAAGAGAGGCAGGCCAAAGGCAGGCAGTGCTCCGACTGGAAAACAGAGCAGAGTTTAACTTTTTTTTTTTTTTTTTCAAATATATGCAGCAGGCAAGGATCATCAAGGTACTGGATTACCTGCAACAAGTTCCAACCTACCTTTGCTCTCTCTGAAACTGAAGCCCAGAACGTCAGCACACAAACACAAGGCGCTAACTGCTAGTGCAGGTGTGCCACAAAGAAAGCAGAGGAGTCTGAGAGGAAGACATGTGACCAAGCTGACCGGCCAACCAGGGCATGCCCGATAGGCCAATCCACTCCTGGTCCTTTTTCCCCTTTAAAGTGCCTCCAGACCAGGGATGTCTAATGCAATTTCCTCTCTGAACCCTTGGGGGCTTTTGGCTCTGGAGTTGAAATTGAGGGTTGACCATGAGGTAAAAAGACAGAAAGATCACTCACATTCTCTACCTGCATTGCTTGCTCCTCCTGGAGGTTGCTCTCAACACCATCAGTATCATCTATCTCCCCCACCTTCTCACGGGAGGCTGACCCTGCTGACCAGAGCTCTCAAATTCTCTTTGGCTACTAGCTCTTCGATATCTTCTGATTCAGAAAATCCAACACACAATACTTCCTCAAAATCAAATCTTGAAAGTACTACCTACGTTATCTCAGAATTAGTAATCATATAGAAGCATGTTGCAGGTTTGGGGTGCTGCACTTCTGCTGCCCCTGTCCATTCCCCTGCCCTGCTAATGCCTGTCTTGGATGGCTCTTCTGCCTTTTGCCCTTGCTCTAAAACAAGAGGGGTGGGGGGGGGGAGCAACAGGTGGTAGTAATACATGCTCTCCCAATTTCAGTTTCTTCTGGCTTGAGCTGGCTTTCTGTGGCTAAAAAAAAAATTTATCTTTTAAGTTTAGGAACAGGTCTCCCTTTTTTCTCAATTCTATTAGTATCACTTGAATTTCTAATAGGCTAGGCAGGCTCTGTGGCAACACCCAGTCCTCTGCCCCTGCCATTCCCTTCTCTTCCTTCTTCTTGCAGTGGCCTGATGGAATATTAATTGGCTACTTGGGTTTTTGATATTACAATAGGTTCTATTGATATTATACCAGCACATACCAGAACCACTAGTACTGAATGAATGTCTGACACACATACCGAATCAAGTTCACAGACTGAAGTCACTTCATTGCTTAGTAGGGATGTGAATCGTTTTTGAACGATTAAAATTATCGTCAGATAATTTTAAAATCGTCCAAAATCGTTAGAGTGCACGATACAATACAAATGCCCCCGATTTATCGTCAGGGGCATTTGTATTGTATCGTTAAATAGGGCATGGGAATTATTTGGGGGAGGGCGGGAAAACCAGCACACCAAAACAACCCCTAAACCCACCCCGACCCTTTAAAACCAATTCCTTACCCTCCCGAGCCCCCCCCAAAATGTTAAGTTACCTGGTGGTCCAGTGGGGGGGGGGGGGTCCCGGCGCGATCTCCCGCTCTTGGGCCATCGGCGCCATTTTGGCTGCCACTAATTAAAATGGCGCCGATGGCCCGATAAAAAAAAAACCCACCCGACCCTTTAAATCGACCTCCCAACCCTCCCGATCCAATTCACATCGCTAGGGAGGCCCGCGCCGCTAAAAAAAAACAAAAACAAAACACCCGACCCTTTAAATCGACCCCCCCCTCCCGACCCCCCAAAACCTTTTAAAATTACCTGGTGGTCCAGGGGGGCCTCGGGGAGAGATCCAGGGGGGGGCCTCGGGGAGAGATTTCACGGCATCAGCTGTTCTAAAAAATAAAAAAAATGGCGCAGATGCCCCTTTGCCCTTTCCATGTGACAGGGTATCTGTGCCATTGGCCGGCCCCTGTCACATGGTAGGAGCACTGGATGGCCGGAGCCATCTTTAAAGATGGTGCCGGCCAGGGGCTGATGAGTAAAGTGCTCCTACCATGTGACAGGGGCCGGCCAATGGCACGGATACCCTGTCACATGGTAAGGGCAAAGGGTAGGATTCCAATTCACATATCTTAACGATCAGATTCCCCCCCTCCCCCAGCCGAATCTGATCGTTAAGACGATCTGGCACACGATTCACATCTCTATTGCTTAGTAATCACAGTACAAACTTGCCAAGCAGTAGTTTGTTAGCAGCACAAACTCAGTCACTGCTTATGGCTATCCCTCTCAGTGTGTACAAAAATATCACACACTCAATGTATACATTGCTAACTGAATCCTTTTGCATACACAAAAATACTGTTAGAAAGAGAACCAAGAAGGCTGACCAGGCTGCACTTCTCTTCACTTCAATCTGTCTGCAGATAACCTGAGTACAGTACAAACTCTGCTGCAACACAAACACACAGAGACTCCTAAAAATCAGTATTCACTGTACTTCTCCTCCAGTCTTACTGAGTCCTAGTGAAAAGACAGAAAACAGTACCTTTGTCTGTCTGACTAGGGTGCACTCCATGAAGTTTGCAAGTAGCACATTTTAAACAAATTGGAGAAAATTATTTTGCACTCATACACAATTAAGCTCCAGAATTCATTGCCACAGGATGTGGTTAAGGCAGCTAGTGTAGCTGAGTGTAAGAAAGATTTGGATATTTTCCTGGAGAAGTCCATAAACTGCTAATAATCAATAGGGAACAGCCACTACTTGTTGCTGGCATTAATAGCATGGGCTCTATTTAGGGATAGATTTTATAACATGGACACACCGATTTTATAACATGCGCACTCCTCAGGAGCAGAAGTAATTTATGCGCGCCGGCCGGCTGCCAGCGAGCACATACCCAGGACAGCAGCTAGTGTCTCAGCCAGCATCTTTCCCGCCCTGCCCAGAACACGCCCCCCAGCCCGCCCCTTTGAAGAGGCCTGGCACTTGTGCACGTACCGGGGTTTACGTGCATGGCCGGGCCCCTTTGAAAATTTGCCCGGCGCGCACAAGGCCCAGCCATGTGTAAACCCCAGGATTTATGCTGCAGGCCTTTTAAAATCCAGGCATTAATGTTTAGGTATTTATCAAATACTAGTGGCTTTTATTGGCTACTGTTGGAGACAAAATATTGGGTTTGATGGATACTTGGTCTGATCCAATATGGCATATTTTATTTTCTTATATTATGTTCTGTCACAGCAAATGAGAGCACTATTACTGTAGCAGTGAAGAATAAAAAAAAAACCCCTTTGCACATATCAGTGCCTTCTTTTTAAAAGCTTTTCATTTATTCTAAGAGAGCTTCTGAACATACAACCTTTCTCTGCAAAATCCAAGAAAGAAAATGAAGTTTCTTTGCACATGCTCAGACTTTTCAATGGTAGAACAGCATCATTTGATCCTGATGACAGCTATTGGCTAGTTAAAAAAAAGTTTCACCTTGATTGGTCCTCCTTCCTATCTATTTGCCTAAATCTCCCATCTTGGCTTCTGTCTCACACAGGCAATGCTTAGTTGATATTCCAGTTAGTCCATACAGCATTATCAGTATAGTACTTTGAATGGCCTATATAATTGAAAGGGAATGAATGAGATGATTTTTTTTTTTATTTAAATTTGTATGCACCCTCTCTATTTGTTTCAAGGTTCAACAAATAAAATAAAAAAATGTTCTCATTTGTTACATTTGACCCATTTGTTTTAAATGAATGCATATCCCTAGTAGGGGCACCACATAAGAATGATTCTTTTCCCATCTTTTCTATGTTATATACATACATAGAGCCATTCACACAAACTTTAAGACTTTCCCAGAGCATTAGGAAGAACCATAAAATATCTTTAATTTTTTTATATACAAAGGATATTTTTACTACATATTAAAAAATATTTACAACTTGTTACAATTCAAAGATAAATATTTGAGGTTTTAAATAAATGTAAAAAAGTCAGAATTGTTAAATACTGTAGAAATCACACCACTGATGTTACTATTGTCTTGTCCTTTGTAAGTGCTTATTGTGATAGGCCGGCATTCACATCTTGTCCTGGAATGTAGTCAGAAAACACCACAAAGCCAACCAGCCAGTTAAGCTTGCAAAAATGACACCTTTTATTTGCTTGCTCAGATTAATACTTCACTGGCAACTATGTAATACCTATACAGCACATACTATACACTGGCTTGCCCAAACTATTAAGCAATCACTTTAAACATGCTTTAGAGCTGTAGGGTGTCCTTCCCTCAAACTAACCATGAGTTGCAGCTTCCCCAAAATATAGAGAGTTTTTCCTTACTGTAGTAGTCCTAAGCATCTCATAATCTTTCTTTACTTCCTCCTTCTCTTCTGGCTGCACTGTCTTTTGTATTGCAGGCATCTATTCCTTTCTCTAAATTCTGCCTCAGCAGTTCAGCTTTTGTTTCTCTGCCTTACCACACCCAAATCAGCATCACCTGTCTTCTAGGCTGTTGCCCATGAGCCCTGTCTGTAAGGTCTGCACTCACTATGTCCTTTCACCTTCTGGAGCTCCCCCTGCTGCTTTGAGGTGTAAGTGCAGTGTATCTACATAATGCTTCTGAGACTACATTATCCCAAAGTCTTCTGTTTAAAGTTGCACTGCTTTCATTCCTTTTCCTGCTTCTCTGTGCAGAGCTCACTTTCAATCTGATAAGCTACAGGTACAGAATACCAATTCTGTCACACTATCCTACTTAATTAGGAATAATGCTAACTCTATCATTTCTTCAAACTGTTTACACTTTTAATATGAACATGTTCATGTCAGAAGGCTTCAATTCATCTTTGTGAGCCAGGATTGAAAATCCATTTCATATTGAACATATAAGGTTCAATTTTCATAGGTTTAGGTTTCTAACCTTGGGTGTTAGGCTCTTAAATTGGCTTATTTGAAAATGTAGTAGTATAACCCATCCCGGAAGGGCACATAAAATGTGAGAGGGTCTGATGCCAGTTGGGAGCACAATGCCAGTCTCTCAATAGGGTTCAATAAATGATAGATTAAGTAGATGGTGAAATAGGCCCAGAGGCAAGGTGTAGAAATAACTGAGCTATCCAGGGAACCATGCCTTCTCTCTGCTTTTCCAGCTTTGACCCCAGAGATTCACACACTGGCCGATTCAGTAAAGTCCACGGGAGAGCGGGCAAACGCCCGCTCTCCCGGCGCGCCCACAGGCCATTCGCCTGTGCGCGCGATTCTGTATTTAAATGAGGCCCGGCGGTAGAAACAGGCAAAAGGAGGAGCTAGGTTTCCGAGCCTGTGGCTCGAGAACCGACGCTGGCAAAATTGAACATCGGCTGTCAAACCCGCTGACAGTCGCCGCTCTGGGCCAAAAGGAGGCACACTGTACTGTATCAGCCTGATTGTTAGATAATGGAGGGACTCATCCAAACAACCAACTTTTATTTCCTGGGGTTATCAACAGTCAGAATTTGCAAAAGGAGTTTTAAATTGTGCTGATTAATTCAGGGTGTGGATAGTCTTCCATTGACAGGCTGCATCAGTATCAATTTTCAAACAAAACCAATTTTTACTCAAATTTTTGATAGTTCAAATTATTGCTTTCCCAAAAGGTATAGATTACCTTTCCCTTGGTTACTCCACTGTCATGTTGGCTTCAGATTGTTTGCAGAATACCAATCCCTTTAACGGAAAACAATTTCTCTTACCAGTTTAATGTGTTTCCATACACCCTCAAGATATTCAGAACACTTTTTGAAAACTTGACAGAGATTCCCCAGATTCTCCCACTCAAGCCTCTTTCACTTTCCAGGTCCTCCACTACAGTGGGACCCAATGTTCCTCTTCCTCCTTTACTGACCCAGGATGGCTATTCCTCTGTAAGGAGAATTACTGCCTTGCCTCAAGCCTTTCCCCTTGAGGAAGAAAACCCCTGCAAAGCCTTCTCCTTGGGAAGATGCACCCCAGACCATCCACTTCCTTTGAGGGTCCCTGAAATATCCTCTCACCAAACTTTGAGCTCCTAAGAATACGCTTCAGTGTATCCTCTTCCCTCACGCCACTTAAAGAAGTCACCTAGTAGAAACCCAATAAGCATTCCCTAAGAGAATCCAAGGAACATTCTTCCCACTTTCCCACTGTACATATGCACAGTGTGTTGATTTTACCACACACAGTGCCACCTTGTGGCTATTCAGGAAATCATATTTCCATAACAGCAATGACTGACAGCTTCTATTCTCCTATAGTATTTCCACACCTCTTTCAGTCCACAATATTTAGCGTTAGAACCTAAGAAGAGGTTAATTGATCTCTCCCACACAGACTCCTTTCTAGGGAGCTCTCAGTGACAAGAAATCCCCATTTGGGAGGCCTGTCACATAGGGTTGAGTGGCTACATTTAGGCTCCTAGTTTCACAAGGCACCTAAATTTCAGATCCTAAAAAGTGGGAGGCTATGGGGAGCAGAGTTAAAATGGGGAAAAAAGATTAGATGCTTAGCACTGATTTTCTGCACTAGGCACCTAACTTACTAGTAGATTTTAAAACCCCTATGTGCGTTGAAACTGAAAGATATGTGTGTAACTCGGTGCAGCGCATGCCGTGCACATTTTAAAATCCACGTGGGTACGCGCATATTTCCCACTATGCACTGGAATCAGAACAAGCAAAAAAGAGGCGGAGAGTGGGTGGGGTCTGGGCAGGGCACGGATAGGGCATGGGCAGGCTGAGTCTGTGAAATGAAGTCAGCATGTAAGTAGTTACAGACACAAATGCACACCATGGTCCCATACCACGTAAATTTGCTTCTGCTATGGATGGCGTGTAAGTCATGTAACAAAAAAAACCAACCCACTAGTTAGCAGGGATTTATGGGTCAAGATAATAGGGTGAAAGGGAGGCAAGTTAGCTAGGTGGATTAGGAAGTCCTCTCCTTTATTGGTGAGAAATGGGAAAAAGGGCTATTGCATTGGTGTATGTAACTACTATAATTCCCCCCAATTATATGCGTGAGGCGGCATTTGCGCATGTCAATATAAAATCGTGCACACATGTATGTGAGTATAGCGTTTTTTATAACAAGCACACTATACGCGAATATACCTGCATATGTTATAAAATCACCGTGTCCATGTTCACACACTGTCAAACGCGCTCACATGTACACCTGCATACAGGTCTTAAAATTTCCCTCTATGTACTTAATTCACTAAGGGCCAGAGTTTTAAACCTTTGCGAGGGCATGGACTTGTGCGCACAACCCAGCGCACACAAATCTACGCCAGATTTTATAACATGCGCACGCAGCCAGACCTATATAACTTTAGCTGTACAGTACTCAGTATGTGAGTTTACTAGCTAACTTTGGGGGTCATTCTCTAATGCTATCGCACGCGAAAAGAGACTTTTTGCACGTGAAAAGTCCCTTTTCGCGTGCGATAGCTCGCTGAGGGCGGAGTTGGCCCCGTAAGAGGAGGAGTCGGGATAGCACCGGGGCCGATGCTGTGGACAAATCACTGGTGGCGAAAGGTAAGATTCCTTATCGCCGCCAGTTTTGCGCTGAATAACTACACCTTTTATGGTGTAGTTATTCGGCTTGAAAGCCGGCAGCGATCGTACCGCGGAGGTGCAATCGCTGCCGGCTATCGCAGGACCACCCCCTGCTTCGACCCCCCCCCCCCCCCGCTTCCCGGTAACGCCGGATTCTATAAGGTCTTCGACCTTAGAGAATCCAGGCTTTTAGTCCTTGCCCTGGAGTTTCCCCAGCACTACCTTTTTATTTTTTTTAAATCTGGATAAACTGTGTGTGTGCAATGAATTGTGCGCACAAAATGTATCCACTCAGGAAGGGAAAATATTTAAACTTTAGCTTTGTCTGGCTATCTCCAAAAGTTAGCTGCACAAAGCCTTTGAATACTGACCTCTCTATTACTAAACTAGAGTATTAGAGGTGCAGACCTGCTGGCTTAGGATGCAGTGTACTATTATGTACAAACTGCATGTTATTGTCTTAAAGCAGGTCATTGGGAGACATTATGAGGCCTTTATTTGGAACTCACAGAGGGTAAACAAGAGCTTATCTGTGACATAGCTTTCAATTGCATTTTGGAGTCTCCCAGTTACAACTAATACAACATTATTGCCCTTCAGAGACTGTAAAAAGAGAGAACAACAGAGAAGGAAAGTTATTAATTGCATTACCTCTGAGGATATCCCTGCCGCTTGGCTCATTTTTTCTGATGGGACACAATCAATGAATAGACCACAAGGAAGCTGTAATTTTAAAAGTAAACATGTATTACTCTGAATCTTGTGCTTAAAAGGACTGTCTGTGTATGTATAACGCTAGCATAACAGCAGCTATGGGCAAGTACGGAGAAATAAATATACCTTTCCTCTACTCTCAAGTCAATGTTCTATTAACCTTTTAGCTCATTTATTTCACTGTGGCAATATGTGCAGTAAATTCAGTTTTCAGCCAGGGCACAGTCAACAGCTAAGGAAAGCAACATCATCAGAGGCAAGCTAAGCTGCAGGTAATTGCATAGATGAATTTTTAATCCAGCTGCTTTCAGAAAAATAGAGCTTGTTGGTGAAACCTCAATTAAAACATTATGAGGAATGTTCAAAAGGGTTAATTTTCAGATGGTTTAACAGGCCACTTCAGGAAATAACTGGCAACTTTGGATAAATCTACCCACCTAAATTGTACATGCATGTATCCATTTACTTATTTATTTGCTTGTTTATTTGCATTTATATTCTGCTGCTACCAAAGCCTGCAGCAGCTCACAAGATAAACATACACAAGATACATTATTAAAATAACAGAGTCAACATGCATCAAAAAAGCAGAGGTAATAAATATAACATATCTAACCAGACAAAATAGATAAAAACTAAAATAATAAAGTTAAATTAAAAAAATATCAAAACTAAACTAAAATTTCATAAATTAATTCTTAATAAGAGCATCTAAAATCAATAGAACAAGCTTAAATTTACATAAAGCAAAGCTTTTTCAAATAAGTAAGTTTTTAAAAGGGCCTTAAATTAGGACACTCAATCGCCTTAGCTCCGAAGAAAGAATATTCCAAAAGGATGGTACAGCGATACAAAAGGCACATTTGCATGTTATAGATAGCATATCTTGTTTCACTGAGGGAATATCAAGTAATGACATCTGAGATGATCTCAGGGATTTTATGGGCTTATGCATATACAACATTGCATTTGCCCAAGGTAATGAGTCAATTGTCAATAGTTTGTGGGTCAACATGGCTATTTTATATGTAACCCTCCACTGAATAGGTAGCCAGTGGAAGTCAGCCAACACAGGAGAGATATGATTAGGGATGTGAATCCACTGGATGGCCCGCACCATTTTTAAAGATGGCGCCGGCCGTCCAGTGCTCCTACCATGTGACAGGGGCCGGCCAATGGCACGGTTACCCTGTCACATGGTAAGGGCAAAGGGCCATCGGTGCCATTTTTATTAGTGGCAGCCAACAGCCCAAGAGCGGGAGATCGTTCCCGGGGCCCACTGGACCACCAGGTAATTTTAAAATGTTTTTGGGGGGGTCGGGAGGGTGGTGGAGGCTAAGGGAGCAGTTTTAAAGGGTTGGGGTGGTTTTTTTGTTTATCGGCCGACAGCCCAAGCGTGAGAGAACGCTCCCGGGACCCCCGCTGGACCACCAGGTAATTTTAAAACATTTTTGGGGGGGTCGGGAGGGTGGTGAAGGCTAAGGGAGCGGTTTTAAAGGGTCGGGGTGGATTTTTTGTTTATCGGCCGACAGCCCGAGCACGAGAGAACGCTCCCGGGACCCCCACTGGACCACCAGGTAATTTTAAAACATTTTTGGGGGGGTCGGGAGGGTGGTGGAGGCTATGGGAGTGGTTTTAAAGTGTCGGGGTGGGTTTTTTGTTTATCAGATTGGGCGCAGCCGATAAAAAAAAAAAAACAATCGAGCCGGACGAAAAAAAATGCATGATTTAAATCGGAACTGGAACCGAACCGATTCCAGTTCCGATTCACATCTCTACATATGATTACTTCTACTACAGCTCGTAATCAAATGAGAGGCAGCATTTTGTAAAGGCTTCAAAGGTTTGAAGGATATATATGGCAAACCCATATGAAGGGAATTACAATAATCCAATGCAGGCAACAGAAGTGCCTGAACCACAGCGTGAAAATTACCAGGGAGTAGGAGAGGCTTGAGATTTCTACTGCAATCCTGGCAGCATCTTCCATTGTTGTCAGTAAAAACACAGTGCAAGATATATGATGGGCTTGATGGACCCTTGGTCTGACCCAGTATGGCATTTTCATATGTTCTTATAATGATTGTGCAAGGGGTAATAGTGGTGGAGCCACTTGGCACTAGTGATCATAAAGCAATCAGCAAATTTGACATAATCACTGGAGGGACAAGAATAAATAAAACTACTAGAGTAGCATTTAACTTTAAAAAGGGAGGCTACAATATAATGAAATTATATACAAAGACAGTAAAAAGAGAAGTTACAAGGGTCAAAAGTCTGATGAGGCATGAAGCCCAGGTAAATGTATTCTATCAGTTAAAGAAAGGATTGAAAGAAGAAGAAACATCTTTTAGCATGGCTATTAAATCCAAAAAAGACATTCTTTAAAAATGGAAAGTAAAATCTAATGAGGAAAATAGCAAAGAGCATAAGCATTGGCAAATTAGATATAAAACATTAATAAGGCAAGAAGAGATATTTAACTGAGATAATAAAGATCCCCGGGGGGGAAGAGGGGGGGGGGGAGGTTATATCGCCATTAAATATAGTGTTTTTCCTGCCAAATAAGAAATGGAAAGAAGGCAAAATGATAGAAGCTATCCTTAAAAACAAAATAAGGGTCACGTGGGGTGATGTGCTGAGGAGGACGTGTTTCTCACCAGCTCCGGCCACCCCGCTGCTCACACACTGGGAATAACGGCACTATCTGGCTAGAACCACCGCTTTTTGGCGCTCACTGCTTCCAGCTTATGTCGATTGTGCGATATATGCAGAAATCTCCGCTTCCCATGGCTTCCAGGAGCACAAAAAAGGATAAAGAGCGCAGCAAGCCGGGAGACCCTAAAATGGCGGCGGCGCCCAGCGACCCGGATTTGGAGCCGGCGACCCCCCTTACTGTGGCGCTCCTGCGGGAAACGATTGCCGGCACCTTGGATGAAAAGCTAGCCGGCATTCACTCTAAGCTGGCGGAGGTGAGCGCTGCAATGTCGGAGCTGGGGCCGCGGATCGACCAGGCGGAAGGCCGGATCTCAGCCGCTGAGGACGAAATGGCGGCGGCGGCGCAGGTGACGATTCAGAAACACGAGGCGGAACTAAAGGCTCTGACAGACAAACTAGACGATCTAGAAAACCGATCGCGACGGGCGAATTTGCGGTTCCTGGGCCTCCCAGAAGTGGTTGACGAACAGGGCTTGGGTCCCTTCCTTGAGGAATGGCTACCAGCGGCAGTGGGGCTTCCGGACCTTCAGGGCCTGTTCCATATCGAGCGGGCCCACAGGATCGGCCCCAAACGGAACGCGGAGCAACGCCCTAGAATAGCCATAGCTAAGGTGCTCAATGCGGCGCATCAGCAAAAGATCTGGATGGCTTTTAGGGCTAAAAAGGAGCTGATTTATAAAAATCATAAGATTCGCCTCACTCAGGACTATTCGGCTCGGGTGACCCAATTGCGGCGCCAGTTTTCTCTGACTTGTTCCCGCTTAGTGGACATGAATATCAAATTCGCTATGCAATTCCCGGCTATATTAAAAGTATGGAAGGATGGGAAGATTTACTCATTCAACACACCGGAGGAAGCTCAGACACTCTTCCCCAAGTGATTCACAGGGAGCTGGAACGCATGCCTCAGGCCGGAGGGCCAAGCAAGCGGGAGACTTTCCTCAATGTGGTGGTTCTACATTTTTTATTTTTGTTTTTCTAAGTTTCAACGATGTAGTTCCCGGTTCGATGGTGTTTACTGGATTCCTAACGGACTCATTTTTATGGGACTGTTGTTGGCTCAGCCGGAGCGAGTTACAATGGGTACGAGCTCTGGTGGCGTCGGCGGGAGCCCTGGGGGATCGTGAAAGATCTTGATGTTGATGTCGGAGATTCCACGTCGGCGATCTCCCTTGGGGCCCCTGGGTGCTGTGCCCTGGACGCGGAGCGGCTCGGTCGGGGAGTGCTTATCCGGATGGGCGAGCGGACGGGACCCGAGGACGGAACAACTGGAGCGGCGGGGTGCCCGTACATCCTATACGGGCCCGACTCTTCGCCAGGAGCGAGGAGTATTGTTGGAGGACTTGTTGTTTGATTGGGGGGTTGGGGATCGGGGTGGGACAGGGGGCAGACAGTGAGCGAACGTGACTGGAGTGTATGTGTGGGTGGTATGGGGGAGGGAGTGTGTGGGGGGTTAGTTTGGGGGGGGGTGGATGTAGCGGGGGGGTGGGGAGGGGGGCTGCAGGGAGTTTTGGGGTAGGGAGGGGGTGGGTGAGGGGAATGCAAGGGGGAAAGGGGGAGGGTGCAGCGACTGTTTGGCTGTTGGGGTTACTGTATATTGTGGTTTTGGCTTTTCCACAGATGTTGCTATGCTTGCTGTTTATGTCCCTTGTACGTTCCTGGGGGAGGTACCGATCCATCTGTTTTGGGTGGCGTCACGGGGGGGGGGGGGGGGGCTCAGCTGGGAGGTCCCCTCACTGGTTGTGAGGTATGCCTTGATCATTCCTTACTCTCTTGGATAATCAGAGATGGTTAAACTCGTATCTTGGAATGTAAACGGCCTGGGGACGCCGATAAAACGTAAGAAAGTTCTGTCCTATCTCAGACGGCTTCAGGCGGACATCGCCTGTATCCAGGAAACACACCTTAATGACACTGAGAGCGCCAAGCTTCGCAGGGACTGGGTGGGCACCTGTGTCTACGCCCCCGCAGTCCATAGGAAGGCGGGGGTGGCTATCCTTATTCACAAGTCTTGTCACTTTGTGGTTTCTCATGCCATCACTGACCCAGAAGGCAGGTTTATCATTTTGCAGGGACTTTGGAGACAGACACCGGTTACTATCTGCAACGTATATGCTCCCAATGACTACACGCACGCATTTTTTGAGGACTTGAGTAACAAACTGCATACACATACCCGGGGTACATTATATGTAGCGGGCGACTTTAACTGTGTACACGATCCCTCCTTAGACAGAAGCCCAGCCCCTGTGTCTACCCCGGGGAAGAGGCGGAAGGGGATCGCCTATTTGTGTCATCACTTACAGCTTCTCGATGTCTGGCGTACATTACACTCTACCCGAACGAGACTACACTCATATCTCCAGGGCTCACGGGTCGATGGCGCGTATTGACTACATTCTTCTCTCCCAGGAGCGATTTTTCCAGGTCGCAGCTGCGGGCATAGAAACTCAAGCTATTTCAGATCACGCGCCGGTGTCCATCACTCTTACTTCTCACTCGTCTGTGCCAAAAGTACGCCTTTGGAGGTTCCCGGCTTATCTTAAGGACGATACCCGATTCCAAGCTTTCTTAAAAACTAAATGGACGGACTATGCTCGCAATAACCAGCAACACATCGGCCAACCCCAGCTCTTTTGGGAGGCTGGGAAGGCGGTGCTTCGGGGCAAAATCATAGCGTATGTTCACAGCCGAAAAAAACAATTAAATCAGGATATCCTTCACCTCGAAACCCAACTGAATCAGGCAAAAACAGCGTTAAACCGACACAATACGGCGGCAAACCGGTCGGGATTTTATGGGGTATTGGGCCGTCTGAATACATTATTAGACCTCCGAACTAAACATTACCTCCAAAAGGGGCAACAAACACTATTTCAGTTTGGGAACAAACCTAGTAGGTTACTGGCTAACCTGGTCAAGACTCAGAAGCCTAGATCGATCATCCCTACCCTGACCACCCCTTCTGGGGCAACGGCCCATACAGAATCGGAAATTTGTGAGGTTTTCAGGCAATTTTATGCTACCCTATATGCTTCTGACACCCCGGAGGGACAAGCGGAGGAGGAGCTCTTTTTTCAGGACTTGCCCCTGCCTTCGCTGACGGCTTCGCAGCGTGAATTCTTGAATCGCCCCCTGCAGACTTACGAGATAACCCAAGTTATTTCGGCCGCCGCAGCCGGGAAATCCCCAGGGCCCGACGGGCTCTCTTACGACTTCTACAAGATTCTCATCTCTTTCATTGGTACACCCTTGACGCGGTATTTCATTGATGGCCTGGCTAACCAAGGTTTCTCTTCTCGCTTTACTGAAGCGCATATTGTGGTTCTTCCTAAGCCGGGCAGGGATATGACTAGCCCTTCTTCCTTCCGGCCGATCTCTCTCTTGAACTGCGATCAGAAAATCTTGGCCAAGATTTTGGCGAACCGATTGGGTATCTTTCTCTCTCATCTGATCTCGCCCCATCAGACGGGATTTATCCGTGGCCGCAAACCTCAGGTCAATATCATAAAATTACTTACCGCTATGACTATCTGTCAAACACAGGAGATCCCTGCCCTGGCTATCGGCTTCGACTCGGAGAAGGCCTTTGACCGGGTGGCGTGGCCTTACTTGTTTTCGGTGTTACAGCGGTTTGGTATACGCGGGGATTTTCTTCTTTATATTTTGCTTCTATACGATAACCCAACCTCCTATATCTTAGCAAACGGCTGCCTCTCGGACGCAGTGGACGTTCGGCGGGGGGTTCGTCAGGGGTGTCCTCTTTCCCCGTTGCTGTATATCTTATCGATTGATCCTTTACTGCGTAAGATCGCTGCTTGTCCCCAAGTGAAGGGTTTTGGTGGGCCCCGTCATGTTTTCAAAATAGCTGCTTTCGCAGATGATCTTTTGATGTTTGTTACACAGCCTCAACGTTCTTTACCTGTGATCTTAGATATTCTGCAGGACTTTGGGTGTTTTGCGGGCTTGCGGATCAATCAAGACAAGTCGGAGGCTTTAGACGTTACCGGGACCATGTGTTCGACCTGGGTGGGTGGTTTTCCCCTGCGATGGGTGTCGGATCACCTTAAATATTTGGGCATACGGATCCCCGTCCGGTTGCACAACTTCTACAGCGTTAATATAACACCGCTGTTGAAGTACACTACGGCCGCGCTGAGGGGGTGGACTTCCCTCCCTTTGTCCTTGGTGGGGCGCATACACCTTTTCAAAATGGTTGTCCTCCCCAAATGGCTCTACACTATTCAGATGGCCCCACTTTGGATAAAAAAACGGGACCACACTACACTTCTTCAGACATTGCGCAGGTTTTTGTGGCGAGGCAGGAGAGCGCGATTACCCATGGCCGTGCTCATGGGGCCTCGGGAGGAGGGGGGCTTGGGCTGTCCGAATTTGGAGCTGTACAACCTTGCTTGTGGGTTACGATATGTTAAAGACTGGCTTTTTGCCACGGCGACTTTTACCCCACATCCCTGCCTCCTAGAGTGGTTTGGCGTCTCTTCGTTAAATCCGCTCATCCACTTGGATGCGCGTCTGCTCCCCACCCGTCTTAAGCCACAGGTGGTTTTGAGTACATGTCGGGAAACCTGGAAACTGTTCTGCAAGTTGGGAGGCATTCAGGGTACTCTCACCTCATGCATCACCATAGCGGGCCATGACTTGTTTCCCCCGGGGAAAACAGGGAGCTCTTTCGTTCGCTGGAACCGCCTGGGGCTCACCTACATTTTTGACCTCTATGAGGGAGTGACCGGGGATCTCCTTTCCTTTGCCTCCCTCAAACAGCGTTTCTCTCTGCCCGACACAGACCTTTACGCGTACCATCAAGTATTCCACTTCCTTAAGTCTAAAAAGGCCCTGCTCGCAGACACCCCGGCGGTTCGACGTCTCAGGGACATTGTTCAGGTGGGAAGGAGGGGACCACCGGCTATCTCTTATTACTATAAAGAAGCAATTCACCTGGCCGACCCGCACACTGTAGAATCCTGCTATGCGAAGTGGACACCGTGGGTTCTTTTTTCCCTCACCCTCTCTGAATTTAAACAATGCTTCATGGATTTAGCTGTACTATCAGATAATATTATATTGCGAGAGACACAGTACAAGTTTCTTTGGCACTGTTATATCACACCCCAACGGGCTTACCAAATGAACATTACTACATCCCCCCAATGCCCAAAATGCACAGCGGGTCCTGCCTCGTACTTTCACTGTTTTTGGGATTGTGGTGTGGTACTCCGATTCTGGCGCCAGGTGCGTACTACCTGCTCCGCTATCTTAAAAACCAAATTGCCACTCCATCCGCATCTTTGGCTGTTTGGGTCGGATGCTCCGGCTTTGGTGTCGCTTTCCGTTACCCGAAAACTTTTTGTGGCTAAAGCTGGTCTGGTGGGGAAGAGGATAATTTTGGCTGCCTGGCTTCAGACGAGCTCTCCCAGTTATGAAATGTGGTTCAAACGCCTGGTAAACTTATGTTCCATGGAACATGTCCTGCTGACAGCAACTACGCCAAAGAGGCTTGTACTTACCTCAAAAGTTTGGGCTGCCTTTACTGTTTATATAGGACCGCACACTGGCCGGGTGCCTGACCCCTGGCGCAAGGACACTGACGACGATCGAGTCGGTGCCGACCTGTAAGCATTGGTATTTGGTATTTGCTGTAAGCATAGCTCTCCTCATCGCCCTTTGGGGCGCCCCATGGGCCGGCGATGAATGGGGGGGGGGGGGGGGGGGGGGGGGGGGTGGGAGGGGTACATTTGTTGGGCTAGTTATCTGGATTTCTGTTTGGCACTGTTGCTACCGTTGCCGTATGAGTTCTGTTTTATGCTGTTGTCCTTATAAAATGTTAATAAACATATTTTCAAAAAAAAAAAAAAAAACAAAATAACTGGCCATATGGTTAGACATGGCTTAACTGAAGAGTCAAGATGGATTTAGCAAAATGATGCCTTGCCTTATCAATATTAGATTTTTTAAAATGTTAATAAACATGTGACTAAGGGTGAGCCAGTCAGAAAACATGTTACAAAGTCCACCATGAGAGACTGCTCAGAAAATGAAAAAGTCATGGAATAGAAGATAATGGAGTCCATCTGGTTTTCTGACTTCTGGCCATCTCTTTAAAGCCAGAGATTGCTCCATGCTATCACAGTGCTTTAAGGTTCAAGTGGCAGACATCAGGCAGGATATCCAAGATTTCCACAGCAAGTTGAATGCTTCTAAAAACAGACAGGTTGTGAGTCTCTTTCTGAAGGTGAGGAGGTCAGGTACAGGTCTGACATCCAGAGGCAGAGATGGGAATCGATCCTGAAAAATTATTTTTCTTGTGCTGGAGGGCCGCATTTCCTTGGAGGGCTAGTACTATCAGGTGAGAGTGAGGCAATGACCACAGTGAGTGAGAGGTTGTGTACAGATTGAGTTGGTTATTCAGGTAGGTCAGTGCAAGGCCCTTGAGTGACTTAAACAATAGGGCAAGGATTTTGAAAATGAAGCAGTAGGATATTGGGAGCCAGTCAGGGCTGGATTTAAAATTATTGCACTCATAGACAGAGGGATCAAGAATGAGGCTTTCACCCCAGAAACAGAGAGCAACCAGAAGAATCCTAGTTTTTGGGCACCTTCTATGTTGCCCATGTTTAAATCCAGCCCTGGAAGCCAGTGGAGAGATTTTAGATCTGGTTGAATTTGCTGGCATTAAGCAGACTTCATGCTGTTGCATTTGTTTGAGCTGAAGGTGAAGATTCAGTTTTTGGTAGACCAATGTAAAAGGTATTACAGTAGTCCAGGTGGGAGATTATGCAGACCTAAATGACTGTTACAAAACCTAAGCCATTTAAGAAAGGATGGAGATGGCAGAGCTGGCGGAGTTGGCAGAGTTGAAAAAAGGCAGATTTTGTATCAGATCGTATTTGAGCCACAGTAATGAGTTTGGAGTTTAATATGAATCCAAGGCTTTAGACTTGATGACTAAAAGGGGTAGAGGAATCTTCAAAGGTTGCTGTAGATGTTGTGCTGCAGATGGAAGGGAGCGCTAGAGGGCGCTCCCCAGCGCGGGACAAGATGTGTGCCCCTACGGCTAGACGGTCCATGTCTGGGAATTGGAGAACCAGGAACCTCTTCCGAACCTGCGTTCCCAGGTGAGACCATCAACGCAATGATGGTCTCTGAAGAGTCCTCCACCATTCCAAGCCCTTTTGGTCTGCCACTGGGTAAAGGTAAGGGCGGCAGGCTGGACAGAATACAAGGGCAGATGGAGACATCTGGCACAGGACAAGACTCAGACATAGGAAGACAACGACTCAGGCGTTGAGGTAGACAAAGGCTCAGGCATTGAGGTAGACTTGGAAGGAGTGCTGCAATGCCATGCGCCCTACACACCCCAGCCGGGATGGTTGCGGACCATGATGGAGGCGAAGCAGCAAGCTGACATCGACTCAATTACATTAGAGTTCAAGATGACAATGAGTACTGAAGAGAAGGACTGGAAATCCAAGATGAAGGAAGTCAGGACAGACGGATGAAAGTAGAAGCAGGCACAAGTACTCCGAAGACCCAGGCAGGATGTGAGAAGAAGGATGAAGCTCGGAGATGGAACTCGGAGCCAGGGACACCAAGGCGAGACCCGGTGCAGAAACACTGAGGTGAAACCCAGTGCAGGGACAATAAGAACCGGGGTTCTCAGGAGCTTGAACTGCCAAGGAGAAAGAGATCAGACAGATGGACGATGAAGATCTTCAGTCCATGAGATGAACCAGGCAAGTCAGATGAGGGAGGAGATGACTCCTCAGCGCCGTCTAATGGAAGGACCCACCAGCACCCTACATACCCCAGCGGGGGTGGTCGCAGACCACTGGACCACTACGCGCCCTACTCAACCCAGCTGGGCTGGTCATGGACCACGAGGGACGGATCAGAATGGAGCTGAAGACATCTGGATAAAGACATCAGGAACAGACACCTGGAACAGGTAGAGACATCAGGACAGGAACGGAACATCAGGAGAACATCTGGAACAAGGACGATGGAAAAAATCTGGAACAAGGACGAAGACAAGAGATCAAGGAACGAAGAACATCTAGACGACAAGGGATCCCACGTGGAACATAGTGCCATAGAGAAGCTGGAAGACATGGAGTCCTATGGAGGATTAACTCCTTGCAAAGGCGAAGAAGGAATGACAGTGGAAGCCTTTTGTAGGCTGAAGCAGGAACACCCAGGGAGGAACTTGCAGGTGGGACCAGAGGGACCACTCCCTCCTGGCCCTTTAACTCTGGAGGAGAGATGCAGGCCCGCCCCTAATAGGGCAGGAACAGGAAGTCTGCAGGACCCTGGACAGCGGCCCTGCAGATGCCGACTTCGAGGAGGAGCTAGAGCTGGGCCGTGCAGGCCCCGACGTGGGAGGCAGTTCCCTGCCGCCTAAGAGAAAGCTGAAGGCAGCTCCAGCTGCGAAGAGTCACCGAGGACTGCGGCCTCCAGGCTGTGGGATGACTAACGTCGGCGGTGGCCTCCAGGCTGCGAAGGGGCACTGAAGTCCATGGCTCCCTGCCGTACTGGAGAGACATCGGAGGTGGCCTCCTGCTGCGTGGACCCCCGGCACGGCCCCTGCTGTGCTGGCAAGATGGTGGCCTTTGGCCGCAGAGGCAAGACCGGAGCTGCTCCATGCCACGAGGGAGATCCCAGGCACTGCTCCTGCCGCGCTGGCATGATGGCAGCCTCCTGATGCCTCCAGGATTCCCGGCACAGCTCCTGCTGTGCCGGTGATGACATCGGGGATCGGGCCGGCCAGCCAAGGAAGGTAAGAGGCGTGAGCAGGATCGCAACAGTAGAGTGGATATGAATATAGTCTTTTTCTAACCCACAGATTGTGTGAATAAGAAAATATTTTTTGTCGTATGGACCTCATGATTTCGGCAGCATGTTAAAACATAGGTGATTTGTATTCTTTTTTGTAATAAATATTTTATTAACTTTGTAAAATATGCAAAACAGCTTTGGATGCGAGAACATATTGTTATGCGTGTCAGCTGAAAGCTCCACCATGCGCCTGATAGTGTTGAGCTTGAGCAGCACCTCCGATAGCTTTGGGCAGCTTTCTGACTACCAGTGAAAAGCAAGAATACTGTGGACCACCAAAAGGACTTGACAGCAAAATTTCTGTTGGAATTTGTTCAAACCCTTACATGGTATATTAAGTAAAGTCGCCCCAGCATCCAGTGAGAAGGGAGTTTGTAGTTTAGTCTGTAACCAGGATATAATGGTTGCCCAGAACACAGCAACTTTGGGGCAGGTCCACCACATGTGAAAGTATGATCCCACCTTGCCACACTTCCTTCAACACAAGTTCGATTGACATGGGTAAAATGTATGTAATTTCTCCAGAGTAAAATGCCATCTATATAGTAACTTGAAACAATGTTCCTGTAAGCTGGAGGAAATAGAGCATGTACCAGCATTTTTATAGATAATAATGCTCCAAGTTTTGGGGCTAATTGAAATCTCCAAGTCTTCCTCCCAATGAGCTAGATGGGCAAAGGGAGAATTTACCGTTTCATTGCCCGGCATAAGTAATAATTTATAAATCTTTGCTACAATCCCAGAGTCCGAGGCAGCGTGGATGCAGAAATTTTCAAAAAATGATCTGCTTGGTCTAAGGAGATTTGAACGCAGCAAGGAGTCTACAAAGTGTTTGGTTTGTGTGTAAGCAAAAAAGGTGCCTTGGCTAGAGGGAAGTTGCTGAGTCAAGTGGTCTAGTGGTATCAGTCTACCACCACTAAACAAATGGCCAATTGTATGAATGCCAGCCGACCTCTACACTTTAAATGCTGTATTCTGGAAACCAGCAGGGAAGTTTTGATTATGATAAAGAGAGGTCTGGTAAAAATAAGAGTATTCTCCCACTAAATGAGTTCTCCATCGATCCCACCTTGAAAGTGTTTGGCGAGTCCAAGGAATAACACACATATCGAGATTCAGGAATGTCATGGTTGCCACAGAATGGTTCTCAAAGGCATATTCCCGACACTTGATTGTTCAAGCCATACCCATTGTTTTTTGGGTTCCATACAGCTGAGCTCAAATGCGTAATAGAGGGAAATGGTGATTTGTATTCTGACGGTAATACGCAATTTTTTATGTGTGTGAATGCTGGGGTTTTCCCCACTGATTCCTAAGGAGTTGGGGTAAAAAGGTGTTTCAGAGAATGTTAAAAGGAGGCAGTGTGGAGACTGAAGTTTGAGATGGTGTTTTGGTCTTGTGCCCTTAGATTATACTGACATTGTGACTTGATCATCCTCAATGCAATGACTTTGCATTTCCAAAAAGTATAATGAGGCTCAAGCATAGGGAATTTGGACAGCCTGATTCATTAAGGCTTTTCTCCTATTGGGGCTGATGCAATAAAGGCAGGTAGAAAGCGGGTGCTGAACAGTCAGCGCCCGCTGTCTTAACGCAAGCATGGTGCCCAAAAGGGGGGCGCCTTGAAATATTTAAATTCGGGGGTCGAGTTAGCAAGGATGCGCTAGGGTCACTTGCGACCCTTAGGGTAGGAAGGGGCCATTTGCTGCTGTGTTGGAGGATTGCGTGCCGGCAGGCTGCCGGCACGCGCAACTTGCGCCTGCCCAAAGGCAGGTGCAACAGGTAAAATAAAGGTCGGGGGGGGGGGGGTTAGGAAAGAGCTAGGAGATGGGAGGGTTAGGGGAAGGGAGGTTAAGTTAGGGGGTTGGGAAGTTCCCTCCGAGGCCGCTCCGAAATCAGAGGGAATTGGGAGGGAATTCGGGATGGCCGCGGGCATCGGCACACACAAGTTGCACAATTTTGCACCCCCTTGCGTGCGCTGACCCCCGATTTTATAACGTGCCGGACCTGAGTGCACATGTTATAAAATCAGGTGTCCATGTGCACGTAACCTTTTAAAATCTTCCTCAAATGTGTGAATCGACCCATTTGCAGATTTCCTAGGTAAAATCTGAATTTTAAAAGTAGGGAAAATCCTGCATTTGATATAATTTTATTTTAATAGCAATAACATTTTTTTATGACAAATTTGTATGCTCCCTCCAAGGGCTGACCCTAGCATCCTGCATAAGAAAAAATATAGCAAGTTTAGGATTAAAATATGCTGTCCTATGAATATGCATATGTAGCTTTAATATAAAATACACAGTATCTGGGATACATAGTAAGTTATAACTGTACTAGCAGTGACTTCGTTACTCATGGTAAATTCTATGGTTACAAGACCATGAAAAGAAGATAAAACAGTAAATCAAATTACCAAGAACATACTATATATTTGTTAAGAGTTGCTCCTGTAGTTCAGTACTTGGAGACTGATATTCTAAAGTGCACTTTTTTGGCAAAAGGGTTTTTTTTCACAAAGATAGCACAGAATGCCTAGAAACAATGCAAATAAATGTAAAACTGTAAGCATTTGCATGAGTCTTTAAGAAAAGTCTTTTAGTGAAAAAATGTCATAGTCTGCCATGAACTAACATTTATAATTCCTCAGTAATGAGCTGTTGTGACCCAAAATCGCACAAAGCAGCTCAATACTGGGGAATTTTGTGAAAACGTGCATGTGAAAAATGTTTCATTTGCCAGTTTTTTAAAAATAAATAAATGAGTAAATAACTACACTTCAATGAGAGGTAGTTATTTTTCAGGCAGGCCCAGGAAGTGGTGGTTCATGTGAACTGACATACAAATTGAAAGTACTCTTGGGGCCCATGTGAAGCACCACCTTTCCCCCCCCCCCTGCCCCCCCCCCAGTGTATCAAAAAAGTTCCATGGTGGTCCCAGTGGATCCCTCACCATGACCCCCGAGTCACTGGTGGGCCATAAATATTTATAGAAGCATGACAGGAATTCCTCCCTCCCTCCCTCCCTCCCCCCACCCCTGTTCCCTCCCGCATTGTTGTCCCTCAAAATACATCAACTCTTACCCCACAGAAGAGGTAGTCTTCAGTGAGTGGGTGCAAAATACATCAACTCTTACCCCACAGAAGAGGTAGTATCAGTGAGCGGGTGCAAGCCCCATTCGCTCCTGCCCTGTTGGCTGCCAGGTTTCAGAATAACAGTGGTTGACATCATGAACTTTTTAGACATGTGGGAACCTCTTCTAGTTCATTACTGGTTTCAAAGCTCAACCCAGCTGCATCAATTCCTTAAAGTGGGACTTGCTCCACAAACCACTGAGTTAATTGGAGCAGGGATCCAGTCTTAGACTGTTCACTGAGTCACTGTTTATTTAAGGTAACAAAGGATGTATTTTAATGTACACATAACTCCGTGACTGCTGCCTCCTTAAGTTAAAATGGTATAGCAAAAATATTGGTGATGTGATTATGAAGAGAGAGAAAAGAACTCAGAATTCATGTCAAAATAATTTATCAGATTCAAATATGGTATTCAAAGCCTAAATATACTACATATATAAATTATATTGTAATTGGGACTTTCATCTTAGAGCACTTTTGTATAGAAAGTTGATACTTACCAAAAGAGTAATCTGCTTAGCTTACACAATAATTTTTGTTACTGTGGGTAGCAGGAATTAATGTATTTGCATTAGATGGGAGTCATATAAAAATTGCTACAATCATCCATGGACCACATAGAGAATTCCACAGACATTATCAACTTTTTAAGACTGCCATATACCTCAAAAAAAGAAACCAGCAATCACTACCTTTTCCTCCTCTCCATTTCTCCAATATTTTTCACATCTTATTCCTCCATCTTCCCCCCCCCCCCCGTGATAGTCTCACCACTACCCCAGCCCTCCATCTTCCCCACTTTCTCCCCATTCTCTATATCTTTTTAGCAAATGCTGTTTTATTAATTCCAATCCCCTCAAAGATCTTCTCTTGTCCACCTTTCCTCTGTTTCCTACCCCTAGGACACAAATTCTCCCTCCCCTCTTACTGCTTCCCACATTATTTTCCTTCTGTTTCCCTCCCCCATTAGGACTCCATCTCTCTCTTCCCTCTGTGCCAATTCCAGGAGGTCTGCCTCTCATCTCTTTCTATTCCACCTACCCACACTACCCACCTGCAAACCATACAGAGCACTGGTCTAACTGTGGAAGCTGCTCCTAGTCAAAAGTTGAGGCAGCAACCATGGGACTGAGAAATAGAGTGGCTACATCCTCCCTGACCTCTCTTTCACCATACATTGGAAAGTCTCCCACAGCATTAGCTGCAGTGGGGACAGAGATGCTGATGCTGGAGACATCTTGAGGGAGTAGGGTAGAAAATAAAGAGGATGCAATAGTTAATTTTCCTGCAATCCTGCTGCAACCTCTTCAGGTTGCTACTCCTACAGATGGGGAGTTTGAGCCCCCAGGTACACCTTCATACTGTCTAATAGCCATTCCCTTCCCCTCCCTTTACCTCTCCTCTTCTCTTTCCCCTATGGTGGGCCTTTCCCACTCCCTCTCTCTGTTATCCCATTCTCTCCAACAGTGGCCAATCGAGGTGACAAGTACCTGGCAGGATCCCAAGAGGTAGATAGATTCCATGCTGCTTATCCCAGGGATAACAAGTGGATTTCTGAAACGCCACCTTAATAATGATTTATGGACCTTTCCTCCAGGAACTTGTCCAAACCTTTTTTAAACGCAGCTGCACTAATAGCTTTGCTGGAGGAAAAGTCCATAAACCATTATTAAGGTGGCGTTGCAGAAATCCACTTCTTATTCCTGGGCAGGTTGCCAACTGGCTCCAGATTTTCAGGGCAGGTTGATCCAGTCCTGGTTTTACTTCCCTGCATGCAGGTACTTCTAGTCTTGATTTTCTGAGGGAATGCAATAGGTAAATCAGAATAAATTCCAGCATGCAATGGGATAAACCTGAGACTGGATCAACCTGTCCTGAAAATCTGGAGCCGGTTGGCAACCCTATTCCTGGGATAAACAGTAAGAAATCTATCTACCCCTTGGGATCCTGCCAGGTACCTCTGACCTGGATTGGCCACTGTTGGAAACAGGATACTGGGCTTGATGGCCCTTTGGAATGACTCAGTATGGCAAATTTTATAGTCTTATGTAATCTCTCTCTCTGTCTTTCTCCTTCACCTCCCCCTTACAGGGACGCCATTCCTATTCTCTCAGAGCTTCCAAGTAACCCAGTTCAAGGAGACTTTTTGGCCAGTCTTGGCTTTTTAATTTACATTCCAATACATGGTAGAATTTTTAATCCCTGCTTTTACCAATTTGAAATCAATACCTGAGGAAATATAATACAATAGGATGGGATTGTGAGACAGCCAGGAATGTCCTAAAATCTTCCTTTTTGAACTGGTTCTATTGGCATTTCTGTTCTCTCCTTCACTCTTCTACAAGGCCTCCACTCACCACCCTTACCCTTTATCCTCTTCTTTCCTGAAGCTGGTTCCCAAGAAGCTTCACAGGTTTGTTGTTACGAACATGCCCAGCGGGCCCTGAGGAGGGACACAGAGGCGCGATCGCCTGCTCCTGGGAGAGAGTGAGCCCTTGGCCTACAGGGAGGCAGGGAAGAGCCCCAAGACACGCCCCAAGGGAGGTGAGTGAGTACAGGCATGGACAGAGCAAGTACACAGGAGCTGGGACGAAGCAGGGTCAGCCCCCCACGGAACCAACACGCTCAGTGAGGTTGGACGTAGGCAGAGGAATGGAAATGAAGAGACAAGGAACCGGAACAGGAGACTCCAGATCCTAGAAACATGAGAAGATTCAGAGTACATAGAGAAGATGAGGACTCCTGGAATTTGGACGAGACGAGGACTCCTGGACTTGGACGAGATGAGACTCTGGACTTGGACGAGACGAGACTCAGGAGACTTGGAAGAGGCGAGACTCTGGAGACTTGGACGAGATGAGACTCTTGAAACTTGGAAGAGATGAGGCTCTTGGAACATGGAAAAGACGAGACTCTTGGAGCTTGGAAGAGACGAGACTCTTGGAACTTGGAAGAGATGAGACTCTTGGAACTTGGAAGGCATTGTCCCTCAGGGAGCCCTACACAGCACGACATGGACTTGTCATGGACCACCCTGTCCCGCTGCGTGCCCTACACAACCTGGGAGGCTAGTCGCAGACCACACGGAGAGTGGAACATGCACAGGGCAGAGAAAGGATCCTGTCAGTGCTTGAGAGAGGCCCAGCCAGAAGGGGACTCCAGTCACCCGAAGATGGAGACTGAATGAGATGGATTTACTCCCACAAAGGACAGCAGGAGACGAAGACCGGTAGACCGCAAGGCTGCTTGCGGATTCTTCAGGATCGAGATAAGGAATGAAGGAGATTGGTACACAAGAGAATGGTACCTCCAAATGCCAGGGCATCTGGGAATCTGGACACTTGAACATCTGGACATCTGGGCATCTGGATATCTGGACATCTGGATGAGTGAACATCAGGACAAGTGGACATCCAGACATCTGGACAAGCGGACATCTGGACGAGAAGACATCTGGACAACTAGATACAGATGAGGAACTCCAGGGCTTCAGGAAGGGAAAGCCGAGGACTGGAACATACCACAAAGAAGGTCCAATGAGGGACGAGACCCAGAACATCGGACAGAGACATCAGGAACAAGAAGAACATGGAACATGAAGTCATCTGGTCAGGAGCAGCTAGATGGAAAACAATGGAACCTGTGGAATCAGGTGGAACTCCATGGAAAGTGGTGAAACTCCCTGGAGCTGTTGTAACTCCATTCAAAGGCCTTGAGGAACTGAAGCAGGGCCTTTATAGAGGAGTAGTCCAGGAAGTGCTCTGAGGATGTCTTCCGGTGGGGCCGAGGAGTGCTTCCTGCTACTGGCCCTTTAAAAGGAGGGAAGAGGCATGTGCCCGTGCCTAGAGGGACCCCGAGGGCTGGAAGGCAGAGCTGAGGCCTGCGGTGGCTTCCTGCCGTGAGGAGGAGCCAGGCAGCATCCCGCATCCATGCTGCGAAGATGAAGCCCTGATGGGGCCCGCAAACAGGATCATAACATTTGTCCTGGGCATCAGCACCTAGTCAGCGAGCACAGGGACTGCAGCCTAAATGTACTCATCCATTCGGTATTTATAGCAGCTTGGCCCCTTCCACTTCTCCTGTCATGGGTGGGGAAGGAGAGAGACTGGATGTGTGTACTGTATGTGTGCAAGGTGGAGAGTGAGGAGGGAATGGAAGCTCTCAGAAGGAATGTGATAAAGTGAAGCCATGAAGTGATCCACAGGTTTGATCCAGAGCTTCCAAATTTCAACAATCAATCCATATGCAGGCTCTGAGTCAAACCTGGAAAAGTGTCAACCATAGGTCTAGTATGGATAGGTTTCAATGAAAGTTTTATGAGATGGCCATACTAGAATTTTAGCTTCTGCCTTCTCAAAATTTAATATATAAATATTCTCCTTTTACATGGTGTAGTACAAACTAACCAAGTCATTTATCAAAATGCATTATGGCATTAACGCATGTGATAATGCGTTAACACATGCATTAATGTCATAACGCATGCAATAATAACGTTAGCGCATGATGTTAGCACAGACATATGCGTTAGCGCATGATGTTGGTGCAGACATATGCGCAATAACTGAAACCTGGCTTAAAGAAACGGACTCGGTCCTCCTTTATCAACTCCCCAATAATTCCTATGACATATTCTCTATCCCCAGGCCCAAAAAGAAAGGAGGTGGTATCCTTCTAGCTGCTAAAAAAGAACTCAAATTGACCCCTCAGCCTATAGCCTCTCCCCCTAAAATTGAAATAGGCCACTTCAAATCCCATATAATACAAATTTGCCTAATATACGCTCCCCCCAGGTACCATAGATAGTGATCCTTCACCCCTTATTGAACACATAGTAAAAAAACATCAATACGGACACCCCAACAATCATCTTAGGCGATTTCAACATACATGTTGACAGCCTACCTCGCACATCCTCTTGTGATTTATTCCTAGATTCCTTATCTGCCCTTGGCTTCACACAATCCATAAACTGCCCTACCCACAAGGCTGGTCACACCCTTGACCTCCTATTCTTCAGTTCCCCCATGCAAACAAACGTACTTACCTGCACTCCCATCCCCTGGTTGGACCATTACCTCATCAGAGCTTCTTGTACAATAACGAAACCACCTTGCCCCCCTTACACCAACAAGACCATCCACTACAGAAAAATCTGCAGCAGTGATAACCTTATTTCAGCTATCTCCAATAAATTAAATGACCTCGATCTCACAAACACAGACACAGCTCTTTCCTCATGGCAGAACATCACTACCTCAATCGCTTGCCCTGGGCAATCTAAGAATATCTACCCACAGAGCAATAGCAAAAAACCTTGGTATACACAAGAATTGAGAAACCTAAAGCAACATCTTAGAAAATTAGAAAAGAACTGGCGTAGCAATCCATCCCCGACACACCATGCATAGTTCAAATCCTCTCTGCATACATACAGTGAACAACTAAATAAGACCAAAAGAGATTACTACGCATCCAAAATACACCAATTCCAATTTAACCCCAAGGCCCTATTTGACTGTGTTTCCACCCTCACTAAATCTTCACCCCCCGACATACCTGAAGACTGTAAATAATACTCTGTGCTTAGGGCTAGGGACACAAGAACACTTAGACTCAGCAAAAAGTATAAAGTATTTTTATTAGGCATTATAAGTGTTCTTGGGAGATGCTGGATACTGGGTGCCCTTAGTCTTACAATCTGACCAGCATCTCGTTGGATACAGGAAGTGACCCTTCTTTTATAGTTAAACATACAATATTGTCGAAGCTTCTAGACTTACGTGACTGCCCAAAGACTCATTTACAAGACGTGGCGAAAATGAAATGCGAAGAGCTTGCTACATTCTTCCAAATTAAATCAACAAGCTGCTAACACAATTCCCTACTACCACATCCCATACACCACCCCACCAAGTTGCACACCAGTCGCTCCCTAGAAACCCCGTCAAGGGCATGTTCTCCCTCGACTGCACTACTGCCATTGAAGTAGAATCTTTCCTCAAGAAGGCCAGGCCATCCTCCCACCCCTCTGATTCCTACCAAATTCCTACCAAACTCCTCTTAACCATTCCCAAACTTATTGCTAAACCCATAGCCAATATCATAAACTAATCAATCAACTCCGGCCATGTACCAGACCCCCTCAAGCAAGCTATTGTTAAGCCTATTTTGATTAAACCAAAGCTTGATCCCTCTGACCTTTCCAACTACCGCCCCATTTCAAACCTCCCTTTCATCTCTAAACTTCTAGAAAAAACTATCAACAAACAACTCACCGAATATCTCGAGGATAATCAAATTCTCTACCCCTCTCAGTACGGCTTCAGGAAATTCCACAGTACGGAGACCCTTCTACTCTCCCTCTCTGACCATCTTTTAAAAGGTCTTGACAAAGGGCAATCATTCCTTCTCACCTTTCTAGACATCTCTGCTGCCTTTGATACCATAAGCCATCACCTTCTTCTTCAACGCCTCACTGAGACTGGAATCTCCGGATCTGCCCTAAGCTGGTTCCAATCGTACCTCAGTAATCACAATTTCAAAATTAAATTAGGAAACCACGATTCCAAAGCCATTCCACTTAACCAAGGAGTCCCGCAAGGCTCCTCCCTGTCATCCACCTTTTAATATTTATTTCCTACCTCTCTGTCATCTTCTCTCCAGTCTCAAGCTGCCCCACTTCATCTATGCAGATGATGTACAGATCCTTATCCCTATTTCAGACTCTCTCCCAAATGCCATGAAAATCTGGGATTCCACGCTCCTCTCAATCAACAAGCTACTAAACTCTATTCATCTTTCACTCAACACCTCAAAAACTGAAATTATGCTAGTCACGCCACCAAATCATCCCATTACACCTCCCCTCCCATCTCTCCAACCCTCCTCTTTACAGCTCTCCCAACATGCCAGAGACTTAGGGGTAATCCTCGACAATAACTTTAATCTTAAGAAGTTTATCAGCAATACCCTACGAGATGGTTTCTTCAAACTCCAAACACTCAAAAAATTGAAACCTCTACTACACACTCTACAGACTTCCGCACTGTACTTCAAGCAACGATCCTTTCCAAACTTGATTACTGTAACTCCCTTCTCCTGGGGTTACCTAAAAACGTCATTCAACCCTTACGAATTCTCCAAAACACCACCGCTCGAATTCTAACCAATACACGCAGAAACGAGCACATAACACCTGTACTCATGAACCTTCACTGGCTCCCCATTACTTCACGCATTCAGTACAAATCCCTTTCTCTCATTCATAAAGCCCTTTACAATCCCAAAATGCACTGGCTTAATGGCTCCCTTAAACTACACCAAGCCAAGAGACCCTCAAGACACCAATATCATGCAACCATGCAAACCCCTTCGCACAAAACCACTAAACTTGCCTCCACCAGATCTCGTCTACTCTCAGTCTCTGGACCAACCCTTTTGAACAGCATGCCAGTAGACCTATGCCAAGAGGCATGCCATAAAACATTCAAACGAAAACTCAAAACATGGCTTTTCACTAAGGCCTATTCATAGTGCTCTTCACCTCAACATACCCATAGTGCTTCTCAACACTATCCTTGTTGCTGACTTTATTCTCTCCCTTCCCACACAACCGTTCATCCTCCTTTCCCTCCTCTCAGCCCACCTACAGCCCCTTGTAATTCCCCTCCCTTAGTCCCCTCCCTCCTCCCTCAATGCACCACCTTCCCTCGTCCCCACCTCCAACAGATCCTTCAGTTCTAATTACTTGGTCTCGCATACGATGTCTATCTCTCACAATCGCATTTATCTTGTAAACTTAACTATTATGTCATGATTTATATAACCACACAAATTTATATTTTGTAAATAGATCCTTGCCTTCTGGGCAATTCTTCTTTCCCCCCTTCCCCCCTCCCTCCTCCCCCCAGTCTTTCCCTCCTGCTTCCGCAGCCAAACATTCCTCCCAATGTTATCTATTTTTATCTATATTTACCAATAACTACTAGCTAAGTTTCTATAATAAGCCTCGTTTCTAATTTTTGTAGTTTTATTCACTGTTCTCTTATAAGTTCTATGTAAAGCTCTTGTTGCTGATTTTTGAAGTTCTATTGTAAACCAATCTGATGTTTCTTTATAAAGTTCGGTATATAAAAGCCACAAATAAATAAATAAATAAATAAATAAATAAAAATGATGTAAATGCAAATTTTTGGAAGTGATGGGATCAGGGAGGAGTTTGGATGGGATTTAGTAAAATGAGGGGCAATATTGCACTGTGTAATAATATAATGCTTGCTATTGCATGGTTTTAATACTGGAAATATAACTATACCTTTTTTTCTGGTGTCAGGCTGTGTGATATGCCTGAAATGGCCATAACACAATTTGTGATAAATTTTTAGAATTGCATTTTGGCCATTTCTGGGCTTGGATGGGAGGGAGAGGGAGAGAGCCTCTGGGGAGGCTTTCACAGTGTGCAACTATTTATTTCTCAATAGAGGGACCATCTAATAGCTCGAGATGAGGTGTTGGTGGTGGTTTAGGGTTTAGGGGCCAGTTTCTCATATAGAGTGAGACATACAAACAGCACAGTTTATCTTGGTGAGGATTTGACATCATTTGGAGTGAGGAAAGTCTCACAAAGATGCCATTTCTACTATGTTCTCTCACCCTAGCTTGGTGGAGTCCATCAAGCTAGGAATTATTGCAGGGTATGATAAGTTCACCATGCAATACCACCAATGCAAAGCAGTATGTTATCACATGGTGTGGTCATTCTAAAATTTCCCTAAACATGCCTCTTTTTCTTATCGCAGGCATTGTCCATGTGTTTCTATTGCTTTTAGATGAATATAGGGATTAGAGTGCAAACTCTTTGGGGATAGGAAAATACCTACAGTACCTAAATGTAATCCACTTTTAAGTGTCGAAACATGGAATACCAAATAAATAAATAGATAAATAAATAAATGTAAGAAGTGAAGCACTTCTGCTCCTGCTATACAGACTGGGCCGGATTTTAAAAGCCTTGCGAGCGTAAATCGGGCCGGATTTACGTGCGCAGGGCACTCACGCGCCGGCGCGCCTATTTTGCATAGGCCGCCAGCGTGCGCACAGCCCCGGGACGCGCGTAAGTCCCGGGGCTTCGTAAAAGGGGCGGGGAGGGGGCATGTCCGGGGGCGTGTCCAGGGTCAGGGGGCAGTTCGGGGCATGGCGCAAGCCTGGGGGCGTGGTCGAGGCCTCCGGACCACCCCCTGGGTCGGGTGATGGCGCGCCAGCAGCCCGCTGGTGTGCGCAGATTTACGCCTGCTGAAAGCAGGCGTAAATCTGCCAACAAAGGTAGGGGGGGTTTAGATATGGCCGGGGGGGGGGGGGGGGGTTAGGTAGGGGAAGGGAGGGGAAGGTGCAGGGGGGTGGAAAGAAAGTTGCCTCCGCGGCCGCTCCGATTTCGGAGTGGCCTCGGAGGGAACAGGCAGCGTGCGCTGGGCTCGGCGCACACAAGTTCCAAAATGTGCACCCCCTTGCGCGCACCAACCCCTGATTTTATAAGATACGCGCGGCTACGCGCGTATCTTATAAAATCCAGCGTACTTTTGTTCTCGCCTGGTGCGCAAACAAAAGTACACGCTCGCGCAAATTTATAAAATCTACCCCACTGTGTTCTGAGTCATATTACTATTTTATTATTTTTCATCTCCCCCTAATGACCAAAGACCCTCTTCCCAACCATCCATCTCTTCGGAAACGTCTTACCATTTTTCAGTCCTTCATTTGAACTATTATTCATTGGCCCCAACAGTGTGAGTAAGAAAGGTCCGATATCTCTCATTCATATGAAAACCCAGCCCCTCTGGAATGGTAAGATACGTTTCTTGGTGGCAGGGGGAAGGGGAGGTAAGATGCTTATCAAGGGGATATGCCATGCAGAGAAGGGTTTCTTCCAGCGGAGGGGGGAGGTTGATGATATGAAAAAATGTTTCACTCAAAATTAAATGGGCTTGGGCTTGGACAATGGGCTTGGTATCTTTATCTCAACAGGCTGAGAGTCGGCTAATCTTATTTTAGTATATATATTTTATCTATCCTGATGTATGTTGTGAATATCCATATGTTCTTATGTATGTTTCTCTTGGAATCCATCTTGAAATAGTTTTGTGAAAGTATGGTCTACAAGTTTAATAAATTCAGATTCAAATATTTATCTCAAGAAATTTTGAGTGATTTTTTTTGTTTCTATTCGGTTCTCTGTTATTTCACTGCCTCTGTATTTTGAATGTTGGGAAGGAAGACCTTTTTTTTAAAGGGGAGAGGGAATTCCCTTTGCTAACCAGCCCAAAGTGA
The DNA here is from genome assembly GCF_901001135.1 of Rhinatrema bivittatum. NCBI lineage: Eukaryota > Metazoa > Chordata > Amphibia > Gymnophiona > Rhinatrematidae > Rhinatrema > Rhinatrema bivittatum. Next base: position 170,337,893 of record NC_042620.1, read on the forward strand.
AAGGATCAGTTTACATGGGAGAGTTCAGGCTTCAGTTAACACAGACATTACATTTTTTGTGTGTTACTGTTCACTTTAGTACCAAGGTCATAGTATTGAGAACAAGTTCTACTATGATTTTGTTAACATTTTCTCATGCATGCTAAAATAAGATGTAATATGGTACGCAAAATATGTTAGAAGAGCACAATAAAACTTTTAACTGTGAGTTTTATTATACAGGCCATTAATTTATCTACATTTACAGTTCAGCTTATATAAAATGTACCTTTTCTCAAAAAATGATTTAATATGAGTTTACATGCAAATTTATGATGAACCATCCGTTTCATGAGCTATCTCCCATCATTATTCATCTTTCCTTGCATTCCTCTAACTCTGAAATTCATTTCCTCTCTCATTGTCCATCTTCAGTTCCAAAAACAACTTCCATCCCCCTCACCCAGCCCTCTCCCCAGCTCATGGTTTCCTCCTCTGTTCTCTTTGTTGCAGTCTACATAAAACAACCTCCCTTCAGGTTCCCCTTCCCAACATACAGTATCTGCCACCAATATCTTTACGAGACTAAATCCTACAGGTAGGGTCCTAACAACCTCAATGTCTATTTTTCTCTCCATTGTTTATGTTGTAAACCTTATTTACATTTTTTAAGCCACATGCACTGTACTTTGTACATGAAGCATGATTTACAAGAAATAATATTTGCCATTGACTAGAGCGATTAGCTACAAACTGTACAACAGTTGGCAAATGAAAGAAGGGGAGAAAAGAACAATGCTATTACTGGAAGGGAAGAGGTCAAAAAAAGTTTTATTAAATGTAGTGGCTGTGAATGCCACAGGTGACAATTTGCAGCAAGCAGCATCTTGTGAATTGCACAATAGAATTCAGTGATAAACTCCATGAATACCAAATCTCTCTCCACACATAGGGAAAGAATGTGTGAAAAGTGCAGTGTATGTGCTCAGTAATTTACGCACTCATGCGGTGAACAAAGTTAAATGTTCAAACAGGTTTATTCAATAGTCTTCTTACAAAATGTGGTCACCGTACGAGGTCCTAAAATAGTGAACAGATACACTGCACTGCTCACACATTCTTTACCTATGTGCTAAGTTCTAATGTGTGAACCCTTTACTCCACTCCCTTGTTTTGCAATTTTATCAGCTCTCTCTTCCCTAAGTGGAGAAGGCCAGCAGTTTTCAAGGACCGGAATTGTGCAAGATTGATAGCGCTACAAAGTACTTCATTTATTCACAGAACAGGCACAGTGCAGGCAGGGTTAGTGCAAGGTTTCCCACCCTGCGCTTTCAGTACAGGGACAAAGCCACAGGTACTTTTTGCCTGCACACTTTGTACCAAATTTCTCTTTTTATATTTTTTTGTTCTTTTGTATTTTTATTCCGCCTTTCCAGAATAACATCAAGGCAGAGTACAATTCAGGTATAACTCTTCATAGAGAAAGTATATACCTCCTTATGATACGAATACTTTTTCGATAGGAAAAATTTGGTATAATTGAAAATGCAATCCACATGTATTTTCCTCCCATGGTATAAACGTGTCCCTGAGAATGCCTCCTCTAAATGTGGTTAAAAGTGCACACAACCTTGATGGATGGCAATTTTCTGACATTCGGTTTACGCATGTAAATGGCTTAAAAAATGTGTACCCCCTTGGGGAAAATGTTTAACTGGCTGAGGGGCCTGAAAGCTCATTTTCAATGGGAAACTCCATGAACTTTTCCCTTTGAAAATCCGGGTCAATGGGGTATGTGGCTCTTCATGCCACACTTCCACTTGCTCCTGCTTTGAGGTAGGTGCAAACTGTACATGCGGTAAATACACCTGGGGAGTTGAAGATACAATCCCAGCGTGTACTACCCTTCCCCCTGACCTAGTCCTGTCCCCTTTTCTGCCACAGATAAAACAGCCCAGATATTTTACCTGCAGTGATGGGGGGGGGGAGGGGGTGTCAGTTTTTGGTGACCTTTTTTACACAGGTAAACAGCTGTTACCCTCATAATAAAGGTTTGGAAATTATGCTCCCTAACATCTCTTCTGGAGGAATCGCCTTTAAGAGTGATAGAATATTTTAAAGTCCATTCCTTTTCCATGTGTATTTTCCCTTCTGAGACTACCAAAAAGGTGAATGGTGGCGCTGTTTTAATGATTTGAATATCTGTCCACTGGGAATCGAAATGAGTCCACCAAAGAATTTGCAGACAGTAATGACATCTGAACACTGTCTACTGTATGCTGGCTTAGAAGTGACAACTAAGACATGAAAGAAAGGCTCTTGTGTGCCTCCAGTTTCAATTTGTTATCACATGCACTGCCCTCAGTATTCATAATATTACAACTAAATTACAGTAGATAGCTTGTCCAGAGATCACAAAAAACAGCAGAGTGGCAGAGCTGTGATTAGAACTCGAGAGCTGACTCCAAGAAACAATGGACTGTACCTTCCAAGCTGTGTTTAAGCTGATGAAAGAGTGCAGCTGAGAATAGCGTTTTAGTGGTCATTTATTCTCACCTGAGTGAGTGTAGTAGCTGCTCTGCTCCGGATACTTGTAAACCATGCCACTGAGGAGCAATGTCCTGTGTTCCCAGCACTCAAGCCCAAAGTTCCCAATAAAAACACAAGTTTTATCATTTCAGTTACATCTGTTGGTGTCACAAATTGTGAAAGAGAAGCATTGTTCTTAACCTCTTTTCGGCACCATGTTTGTCCAGTGTGTTTCTGTTTACAAAGTCAGAGGCTGTAACCTAGGTGTCCAGTCTCCCGGCCATTAGTAACTTATGCTCCCTATCTTCTGGGTCCTAGTGCTGACTTGGATCTGTTCGAAAGCAGTTAACAGCAGTGACACAGGACTTTGAATTTCCTTAACAGCTATAGAATGTGAACAATAATTTTGTCTGAAAATATAATGTTTTCAATTATTGCATTAATTGATTGCATTGTAAAAAGTTTTGGCAGGTTTTTTTTTTTTTGTTTTCAATTTTTTGCAGCGGCGACCTCTATTTTATCCATTTAATTCCTTTACCGACATGCAATTTGGCACAAGCACAGCATGCATATGGGATTTTGAAAAGCTGTCCACACAGAGGGCTATTTCCAAAGCCATTTAGCTGGGTAAATAGCAATTTACTGAGGAAAATTGGCCTGTCCAACAGTTACCTTCTTCTGCTCGCTAAAAGTAAAAGTGGGCTTCCACAACGTGTACTCGTAGCTGTGTTAAAAAGGGGCCATCCCCAGGGGTGTATTTAAGTCAGGGGAGTAAAACAATTCACATACATGAGATTTTCAAAAAAGGTGTTCCTTGTTTTTTTTACCTCCTCCTCGACCCAGTGGCATAGCAAGGGGAGGCAGAGTGAGAGTGTGTCAAAGCGCCCCCTAGAGGAGGAAAGACCCTGCATAGCCATCTCCCTTTTGAGAAGCAGTCTGGGCACCCCATTCTTCAATTGGCTCCTCCAAAGCTCCTCCTTCCAGATTTAGAACCCAGGATTATATAATCCCCATTGCATTGCCCCTCCTCTTAATCTGTTAATGGAGTTACATGACTTAGAATTCAGTCACTACTCCTCCACAGACTCTTAATTGCATGTGCATAATGTAATTCTGCCACACAGTGCCATCTACTGACAGTTAAATGGAATTTCCCCATCAGTAATTTTCTACAATACATAACCATTATAAAAACATTTACAGAACTCCAGGCAGAAATCAAGTGATCTCCTCCATCCAGAATCCTTTCCAGGGACTCCTCGAAGATGAAAAGGGTTCCATTTTGAGAGATCTGTCTGTATTTTGCTCACTTAGTATATTATCAAAACCCTCAAATCTCAGAACAGAACCATGCATCTCAACCTTCAAAAAAAGACTAAAGACCTGGATATTCATACAAGCTTCCCCGGAGCCAACATGGTTAACTAATCTCCAACTACACCTTGGTTAACCATATCTTCTATCGTTTACCTGTGTGAATTAATAACCTGTCCTTTCTCTTCCTTCTCAGCCAAGTTCTTAAAACCTTGTTATATGTAACTGCCTTTTCAGCACCATTGTTATAGTTATGTTTACTATGCACCCCTGTTTTATGTGAACCAGCATGATGTGACTGCTGTCTCGAATGCCGGTATATAAAAATCTGAAATAAATAAATAAATAAACAAATAAATAAATAAACATGTAAGAACAAGATTCCTTTTTTAAATCTTGTTTTCCAGGTTCTGTATAAATTCTAGACTTCTACTCAGGTACATAATTCTGCCGTCTTTATCACACAAATGTTAGATTTCTCTCAACTTCATATATTGTCTACAAATTGAGTGTATTTTCTGGCCAGAGAATATTAATTTATGTGGAGCACCAGATTTATCTCTCTGATCTTCTTTCTTCAGTACCAAGAAGTCCTCACTGGTCCTCTCATGATCTCTTCCATGAAATGGATCTAGTCAGTACCTATCTCCCTACTCTCATCAAAAAGAGAGACAGACTGCACTATCAATCTATTTTGTTCTGTGTAAATGTACCCTAAAAACTCAGGATACCAAAGTGATACTGTTCTTACTCGGGATGTACATTCATTTAAAATGAATGGCCTATCCATGATGAATATACCATATTCGATTGATTCATTTGCCCCCAAAAATGTATGAGCAAGTCCCACAGATGAAATATATATCATTCGTTTCATTCCTTTATGTTTCCCCATTGAGAAGCATTGGCTGCATTAAAACAATGGACTCTGAAGTTGGGCAGGTCATGTGGGAGTTTCCATAGCAACCAGTCCTCATGCCTATGGCTCATGTGTGAGGTCAGAGGAGAACTGGGATCTGTTGTCTAGGAAATCAGACCGACAAAGCAAGGGAACATATCAGAGGGAAGCATTTATCTAAATCAGTGAATCACTGAACTTTCCATCCTTTGTATTGCAATCTCTGACTGTTTCAGCTTGCAGTTGGATTCTCTCTCTCTCACACGTGGAGGATACATCCTGATTTGCAGTTGTCTTAGAATTCTGTATTATTATAGTCTTCTGTATCAATAGTAGGGATGTGCAGAAGGGACGGATTTGTTCGATTCAGTATTCATATTCGTTGGGACCCAAATCCATTACATCCCGATTCGTCCATTAGTTACATACGGTATTTGTTTCCCATTAAAGTTGAAAAAAACCCCATCCCAACCCTTTAAATTTAATTAACTACAACCCCTCACCCTCCTGACCCCCCCCCAAGACTTGCCAAAAGTCCCTGGTGGTCCAACAGGGGTTCTGGAGCGATCTCCTGCACTCGGGCCATCAGCTGCTGGTATTCAAAATGGCACCGATAGCCTTTGCCCTTACTATGTCACAGGGGCTACAAGTGCCATTGGTCGGCCCCTGTCACATGGTAGGAGCACAAGATGGCGCCGGCCATCCATTGCTCATACCATGTGGCAGGGGCCGACCAATGGCACCGGTAGCCCCTGTGATATAGTAAGGGCAAATGCTATCAGCGCCATTTTGAATGCCAGCAGCCAATGGCCCGAATGCAGGAGATTGCTCCAGGACCCCCGCTGGACCACCAGGGACTTTTGACAAGTCTTGGGGGGATCAGGATGGTGGGGGGTTTATTTGTTAATGATACATTGCATTCGTGGGGGTTCGCCATACATTTTGGGAACCCACGAATGCAACGAATAGGGACCTATATGTTACGGATTGCGCATTTGTTCAAAACGAATGCACATCCCTAATCAATAGTGCTTTGGTTCAAGATTAGAAACATTTCATCTGTTCTAATTCTGTTAGCTGTTAGCTGCTATCACACTGTGATAATTTGCACAGGTTTATAATTTTTTTTAACATCTCACTGCTGTCACTGCTACTGACTTAGATGAAAGTTAGTGTTCTCCAATTTCAAACCATGACTCCGCTGCATTCCTCTGCCTCTTTTTCCCCAAATGCAACCTTTGAGGCATGACTCCATTGATCTCCTCTGCTTCTTTTTGTCCAAATGCAACCTTTGAGACATGACTCTGCTGCGCTCATCTGCCTCCTTTTCCCCAAATACAACCTTTAATGCATGACTCTGCTGAGCTCTTCTGCTTCTTTTTGCCCAAATGCAACCTTCAAGGCATGACTCCCCTGTCTTCCCCTGCCTGCTTCGCTCTAAAGAGGTATTGAGATGAAGCAAGCAGGGAGGTCAGAGGATCATACCTCAGTGGTGGTGTTTGGTAAACACTACTGGTGCATGACTCCACTGAGATCCTCTACCTCTTCTGCAAAACCACCACTTAAGAATAACTATCCTTTATCAGCCTGGCTTACTTCAACCCTAACCACTGAGGCCTGTCACTTACAGCTATGGTATGCCATGTCCCAACCATTACCAATGATGTCTGTCATTTACAGCTTCGGCATGCCATGTTCCAAACATTAAGAATGAGGCCTGTCACACCTATGGCATGTCATTTTCTAATCCTAACCGCTGAGGCCTGTCACTTACAGCTATGCATGCCATGTTCAAATCATTACCACCGAGGCCCTAGCTATAGATTGCATTACAAGCTTACTGAAACACTCCTCAGGATTTTAATACCATTCTTCATCTATGGTATTCACCTTCTTGCCATTTCTTGATCTTGCCATGGCTATCCATTCTTTTGCACACTTGTGGCACTGCTTCATGAACCATAACTGATTTCATGGTCCACTAGCAGTTCCTCTGTACTGTGCATTTGGGTACCTACCTACTACATAGCTATGATGTGTGTGGCTTTCTCTGTGAAACAAACATATACTACTGGACTGGTAGATCAGCCAGGTGCAGCCATACTTTGACAGGAAGAGTAATCCGCCCTCTCTATGGTTGTCTGCTTGCTCCAATGGAATGACTGGTATCTCCCATGCCACTCTACATTATGCCCCTCATCCAACACCTTCAGATGCTTGTGCCACTCAGCCTTGCTGCCATGTGCAGATTTCACATTTTTATATTCTTATTTCTGCCTGTATCTTCCTGGCATACTCCAGCTCTTACACTCTGAGGACTTCTTGCCAATCTGGAGCACTGCTGTGCAACTCTCCCATGCTTTTGAATTCTTTATCTTGATATCACTCTTTCTGATCCTTGGTCCCTTTATCTGTACCTTGGGATTTTTTCTGCTATGTTTTCTGCTTCATTCCCCCCTTCATATTGCCTTAGGGCCCTGATGCCACTTTTGGTACCACATTGCCTCTTGTGTTGCCATCAACTGTTCATGACACTATTGTTGGGCATCCATCCTCTTTCTAAACCTTGAGGTATTCTTCCTCCTCTTACTGCTTCTTTGCTTCACTTACATTGAATAGAGAACTCCTGCCAATCCCGAAATCCTTGTACCCCTTTGCAGAGCCTTAGGCTACTTTCTGCCACTTTTTATGCCACTTTGCCATTTTCTAAAGTACCATACAACTCTTTCCCCCTTTTGATGATTTCTTCTCCCAAGTTTCATTTACAATTGATATAAAATTCACTATTCTAGAGTCTATTATAGACTGTAATAATTCTCCCATTTTTTTAATGGAAAACAAATGAAACAAATTTTTTTTTTTTTCATTTTGAAACTAATGAAATGAATATGGGACCCAATAAAACAAATGAATGAACCGAAATGCGAAAATGCCATAATGCGATTTGATTAATGACCCTGAAAGAAACAGGTATACCTGCTCTGTTTCTTTATTCTCAGAGTTCTTTTACCAGTTTTTTCTCACACCTGTTCATGCATTCTAAACTGTTCAATGTCTTACACTTGCCAAAATCAGGATTTCTGTTACAGAGAAAAGGAACTTATTATTATATTACAGGTGAGGCATTAAACACCACTGGAATTCTGACTTTTTGTTTTCACAGATAATTCCAGCAGATATTCCTAATTAATTATTTTCAGGTCACTCACAAACTTTCTTTGTTCTTAAAGTGAACTCAGCAAAACACTTACACACTGGCTGAGAAGTCTCTCCTTACTTCAGGGCTTCCCAAACTTTTATCCAATATGATCCCATTAAAAATTCACATGACCACAGATGATGGCCAAAACACATTAGTAAGGGTTGGGTCCCCCTCCAACCATCACTCCTTCTCACCCTCTCCACACTCTAGCTGATCCCCTCTCTCAACTCCAACCCTTCCTCTCTTAAACTCTTCTACTCCTCTCCTCTCACCTCCCCAGCCCATCCCTTTTCACATCCACTAGCTGATTCTCTCTCCTCCCAAGAACTTCTAACCAAGTAATCATGTGTAACCCTTCCCATTTATCCCACCCTATTCCTTCTACATTCTCATCCCTATCCCCTCTTTCGCCTATCATCATCTTTTCCCTTCCAAACCTTCTCTCACATTCCTCCCCAGCTGATCCCCTCTCACCCCTCACCTTCTCTAATGTCTCTGGCACCAGAAAAGTGCTGCCATTTGAGGCACTTGTGATTCCCAACTGAAATTTTGTGACCCCATTTTGGGAAGCCCTGCCTTACCTACTCTTTTCCAGTTTTCCTAGAACACAACACAAACTATCTCCCTCGGCAGGGTTTGGAAGTTAGATCTTTTTCTCTTTTGTACACACAAACAACCCTGACAGTTTCTCAGTCTCAAACAGTTCTCAAACTCACACACAGTGAGTCACAGCAAATGACCCAGCAGATATTCTATTTTCTCCAGTTTTCTTTCTGTGTTTTCTAGTACTCTCACAAGGCGAATGCAGCAGGTTGATCTGCTGCCTCTCCAGCTCTCTTCATCTCTCTCTGCCTCTCTGTGTTTCTGCTCCTCTCCCTCAAGAACTCCTTTGCATGGAATTTTCCCTTGCCCATGTGGACCCTTTCTTTCTCTTCATGAGATGGTATCACAATGAAAACTGCCCCCTCTACAACTCCCAGAGGAGAATCAATTGTGCTTGCAGCCATTTTCTGTCAGGCATCTTTTTTACCTGCAGCCATGGAGAGCTGCTAAGGAATGCAGTCTCTGCTACAGGGACTGCTGCTAGCCACAATACAGGTACAAGAATAAAACTCCTTTTTTCATTACTATTGAGTAACACCAAGAATGTTCCAGCAAGGGGACGCAGTGAGCATCAGTGTCAACAAGAGTGACAGGGAAGGGCCAATTCTTAATCACGAATAGGTCAATTAGGTGGTAGTTTTCATTGTGATTCTATTAATCGCTGGTAAGAGTCCAGGAGTTTTGGAATTAGAGCCTTTATGAGGCATCATATGAGGAGCCAGGGAGAGCAGCCAAGGGGCATGTGCCACCCTAAATCTTACAGTTTGATCTGCGGAAGACAGGGTTTCTTTTCTTCTGCAAGTGGCAAAGGGCCAACTCAAGAAGATCTGACCACCAGAAAACCATGGGAGGATTTGTTCTGGGCAAGCCAGCCAGCCAGTTGTGAGTAAATTGAACACAGGAAAGATTCTTTTATATTTTCCCAGGGCTGAAAAGTCAAAGGCTATTGGAGGACTACTAGAGATTCCAGTCTATTGAATTGGGACTTAAACAACATAAGAACTGTGTCTGAAGAAGTAGTTTTTGGTAACCTGAAGAACTATATTTTGTGTGAAGTTTTGCTCTGGGACTTTATCCTTTCTTTGATTTTTATACAAGCTGAAAATGTTTGTCTTTTTTCAGTAAACTGTTTGGAACACAGTGTTCTGCATAGTATGGCAGTGTGATCCCCATGCCAGGGAGAATTTACATGCACATAAATGTTGAGTGCACAAAACATGAATTAAGAATAAAAGTGTGCACCTAAAATTTAGGAGCACAAAACATGAGTGGGGAAGACAATTTTTGTGCTGCTTAGCTTTTATACATAGAAGTCAAGGTTTCTATGTGCAACCGCCTCTTGGTTTGGGCATTCCTAATGCAGGGGCTATAGCAAAGTCCCAGGGCCACAGTTTCACTCCTGGATCTCTCACACTGTTCAACAATACCAGACCTCAGCCCTGGGTGCTGGAGTTCCCCAGCAGGAAGGAGGTCCAAGCCTCCAGGGCCCTAGATGGCATGGTGGTCTCCCTTACACTGTCACTTACAACAACTCCCCAATTACTATTCACGGATAGCATTCTTTAGCAGCCAGGAACCATAGGGAGAAACTCACACAGCAGGGTTTGGATGGTGTTCAACAAAAACAAGAGTTACTTTATTTTAAAGAACATAATCCATGCTAAAATGGCAAATACCATCATCATCATCATCATCATCAACAAAAGAATTACTATAAACTCCTTCTCAACAACTGGCATAGGCTGAGAGATAAGAAACTATCAAAACTCTCTCTTCTCAAAAAATCTGGGTGTTTCCACTTTATCACAACACTCCCAGTTGTTTAGTCCCATTGTTAATGTTTGTAGGCCAAACAGCTGCAGTCCAGTCCCTTAGAGCAGGGGAGTTGTTGTCCTACTAATGAGAGTTAGTCAAAATTCTCCAAAAATTCATCCAACTCTCTCAAACAAGAAAATGTACTTCTTCTGTCAAGGCAGCACTGTTAGGTCTATGAGGGCTCTTTGATACACTGTCCCTGATGGGTTCCTTTATGTGGACTGTGGAGGCTACTGGGACCATGCCAGAAACTCCCTCTCTCAAAACTTTGAACATCCAAACAAAACCCAACTGAACCAAAGACCAAGAAACAGAAAGCTAGCTCTGAGCATGCTCAACCCAATATAATCAGGACAGCAGGACCAATCCCAAAACAGGGGAAGGGTCCAATTAACTAGGGAGTAATTAAAAATGCAAAATTCCCCAAAACACTGTCACAAAAAGTGAAATTTAGTGAGGGTTGCAAAGCCACTGTAACATATGCACAATGCTTATAAACCTTTTTTTCTGATCCTAAATCATAGTTTGTTTCCATTAATATGATGACTACTACTCATTTTGTGTATATTTTTAGGTTTATGTGCTTTCTTTAAACTCCTAATACATTTGCATTATATTAGCTTATTGCATTAAGGGTTTAACTTTTTTTTTTTGGCCTGTGTTAAGAAAATGTGCACTGAAACCCAGTGTACACAGTGTACATTTTTTACTCCTGTCTTATTACATCGGGCCCCTAGTCAGCTAAACTGGTGGTTTTAGTTCTACATTTGTCTTTGGAATATGCTCCAAATACTAACACCATTCACTGTACAGCAAGAAATATAGTAACTGAGCTATAAAGAAACTCCCATAAGATGTTCTGAAATACCATAAATCAACAATATGGCCACTTTCCAAGCATCTCCCGATCTTGTAAACTGTAGACAGTTTTCTACAATGCGTTGAAATGCTGTGGATCAAACATTTTAAATAACTAGAACTGATTTTTTTTTTCACAGACAAGGCTTTAATAGGGCCTAGAAGAGAAATAAAGTTGGTCCCAGATAATCCATCATTTCCTTCACAAGTTACAGAAAGAGACTGCTTTTTAAAATAAGACTTCCACTCATTTCTGCCTACAGTATACTATAATGTAAGTCCTTGTTATCCTATCACATAACTCACAAGGGGGGTTGATTTACCCAATTTGAGGCCAGAAAAGAGGCCATGAGGTGTAGCTTTTCAGGAGGATCTGGTGATATTTTAAATGCTGTCCTGTGGAAACATCCATCACTGGGAAGCTCAATAGCATCAACTAGACCAATAATAAGGAAGCTAGGACAGACCCAGCTACCAGATTCCAAATACATTATCAACTTCATTAAATGATGCATAAGCCTCAGGCTTTTTCAGACATGCAAAATCACTCGTTTTTGACATTGGCCACCAGTAGAAAAAAGGTGCACTTAGCATGTTTGAAGACTGATGCTGAAATGAAGTAAAGGGTAAAAAGCCAAAAATGCTTGCCAACACTTCAGTCACCATACTATCTCATTTAAAAGCTCTCTTTTTGGAATATTTATGTGGCCAGGATTCATAAGATATAATGGGATGGGGAAAGAAACAACAGCAGGAATCATATATTAGGGGTATGCATTCGTTTGCATTAATATAATCAGTATTGGCAATCTGCAACGTATATGCCATATTCGTTGTATTCGTGGGGGTCACGAAACGTATGGCGAACCCCCACGAATACAACATATCACTAATGAATAAACCCTCACCCTCCTGACCCTCCAAGACTTTCCAAAAGTCCCTGGTGGTCCAGCGGGGATCCTGGAGCGATCTTCTGCACTCGGGCTGTTGGCTGCCGGTATTGAAAATGGTGCCGATAGCCTCTGTGACATAGTAAGGGCAAAGGCTATCGGCACCATTTTGAATGCTGGCAGCCGACGGCCCGATTGCAGGAGATCACTCCAGGATCCCTGCTGGACCACCAGGGACTTTTGGCAAGTTTTGGGGGGTTCCTCAAGCGGGGTTCCTGGAGTAATCTCCTGCAATCGGGCCATCGGCTGCCAGTATTCAAAATGGCACCGATAGCCTTTGCCCTTAATATGTCACAGGGTCTACTGGTGCCATTGGTCGGCCCCTGTCACATACTAGGAGCACAAGATGGCGCCGTCCGTCCATTGCTCCTACCATGTGACAGGGGCCGACCAATGGCACCGATAGTCCTTGTGACATAGTAAGGGCAAAGGCTATCGGCGCCATTTTGAATACCAACAGCCGACAGCCCGAGTGCAGGAGATCGCTCCAGGACCCCCGCTGGACCACCAGGGACTTTTGGCAAGTCTTGGGGGGGTCAGGAGGGTGGGGGGTTGTAGTAAATTAAATTTAAAGGGTTGGGGTGGGGGCTTTTTTGGGAAACAAATACATATGTAACTAATGAATGGATCGGGGTCCCCTGAGAATGGATGCAACGGATTTGGGTCCTGACGAATCTGAATACTGAATGGGACGAATCCGTCCCTGCTGCACATCCCTATCATATATGAAAGACTTCTTATAATGCAAAACATTTTATTTATTTAATTGATTTTATGTTCTGCTTTCCAGGCATTTCAAAGCAGATTGCATTCAGGTACTGCAGGTATTTCCCTATTCCTGGAGGGTTTATAATCTAAGAGGCCTATTTAATAAAGGTTTTCTATACTCTGTGTCTATGGGGAAAATGCTTGGTAGATGATTCCTACGTTTGTACATGAGGTAATGGAGGATGAAGTGGCTTGCCCAAGGATAGAAGGAGCAGCAGTGGGATTTGAATCCTGGCTTCCCTGGTTCACAGCCTGCTGTTCTAAAGCTAATAAGTAGGAATAAACACTGTCATGGAAGTTAGTCATGTGTCAAAACCTTATAAAACACCTTTTCCTATCTTTGCAATCTTTTTTTTCCTTCACATAGTGACAGTTGCCTGTTTCATTAAACTAGAACATTGACAGTACAGTAGCAAAGCAGACCTTTCATTTACACAGACCATTCAATCATCATCACCTGCTCTGATCCCATGGCCTGATAGCTCACAAAAGCCCTCAATACAGGACAGCAAAGGTAGAGGCAGTGTAAATGGAGTTTCATCTGCTGCACAAAAGGGTACAGCTAACCTACACAACCGGACTCCACTCACACATCCCTAGTAGCAATGTACTAATGTAGTGGGATATAGCTTCATTATTTATTACCACTGCTGACAGGATCGTGTACACTTGTTTACCATGTAAATCACCCACAGAGAGAATGAGACCTACATTATAAGGAATCCTTCTTGCTGCTTGCTTTTTCTGCTTTCTACAGGGTGCCTATGCACAATCTGACAAGTCATCATCAACTATGTCATTCAGCAAGGGTGAGAGTGCCCTATATTAGTGAGTTTGACCTTGGTCAAGATGTGAACTAATTTTCCTTCTTTCTGGAAAGTTTTCCAGATTGAGCCAGACCTACTTACTATCATTCTATTGCTCTAGACTGGGACATCCTTTCTTCTGATTATCAGGATGGCCAGGCACTGCAGTAAGGGTGCAGTGGTTCACGGAGGACTCACAGAGGTACAAGTGTTCAGAACAGCTGTGGCTATGGGTAGACAGTCTGTGAATATTCTCCCTTTTATGGTTTTCATCATATAGCATGGCTGCTTATGTATTGAACATGACCATACACTTAGTTACTGTGTCTGTTTGCTTGCCAATAATTGACTAGTATGAGAGATGTTCTGTTCTGGTATTTTCTTTTATTTCCAAGCTTCGTTGTGATGCCTTTCCCAAAAAATGATCTAAGTGACTTACAACAAGAAATAATACACAAAATGTTAATAAATTTAAAACTTAAAAAGTATAAAACCCCAATGAAACTGCCCTTAAATAACAGCAGCATCAAACTGAAACTACTGATTAAAACTGAAATAGTAATAAATACTACAGATCCTTAAAAGCATCAGTTAAAGGCCATGTTTTACATTGTTTCCTAAAAGAAAGACATAATTAGTACATATCTGAAATTCTTTGGCATGGAATTCCATATCATTAGCGCAAAGAACGAGAAAGCAGTTGTGTATTCCCATATATTTAACCTCCTTAATGGTAGGAAAGCAGAGAGTAACATACTGAGTGGATCACAACTGGCTTAAGAATATACAATTTAAGACATTCTTTCAATAAAGTAAGGACCCCCCCCCCCCCCCTCTTTCCCAATACAAAATTTCTTGGTGTGGTAGTTACTCTGTTTTGGTGTTTATATCTATCACTTGGTTCACCTTTTGCAGGCTGCATGTTCATTGTTTGTTTCTCAGTCCTTTGTGCCGATGGACGTATGCTGTGCTGGGTGTTTTTATTCTGAGCTTTGGATGCAGTCCCTGTTTGCACACAAAGGAAAAGGAAATGTCTGTGTACATAATGAGCAGGATTAGCCATGTAGTCAAAACCTATCAGGTCCATTGTCACATTTTCTGTCTTTTTCCCTCAATTTAGTATTCCTTTTCTTGTCTATAATTATGTAAAGAATGGGGGGGCAGCATCCACCCTGCCACCTTTAACATGCTGGCGGGCAGGCGTTCTGCTCCTCATACTTGTTTATTTTTTAGAATTAGTGGGTGGGGTGCTGAGGAAGCGCTAGGGAGCGGTCCTGATCCGGGAGAAAGAGTGTACCCTTGGGCCATGGTATGACTCCAGAGGGAACTCCGAAGAAGCACCGAAGCAGGCGAGATGTATCCGAGCATGTGCAGACAGGCTGAAGATTAGGGGCGCTGACCTCTGCCAAACCTGAAAGCACCAGAAGAGACCCAACAATGCAATGCTGGTCTCTGGGGTAGCCCTCCGGCCACTCAATAGCCCTTTTGGACCCACTGCCTGGGAACGGCAGGTGCGACAGGACAGACGGAGGTCGAGGACAAGCGATGACACTGGAACAAGGATGAGACAAGGCACTTGAAGACATTGACAAGGTTTCAGGATCTCGGAGACTTAGGCAAGGTTCAGGATACTTGGAGACTTAATCAAGGTTTCAGGATTCTCGGAAGACTCGGACAAGGTTTCAGGATACGGACACTAGTACAGGTTGAGTACTGTACCGCAGCGCGCCCTACACAGCCACCCATGGCTGGTCATGGACCACGCCAGAAACGAAGCAGACTCCAGGCAAGGAAGAGAAGACTTGGAACCGAAAACATGTCGAAGATTCAGGAGAGGCCTGCACTGAGGTGTGCCCTACATAGCCGCCTGTGGCTGCTCATGGACCACGCTGAAGCAGAGCAGGTGATGGCTGGAGTCTTGGGCATGGACGGAAGCAGGCACAAGGTACGCCGAAGACCGGGAACAGGGTTCAAGACTCATAACTCGGATTCAGGAACAGACCTTGGCATTAAAAAAAGGAATCTTCCAGAGACTTGTGTGCAGACGTGAAGATAGGCCTTGTGCCACGAAGTGCCCTACACAGCACCCCATGGGCTGGTCATGGACCATGATGGTGGCTCACCAGGAAAGGAGAAACAAGTAGGAAACCTGGAAGCAGGACGAAAAGCTGGAGACGAGGACAACATGATCAGGACTGGAACACGGAACATCAGGACCATCAGGAACATCTGGAGACAGGATAAACGAGGATGCAGGCTACTGCGATGCTCCCCCCGGGCCTACCTCGCTCCTGTTGCAGCTCTCCCTCTGCGAGGGAGACGCCGTCGGTCCGCCGCGGCTGGCCCCACCCCTAGGCAAGCGCGCGCGCACAGGAGGCTCTCTTCTTAAAGGGGCCAGCACGGGAAACACAACCCTGCCTTCTGATGTCGTCAGACGCTCACAGGGTATTTAAACCCTGCATCTGTCTGCTTACTGCCTTGCAATGAGGTTCGCTCTTCTGAGTTTCTAGTTGCAGTTCCTGACATCTTCGGCTTCTGACTCCTGGCATTGAGTTCGGCTCGTCCATTGACTCCTGACTTCTGCTTTCATCCTCTGGCTTCGCCTTCGACTTATGACTCCTGGCATTGACCTCGGCTTGTCCATTCACTCCTGACTTCTGCTTTCGTCCTCTGGCTTCGTCTTCAGACTCCTGGCATTGACCTCGGCTCGTCTACTGGCTTCCGCACCTCCCAGGAGGTCTCGCCTAAGTCCCAGCAGCTCGGGTCCTCACGGGCTCCTCCCGAGGGGACCACGGGCTTCCAAGGCTGAAGCTCCTGTTGACCTCCTGGCCCCAGTTCCTCTTCACTCTCTCTCCGGGTCCCCGGTTGCAAGGGACCGCACCTAAGTCCAAGAGGCCCGGGTCCTCACGGGCTCCTCCTGGGGGGATCTCTGGCTTCCGGTGGTGAAGACTCTGCAGGATCCCTCTTCTGTGCCACCTCCCGGCTTCGACGCCCACTGTGGGCTTCCCACGGTGCGTTACCATCCATCTTAGCCGGCTCAAGGGTCCACGTATCCAACACATACCACCAAAACGTCACTCTGAGTCACACTAGTTGCCCCTCTTACAGTGGTATAAATAGTTTACTTATATGAGAGCCTTATAAAGAATCTTTCTCTCTCCCTCTCTCTATCAGCCTAAGATATCACAGGTGCGATAAATTTAATGTGTGCTGCACTAAAATAGCTTTGCGGTGCTATATTTATAGTGATTTGGTGAATCTAGGGGTACATTTGCTGCTTTTTCAGCAAAGTGGTAGGTCTACAGTTTGGAACCAGAAGGTTATAGGTACAAACCTCAAGATCCCCAGTAGTAGAAATAGACTATGGCAGTACAAAATGTACAGCAAATGTCAAACTTTCACCTTAAACCTTACCCATCAATGATCCTTCTTGGAAGCAGCACCTGCCCAATGAAACTCCCTCCCAGAAGAGCTCTGTCAAATACATGATTACTCTCACTGCAGGAAACAAATAAAAGCCTGGCTTTTCTATCAAGCCTTTAATGCTAAACCGAGAATCCAAAGCTAAATTGACTACAGGAAACTGGCATTCACACCAAATCTTTAAAAGTGCTGCTACAATCCAGAGTTGCTTGGCGGTATTTATTTTTTAGTTAGTCACTCGTATTATCTTGTTGTTAGATCAACTATCATGACTAAACTCTATTTAAAGTTAGGCCTCAATGTGCACCTTATTTTTGCTGAGTTGTAATGTGTTTATGCTGCTATTCAAATTTGTTTAAACCTTTGTAAGGCGAAGGTGAAAATAACCTGTTTGTAAGCTAGTATTTCTAATATGCTATAACCTGCTTTGAGTGAATGCCATATTAAAAAAGGTGGATAGTAAATTCAAGTAATAAATAATTACAATACTTACAATTCTTCAGATAAAATACAAATCATATCACCTCCTACTCTCCGAGATAAATTTTACTAAATAGAGATGTACAAATGATTCTGTAAGTTTGAGATTCGTGAAAAATAAAGACTTTCCTGAGATCTGCCAGCAAAATCTATTTACCTAGTCAATCCCCCCTGTACAATCCACTCACTACATTTTTTAGTATGCCCTCCCTGCCGCTCTTCACCAATCCTCCCTAAGACTTAACTTAGCCCAGTAGTCTGCTTCATCCTGTACAGAGGTTTTATGTCCCTAGGTGCCCTAGGTGGGATTTTATTTTCCCTCACCCTTCCCCCACCCCATACTTCTTGTAATACCCCCCTAAACACCTGTCCTCGTCCCATCCTTAGGCCCATATGGTTCTTATAGAATCTGCCACCCTTAACTGAAACCTTATCTATTATCTCATAGTACTTCGATACCAAGTTAACTACAGCTTAGTTTAATTTGTTTTACTCACATGTTAATTAATCTTCCTATGTACCTTTAAATGCGTTCAAATGTTTTTCCTTAAGCGTTCTATGTACCTTTTAAATGTGTTTAAATGTTATTCTTATGCGTTCTATGTAACGGTCGTGCCTTGTTTCTGGCCTTCCTACTGTTTCTTGTAAACCGGTATGATGTGCATACGGCTATCGGTATATAAAAAAAAGCTAAAATAAATAAATAAATAGATAAATGTATGTATTTATTTATTTAAAATTTTTATATACCGACATTTATCCAGGATATCACATTGGTTCACAGTATAAAATAATAATAAATAAATAAATAAATAAATATAAAACAATAATAAAATTAATTGATTATTTCCCTGTGGCTCATATTTCTTTATTTTATTTAATATAATTTATAAACCGCCTTCCAAATTTTAAAACTCACTCAAAGCGATGTACAATTTATAGCATAAAATACAATGAAGCAAAATACACATATTCTTGAAAACAAACAACAAACATAACATATATAGTAATGTGTTGCGCTAGTGGACCCTTGGCCCGAGGGGGAGTTGACGCTAACTGCCCCACAGGTCCCCACCATCGGTAGGTGAGGCTGGAGACAGGCAGAGACCCCTCTGGAGCTTCACCAATACCAGCCCGTGTTCCCCTTAGATTGAGCCCTTGGGTACTGTGGCCGGCTGAACTTACATGGGGTCTCTGTGATGATGGAGGCAGGCGATGTATCTAGTGGTCGGATTCCAGGCAGGGGTCAAGGCAGGCAGCGTATCTTGTGGCCATTGTCCGGTCCGGGGTCAAAGCTGAAGGGATCCAAGAAAGCAAGGAAAGGAACTCAGGAACAACCCACAGCTTACCAGGAGTAAGGAGACCTGTTGCCAAGGCACCTCCTAGCAACAGGGTGCAGCCTTATATAAGGCTGAAGAGCTGATGTCATCAAGGAGGACTGACAGCATTTTCCCGCTGCAAGCCCTTTAAAAGTCAGAAGGAGGCACCTGCGCGCGCGCCTAGGAGAAAGTCCAGAGTGAGAGGCAGTCACTGGCATCCAGGTCGAGGACGCGTCAGGGGAGATGTTGGCTGGGGGCTCAAAGATGCATGGGGAACTGGGATGGAGAGGCTTGCATCAGCAGTGGCCCCCCTGCTGCTTCCAGGGAGCTTGGGCCTGCTCCCGCTGTGGTGGGGTGGCAAGGGGTGAGTGAAGCCGGTAACATAAAGCTATGGGAAATCCAGTGCAGTTCCACTAAAACATGATGCAGATCCAGAGCTTTGCAAAATCCATGGCAGATTTCCTGCAGATCCAGACTGGATTTTCTCTTCCTAATAAATATAACAGAAATAGTGCCTGTGAAAAAAAAAACAGGGCATGGTTAGGGCCATTTTCCTGGTATTGCTTTGGATAGGTATTTTGCTTATTCTTTGGGGGAGTGGGAGTGAGTGTGTGAGAGGGAGAGAGAGAGAGAAAGCCTTCACAGAGGTTTATAAAAAAGGTAACTATTTATACCACTGTAAAAGGGGGCACTAAGTGAGGTTTGTAGGGGTGGGGTGGGTTCTGGGGAGCAATTGTATATGCACAGTCATACGTATGAACAACACAATTACCTTTAGTGAAAATGTAATGTGATTTGGAGGGATGAGAGGTGAAAGAAGAGTAGATTTGTACCATGTTCTCTTTGCCTAGCTTGATTGCATCTAGGTAGAGAGTGCATCAAGCTAGGGAGAGAGAGCATGGTACAAATCTACTCTTCTTTCACTTCTCATCCCTCCAAATCACATTAAATTTTCTATATTTTGCCAAAAAATAAAGAAACAATCTTTGGCACCTTTATAAGCTGCTGGGCTCTGGTCAAGATGTAGTAGAGTATTTCAAAGTATTTTAATGGTTTGCAACACTTGGGCTACAATGAATAATTTGTAAATTAGCTCAACTCTGCTAGTCCTTTGCATTTCTGAAACTCCACAATCTGTGATCAACTCTCTATTATGAAGTGACTCTTTGCTGTAAGCATTTGGGGTTTGAATCCGTCACATGCTTTAGAAATGTAAACGTACATAGGAGAATAGTGCTCCAGGCTTGTTCCTTATAAAAAAAGAACTTTTAATTAAATTTAAAAAATACTGCCATAGACAGCACTTAAACTGACAAGAAATATATTGTGTTAATCTTTCCAGAAACCTACTATACACCATACTTAATTTAATTAGGTAGAGAACAGCCTACTTTAGTCCTAGGGGGTTTAATGATATCCTTTAAACAGAAGACATGGCATTTATATCAAATCATTTTAATATCATATAATAATTTTAAAAGTGTTACTTACTGCTATTATTGACTCATGCTTTAAAACTACAAGAGCTGTCTCTCATTTTGACCTGGAATTGATCCTCCACAGGCATAAGTTGCCATCTGTCTTACAGTAATTTTATTGATTTGGTGAAGTGTCAAATAATTAGAGCATAACCCTGAACAAACAACCTGTGTGGAAGAAAATATATTACAGGCTACAAAATATTCGGTTTCATTGTCATTTTAGGCATAATGCAGTCATAACTTAAAAACTACAAAAATAAAACAAATTGCAACCCTTTGTAGAACGTTCAATGGGAAGGGGAGTCGTTTAGCCTTTTCATCTTGGAAGAAAGGTTGGAGTGCAATCACATGTTTTTTTCTTTAATTCTATTTGTGCTGTTGTTCCAGTGAAGACCTCAGGACTGTATACTTAAGTTGCCTTGCATCATTTCATTTTGCTGTTCTTTGCTTCATGTCTAGTTCAGTTACTTTTTTTTCTGTACTGGACTTATAGACTTTACCAAGGTTAATAGAAGAAATGCTATTTTGTGTCAGACCAAATGTCAATCTAGTCAAGCATTCTGTCTGACATTCCAAGCAATGAGAGCTTAGAGGACGTTAATAAAAATAAGCCATGTGTAGAGTTGTCCATCTGATGTCATACCCTTCCAGGTGCTAGTAGTCATAATGTAGCCCTCTTCCCTCTATCCATTCTAGGAAGGGGGGAAGCTCATAGTCTATAGAAGGGAGAAATGGGGTATTTTCCATTTGGAGGAAGCTAAGCTTCAGGACCCTACTAGTTTCTCTTTTAGAAACTCGAGGAGTCAGTGTCCTCACATTACACAAAACTGTTGTTCAAGCTTATTCAATTGAAATAATCATATACATGGCACATCTTGTGGGAGATGAGTACAAATATTCCTATAGCTGCCATCCCATTCTGGTCTTGGGCAGGGGGCATCTGGGGCAATCATGGACCACGCAAGGCCCCCATGACCATCCCGAGGTTCCCTCACAGGGGAGAAAAAACACAAGGTTTTCAAAATTCTTAGAGTTTTCTCACTCTGGAGGATTTCTGCACATCAGTCAGTCACACAAAAAAAAAAAAAAAAATCACTCCTCAGTCCTGCACTGTTCAATGAAAAAATGTTTGCTGACAAAAACTCAAAGTTTAAAAATCAGCACACATGGATAGTGTACCAACACTATAACAAAAGGCCACAGCACGAAACAAAAATCACAGTCTCTTCCCAACACTCCCTCAAACAGGTCAGCTCTTCAGGGAATGCACCTCTTCCTCCCTAGTCTCTCCCAGTACCTGTTTGGTAGCCCTAATCCTTTCTTCTGTAATCCATTTATCTTTCTCTGATCTCTCAGTGGAGTTGTGGGCAATCATTCCAGGCAGGCTGCCTTTTCCCCTTGCACCTCCCAGTATACCAGTCACTACATTCTGTTTTAACTCCTTCTTTTTCTCTCTCACTTCTGAGCTCCCAGGAACTCCACCCTGGAATTTTCTCAATCAACTCACACCTCTTAGGATTTTCTCAGTTGGAGACAGGCCTTAAAGAGCTCCTCTGTGGGAAAGAGCTCTAAGACTACCAGGACTCCAGGGCTGGGAAGCCCCACTCCTCATCTCTTAGCAATCAATCCAAGAATGACTTCTCCACTTATGTGGGAAGTGATGCTCCTCCTAAACACACTGACCCTGACATCATCATAGACATACATAGGGCACTCAGACCAACTGAAGTCACATTCTGCATGATGGTGAAGGGCATATTTCCTACAGGGGGTAGATTACATTCGTTTTGTGGAGAGGTTAAAAAATGTTTCACCTGCTTTCGTGTGGGGGGGCATTCATAGCCCCTATAAAGTAGCCATGGCAGCCTGAATGAGGGCAGGAACAGGAGAGAAAGCAGCAATCAGCAGCTGCAAGGAGGCCTTCTCTTTGCCTTCCGTGGTTCCTTCGTAATGAGAGGGGGAAGCTGAGAGAGAGATGCAGCATCCAGCAACTGTGGGAAGGCATTCCTTCAGAAACCCGCAGTCCCCTCATTGCCTTGGGGAAGGGGTCGGAGGAGAAGATCTGGAGCAAGTGCTGTTGCTGCCTTGACTATTCCTGATAATCAGTCAGTGAAGAAGGTTCCTCCCTCTCCTCAGTAGTAGCATGGGGCCGAGGAGAGGCGGTAAAAAGTGGTGGAAAGTTTTAACCAAGCACCTGCCACATTGAGGAGGCTTCAGCTGGGGCTGCAGGCCTGGCAATGATGTCACCACTGCCACCCTTAAAGGGCCAGGTCTTGGGAGCAGGAAAAAGAAATTAAAAGTCAAGAAAGATACTTGGGGGGTGGGGGTGCTTGAAAATGGCAGGGAGATTGAACAAGCCTCTGTCACAGTGATAAGACCCCCATCATCCAGAGGTGCACTGGGGCAGAGGAAAGAGAGGGGAAGTAGCAAGGGGTTATGGGATAACCCCTGCTGCTGCTGCTGACTTGAATGATTTTGCTGGAGAGAAATGCAAAACCCAGAATGTAAGCCAGCACAGCCCCCGGGATGAGTGATGGGGTGGCCAGTACTAGCCCCATCACATGTGTCAAGGTGGTTCGGTCACTTTAGTAACACAGTAACAGTGGAAAAAGACCAAAATGGTCCATCTAGTCTGCCCAGCAAGCTTTCCAAGGTAGTAACTGAACTGCTGCTCCGTGCAGTTATC
Organism: Rhinatrema bivittatum; assembly: GCF_901001135.1. Classification (NCBI taxonomy): domain Eukaryota; kingdom Metazoa; phylum Chordata; class Amphibia; order Gymnophiona; family Rhinatrematidae; genus Rhinatrema; species Rhinatrema bivittatum. Next base: position 170,361,004 of record NC_042620.1, read on the forward strand.
CTCATGTTTCTGTCAAGGGTAGTAACTGCCGCTCTGTGCCGGATAAGCTTTTTTATTTATTCCCATCCTCTAGCCTTTAGGGATGCACAGTGTTTATCCCATGCCCCTTTGAAATCCTTCACAGTTTTAGTCTTCACCACTTCCTCCGGAAGGGCATTCCAGGCATCCACCACCCTCTCAGTGAATAAATATTTCCTGACATTGGCTTTAAGTCTTCCTCCCTGGAGTTTCAAATTGTGACCCCTAGTTCTACTAAATTGTTTCCAATGGAAAAGGTTTGTTGATGACCATGGATCATTAAAACCATTCAAGTATCTGAAGGTCTGTATCATATCACCCCTGTTCCTCCTCTCCTCAATGGTATACATATTCAGGTTCTTCAACCTCTCCTCATAAGTCATTCGATGGGGACCACCCACCATTTTAATCACCCTTCTCTGGACCGCTTCCATCCTGTCTCTGTCTCCTTTTAGATACGGTCTCCAGAACTGAAAGCAGTAGTCCAGGTGAGGCCTCACCAAGGACCTTGTACAAGGGGATTATCACTTCCCTTTTCTTACTAGATATGCCTCTCTCTATGCAGCCTAGCATTTTTCTGGCTTTGGCTATTGCCGTGTCACACTGCTTCATCGACATCAGTACATTAGACACTATCACCCCTAGGTCTCTCTCCTGCTCCATGCACATCAGCCCTTCACCCCCCAATACATATAGTTCTTTCAAATTACCACACCCCAGATGCATGACTCTGCACTTCTTGGCATTGAATCCCAGCTGCCATATCTTCGACCACTCTTCCAGCTTCCTTAAATCCATTCTCATTCTCTGTACTCCTTCTTGCGTGTCCACTCTGTTGCAGATCTTAGTGTCATACACAAATAGACAAACTTTTCCTTCTATCCCTTCCACAATGTCGCTCACGAAGATGCTGAACAGAACCAGTCTCAACACCAATCCTTGTGGCACTCCACTTAACACCATTCTCTCTTCAGAGTAGGTTCCATTTACCATCACCCGTTGTCTTCTATCCGTCAACCAGTATGTAATCCACGTCAACACCTTGGAGCTGACTCCCAAGCTTTTCATTTTGTTGATGAGTCTTCTATGTGGACCGTATCAAAAGCTTTACTAAAATCCAAGTAAATTACATTGAGCGTTCTTCCCTGATCCAGTTCTCTATTCCCCCAATCAAAGTCATGGGATAGGAGGCGATGTCCTTTCGTGGATTACAAGCTGGTTAAAAGACAGGAAACAGAGAGTAGGATTAAATGGTCAATTTTCTCAGTGGAAAAGGGTAAACAGTGGAGTGCCTCAGGGATCTGTACTTGGACCGGTGCTTTTCAATATATATATAAATGATCTGGAAAGGAATACGACGAGTGAGGTTATCAAATTTGCAGATGATACAAAATTATTTAGAGTAGTTAAATCCCAAGCAGACTGTGATACATTGCAGGATGACCTTGCAAGACTTGAAGATTGGGCATCCAAATGGCAGATGAAATTTAATGTGGACAAGTGCAAAGTGTTGCATATAGGGAAAAATAACCGTTGCTGTAGTTACACGATGTTAGATTCCATATTAGGAGCTACCACCCAGGAAAAAGATCTAGGCATCTTAGTGGATACTACTTTAAAATCGTCAACTCAGTGTGCTGCAGCAGTCAAAAAAGCAAATAGAATGTTAGGAATTATTAGGAAGGGAATGGTTAATAGAATGGAAAATGTCATAATGCCTCTATATCGCTCCATGGTGAGACCACACCTTGAATACTGTGTACAATTCTGGTCGCCGCTTCTCAAAAAAGATATAGTTGCGATGGAGAAGGTACAGAGAAGGGCAACAAAAATGATAAAGGGGATGGAACAGCTTCCCTATGAGGACAGGCTGAAGAGATTAAGGCTGTTCAACTTGGAGAAGAGACGGCTGAGGGGGGATATGATAGAGGTATTTAAGATCATGAGAGGTCTTGAACAAGTAGATGTGACTCGGTTATTTTCACTTTCGAATAATAGAAGGACTAGGGGGCATTCCATGAAGTTAGCAAGTAGCACATTTAAGACTAACTGGAGAAAATTATTTTTCACTCAACGCACAATAAAGCTCTGGAATTTGTTGCCAGAGGATAAGAACATAAGAACATAAGAAAATGCCATACTGGGTCAGACCAAGGGTCCATCAAGCCCAGCATCCTGTTTCCAACAGTGGCCAATCCAGGCCATAAGAACCTGGCAAGGTTAGTGCAGTTAATGTAGCTGGATTCAAAAAAGGTTTGGATAAGTTCTTGGAGGAGAAGTCCATTAATGGCTATTAATCAATTTTACTTAGGGAATAGCCACTGCTATTAATTGCATCAGTCACCAATACAAGGGAACACTTGTGCTATGGTGTTGCTTATGTACGGTGGCTCTATTGAAGGACAACCAATTGATGGGTGACCTTTTCTTTCGCCCCGTCTATTATTCTTTATTATCCAAGTTTTGTGAAACCATTTTTCTTTCAATTTTTCTTCTTCTTAAACTATTTTCCTAAAAAAACCCTTATCTCCCCGTTTTCTGAGGCGACCCGCTGCTTATGTGTAAATACTTATCAAGTCATCCGTCTCAAATTCTTCTCACGAGTTCGCGTCTGCTTGCCCGACATGGGCCATGTTTCGGCACGTTGGTGCCTGCTTCAGGGGCTATTGGAGGGGTAGTGCTGTGTCCTAACCAGGTACACAGTGGCTGTTATGTCTCCAACTATGAAGATAACACAATTAATTCTCATCTCAATTCCATTTCAACAAACATCCTTTTCTACATACCATTTGCACGTTTTCAAACACTTACTTTTGTGATGACCATACGTCTGCTCGTGGACGACGCCTACCTTCCGTGTCTGAGGCGCGCTTGCCTACTCTGCGCTTTTTATACTTACCGCGGGTACCCACCCATTCGCTTCACCAGACCGAGACTAGCTGCGGTGTTTTCAATTAGAGTAATCAGTGACCCTTAGGAACGCCTCTGAGGACCTGATGGGAGACTGAACACTCCCACGTCCGCTCTCTCTCTTCAACCAGGGGGGCGTGTTCGTTTTTACTGAGAGGTGTCGTCCCGCCTAAATTAATGCTGCTGCAGCATACATGCCTCCGCTGATAATATTTGTCTGTTTGAGCTCATGTTACAACTTGAACCGGTATACCTGACTATTGAACTGATACATGGGATGTTCTGACCCTATGTTAATCCTCTCTTAGATCAAATAACTCCTCTTTCCTCACTAAATCTGCTCTGTTTCCGGGGTCCCGGCTGTCATCATGTGGTCTCTTAACGTGTCCGTGGTGAATAACTCCGTGTGTGTTTATTAGTTATCTGCTGTTGTGAATGAAATGAGACCCTCTATTATTATCTGTGTCCCTGAACCATTTATTAGTTATCTGCTATTATGGATGAAATGAGACCCTCTATTATCTGTGTCCCTAAACCATTCTATATATGCTTATTGTGTGTGTCATGAATGCTGGAATAAATTTTCTATTGACAGGCTTAGTAATTTTTTGGGATACACGACCACACCTCTCTATTGATGTTTTGTCTCTTGAGGAAAATCAATACTGTCCTCATTTTTGCGGTCGATTGTAACAGTTTTTTTAAGAGAAAACTGTCCAATCTATCTCACGGTTAAGTCCATTGGGGTAGTAGTGTTCCAAGTGTAAATAAATTTCTGTTCCATTTGTAAAAGTTTTATATTCAAATCTCCACCTCTTGGATGTGTCTGTAGCTGGTAAATGACTGCTACTTGGAAATCTTCTGGTGAATGGCCTAATTCTAGCCAATGGTCGGTGAGAGGCGCCCCTTCCACTTGATGTCTGAGGCGGCTCACATGCTCCTGGATTCTGTTCTTAAGTTTTCTCATAGTCTTCCCTATATAAATTTTAGGGCATGAACACCAGAGTGCATAAATAACTTTTGTTGACTCACAATTATATGTTTGTTGGAATCGAAAAGATTTTCTCCCTGGTATATTGAGTGATGTACCTTCGTAAACAAAACTGCATGCACTGCATTTTCCACATTTCTTATGGTTGCCCTGTTGATTGATATGCTCTACTCTTGGGGGTAACAAATTAGAGAGAACTACGAGATCCTTTAGGTTTCTGGCCTTAGTCAGGGCAAACATGGGTTTGCCCTGACTAAGGCCAGACTAAGGCCACTGTGTACCTGGTTAGGACACAGCACTACCCCTCCCGTAGCCCCTGAAGCAGGCACCAACGTGCCGAAACATGGCCCATGTCGGGCAAGCAGACGCGAACTCGTGAGAAGAAGTTGAGACGGATGCCTTGATAAGTATTTACACATAAGCAGCGGGTCGCCTCAGAAAACGGGGAGATAAGGGTTTTTTTAGGAAAATAGTTTAAGAAGAAGAAAAATTGAAAGAAAAATGGTTTCACAAAACTTGGATAATAAAGAATAATAGACGGGGCGAAAGAAAAGGACACCCATCAATTGGTTGTCCTTCAATAGAGCCACCGTACATAAGCAACACCATAGCACAAGTGTTCCCTTGTATTGGTGTGTGTTGGAGAATTATTATTGAAGGGAAGAGGTTGGTTGATGTATAGTGAATACTAGATAAAAAATAACCTCAATAATGACTTCTAGTATTACATCGTGGGACAACACCCTCTCCTTCACAGAGGCCAGACTACAAGCACTTCTAGCAGTGCCCTCTATTTTTACAACACAGGAAGGACAAAAGAAAGACCAGTGGGACTCTTTATCAGCTACACATAAAAAATTAATCCGTACAGAACTACATGCAGGAACGTTGATTGAGTACTGCCGTATACAGAGGATCCCAAGAGGATTACGCATACAAAAGGAACCAAGGCTATACGCAGAAGACTCGGAGTTCGTACAGAACTGGAATAAAATACTTAATAAGTGTTCATTGGATCTGATGATCCTCATCATTGAAAAAGCACAAACCACGGCGGTCCAAACGAAGGAAGAGATTGATAAAAACTTGGAAGAGCTCCAACTTGAGGAACCTGAGGAGAAATACCAGCAATCACTGAAGGACCTTCAGGAACAGATGGACAAATTTAGAAAGGAATTGAAACAATTTAAACTCACTAAGTTCACACGGGATGAAGGTGACTATAAGAAAGGGAACGTATATCTCTGGATGTCAAACCAGAGATATCGGAAACCTAAAGTGACCTTTGCAGGCTCCTCAGATGACTCTTCAGAGGAAGATCAGAGATTAGGGAAGCGCACAACTGAAAGATCCAGAGAAGACCAAGGCGCAGAGACAGATACTCATTTTTTAGGGCAAGCCACAGGCCGCAAGGACGACAAACGAATAAAGGACAACCAAAGCAGCACAAGGCGTCTGTATGGTCGTACCAGACAAACCAGAAACAAACAACAGGAGCCCCGGTAGAATGGGTTATTAACATATCTTCCACACCACTTACAGCAGCACAGGAGTCAGTATTAAATAAAGGTTTGTCGTTCGCTCCAGTGAATCAATATACAGCCTTTGAGGGTGAGAAGTTTTTGCACAGATTTATTAGACAACTACGATTGAAACTGTTTTTTGCACACACTGAGAGTCATCTCCAACGAGGGGATGAACTGGCACCCCGATCAACATGGGTGCCTCCGGGACCCATAGACCCAGTGATTTACACATTCGCAGAGGTGGTAAGACAAGACAGTTTCAATAAAGTAGTCCACCATCCACAGCGACAACACAATCTGACAACAGCTGAAACACAGGCACTTAAAGAAATTAAAGAAAATACGGAAATCATCATAAAACCAGCGGACAAAGGCGGTTCAGTAGTTGTGCAAGACAAATCTGCGTACATTAATGAGGTGGAGCGTCAATTAAACGATCGTGAATACTATCAAAGGCTGAATGCTGACCCTACTGCAGACATCAAAAGAGTAATAGATGCGAGAATAGATGAAGCCCATAAGGCCAACTGGATCACAGAAAAAGAAGCACGGTTCCTTACGGTGAAACATCCGGTTTGTCTGGTCTTCTATACAGTACCGAAGATCCATAAATCCTTACAACAGCCACCGGGTCAACCCATCGTGTCATCAAAGGGATCCCTTTTAGAACCACTCTCACAATTTGTTGACCGGTCATTACGCAAATTTATACCTCAAATAGCATCATACATCCGAGATTCGGTGCATCTCATGACAATGTTACAGGACACTCATCCAGATCCAACATCAACAATACTGGTCACTGTAGATGTTACAGCGTTATATACTTCGATCCCACAGACTGAAGCCATAGAGGTCATTATGAACACCCTCACCACAGCACAGACTCCACAAAGAATCCCAAATGCTTTCATAGTAGAGTTGGCCAGTATAGCATTGCAGGAAAACTATTTCATGTTCCTAGGGACTTTCTATAAACAAATAAAAGGCACAGCAATGGGGGCCACTATGGCCCCTGACCTGGCAAACCTGTACATGTCAGCATTTGAAAAGAAATGGGTGTACACAAGCCCGTATTATACATACGTGGAAGAATGGAAGAGGTTCATTGATGATATTTTTTTCATCTGGCAAGGAGGTGAAGAAAAACTGAATGAATTCATAAGATGGTTAAATAGCTGTAATCCACACCTGCGGTTCACCAGTCAACATCATCATCAGACCATCGCTTTTTTGGATATTCAGATCTCATTGACAGATGCAGGATTCCACTTCACTATTTTTAGAAAACCCACAGATCGCAACACATTACTTCATTATTCTTCATTTCATCCCAATCATCTTAGAGACAACTTACCAGTAGGACAATTTTTACGTTTAAGGAGGTTATGCTCTACAACAGCAGAATATAAGATACAGTCAAAAGATATGACCACCAGGTTTCTGCAAAGAGGGTACCCGCCAGCAGTAGTGAGGAGAGCATACAAAAGGGCTAGATGGGCCAACAGAGATTTACTCCTGGAACCTAAAACTCAACAAAGGAATGAAAGGATGGTGTGTGTGTTACCATATACACCACAAACACAACTGTTGAAAAAGAGTATCCTAAGACATTGGGCTATTTTGCAGATTCATCCAGAGTTTCAGGAGAAACCCATGTTTGCCCTGACTAAGGCCAGAAACCTAAAGGATCTCGTAGTTCACTCTAATTTGTTACCCCCAAGAGTAGAGCATATCGATCAACAGGGCAACCATAAGAAATGTGGAAAATGCAGTGCATGCAGTTTTGTTTACGAAGGTACATCACTCAATATTTGTTCCATGTTCCATGTTCCATTTGTTCAATTTGTTCCATGTTCCATGTATGTTCCATGTAAACCACCTTCCCGGCGATAGTTATCTCTGTTAATTGTGAACCAGAGTGATATGTATTGTATACAGGAACTTCCGGTATATAAAAACCAAAAATAAATAAATAAATAAATAAATAATATACCCGGGAGAAAATCTTTTCGATTTCAACAAACATATAATTGTGAGTCAACAAAAGTTATTTATGCACTCTGGTGTTCATGCCCTAAAATTTATATAGGGAAGACTATGAGAAAACTTAAGAACAGAATCCAGGAGCAAGTGAGTCGCCTCAGACATCAAGTGGAAGGGGCGCCTCTCACCAACCATTGGCTAGAATTAGGCCATTCACCAGAAGATTTCCAAGTAGCAGTCATTTACCAGCTACAGACACATCCAAGAGGTGGAGATTTGAATCTAAAACTTTTACAAATGGAACAGAAATTTATTTACACTTGGAACACTACTACCCCCAATGGACTTAACCGTGAGATAGATTGGACAGTTTTCTCTTAAATCGACCGCAAAAATGAGGACAGTATTGATTTTCCTCAAGATAACGAAAGAGATCAACTCAGAGAAGAAAGATAAAAAACCTTGGTACACCACGGAACTCAGAAATATGAAACGCGAACTCCGTAAACAGGAAAAAAAATGGACTAGAAACCATGACTCAACTCATCTTCAAAAATTCAATTTACTACTCCACAAGTATCGCACATCTACAGATGAAGCCAAAAAAAACTATTACACTACAAAAATACACCAATACCAATTCAATCCACGTGCCCTCTTCCAATACGTCTCTAACATTATCTCTCCATCAATTAACATCAACTCTGAAAGTGAAGATAAAAATAAAAGTGAAAAATTAGCTTCCTATTTCCAGGACAAAATTACCAAAATCATGGCGCGATTTAACTCACCTTCACTACTAGTCAACATATCGCCCACAAGCACCACAAGCTCTTCTCCCAGTCTCACTAATTTTGAAACATCAAATGCATCAGAAATTGAAGCAATACTAAAAAAATCAAACCTGCATTACACCCTATTGATATTATGCCAACAAAAACACTCCTTGCCATTCCTACTAGGATTTCCCAGGCAATATCTAACATCATCAACAAATCCATAACAGATGGGGTTTTTCCTACTCAACTCAAACATGCCATAATAAAGCCCACACTCAAGAAATCTGACCTGGATCCCTCTGAGCCCGCTAACTATCGGCCAGTCTCGAACCTTCCGTTGCTGTCAAAAATCCTAGAAAAAGTCATAAACAAGCAACTCACTGACTATCTAGATGAAAATCAATTACTCTTCCCATCACAATATGGATTCCGGAAGAACCATAGCACCGAAACCCTGCTTGTTTCCCTCTCTGACTCCATACTAAAAACCATTGATTCGGGTCACTTTTATCTTCTGGCCCTACTTGATATCTCATCAGCCTTTGACACAGTCAACCACAATACCCTCCTCTCCCTCCTATCTCAAATTGGCATCTCTGGCATGGCATTATGCTGGATCCAATCTTTCCTGAAAGATAGGTCATACAGTGTCAAGATGGGACACCATACCTCAGAACCCAGAAATCTATCACAAGGGGTCCCTCAAGGATCTTCACTTTCATCAACTCTATTCAATGTTTATCTTTCGCCTCTCTGTAAACTGCTGATTAAATTAGATCTCCGTCATTTCATATACGCCGATGACGTACAGATCCTCATTCCCATAAATGATTCGCTGGATAATGCAATAAAAACTTGGGATTCTGCTCTTGCAGAAATAAAAAAGCTACTCATGGAAAACTTTCTGGCAATTAACACTAACAAGACCGAACTCCTCATCATCACGCCACCCAAGAATACCTCTGCTAACACCTCACCTATTATAACAGCAGCCCATCCACATCTACAGCATGTACGCAGCCTTGGAGTCATGATAGATAATCACTTCTCTTTAAAGAATTTCATCTCGTCCACAATAAAAAACGGCTTCTTTAAATTACATACCCTTAAAAGAATTAAACCCCTCCTACATGCTCAAGACTTCCGGACAGTGTTGCAAGCAACAATTTTACCAAAAATTGACTACTGTAACGCACTACTCCCAAAAACCTCAATTCAACCATTACAGATGCTGCAAAATGCTGCTGCTCGCTTAATTACTAATACCCGACGACACGAACACATCACCCCAGCTCTCATGCATCTACATTGGCTCCCTGTAACTTTCAGAATCACTTTTAAAGTACTATCTCTCATCCATAAAGCAATCCACAACCATGAGATGCAATGGTTTTCTGATCAGTTCATATTACGCACTTCTAACAGACCAATAAGAAATATCCACCAAGCCAAACTAACCTCCCACTCTCTCAAACACATAAAACACGTTTCCACAAGAGAACGGTCTTTTTCCATTGCTGGTATAAAAATCTGGAACAATATGCCGTTGGACTTGCGTCTAGACTCCTGTCACAAAACTTTCAAACAAAATCTCAAAACTTGGCTGTTTGAACAGGCTTTCTATCAATGAGCAAGGACTAACAGTAAAATTCAGTTATATTGTATTAATTCTCACCGGAATCATGTTGTCATCATGTTCTTCCCACTCCCCATGTTTGTTTCTCATTTATAATCCCATTTTTCCACATCCCCCACCCTTCTCATGTTTGTAACTTCTGGGAAGCCACCTGAACTTGTCCTTAATGTCTCCTCCATCAGATTAATGGCTTAAATTAATTAAATGACTATCATGTTCTTTCTCTTATGTTAAACTTTATTGGTTGATTATAGTTACAATAGTTATATTTTGGTATAGGGAAACCTGATTAATGTAAAGCTTAAAGCTGCTAATTGTTTACATATTCTTTAAAACAGTTAATTGTAAAATCAGTTACTAATTTATTTTTTTGACTGTTTAATTTTTGTATAAATGGTTTAATGTAAAGCCTGTTGCTAAAATTAATGTTGTCTGTAAACCGAGGTGATGTATTTCTATACGTACCACGGTATATAAGAATCTCGAAATAAATAAAATAAATAAATCAATAGAGAGGTGTGGTCGTGTATCCCAAAAAATTACTAAGCCTGTCAATAGAAAATGTATTCCAGCATTCATGACACACACAATAAGCATATATAGAATGGTTTAGGGACACAGATAATAGAGGGTCTCATTTCATCCATAATAGCAGATAACTAATAAATGGTTCAGGGACACAGATAATACTAGAGGGTCTCATTTCATTCACAACAGCAGATAACTAATAAACACACACGGAGTTATTCACCACGGACACGTTAAGGGACCACATGATGACAGCCGGGACCCCGGAAACAGAGCAGATTTAGTGAGGAAAGAGGAGTTATTTGATCTAAGACAGGAGTAACATAGGGTCAGAACGTCCCATGTATCAGTTCAATAGTCAGGTATACCGGTTCAAGTTGTAACATGAGCTCAAACAGACAAATATTATCAGCGGAGGCATGTATGCTGCAGCAGCATTAATTTAGGCGGGACGACACCTCTCAGTAAAAACGAACACGCCCCCCTGGTTGAAGAGAGAGAGCGGACGTGGGAGTGTTCATTCTCCCATCAGGTCCTCAGAGGCGTTCCTAAGGGTCACTGATTACTCTAATTGAAAACACCGCAGCTAGTCTCGGTCTGGTGAAGCGAATGGGTGGGTACCCGCGGTAAGTATAAAAAGCGCAGAGTAGGCAAGCGCGCCTCAGACACGGAAGGTAGGCGTCGTCCACGAGCAGAAGTATGGTCATCACAAAAGTAAGTGTTTGATAACGTGCAAATGGTATGTAGAAAAGGATGTTTGTTGAAATGGAATTGAGACGAGAATTAATTGTGTTATCTTCATAGTTGGAGACATAACAGCCACTGTGTACCTGGTTAGGACACTGCACTACCCCTCCCGTAGCCCCTGAAGCAGGCACCAATGTGCCGAAACATGGCCCATGTCGGGCAAGCAGACGCGAACCCGTGAGAAGAAGTTGAGACGGATGCCTTGATAAGTATTTACACATAAGCAGCGGGTCGCCTCAGAAAACGGGGAGATAAGGGGTTTTTTAGGAAAATAGTTTAAGAAGAAGAAAAATTGAAAGAAAAATGGTTTCACAAAACTTGGATAATAAAGAATAATAGACGGGGCGAAAGAAAAGGACACCCATCAATTGGTTGTCCTTCAATAGAGCCACCGTACATAAGCAACACCATAGCACAAGTGTTCCCTTGTATTGGTGTGTGTTGGAGAATTATTATTGAAGGGAAGAGGTTGGTTGATGTATAATTAATTGCATCAGTAGCATGGGTTCTTCTCAGTGTTTGGGTAATTGCCAGGTTCTTGTGGCCTAGTTTTGGCCTCTGTTGGAAACAGGATGTTGGGCTTGATGGACCCTTGGTCTGACCCAGCATGGCAATTTCTTATGTTCTTATGTTCTTAAAATGATCATGCAGAGGCCTGGGGAAAAGCTCTCTCAATATGTATGTATTTATTTTAGATAACATGGATTTGTGGGACAATCTAGACAGTGAATATGCATCCCATCTAGAGAGTGACCTACTGAAAGCTGTGAGGAAGGGGCAATCATGGCACAGGATATGGACAGGGCTAAAATTGAACAAATAGTCAGTGGAGGACTCTATATTTAGATGTGACTGTTACATAGTGAGGGCAAAGGCTAGTGCCAGCGCCATTTTGAGAACTGGCAGCCGCTAGCCTTTGCCCTCACTATGTCACTGACCGTAGGCCCCTGTGACATAGTGAGGGCAAAGGTAGTGCCGGCGCCATTTTGAATACTGGCAAAACAGCCCGATTGGAGGAGGTCACTGATTTATGTTTTAACAACTGCAAAATTGGATGCAACTGGGCACCGGTGGTTGGCAGCATTAACCCTTTACAATTCAGTTTGCAGTACCGACTTGGAAGTGCAAACAGGGACGTGGATGTACTGCCTTGGTGGCACCACAGGAGTGATACTACCCAGGGGGATTGGTACAGTTTATCAGAGCCGGAATTGGCACCAGTGTGTAACTAGGTGGAGAACGGAAGTGAAGGTGATACTGAGAATTTATGTCATGCTGCAGACAGCTTAGCGATCCCCCCGATAGCATTCCCCCTGCCTACTGTGATATTGTGTCTCTGGTCACCACTAACATGCCAAGATTTCCTTTGCAGGACATTCAATAAGCACAACAGACTGATCCCTTGATTGGTGATGTACTCAGGGTGAAGTAGAGAAATCTGGAGGCACAAGCAGTCCATCAGAGTCACCCAGACACTCGATTACTAATCAGAGAGTTGGATCATCTATTTGTGTGGAATCAGGTACTATACAGAGAAAGGAAAGATACCAATTTGGGTCATCCCAAACAACTGTGTTTACCACAAAAATTCCACAGAACTGTGCTATAGTCTCTCCATGATGACATGGGGCATATGAGGGCAGAAAGGGTCCTATTGCCCTAAACAAGCACAAGACATTGAGAAACATTGTAGACAATGTACTAGTTGTATAAAAAGAAAGACCCTACTGCACAGAGCAGCAGAAATGTTAAACATTACTAGTCAAGGCCCTATGGACTTGGTGTGTATAGACATCTTGACTTTAGAAATGGACTCCCAGAATAAAGAGAACATTCTGGTTGTGTCAGAATATTTCACAGGTATGCACAGGCAAACCCCACCAGGGACCACTGCAGAGAGCAGAGACTGTTGCATGAGTATTATGGGAGAAATTCTTTGGGGCGGATTTTCAGAGCCCTGCGCGCCGGTGAGCCTATTTTACATAGGCCTACCGGCGCGCGCAGAGCCCCGGGACTCGCGTAAGTCCCGGGACTCGCGTAAGGGGTTTTCGGAGGGGGGCGTGTCGGGGGCGTGTCGGGGGCGGGACCGAGTGCAGCGGTGTTTTCGGGGCGTGTCGGCAGCGTTTTGTGGGCGGGTACGGGGGCGTGGCTACGGCCCGGGGCGGTCTGGGGGCGTGGCCGCGCCCTCCGTACCCGCCCCCAGGTCACGTCCCGGCGCGCAAGAGGCCCGCTGGCGCGCGGGGATTTACGCCTCCCTCCGGGAGGCGTAAATCCCCCGACAAAGGTAAGGGGGGGGGCTTAGACAGGGCCGGGTGGGTGGGTTAGGTAGGGGAAGGGAGGGGAAGGTGAGGGGAGGGCAAAAGGAAGTTCCCTCAGAGGCCGCTCCGATTTCGGAGCGGCCTCGGAGGGAACGGGTGTAGGCTGCGCGGCTCGGCGCACGCCGGCTATACAAAATCAATAGCCTTGCGCGCGCCGATCCAGGTTTTTAGCAGATACGTGCGGCTCCGCGCGTATCTACTAAAATCCAGCAAAAGTAGGCCAATTCGCGCTATTTGAAAATCTACCCCTTTGTGAACTACGGACTCCCTGCCGGGATATACTCTGACCAGAGGAGGCATTTTGAAAGCAGACTCATTAAAGAGATGTTGCAGGTGGCTGGGGTTAGGAAATCACATACTTCTTTCTACTATCCCCAGGGAGACCCTCCAGCCCAAGAGGTTTAACAGGACACTCCTAAACATATTGAAGCCAGAACAAGAGAGGAACTGGAGCCAGAATGTGAGCTATTTGGTGCATGCTTACAACTGCACATATAATGATACTACAGGGTTTTCACCCTATTTTCTGATGTTTCGGCGAGAGGCCCAGTTGCCAATTGATCTGTGTTTTGGGGTTTCAGTAGATGGGTCATTGCCTCAGACATTTCAAAGTTATGTGAAGAGGCTAAAAGAACAGTTGAGGGCAGCCTATAAGTTGGTCGCGGACTCTGCCTATAAACTGAGCAAGAGAAATAAGCACCGATATGACCAGAAGGTAAGGCAAAATGATTTGATGGCAGAGGACAGAGTACTCTTAGAAAACTGGGGGCTGACTAGGAGATACATAATTGCAAATATATTAAGGTCTATCCCTGTTGCAGTTTGGGAAGCTGCAGTCCGGGAGTGAACCCTTGGGCCGAACTACCCCAATGGTAGGGCAGGTCGGGAGGCGGAGCCACAGGCCGAGGTATTCACCTGGGAACCAGGAACCCCCCAGGAGGAGCCCGTAGGGTCCTGGAACCTTGGGACTTAGGAGAACAGTCTGAGTCTCTATAGTAGAAGGCGGCCTGGGCAGAGAATATGATAAGATAGTCCAATAGGAATGCGGTAGTCTGCGGGCTAGTTGGGTCGGACGTGTGCTGGAGCAGACCGTGAGCAGAACCAGAGGCTGTAGCGTGCTGAAGACTAGAGCAAGCTATGAGCAGGAACAAAGTCTGTAGCGTGCTGTGAGCTGAAGCAAGCGGTGAGCAGGAACGGAGTCTGTAGCGTGCTGAGAACTGGAACAGACTGTGAGCGGGAACGGAGTCTGTAGCGTGCTGTGAGCTGAAGCAAGCGGTGAGCAGGAACGGAGTCTGTAGCGTGCTGAGAACTGGAACAGACTGTGAGCAGGAATGAAGTCTGTAGCGTGCTGTGAGCTGAAGCAAGCGGTGAGCAGGAACGGAGTCTGTAGCGTGCTGAGAACCGGAACAGACTGTGAGCAGGAACGGAGTCTGTAGCGTGCTGTGAGCTGAAGCAAGCTGTGAGCAGGAATGAAGACGAACCCAGGTCAAAGGCTGGCAGCAGACAGAAGCGGGATCAGGCACGGGCTGTAGTCGGTGGCTGGCGGCGAGCAGAAACAAAGTCAGGAACAGGCTGGAGTCAAAGGCAGGCGGCAGGCAGAAGCGGAGTCAGGAACAGGCTGAAGTCAAAGGCAGGCGGCAGGCAGAAGCGAAGTCAGGAACAGGCTGAAGTCAAGTCAGGAACGTGGAACAAACGAAGCACAACTCAGAACTACTAACCAGTAGCGAACCTCGTTGCAAGGCAATGAGACGGTAACCGAACGCCGGTTAAATCAGGCTTGGGGCGTGGCGTCGTTAGCCCGGGCAGGGCCAGACTTCCGGTGGCTGTGCGTCCATAGTGCGCGTCCTCACGCGCACGCGTGGTGGCAGGAAGTTGGGCCGGTAATGGCGGGCGCCCTAGGAGGCCGGCAGAGCCGCGGGAGCGGCGTTTCCACCACTGCAGGTAAGCGCAGTGCAGAGCGGATAGGGGGGAAGCGGTGGACACTGCAACAATCCCCTGTGTTGTTGAGGAAAAACTGAAGAAGCTGCCTGTTTACCAGGTAACGCCAGAATGGGGTGAAAGTCCCTTCTGTTCTGTCAGCAACCCCAAATTGCCAAATGTGAAATGTTCTTGCTTCTATGTAGAAATATATACACTTCTATAGTATAATAAACCTGTATATATTTGAACTTACTGCCAGCCTTGTTCACAGTCCATTTGTTTCCTGGGGTGAAGGGAAGGAAGCCCCAGCCATTAATACCCTTCTTCCCCAGGTGGAGGCACCAGGCGCCAAGAACGTGAGGACCAACAGAGTCTGCCCTAGGAGGGGTTCCCCCCAGGTCAGTCCCGGATCCAGAACACCCCACTAGGTAAGCAGTCAAGAGGAGATGTCTGCTGAGGTGACTGTACTGAGCTCTGAGAGAAGCAGCTGGCTCTGGAACCAGCGAGTCTCTTAGAGAATGAGATTGGGAAAGGGAGGGGCTGCTGCAGAATGGGGAAGGGCTGGCAGCAAGCAAGAACTTTACATCATGATGCAACAGTGCTTGACTGGGGACACTCGTCGTGTGAGCACATAAGCAGCAGTTCAACAGCAGCATATCAGAAAGAATGTTTGTGTCTGTGTCAGAGAGAGTGAGAGAGACACACACACACACATACACATTTTGTGAGAGAGTGTGTGTGTCTGTAGGTACCTTTGTCTCTGATACAGACACACACACTCTGTGTATGGGTGTGTCTTTGTGTCTGAAAAAGAGTATGTGTCTTTGTAGGTATTAGTGTGTATGTGCCAATAAAGTTTCTGCAATCTAAAAAATCTGTTTGTGACTGAGCGTGTGTGTCTGCCACTGGCTGGCAGTGTCATTACTTGCATCTGATTCAAGAGCCGGACCAGGAATCCAGTATATATCTCTATAAGAGATATAAGCAGATATATAAGGGGCCCAACAATTTGCATGGATGGAACAGGGGCTGCAACTCTACTCATCCATGGTCTCTAGCAGGGCCGGTGCAAGGGTATTGGGTGCCCTAGGCGACCCTTGCGCTGCCCTCCCCGGTCACACCCCCCCCCCCCCCCCCTACCTGTTTCTCTATTCCTCTTTGCCACGAGTGGGATAGGCCCCGCATGTGGCTCCACGTGGCTGCTCTTCGGCGCCCCCTTCGGCTCGGCGCCCTAGGCAACCGCCGAAGTTCGCCTAATGGATGCGCCGGCCCTGGTCTCTAGAATATGTTCAACTTGTTAGTTATTTAGAAAAGATGGTTTGTTTTGGAGATATTTCGGCTTCATTCTGCTGGGTTCCAGGGCTGACTTAGTGTGCTTTTGGGAGCTGCTGATACACAGGCTGCAGGAAAAGTGCATGAAGGCATCAGATACCCCATGGGCCAGTTTAGAAAAAATCCCACAGGCCAATATTTTCCTTGCAATCCACCCCTGCAGGTAGACCCTTATCTAATACAGAATAAGTGACTACAAATTAGAAACAGATACATGCAGGAAAAACTGAAATGGAAAGGCAAAGAAACCAGACTTTGTGAACTCTGAAATACCGAAGAAAAATCAAAATACAAGTATATAATAGATGCAGGAAAAGACTTCCAGGCATACCTAGGAAAAGATGTACCTAAGGAAACCAGAATAGGCACTGTTGTCTAACCCATGATAGATGATGCTAATGATGCATTGAGCTGTAAATGAATAATAATCCTCTTTTTTATTTTCTCCACATCTTTCAGGATTTTATTCACCACTGTCAAATATCCATCCCATGCTCCCCTCCCCCCCCCCCCTTGCCTCAGTTAGCTCTTTCATGAGCCCAAGGCTTTTGTCATATAGAAGTTGTTCGCACTTCTTTCTCCTGCCAGTAACTGCAGCAGCACAGTTGCTTCCCTTTATCTATCAAGAGGAAATCTGTGCTGCTGGAAGCTGGAAGACCTCCAATAGGCTCTGACCTCTGAAAAATGAAAATCCCTGAAAACTGTAAACTCTGATTATTCAGAATAATACTTTATGACTTGTAAACTCTGATGCCTCACTGTTTACTTCTTTTCCTGTATTGCTTATGAAAACATTGAAAAGCACTGGTCCCAGTACAGATCCTTATGGGATACCACTGTTTATTCCACTGTAAAAAATGATCGTTTCTCCTACTCTGTTTCCTAACTTTTAATACATTTTTAATCTGTAAGAGGATTTTTCCTCTTATCCCATAACAACTTAGAGGCCAAATCATTGAAGCCACATTAGGTGCAAGAATAGTTTTTAGCATGCTTATAATTTGAATGAACTAAAAGTGTACTTTTTACTGTATGCACTACATTTTACTGTAAAATTGCACAGGTCAGGACTCATTCCAGGTTAACCTGCTCCCTGCTGTACAAAATTGAAATTAGTGCCCTCCCCCAAACAAAAATGGTGCCCTTGGTAAGAATGGTTAATGGTGTCCCCCTACTACCAATAGATCCCTACTCCTTGGAGGGCACAAAGTAAGGAAGTCAGACTAGAGAGAGGGAGAACATGAATTCCTCCCCCCACACACACACATGGATTAGCAGCATTGGGCACACTTTCTCTCTCTTTAGAACTAATCTAGAATCAAGCAACACACTTACATTTTGTGCCTCTATGATAACCAATAATTTAAAACCAACTATTTTAATATGGATAGATGGTTCCCACAGAGGAAACCTTGCCACCCAAAGAACCACAATTTTGTGTAAATTCAAAACTAACTTATTATCATCCAACTACTGATAGACTCTATATATTTTTTCAGTAAATCAACAAGCGGCTTGCCATCTTGTAAGCATGGAACAACAAATTGTATGTTGTCAGCATACATGAAAGATGATATCCCCAGAGCAGCCAATATTTTTCCTAATGGCTGAATATATATATATATATAAATTAAACAGCTCCAAGGATATGGCAGACCCCTGGGGCACTCCTGTCTCTAATGGCTTCCCTATTGAACATTTGTATCCCACCCTTACTGGCTGCACTCTCACAGTCAGGAATGATCTAAACCATTCTAAAACTTTGGCACCAATCCGAAAGGATCATAATCACTTAATAAAAATACTATGACATACAATGTAAAAGGCATCCAAAATATCAAGCTGAACCAATAATATTGATGTTCCCTTTGCCATACATTTTAGTGTATCTAATGAATACACAAGTAGCGACCACAACCGACCTACATTATTGATCTCAAAAGTTAAAACCAAAAACACTAAAATTGTCTGCCCATTCACCTACACATGTTTGACTAATGACATTAGCAAAATTTTGAAAAAACACTGGCACATTCTACAGACTTTACCAGTATTGAAAGAAAGGCAAGTAATGATAGTTAATAAACGAGACAGAATTTTGAAAGATATTCTATCACCTTCATCCTTACCTGTACAATGAACTATAGATATCAGACCAGCCGGCCACAGGCCTTGTGGACGGTGCAGTGTATGCAATGTTAATATGAAGACCAAGAGTCTTAAAATTGATACTTGGGATAAAGAATACACTTTGGATTGCTATACTGATTGCAGAAGGGAGGGAGTTGTTTATGCAGCCATCTATCAGTGTAAAAAAATGTATGTAGGTAAGACCATTAGACCTCTGAACAAAAGAATAATTGAGCACAAGAATGCAGTAAATAGGAAAGTAGAAGGAAAACCATTAGTTGCCCATAGTATTGAAGCAGGTCACATTTTTGAAGATTACAGATTTTGTGTTATTAAGAAATTAAGCAAGAATTGGAGAGGTGGAGACTTTGATAAGAATCTCTTGTGTTTAGAACAGAAATTCATATATGATTTTAATACCCTTTTACCTAATGGTCTTAACCATAAAATTTATTTTTCTGTGTTTTTATAATATTTGATCCTTCATATACGTAGGTTGTTCATTAATACATGTTACTTTTTAGTTGTAAGCGTCTTTAAGCAACCTTTTATTTTATTTAATATCATATGGTTTATATTACTTATATGGTATTATTTTTAACATTTTTTCATGCTGATACACCATTTTCATATTCTTTTTGGTAATTGATGGCACCTCTACCTTTAGATTTTATTTTAACCTTTTTATCCCGTTCCACTATTTTTTTTATCATTTTTACTGTTATTAACCCACTTAATTTTTATAGTTTTTGTTTCACATGGGACCATAATGTATATCCTCAGTTGACATTTCTAGGATACTCTCCTTTATCCCAGGACAAGCAGGATGCTAGTCCTCACATATGGGTGACGTCACCGAACGGAGCCCAGGCGGGAAAACTTTCTGTCAAAGTTTCTAGAAACTTTTGACTGGCCCTGTGAGGCCACTAAGCATGCCCAGCATGCTATGATATTCTCTGCCACAGGTGTCTCTCTTCAGTCTTCGTTTTTCCGCGCTGCAGTTTGCATCGCGGTGTAGGAGCCTTTGAGAAGTTTCTCAATACTTTCGTGACTAAAAAGTCACATATATTCATCGATATTCTCTGTCACAGCTCTCACGGGTTTTTTTCTTCACCAGCTGGTGAGTACCCTATTCTCTTATTATTCTCTTTAGGAAATTTTTTCTCACAGAAAATTTTGTTTTTGCCTTGATGGCCGTCGATCGCAATATGGCTACCAGTTTTAAAAAATGCCCGGTATGTGCCCGTAAGATTTATTTATTTATTTATTTCGGATTTTTATATACCGACATTCTCAATACAAGTATCGAATCAGGTCGGTTTACATATAACAAAAACTTTCGCAAAAAAGGCGTTACATTGAACAGTGTTTCTTAACATATAGCGTATAACATATAGCATATGACATATAACATATAGCATATAGCATATAACATATAACATATAGCGTATAACATATAGCATATAGGTATAAATAATAGAATTAACTATTACATAGATAATAATAATAATACTCGTCAACAGGACGTGGGTAAATGTTCGGCATGTTTAAAGCGAGAATAAATATCTAGAAAAATTAAAGGGGTAGACTAAATTGAGATATGAGGGAACATAGACCATGTTAATGTGCAAAAAATGCGAGAAATGCATGAGTTAAGGAAGACTGATGAATCAGAGAAGAAGTCTTAAACTGGTGTGTAGTTCAGATCTGACGTGGTTGGGCCTTAGGGGGGGTAAGGGTGAACTAGGAACTGGTGTTGGGCTCTTTTTCTTTTTGGCCGGTGTCTAAGTGAGCTTGTGATTCTGTGTATGTTTGCCTGAAAAGCCACGTTTTTAGGTTTTTCTTAAAAGTTAGATGACAAGTTTCTTGGCGTAGATCCGGCGGTAGTGAGTTCCAGAGCGTGGGTCCGGCTGTTGAGAGTGCTCGTTTTATTAGTGTGGTTTTGATCGGGGGAGCATATAAGGAACCTTTGTAGTTGTGCCTGATGGGTCTTTGTGATGTGTGAAGGCGGAGATGCGAGTTTAGATTTAGGTGGGCGATGCCTGTGATATCCTTGTGGATCATTGATAGTGCCTTGTAGGTGATTCTAGCTTTTATGGGAAGCCAGTGTAGGCTGTGAAGAATAGGTGTTATATGGGCTCTTTTATTAGTGTTGGTGAGTAGCCTTGCTGCGGCATTCTGCACCATCTGTAAAGGTCTGGTGGATAAAGCTGGAAGACCTAGCAGTAGAGAGTTGCAGTAGTCCAGCTTAGACAGAATTATAGACTGGACTACTAGCCGGAAGTCACTGAAGTGAAGAAGAGGTTTCAGATTTTTCAGCACTTGGAGTTTGAAATAGCATTCTTTAGTTGTGTTGGTAATGAAGGATTTTAGGTTAAATTTGTTGTCGAGACGCACCCCCAGGTCTCTGACGGAGGTGGATAGGTTAGTATTTAGATTTGAGAATTGTGTTACGCTTTGGAAGTTGGTAGGGGTGTGTTTTTCGTCTGGTGAGATGATGAGGATTTCTGTCTTGTTTGGGTTGAGAATGAGGTTCAAGCTGGATAGGAGAGAGTTGATGGTTTGTAAGCAGATGTTCCAATGCGCCCAAGTTTTTTGTAGTGATTCTGTGATGGGCAAGAAATCTGAATGTCATCAGCGAAAATATAATGTTTTAGCTTGAGGTTAGAGAGTAAGTGGCAGAGTGGAAGCAGGTAAATATTAAATAGTGTAGGAGAGAGAGATGATCCTTGTGGTACTCCTCGAGTTGATTTGATAGGATGCGATTCTTCATTGTTGATTTTTACTTTGTAGAATCTGTTCTCCAGGAACGATTGGAACCAGCTATGTGCTTCTCCTTGAATTCCTATGTCGGATAGCCGCTCGAGTAGTATGGTATGGTTGACTGTGTCGAATGCGGCGGATAGGTCAAGAAGAGCGAGGAGGTAAGGTTGTTTTTTTTCGAGATTAAGAAGGATGGTGTCAGATAACGATATTAAGAGTGCTTCAGTGTTTTGAGATTTCCTGAAGCCGAATTGGAAAGGGGAGAGAATGTTGTTATCCTCCAGGTATTCCGACAATTGTTTGTTGACGAATCTTTCCATCACTCTTGAGATAAGGGGAAGGTTAGCAATAGGGCGGAAATTTGCGGGGTCATCCGTTGAAAGGTTTTGGTTTTTTTAGTAACGGTTTCAAAATTGCTATTTTGAGTTGATCTGGGACCTTTCCTTGTATTAAGGAGCAGTTGATGATGTCTGCTATAGGTTTAGAAATGGTGTTGGGGGTCGCTAGGAGAAGATTGGAGGGTATGGTATCCAGAGGATGGGAGGATGGTTTGAGCTTCTTGAGAATAAGTTCAATTTCCAACGATGAAGGAGTTTCGAACGATGATAGGCTGTATTCTTTGTTATGTGGTGCGGTTGTCGGCTGTGGTACTGTTGTTTGTTGGGTAAGGATAGGCTTGAGGAGGTTGGTGATCTTTTTATCAAAGTAGATTGCTAGTTCCTCTGCTTTGTTAGCTGCTAGTTCATCTGGAATGCTAGGTGGAGTGGGTTTTGTTAGGGAAGATACAAATGAGAATAGAGCTTTTGAGTCCAGTGCAAAGTTGTGAATTTTTTTTGCAAAGAAGTCTTTTTTGGCTTTTAGGATGGCTAATCTGTATGTGTTGAAAAGTAATTTATAATTTAGCGTTGTGATGGTGGAAGGAGATTTGCGCCAACTGTTTTCTTTTTTCCGGAGCTCTTGTTTGAGAGTTTTGAGTGTCGGAGTGTACCATGGTTGTCTTTTTGCTTGGGGTGGTTTTAAGGATTTGGTGGTAGAGGGACAGGTAAGATCGGCGATCTTGTTTGTAATGTTGAGCCAGGAGGTGATAGCTGAGGATGCGTCTGTTAAATCCAGTCGGTCGAGTTCTGTGGAAAGTAAATTACTAAGATTGTCTATGGGGCAGGGTTTCCTGTAACGTATAGTGGTTACTGGAAATATGGGACGAGGCTGGTCTTTAATTTGAAGTTCTGCCGAGATGACGTGATGGTCCGACCATGGGACTGGGACGCAGGTAGGGTTATTGGTTGGTGTTATGCCATGGTTGAGAAAGATCAGGTCGAGGGTATGTCCTGCTTTGTGCGTGGGATCTTTGACTATCTGGTTGAAGCCTAAGTGGTTGAGAGCTGAGAGCAGGATATCACAGTTATGGGTTAGCGGTGCACTGTTGACATGTAAGTTAAAGTCTCCCATCAAAATAGCTGGTTTGTCCTGTTTGCAATGTTTTGTTGTGAACTCAATTAGAGGTGAAGGGTCTGTGTCTAAAGTTCCAGGTGGCGAATAGATTAAAGCTATTTGTAGATGGTCTGAATTGAAGAAGGCAATTTCAGTCTTGTTTATTGTGGTAGATAATTGGAGTGAGAGCCCTAGGCCCTTTTTTGTGGCTAGAAGGATCCCTCCACCCCTTTTTTTGATTCTAGGGATTGAATGAACATCATAAAGATGGTTGGGTAGCTGGTTTAATAGAACTGTGTCTGTGGGTTTCAGCCATGTTTCTGTGATGGCGCAAATATCGGGGTTGTTGTCTGTCAGGTGGTCGTTGAGGAGGTGTAGTTTTTTTGTGATTGATTGGGCGTTGAATAGTGTGAGCGTGAATAATGTTAATCCTAGCGTTTGAGAAATGGGGGAGATCATGATTGGAATCAATCTCTGTTTTCGTATGCCTAGAATCCTGGGTTTATTGGGTTTGGGTTTAGGAGTGTAATGGATAGTAGGAATAGGTGTAGGGTGCATGTTAAGGTGGTGGTGTGATGACTTATATCCTTACTTGGAATCCGGAGTTGTGGTTGAGTTGACGGAGGGCTGGTAGCTTGTCTGATTGATGCTGTGTGGCTGTTAGACGAGGGTTAGAAGAGTAGTTGCTGAGTGGGTGGTAGATGAATGGATGATGGTAAGGTAGATGATTGGGTGCAGGACTTTTGTTGGATGCTTGGATAAGTGCTGGAGACTTCTTGGAACCGTTGGATGCTGGGTTGTTGTGTGTGCGTTGGTTTGGAGTACCCTCTAGGCTAGTGGTGTCAGGAAGAGGGTGGTGGGTCTGACACTGTGGGTTCGTCTATGGTTAGTAGGTTAGGTCCGCTATAAGGGCACTGCTTTCGCTGCCGCTAGCTGAAAGACTGTCGGGCTTACCTTGAGACCCAGCTGTGATTGAGACCTGGCTTCTGGGCTGCTCTTCTGGGCTGTACTAAGGGGCGCATAAAGGGGCCAGCCCCTTTGTCGTGCTCCTTAGGCGTGCGACGCTCGGCGTGCGACGCATAGGCGCCGCGTTGGATTTAAAGGGCTCCTGGCCCTGCTGCTATTGGCGGCTGGTGGTAGGGCTGATTGGCTGCTTCCGGCCTGGAGGAGGGCTGAGGGAGGCGCCTCGGGTCGCGGCTCGGTGCCTCGTGGTCGGCGCTGGGGGCTGCCGTGGGGCAAGGGTGCGATCAGGCCTTACCCCGGTGGGCCTCGGCGCCGGCTGCGCAGGCCTCGCAACGTTCGGAGCCGCTGGAGCAGGTAGGAGGCCGGTTTTTCGTCGCCGCGGTGGATTTAAAGGGCTCCTGGCCCTGCTGCTATTGGCGGCTGGTGGTAGGGCTGATTGACTGCTTCCGGCCCGGAGGAGGGCTGAGGGAGGCACCTCGGGTCGCAGCTCGGTGCCTCATGGTCGGCGCTGGGGGCTGCCGTGGGCAAGGGTGCGATCAGGCCTTACCCCGGTGGGCCTCGGCGTTAACTGATCCACATCTCGAGTGCGTAATTTGCCTCGGTGAAAAACACGACGTACAAAATTGCCTGCAGTGTGCCGAGATGACGCCGAAAACAAGAAAATCCCGACTAGAAAAGATGGAACATTTGTTCCACTTACAGTTAATACCATCACCTTCGACGTCTTCCAAATCGTCTCCGGCCGGAGCGACAAAGCGCGTACTGCTTAAAAAGGCCACCCCGGGACCGTCGGGAGATCGTTCCTCCTCCTCGTCCACTTCGACGACATCCGCTGACCCGCAAAAGTCTAAACATAGACATAGACACAGACGGTCATCGACGACTGAGTCAGAGTCCCACGATCTGTCGACTACAAAGCGGCTACGTTTGGAGGAAACCTCGGGGTCTGGGCCTACTCCTCCGATCTCAACACCTGAACCCCTGCAGGGCCCTGCAGCGGTTCCAACGCCTCAGCCTTCGCCACCGCTTACAACTGCTCTGGTACCAACAGTTGTAACGCCGGAATTGTCTGAGATCATCAGACAAGCGATTTCAAAGGCTTTCAAGGAGCAACTAATTCCGACGGGATCGTCGATGCCGATGCTTCCAGCATCGATGCTGGCTATGTTGCCGATGCCGGTGGGACCACCGATGCCGGTGTCCTCCATGACGCCGAGGACACTTGAGGAATCGACGTCGACACCACGGATAATCACCACGTCGACGTCGATCTACGCGCAACTACCATCGACTGCTACGAGGTCTATATTACCACCTCCATCGGAGAAAAGACCTCTCTCGACGTCGATGTCGAGACCAACACCAATACCATCGAGACCCATACCTATGGATGAGGATGAGGTCCATGACCTACCATCTTTAAAGCGTCTACTTCAGAGATACCAAGATGTCATCGACACCTTACCCAAGAAACCTGATAAACAGCTTTTTCCACCTACTCCAGCTGAAGACCCATTACCAGGTCCATCAGGTCTGCATTTTCCAAAAACATCCACTCATAGACAAGAGGAAGAGGAATCCTGGGATAGCCAAGATACAGAATCCTCTTCAGAGGATTTCATGTCTGATCCCTCCCCTCCTGAATCCAGAAAGAAGTCTCCACCTGAAGATCTGTCATTCTCAAATTTTATACAGGACATGGCAGACACCATCCCTTTTAAGTTGGAAGCGGAACAGGACTCTAGGCAACATACTTTAGAGGTCCTGCAATTTGTGGATCCCCCAAAACAAGTTTTAGCCATCCCAATACACGAAGTGCTTTTAGACTTACAGCACCGTATTTGGGAACACCCATCTACATTGCCAGCTGTAAACAAAAGAGTGGATTCATCCTATTTGGTACAATCAACTCCAGGGTACCAGAAGGCTCAACTACCACATCAATCTGTGGTAGTTGAATCTGCACAGAAAAAATAAAAAAGAATCCGGCCTCATTCCTCCAACCCACCTGGCAAGGATCATCGCTTCCTTGATTCCTTGGGAAGGAAGATCTACCAATCTTCAATGTTAAACTCCAGAATCTCTGCATACCAGCTGTACATGACACAGTATAGAAATTTATGGAAGCAGATGGAGGAACTCACCAACTCACTGCCTGAACAGCTTCAAGAACCTGCACAAGCCATTATACATAAAGGCCTAGAAGCAGGTAAACATGAAGTAAGGGCAGCCTACAATAGTTTTGATACTGCCTCCAGGACTGCAGCTGTGGGCATCTCTGCACGAAGATATGCATGGCTTAAGGCCTCTGACCTCAGGCCTGAGGTCCAAGAAAAGCTGGTTGATCTTCCATGCAAGGGAGATAACCTATTTGGAGAAAAAGTTCAAGAGGCAGTCCAGCAACTGAAGGAACACACAGAGACTTTACGTCAATTGTCTCAGATGCCTCAGGATCCTTCCACACAGCCTCCTCGTCGGCTTCCTCGGAGAGAAACAAGGAGGCCTTACTATAGACCGCACAGATACTACTCCCAGTCATCAAGGGGTAGATCCACCAGGCCTCAGCAGCAACGTGCCCAAACTAGACAGCCAAGGGCACCCCGTCCTCAACCCCCACCTCAGACGGGCCCTGCTACTGGGTTTTGAGATACAGCCCAGAGAACAAACCACTCCTTTAAATCCTCACACACAACTTCCAGTGGGAGGAAGGGTATCCCACTTCTACACTCACTGGGAAACAATAACAACAGACCAATGGGTGCTCTCTATAATTGCTCAAGGATACAAACTGAATTTCCTGTCAATTCCACCAGAATTTCCACCGAGAGCCACCCCACAACAAGAGTCTCAACTAATTCTTCTTCAAACAGAATTATCCACCCTTCTGAAAATCAGGGCAATTCAGTTAGTGCCCCGTTCTCAGAAGGGAAGAGGATTCTACTCCCATTATTTCCTCATTCCAAAGAAAACAGGAGGCCTAAGACCCATCCTAGACCTCAGAAATCTCAACAAATTTCTAAAGAAAGAAAAATTCAGGATGGTTTCCCTAGGCACCATGCTTCCTCTTCTTCAAAAAGGAGATTGGCTTTGTTCTCTGGATCTTCAGGATGCTTATACTCACATCCCAATATACCCTCCTCATCGCAAGTACCTGCGCTTCATGGTGGGCCATCAACATTACCAATACAGAGTCCTTCCCTTCGGTCTCTCCTCTGCTCCCAGAGTATTCACAAAGTGTCTAGCAGTCATTGCAGCACATCTACGCAAAAGAGGTGCTCATGTATTTCCATACCTAGACGACTGGCTCATCAGAAGTCAGTCTCTACAAGGAGCTCTCTATTCTCTCAATCAAACAATTGCAACTCTACATTCAGTGGGTTTCTTGGTCAATTACCAGAAATCTCATCTCACACCAGTACAGCTGCTTCAATTCATAGGAGCAGAATTGAACACCAACCTGACAAGAGCTTTTCTGCCAGAGGACCGGGCAAAAACAATCTCATTACTAGCAAGGTGGTTCACATCACAAACACATGTAACAGCTCACCTGTTTCTAACTTTACTAGGCCACATGGCCTCTACAGTTCACGTCACACCCATGGCACATCTAGCCATGAGAATAACACAATGGACTTTACGATCACAATGGATCCAAGCCATTCAACCATTAAATACTCAGATTCAAGTAACCCACCAACTACGTTCTTCTCTGCTATGGTGGGTAAACAAGGACAATTTACGCAAGGGCCTACCCTTTCAACAACCAATTCCACGGATCACTTTAACTACAGATGCATCCACCTTGGGTTGGGGAGCTCACATAGGGAATCTCCAGACACAAGGCACTTGGACAAAACTCGAAGCAACATTTCAAATCAATTTCCTGGAACTTCGAGCTATACGTTATGCTCTGCATGCCTTCAAGGACTGCCTTACAAACAAGACTGTGCTGATCCAAACAGACAATACAGTAGCCATGTGGTACATCAACAAACAAGGAGGGACAGGCTCATACCTCCTTTGTCAAGAGGCAGCTCAGATATGGGGTTGGGCCTTGAACAACTCCATGTTTCTCAAGGCCACTTACCTAGCAGGCATTCACAATGTAGTGGCGGACAGACTCAGTCGTCAATTCCAACCACACGAATGGTCCCTGGATCCCACAATAGTGACCAGGATATTTCATCGTTGGGGACAACCAACAGTAGACCTCTTTGCATCACATCTGAATCACAAAGTGGACCACTACTGTTGCCTATACAACCTGAACAACAGGCCGTCCAAGGACGCATTTGCTCGCCCTTGGAACTCAGGCCTACTCTACGCGTATCCTCCGATACCGCTCATAACCAAAACTCTAGTGAAGCTACAACAGGACAAGGGGACCATGATACTCATAGCCCCATATTGGCCTCGACAAGTGTGGTTCCCCACTCTCCTCGACCTCTCAGTCAGGGATCCCATTCGTCTAGGAGTAGCTCCCACTCTCATAACTCAGGATCAGGGTCGGTTGCGCCATCCCAACCTCCAATCCCTAGCCCTGACAGCATGGATGTTGAAAGCTTGATTTTACAACCACTAAATCTTTCATCCAATATATCTCAAGTACTTATAGCTTCACGTAAACCTTCCACACGGAAGAATTATGCTTCCAAATGGAAAAGATTCACTTTGTGGTGCACGCAAAACGACATAAATCCTTTCACTTGCACTACAAATTCTTTACTAGACTACTTATATCATCTTTCAGAATCTGGTCTCCAGACTTCATCTGTAAGAGTACATTTAAGTGCAATCTCTGCTTACCATAACCAGGTAGCGGATGCATCTATTTCCACACAACCTCTTGTCAGCAGGTTTATGAGAGGTTTGACTCACCTTAAACCACCAATTAGACACCCAGCCACACCATGGGATCTCAATTTGGTTTTATCAAGGCTTATGCGTTCTCCTTTTGAACCCATACATTCCACTGACCTAAAATTTCTTACATGGAAGACTATTTTCCTCATAGCCATTACCTCAGCTAGAAGGGTAAGTGAGTTACAAGCACTTGTCACATATGAACCTTTTACTAAGTTCTTACATGATAGGGTGGTTCTCCGTACTCATCCTAAATTCCTCCCTAAGGTAGTCACGGAATTCCACTTAAACCAATCAATAGTCTTGCCCACATTCTTTCCACGGCCTCACTCTCATCAAGGAGAAAGGGCCTTACATACCTTAGACTGTAAATGTGCTTTATCCTTTTATCTCAACCGCACTGCAGTCCACAGGAAATCCAATCAGCTTTTTGTTTCCTATGATCCAAACAAACCAGGTAACCCAGTGGGGAAACATACTCTATCCAACTGGCTAGCAGATTGCATACAATTTTGTTATGAACAAGCAGGCCTTCCTCTCCAAGGGCGAGTAAAAGCACACTCAGTAAGAGCAATGTCAACCTCAGTGGCACACTATCGTTCAGTGCCAATCCTTGACATATGCAAGGCAGCAACATGGAGTTCTCTTCACACCTTTGCAGCTCATTACTGTTTGGACAAGGAGGGAAGACAAGATTCAACCTATGGACAATCTGTCTTAAAGAACTTGTTTCCAGTTTAATCCCAACTCCTTCTACATCCAACCTGCTGTGATCTTCGTCTGACTCATTTCAACAACAATACTTCACTGTTGCCTTCATAAAAAATGACTCAGACTCTAGCTCGCTATTCACCCATATGTGAGGACTAGCATCCTGCTTGTCCTGGGATAAAGCAAAATTGCTTACCTTGTAATAGGTGTTATCCCTGGACAGCAGGATGTAGTCCACACAGAACCCACCCGCCACCCCGCGGAGTTGGGCCTCATACCTTTATTATTTTATTTTTGCTAACGCTTTATGCTATATAACAGACTGAAGAGAGACACCTGTGGCAGAGAATATCATAGCATGCTGGGCATGCTCAGTGGCCTCAAAGGGCCAGTCAAAAGTTTCTAGAAACTTTGACAGAAAGTTTTCCCGCCTGGGCTCCGTTCGGTGACGTCACCCATATGTGAGGACTACATCCTGCTGTCCTGGGATAACACCTATTACAAGGTAAGCAATTTTGCTTTTTAAATAATTTTAAATATAATCTTTAAATATTGTTTGTGCTTTGCCCGTTGTATGAGCTTCCAGTGTCCCTCTTTATAATATTATTAGCTAAGATGTAGACAGTTACTGATCTGCAGTACTCCAGAAACATTTTCTCGCATATTGAAGTTGGATTTCCAGATGGTGAAACCTTCCTGCTTCTCTCTGCTTTTTTAGATCTTGCTTTTTGCATATTTTATCAAAAGTTTTATAATGCCTCCAGTTTTTATAGAGGTCAGTACCATATACATATATGTGTCATTTTTCAAAAAGGATGGACAAATCAGATAAGTGTTTTCTTTTTTAGGTGTTATTATTGGTAGATACTCTAGGCCCTACTTCTGCTATCTCCTCATTGTTAGACTTGGTACAGCTATAACATTGATTAGCTATGTCATCATCACCATTACCTCCCAATGACTATCTCAACATGGGTTTTTTCAAAGCTGTAAGTACCTGAGGTGACCGGTATTGTATACTGTTTTAGTTAATCGGGGAGTGAGGTTTTCCCGATTTTGCCCCTCAACTTCTTCCACTGTGTTGCATAGGAGGTGGATCCTTGGGCTGAGGTGGGGTTGACGCAACCCATAGGTGAGGGCCTACGGGTCCCTACCATCAGCAGGTGGAGAAGGCAGGCAAGGTCAGGTGTAGCAGAGGTCAGGCTTGGAGAAGGCAGTCACTGTCAAACTTGAATGAAGCTGGTGGCTCTTAGAAGGTGTAGCAAGCAACGTGGAATTCTGGACTCAGGAATGTCTGAGGCGAAGTCGTTCATAGCAATGGTCAGGGTATGGAGAAGGCAGGCGTGGTCAGATGTAACAATGGTCAAGGCATGGAGAAGGCAGGCAAGGTCAGGCATAGCAGTGGTCAGACTTGGAGAAGGCAGGCGAAGTCAGATGTAGCAGAAGTCGGAACCAGGTAGTTGATCCAACAGATAGATGAGATGAACACGAGGAGCAGGAACCAGTAATCACAGGAACAAGACTAGCATAAGGCAACTAGATCTCGGAAACCGGAACAGGAGACCAAGGCGACCTGTTGCAAAGGCAACGCTGAGGAGCACTGCCTGAGCTTTTATATGTTGAGGGAACTGACGTCAACATCCAGGTCCGCGGCCAGGGTCCTGCCGTGGGCCCTTTAAAGGTTTCACTGGTGCGTGCGCGCACCTAGGGAGGGGCACAGCACTGCCGGCAGTGTCTCTCCGCGAACTCCACAGAGAGGCCCAACAAATGGAAGCATCCTGGCTGGAGGTCCCAGGAAGCGGAGCAGGACCTGAGGAGCTGGTGGAAGTCAGAGGTCGAGACTGGCGGCCCACCGCCACCAGCGACGAGGAGCTGGAGCCTGAAGCTTATGTAGAGAGGTGAGAGGGCCACACCGCGGGGCTGTCGTGGGCGGCAAACGTAACACACTGACAATGGAGGTAAACTGAGGAACAGGACTCCTTCCCCCATGTTAATCTAGCTTCATTTGAGAACTCACTAGCATGATGAAACAGATCTTCTGCACAATTAAACTTTGCCAGTTTTTAGTTCAAAAGAAACTTCGGATTCTCCCCAGATTCCCTGGGGAAATTAATCAAAGTTTCACTAGTGAGTGTAAGGAAAACCTGACCAGATTCAATGTGGATTCACAAATTTGTGGAAATATGCATTGAATCTACCAACGGCCAACCCTATGAATCCAGGCACATCAACTTAAACTTCAATGGAGGATTCACCAATTCAAGGAAAGTTTCCCAGACTGATTAGATGGTTCTGCAAAACACTTGTAAGTTTAACAAAATAGTTTGCATACGTTTAAAAAACCTCACATATATCTAGCTGAGTAGTGTAGATCAGATTGAGTAAGCCACCCTTTCTGGATTACTTTTATTGTCAACATTTGAAACCCCAAGTCTGAAGCTAATTTGGAATTTGTTTAAAACTGACTCCTGCTTCTAGCACTGTTAAAAGTAATGGTAATAATACACTGCTTCCAGATTTGGCATTTCCCAGCATGAAGGAGTTAATAGACAGCAGCTAATAGTAGAAAACTGCTAGATGTAGGGCTGTGTCCCTCATGGCCAGCACATCCTCTCATTAGCACATTTACAATTCATTTCTTTCATAATGTTATTAAAGGAATCAAATAATCAGAAAATGGTGGTTGCAATGAAAATCATCTCTCTTTCCACAGAGTGTGTTAAACACAAGGACCCCAGGGAAGCAGCAGCAATGTCAAAAAGCAGGATGCCGATTACAGAGAATTCTCTCATGTTATGAAACCAGAGACTTCTGGTACCAGAATATGGTAAAAATAAAACATTAAACAACATCCAGTGTAGCTTGTCATTAAGTTTTCTGTTTGATTGAGGTTCTATTAGCATATTCATGTATTATGTTGTTGTCCTTATTTATTTGTGAATTTCTTAAGCATCCCATATTTTAAATATCTGGTACTTTGTGAAAAGTAGATTTAAACTTATTAGGTGAAATAATTTTCTCATATTTATGCCTGCGTTCTAAATTTACCCAATAACAGTGTTCTAAATTAATTAGAGTACTTAAGTGTGCTGTAATTTGTTCCTTCACATAGTTACCATCAAGTTAAATGCAAGCCTCTATAAGAATCCCCCTAAAATAATCACAAAAATACAAAACATCTGTTACGAGTGCGTCCTCCACGCTGCTGAAGAACCGAGGGTTTGGAGGCCCTCGTGTTCTGTTGCGGGCGCAAGGAGCGCGGTCGCCTCTAGAGCAGGTGGTGTGAGCCCTTGGGCCACGGCGAGTCTCAGGGAAGAGCCCCAAGCCACACCGTGGGAGGTGAGCCGGTGCAAACATGGAGAGCTAGACGAGGCAAGGCTGAAGCAAGGACGAGAGAACAAGGTCTGACCCTCAACCGGACCTGCACACCCACGGCAACCAACAACGCAATGTTGATTGATGAACGGTCCTCCGACTGTTCCAAGCCCTTTCGGACCTGCCGCTGGGTAACAGCATTGGGCAGCAGGCCGGACAGAGGACGAGGACAGACAGAGTCCTTGGAACACAGAAGACATCACAGACGAGGGCTGAAGCGGAGACATCATAGACGAGGGCTGGGAAGGAAGACAATGGCACTGTCCCTCAGGGCGCCCTACTCAGCCCACCGACACGGGCGGACCCAATGGGCTCGTCGCAGACCACCCTTGGAACACAAAAGACATCACAGACGAAGGCTGAAGAGGAGACATCATAGATGAGGGCTGAAGCGGAGACATCATAGACGAGGGCTGGGAAGGAAGACATTGGCACTGTCCCTCAGGGAGCCCTACTCAGCCCACCGACACGGGCAGACCCAATGGGCTGGTCGTGGACCACCCTGTCCCACTGTGCGCCCTACACAGCCCAGGAAGGCTGGTCGCGGACCACGCTGAGAATGGGGCAAGCGCAGGGAAGAAGCGGGGTACTGCACTCCTGGCGGTCAAAGCGGGATACTGCATTCCTGGCAGCCTAAAGCAAGCAGGAACATCAGGAACTGGAACAGGAACGAACATCTGGAACAAACATCAAGGCAACAGGCAGAGACACAGGACAAGAAGCCGTCAAGACAAGCGAGACCACGGTGGACCTGGACTGGTCTGAAGACACAGGCAACTGTGAAACCCAATCCAAAGGCAAACAGGAACTGAAGTGAAAGTCCTTTTATACTGCTGTATGCAGGCAACTCCGTGGGAGGAGTTCCCCTGGACTGCCCCTCGCTGGCCCTATAACTGAGGTAGAGTGCCACAGGCCGGCCCCTAGGGAGAACGGTGTTGCCGAACCAGGAAGTCCAAGCAGAGCCAAGCAAGCCACAGGCAGGCCTCAAGAACAGCAAGGCCTCCCAGGCCCTGGAGCAAATCTTGGATAGTTCGCAGGCGAGGCTCTAGTTTTGGAGCGGCCTCCAGAAGAGAAGGTAAGATGCCTCCTGTGGCACAGCAACAGGAGGGATCGCAACAACATCAGGGATTCAATATGCTCCTGATGAAACTCTGGTGTCCGATACCCTACACAGGGCCTGAACCACTTTATGGTTTAAACTGTAATAGAGACAGGCACTGTTTTTATTCTATAGATGTCTTCTAAAGATGTGCCCATGTCGTTAATTTTTAATTCTTAATTTATTTTTACTTTGTTTTATTTTATTTTTTATTTATTTATAACTTTTATATACCGGCATTCGTAAAAAAAAACATCATGTCGGTTTACAGACAACTGAGAAAGGAAATTACAATGATAGATGGAGGAAGGATAGAAAGTTAAAAGGTGACAACTTTACTGTAGAGCCAACGGGCGCCACAGTTATTAAATGAGATTACATATTGTTAACCAAGTTGGACATAATTAATTATATACAAGAGACGACAAAGTGGGGGGTAGCGCGGGGGTGGGGGATGAAGCACATAGGGGAGGCGGGGTGGGGTAGGAACTGTACAAGGGGGCAGGGGGTGGCGAGGGAAGGAGAGGTGGTGACTTTGTTAACTTTTTTAAAATTAAAATACTATGTAATCTTGAGATACTGTCCCATATTGTCCTTGATAACCAATCTACTCAGGTTATGTAACTGAAAAACCCCTTCCAACTTATCTTATTGCACACAATCAGCGGTTTTGGGTGGCTGAAATCTTGAGTTCCTCTGTAAAGAGTAGAGCTGCATGTCTGCCTGCACATTTCAGTGTTTTGACATGATATGTCTGCTTCAGGGGCTGGAGAGCTGGTCAAAAATACAATAAAGACTATTAACATACCCTTAATCCCAGAGTTTTATCATAATATAAGGTGAGAACTTACTTATGCAGCATGACTGGCTCCTTCTAACCACTGCCTTTCATGTCAGACAGCATTCAAGCTGGCTTTTCCTGTTTTTAAAGGGCTGTGAACCAATAATTTACCTCCTCAGAGAGACACCCACCTACTTGATTGTCGATGTAATCATCTCAGGTGAGTTGTGCATTTGCATGCGGCATCATTCCTCTCCTTGGCACTTCTGTGGAATCACTCAAATCAAGAAATATATTTATGATGTTAATAAACTTGCCTAAAATCCTCAATCATGAACAAAAACTTTTATCGTAAATGCAAATGTTGTGCTTTAATGGTCTTCTAACACATCCGGTTCATGCTCACTGCGTCCTACATGATGCCTCCTCAAGGAAACATTCTCAATCCTAAACAAAAACTTTTATCACAAGTGCAAACGTTGTGCTCTAACACGTCCAGTTCGTGCTCGCTGGGTCCACAGGGCCTTTTCAAACACCCACCTATGTGATTTCCAGTAAAGTCACTTCTACTTTTTTCTGCCTTTTCATGCAAGAAACACTACTCCTTTGACATTTCTTTTGACTCATTTACATCGGGAGATGTATTTATGATGAAAACAATCTTAATCACACGCTGCATAAGTAAGTTCTCACCTTATATTATGATAAAACTCTGGAATTGAGGGGCGGATTTTAAGAGCCCTGCTCGCGTAAATCCGCCCGGATTTACGCGAGCAGGGCCTTGTGCGCCGGTGCGCCTATGTTCCATAGGCCTACCGGCGCGCGCAGAGCCCCGGGACTCGCGTAAGTCCCGGGGTTTTCCGAGGGGGGCGGGTCGGGGGCGGGGCCGATCGGCGCGGCATTTTTGGGGTGTGTCGGCGGCGTTTCGGGGGCGGGCCCGGGGGCGTGGTTTCGGCCCGGGGCGGTCCGGGGGCATGGCCGCGCCCTCCAGAACCGCCTCCGGGTCACGTCTAGGCGTGCCAGCGGCCCGCTGGCGCGCGGGAATTTACTTCTCCCTCTGGGAGGCGTAAATCCCCCAACAAAGGTAGGGGGGGGTTTAGACAGGGCCGGGGGGGTGGGTTAGGTAGAGGAAGGGAGGGGAAGGTGAGGGGAGGGCGTTAGCGAATTCCCTCCGAGGCCGCTCCGATTTCGGAGCAGCCTCGGAGGGAACGGAGGTAGGCTGCGCGGCTCGGCACGCGCCGGCTACACGAAATTGGTAGCCTTGCGCGCGCCGATCCAGGATTTTAGCAGATACGCGCGGCTCCGCGCGTATCTACTAAAATCCAGCGTACTTTTGTTTGCGCCTGATGCGCCTATAAAAGTACACGACGGCGCCCTGTATGAAAATGTACCCCAGAGGGTATGTTATTGGTCTATATTGTATTTTTGACCAGCTCACCAGCCCCTGAAACAGATGCATCACTTCAAAAAACTGGCAGTGTTGGCCAGGCACACAGCTCTACTCTTTATAGAGGAATGCAAGATTTCAGTCACCCAAAACCGCCGATTGCAGGCAATAAGATAAGTTGGAAAGGGGTTTTCGATTATATAACTTGAGTAGAGTGGTTATCAAGGAGAGTTGATATAGGACAGTATCTCAAAGTTTCATGGTATTTTAATTTTAAAAAAGTTAAAAAAGTAAAAAGAAATTAAGAATTTAAAATTAATTTCTTAATAATTAAAAATTAACGACATGGGCAAGGTTTTAGAAGACACCTAGGGGCGGATTTTAAGAGCCCTGCTCGCGTAAATCCGCCCAGATTTATGCGAGCAGGGCTTGCGCGCCGGTGCGCCTATTTTACATAAGCCTGCCGGCGCGCGCAGAGCCCCGGGACTTGCGTAAGTCCCGGGGTTTTCCGAGGGGGGCGTGTCAAGGCGGGGCCGATCGGCGCGGCGTTTTCGGGGCGTGTCGGCGTCATTTCGGGGGCGGGCCCGGGGGGCGTGGTTTCGGCCCGGGGCGGTCCGGGGGCGTGGCCGCACCCTCCGGAACCGCCCCCGGGTTGCGTCTAGGCGCGCCAGCGGCCCGCTGGCACGCGGGGATTTACTTCTCCCTCTGGGAGGCGTAAATCCCCCAACAAAGGTAGGGGGGGGGTTTAGACAGGGCCGGGGGGGGTGGGTTAGGTAGAGGAAGGGAGGGGAAGGTGAGGGGAGGGCGTTAGCGAATTCCCTCCGAGGCCGCTCCGACTCCGATTTCGGAGCGGCCTCGGAGGGAACGGAGGTAGGCTGCGCGGCTCAGCGCGCGCCAGCTACACGAAATCGGTAGCCTTGCGCGGGACGATCCAGGATTTTAGCAGATACGTGCGGCTCCGCGTGTATCTACTAAAATCCAGCGTACTTTTGTTTGCGCCTGATGCGCCTACAAAAGTACGCGAGGGCGCCCTGTATGAAAATCTACCCCCTAGAGAATAAAAACGGTACCTGTCTCTATTGGAGTTTAAACCATAAAGTGGTTCAGACCCTGTGTAGGGGTACTGGACACCAGAGTTTCATCAGGAACATATTGAATCCCCAATGTTTTGTATTTTGTGCCTTCATATACTTAACCAAGTCCTGTAATAGCTTAGTTTGCGTTCATAGCCCTGACAGTTAAGATTCACCCATAAGCAATCTATGGAGCTCAGCTCCTCCACTAGCTAGTATTAATGTCAGATCCTACAAATGTGAAAAGAAGAGCACTTTGATATCAGGATAACTGAGAATGGCATAGAATAGACCAGGCAGTAAACAACAACATGTTAAATCTGTGCTTATGTGTGTACTTTCTATGCATCATATTTGGTGTCTCTCTAATCCACTGCCTTCACAAAACAAGAAAAAATTGTACTGTGCTACTCCAATTCTTCTTTCACTTGAATGATAGATATTTCTATAATTTTATGTAATGAAACAAAAACTAATACAAAGACTATTTTTGTACAAGTATAGATTGTTCTAAAATGCCTGGAAATTCAGGATTATTGTATCAGCAGTCTTCAATCAATGAATCACAATCCAGTTGTGGGTCACTGTCCAAATGACTATAGATCAGACCATGGAGGTGTATACTGTATTTCTAGCATTGTTCCACACCTCAAGCAGTGCCTTTGTAGATCTCACCTGGGTGGTGCCACTGCTACAGCACAAGTGGTTGTTATGAATCAGAAAGTGGACCCCTGTTCCGAGGTAGAGTCAGTGCTATGAAAAGGAAGTTAACCCTCTTCGGTCTCTACTGTCGGATGGCAAGGGCTGCTGATGAAGATGTTTGGATGAAGGCTTCACCCTGGAAGCTCGTGATCCCCCCAGGAGGAGCCCGTAGGAACACGGCCGCTGGGACTTAGGAGACTCCCTGAAGGGTGAAGATAGTCTGGATGCAGGCGCCTCCTGCAGGTCATGGGTTCCAGACGGCTGGCACCTCCAGCAGGTCGTGATCAGTCAGGGAGTATACCTCATAGGATAGTCCAAGTCCAGTCCGAGGGTCGAAGTCCAGAGAGAGGTCGAGAGCTGATCCAGGAGCAGATGGGAGAATGGTCCGAAGCCAATCCAGGAGCAAACAACAGAAGGGTCCAGAGCCAGTCCAAGTCAGCAACAGAAAATCACCACCACCAGTCCAAGGGTCAGGAGCCAAAGAGTCAGTCCAATGAGGAGAAGAAGCAGAAGCAGGACGGAGAGCGGATCCAGGAACACGGAGCACAGGAACCAAGCACAGAGCCTCAATACCAAGGCAAGGTATGAGTATCAGACCTTGCCTTAAATACAGGAACTGGAGGGAGGAGTCCAAGGAGGAGCCATGACCATTTCCTGTCATGGCTCCTTTAAATTCTCTCTTCAGCTGCGCGCATGCTCCTAGTAGGCTGAGGGGGAGGAGCCGAACCAGCCGAACCCATGTGGCCGGGCTAGGCAGCGGCAGCGGCCACGAGGAGGTTGCAGAAGAAGGCTGTCTGCCACAGCAGGAGTCTAAGATCCTCCCGCTGCTTTGGGTGAATTTGTTTGGCATTGTGGCCGTTGACCCGACCGGCGTTCCTAACAGTACCCTCTCCTTTAGGCCTCCCCCGAGAAGGCTTGGGTTTTCCAGGGTGTTCAGCGTGAAGGTTCGTGAGAAGAGACTTATCCAGTATATTCTTAACAGGCTCCCAAGAATTCTCCTCAGGTCCAAATCCTTCCCATGCTAGAAGATAATCCCATGTTTTGTCTCTTTTCTGGACTACCAGAACCTCCTGTACTTGGTATATGGTCTCATCTTCAGCCCTATGTTGTGGTACTTCAGGAGCTTTCCGGGAAGACCAAGTGAGGACCTATGGTTTCAGAAGGGACACATGGAAGGAGTTATGAATCTTCAAGGTGGCCGGCAAACGGAGTTGATAAGTCACAGGACCAAGCTGTCACAGTACAGGAAAGGGTCCAATATAATATGGGGCCAATCGCGTGGAAGGAATTCGCAACCGGATATGCCGGGTGCTAAGCCACACTTTCTCTCCTGGATGAAACCATGGAGCTGATCGCCGATGCTTGTCAGCAAATGTCTTGGCGATGTGGGCAGCTTTCCGGAGCATGTGTTGGGTGTGAATCCAGAGCCACTGCAACTGCGGTAAGCTGAGCTGCCGGTGATGGTACCGGTAAGGGCAAAGTTATAGGCAGCCTGGGGTGTCATCCAAATATAATCTGGAACGGAGAAGTCTCTGTTGAGGAGCAGACATGCAAGTTATGAGAGAACTCAGCCCATGAGAGAAGCGATGCCCAATCATCCTGGCGGGAGTTGACGTACATCCAAAGAAATTGCTTTAAACGTATGATTTGTACGTTCCGCCTGTCCGTTTGTCTGCGGATGGAACGCAGTGGTGTAATCCAGAGAAATGTTAAACTTCTTGCAAAGATTGAGCCAGTAATGGGTCGTGAACTGAGGGCCTCGATCAGATACGATATGCTGTGGGAGACCATGGAGGTGGAAAATATGGAGCATAAACAGTTGTGCCAAGCGAGGAGGACTTGGGAGAGAGGGAAGCGGGATAAAGTGGGCCATTTTGGAGAATCGATCCACAACCACCCATATTACCGTATTGCCCTCAGATGGCAGACGATCCACAATAAAATCCATGGAAATATGTGTCCAGGGTTTCTGGGGAATAGGTAGCGGCTGTAAAAGTCCCCAAGTCTTCCCAGTCGGAATCTTGTGTTGTGCACAAGTTGGGCAAGAATCTACATATGCACGAATATCTTTGTGCATATTGGGCCACCAATAATGTTGCAAGAGCGTTTGAGTCCAAACTCTACCCATATTTCTGGCTAACTGAGAATCGTGTCCCCATTTTAATACTTTGGTACGAAGCCTCTTAGGTACCACGGTCTTGCCCACTGGGACCGTGAACGTTGCGGAGAGAATAATGCGAGCTGGGTCGATAATATTTTGAATTGGCTCCTCAATGTCAACATTGGAGAAAGATCGGGACAGTGCATCAGCCTTGATGTTCTTATTAGCGGGTCGATATCGTAATTCAAAATTGAAACATGTGAAGAAAAGCGCCCAGCGAGCTGAATGCGGGTTCAGGCGTTGAGCTTGTTGGAGATATACCAAGTTCTTGTGGTCCGTGAAGACAGTGATACGGTGTTGTGTCCCCTCCAACCACTGTCACCACTCTTCTAACGCGATCTTCATATCTAGAAAAGATATCCACAAAAACAGAACTCATGATCATATCTCCTCCTACCCCATTACATGCTTCTCCTACCTCACCTATAACATCAACGCACATACAATTCTCTCACCAAGTCCGAGACCTAGGAGTCATTATTGACGACCAAATGACCCTCAAAAAATTTATCAGTACAATCTTTAAAGAGTGTTTTTTCAAATTACATACACTCAAAAAATTGAAACCCTTGCTTCACGCATCTGATTTCCGAACAGTACTACAAGCCATGTTGTTTTCCAAAACAGATTATTGCAATTCCCTCCTCCTAGGCCTACCTAAAAATGCCATCCGCCCTTTACAAATCCTGCAAAATACTGCAGCCCGTATCCTTACTAACACAAACTCAATGGAACATATTACGCCCGTTTTAAAGGAGTTACACTGGCTCCCCATTCAATCTCGCATACACTACAAGACATTAACACTTATCCATAAAGCCCTCCACAATCCTGAAATGAAATGGTTTAATAATTCACTACAATTTCAAACTTCTATTAAACCTACCAGAAATCAATACCTCGCCACATTACAGACCCCTTCGCCCAAACTATATAACCATGCCTCCACCAAAGCACGAGCACTTTCCTTTGCTGGCCCTTTGTTATGGAATACCATGCCCACTGAACTGCGCCTTGAGCCATCTCCCAAAACATTCAAGCAAAAACTTAAGACATGGTTATTCACACATGCCTATACTTGAAATATATATGACTTTCCTCTCCTTTATATGCCCTGCTTTATTTACCCAACACCCCCTGTCTATACACCATCTCTAATTTCCCCTTTTTCTGCTCTTACAGTAAATACCCATCCATATAATTGCTCTTAATTGCATTCGAAGCACTTTCTCCCCCCTCTTATC
Organism: Rhinatrema bivittatum; assembly: GCF_901001135.1. Classification (NCBI taxonomy): domain Eukaryota; kingdom Metazoa; phylum Chordata; class Amphibia; order Gymnophiona; family Rhinatrematidae; genus Rhinatrema; species Rhinatrema bivittatum. The sequence goes on from NC_042620.1 coordinate 170,402,378, forward strand.
ACCTCTAATTTAGAACTCCATCTCCTCCTAACCTGTCCCTAACCTCATACCTAATTTCCTAGAACCCCTTTACTTTCCAGTTCTGTTTAACTCAGCTCAGTTAAGTTACACCTAAATGATAGTTCTGTTTTTAAAAGATTCTACTTGTCTTATGCTCAAATATTTATATACTTACCTTTGTTAAATGTATAACGCTTATATAACCTTGTTAAATGTATAACGCTACGGCGTAAGTTCCTGTTCACTGTACACCGACGTGATATCTCTGATGAGCGTCGGTATATAAAAAAATTTATAAAATAAATAAAAAAAAAAATAGAAGTTCTTTGTCGCAATGGAATAATTGTGTTCCGCTGGATAAAATTTTCTAGAGAAATAGGAGCACGGATGAAACTTCCCTGATGCATTGTTTTGGCTCAGGACAGCTCCTACTCCTTCAGCGGAGGCATCAACCTCCACTGTAAACGGACGTTTGGGATCAGGATGTCGGAGGCAAGGTTGTTGTAGAAAGGATTCTTTGAGAGCCTGAAAAGCTTCTACAGCCTCTAGGGGCCAGGCCTTGATGTTTGCCCCCTTACGAGTGAGTGCAGTAAGGGGTGCAGCCAGCTTGGAAAAGTTCTGTATAAAACTACAATAGTAGTTTGCAAATCCAAGTAATCGCTGGAGTGCACGTAGACCACTAGGCTGGGGCCATTCTTGGATGCATTTTAATTTAGCGGGGTCCATTTGGAAACCTTGCTTAGAAATGATATACCCCAAAAAAGGTAACCATTCTCTTTCAAAAATACATTTTTCTGGTTTACCATAGAGTCGATGTTCTCTCAGACATTGTAGTACTTGAATAACGTGTTGACGAAGCATCTGTAAATCGCAGGAAAAAACAAAAATGTCATCTAGGTAGACTACCATGCAGACATAGAGCAGGTCTCTAAATATTTCATTAATAAAGTGCTGAAAAACGGCAAGAGTATTGGTCAGTCTGAATGGCATGACAAGATATTCATAGTGTCCATCTCTGGTGTTAAAAGCCATCTTCCACTCATCTCCCTCACGAATCCTGACTAAATTATATGCTCCTTGGAGATCCAACTTTGAAAACACCTTGGCCCCCTGTAGACGGTCGAAGAGTTCAGCTATAAGTGGTAACGGGTACCGGTCCTTGATGGTAATGGCATTTAGCCCACGAAAGTCTATATATGGATGCAAGGTCCCATCTTTTTTTCCAACAAAGAAGAAGCCGGCCCCAGCTGGAGATTTAGAGCGTCTAATGAATCCTTTCTGTAAGTTGTCTTGAATATATTCGACATAGCACGGGTATCCAAGGCGGACAACGGATAGACCCTACCCCGAGGCAGGGTAGTGCCAGGAATCAGATTGATGCAACAATCAAATTCTCGATGTGGAGGCAAAATGTCAGCAGCCTTTTGGAAAAAACATCCGAAAACTGATTGTATTGTGGCGGCAGACCCACAAGCTGGGAAGTGCAGATGAAGCTACAGGAGGAGCTTGATCCATTAATGCAGGTCTCTTGGCATGCTGGACCCCAGTGATTAAGTTTTAAAGATGTCCAGTCGAACTGTGGGTTGTGTTGTTGTAACCACGGAATACCACGAGCTAAAGGATGGATGGCTCTCTGGACGATATAGAAGGAAATGCTTTCAGGGTGGTTCAGAGAAATGTGACACTCCATTGGAACTGTATGATGGGTTATTCTCCCCGGCAGGGGATCTCCATGAATGAAGGATATAATTAACGGCTTTGGACACAAGCTCTACCACATCTTGTAGAATAAAATTTCCACCAGCTCCAGAATCTACTAAAGCCCACCAATGATCTTCGAAACACAGGGTGACATGCAGAGATAGTGGGGGAGCCAGAGAGGTGATGCCTAGGGTTACTCCCCCAATGGAGCCTAGGCTTTAGAGTTTCCCAGACGTGTTGGACAACGGGCAATGAGATGACCCGCTCTTCCGCAATAGAGTCAGAGGCCTGCCTTGCGGCGTCTTTGCCATTCTTCAGGAGAAAGAGGGCCCCAACCCAATTGCATAGGTTCTTCAGTAGTTCCTTCAGGGTTAGATGCAGTTTGGGAGGCAGGAACAGAGTGAGAAGGAGTGGCACCCACCATGTGCCTTCTCGTGCTTGATCCCTCCCGAGCTCTTTCCTGTAGTCGTCGATCGATTCGGGTTACCAAATCCACGATAGAGTCCAAGGATTGAGGTAACTCCCGGGCTGCCATTTCATCCTTTATTCTCGGTGACAGACCCTCCAAGAATATGGACCGGAGACAGTTCTCCTCCCAATGGAGTTCAGATGCAAGGGTCCTAAATTCAATGGTATAATCAGCCAGCGGTCGCCCTCCTTGCCGAAGTTGTAGAAGCTTGGAACCAGCAACCACTTGTTTCCCTGGATCGACAAACACTGCTTGAAACAATTCCAAGAACTTAGGAAGATTTTGTAGGACTGGATCCGACCGTCGCCAGAAGGGAGAGGCCCAGGCCAGGGCCTTACCCTCTAACAGCGACATGATATATGTAGTTTTGGTAAGATCATCCGGAAAGAGGGAGGCTTGAAGATGAAAGTGCATACTGCACTGATCGAGGTTCACTGGCATAACGTGGAGGAGTCAGTAATGGAATCACGGACCGGGTATTACTCTGCATCCCCAATGGTAATGGTGGAGGGGCTGCCTGAGCTGTAGCTATAGAATCCAGACGGGCGTTAAGTCTTTCCAATGAAGCCGCCATGGATTCTAGTATGCGTTGCTGCTCCATGACCTTCTGGGCTAGTCCAGGAATGGCCTGGTGAGCTGAGACCTCTGCCGGATCCATGGCCTTGGTATTCTGTTATGAATCAGAAAGTAGACCCCTGTTTCGAGGTAGAGTCAGTGCTACTAAAAAGGAAGTTAACACTCTTCAGTCTCTACCATTGGATGGCAGGCCTGCTGACGAAGATGTTTGGATGAAGGCTTCACCCTGGAAGCTCGTGATCCCCCCAGGAGGACACGGCCACTGGGACTTAGGAGACTCCCTGAAAGGTGAAGATAGTCTGGATGCAGGCACCTCCTGCAGGTCGTGGGTTCCAGACAGCTGGCACCTCCAGCAGGTCGTGATCCATCAGGGAGTATACCTCGTAGGATAGTCCAAGTCCGGTCCAAGGGTTTTAGTCCAATCTTTTATATCTTTAATGTGTTCTGCATGTGGGACCAAGATGAGGTTTTCTGCTGGAATGTAGTTTCTGTGTAGGTATCTCAATAGCAGCGTGGCATTTATTTATTTTTCTCCTTAATATGTGGTGTTTTGGTGCATTAGGTTAATTCTAATAATTCTTGCAAATTTATGCAATTCAGAGGGGGAGGGACAAACACACACACTGCCTACCCACCCTCAAATGTCCAGTCATGGTCTGTAGAAAAGTTGGCATGGAAATTGACAGCCCTAATTACAACCATCTGGCCTGCCTCCCTACTGAATGTAAAGTTGTACAAACTGAAGGGAAATATGATACATACATATATACGATGGGGTCTTAGTCCATCACTAATATTTTTTCATAAGTTAGGGGTAATAGGATGAGTTAGTGATTTTTTAAGTTATGCCCATGGCCTTAACCTCATCTTTTGAGGCAGAGATTAGTTTTGGGGTTTCTGGGAGCATGCCCAATGGGTTAGAGGAGGTAGGAGCCTGAGAGAGAGAGAGAAGGAGAGCAGCTAGAGATCAACCCTTGATCTTGAGCAGAGGAGTTTGTTAAAAGTTGAATAGAAGAAGGATAGAGAAAAAGAAGATATTTGTTGCTTATCCCGTCCATGCTCGGCCCGCATTCTGGCATGCTCACCTCGCAAAGACCTCTGCGGGTTCAGGGTTGGCCTCCCCAGCAGCAGCTGCGAATCCAGCTAGGCCTCGGCGTCGTGCTGCGGTGGTTACCGGGCCTTCCTCCTCCAGCCAGGCCTCACGGCGGGGCTCGGCATCCTCCTCGGTGTCAGCCCCATCCCTAGGCGCGTGTGCACAGACCACCTGTCCTCTTAAAAGCCCAGGGGCGGATCCTGGCTCCGCGGTGTGCCCTGATTAGTCTCAGCATAAAAGGAAGTTCCTACCGTCACTTCTTTGCCTTGGCAATCGGGTCGATCACATCGTGATTTCCAGTTTGCCTATGCATTCCAGTCTGTGTTCCAGTCTCATTCCAGTCTTGTTCCAGTCCTGTTCCAGCATACTCCTGTCCCAGCGTCCTCCTATTCCTTCTGTCTCCTCGTCTCGGACTGTCTTCTCTGTTCTGGCCTTGGCCTGTTTTCCCCAAAATTTGGAGAAAAATGGAAAACAAAACCCTAACCCATTTTTAAAACAAAATACAGACAAAAATGAAATGAAACAAAAACAACAACCCGCCCCCCCCCAAAAAAAATGCCACCCGTATTGAACAACAACACGACTGATTGCTGCCTGCCTCTGACCTTTTGCCTGTTTCTACGACCACGTCTGCACGCTGCCTGGAACTGACCTCTGCCTGAACTCGACCACGTCTGACTGTCTCCTGGAATCTGACCTCTGCTTTGGCTAACTACCCACGGACTGACTCCTGGTATTTGACCCTTGCTTTGCCTGACTATCCAAGGACTGATTACTGGTTCTGACCCTTGCATTAGCTGACCACGCTTCCTTGACTTTGGCGTTGATCCTTGCCATTCAGTCAGAGACTCTATTTTGGCCTTCTCAGGCACCCCGGACTTCTGGTCTGAATATCGACCACACACCCTTGATTGTGGTGGGTACACCTCTGAGCTTTCTATCATGGAGATCCTGTGAGGCCCACATAAGACCAGGTGGCCCAGGTACCCAAGGGCTCAACCCAAGGGAACTCCGGGTTGCTAATTGCGAAGCTCCAGCTAGCCTCTGTCTCCTCTTGTGCTCCGCCTCCTGGTGGTAGGTGCTCTCTGGGTCCGACTAGGGAGCCTACCAATCCTGCACTAGGCCAAGGGTCCACCTCCTTCCACAACAATATTGTGCCAGGAGGTGGACCCTCTTGGCGCAAAAAAGATTTGTTGCTGTTGGAAGATTTTTGTTGGTTTTTTAGGTCTGCAATGAGAGTCTGCCCCTGTCTCCATAAGGATTTGGAATTTTAGGAGATACCTTTTTCCCAAGTTTCCAGTTAAGCGAGGAGTGAGAGAAATTTTGGGACTTTGGAGAAGGACAATCCAGAGCCTCAACTTTGGATGATTGGAATAGAGTTTGACGTTTTTGGGGGAAACTGAATTTTTTTGGACTTGGGAATATTTGATCCACTGGCTACTGGTTGATATTGGAGCTACTACACTCTAGCTATCCCACCCTCACTGGTGAGGATATTTTCATTCAGAGTGAAAAGAATTGACTAGAAAAAGGGAATTGACTAGAAAAAGGATGGACAGAGAATAAAACCATTTTCTTTTTCCTGGCTGTATATATTGATTCTTATTTTTGTGATCTTGGCTTGGATCCTTTTCTTTAAGTTACAGTAAACATATTGTTGAACCAACTATGGACTCTAGTGCTTTTCTTTCAAGATTACCCTAGTGTGGACTTACTAAGGGATGGATGGACCCGTATGAGATTCCTAGTTTCTCTCTATGGTATTAGTTTATAGGGATGTGAATCTGGCTTCGGACGATTGAAAATATCGTCGATATTTTCAAAATCGTCAGAAATCGGAGGCTCCCCAAAACGATAGGAAAACCCCACGATATTGTTTGTGGGGGTTCTCTTATCATTTTGGGGGAGGGTGGGAAAAACGGCACACAAAAGTAACCCCTAAACACACCCTGACCTTTTAAAACTAATCCCTTAGCTTCCCCTACCCTCCTGACCCCCCCCCAAAAAACGTTTTACAAGTACCTGGTGGTCCAGTGGGGGTCCCGGGAGCGATCTCCCGCACCCGGGCCATTGGCTGCCACTAATCAAAATGGTGCCGATGGCCCTTTGCCCTTACCATGTGACAGGGTATCCGTGCCATTGGCCGGCCCCTGTCACATGGTAGGAGCACTGGATGGCCCGCGCCATTTTTAAAGATGTTCGCATTTTTAAAGATGTTCGCAGAACTTAGAAAATCCGTCGATAAGGGGGGGCGAGGGGATGAAGTGGGGGGTGGGCCTGCGAAAGCCAGCAGTGTTCGCACCACCACCGTGCTATCGCTGCCGGCTTTCGCAAACCAATAGCGCCACTGTGAAAGGTGGTGCTATTGGCCACATTACTGACGGCGATAAGGCTCCTTACCTTTTCGCCATCAGCGATGTCCTCGCGGCATCCACCCCGGTGCTGCCCCGGCTCCTCCCCTTCCGGTGCGGATGCCACCCAGAACCCACCCCGATCTAGGTATTACACGCGAAAAGTCCCTTTTCGCGTGCGATACCTTTGGAAAATGACCCCCAAAATTTGGAGAAAAATGGAAAACAAAACCCTAACCCATTTTTAAAACAAAATACAGACAAAAATGAAATGAAACAAAAACAACTCCCCCCCCCCCCCAAAAAAAAAATGCCACCCGTATTGAACAACAACACGACTGGACAAGGCAGGCAAATAAGGCGTTTCTCAGTATACAGGCTGTGAAGAATTCCTACAAAGCCATATGAATCACTCTAAATATTTTAATCTTTTTGCTAACCCTGAGCTAAAAATCCTAATGATGTGTTTCTATTTTGTTTCATTTCATTATTTTGAGTACATAAATTTATGTAAGTAAAATTGTTTACATGCATAAACCTGAATTTTTGCATGTATGTAAATGTATATGCACAAAAAAACAAATGTTTGCTTTCTTTTATTTTTCAGATTTGCACACATACAGAATCTTAGAACAACAAATTGTATGGACCTATGTTTTTATAAGTGTCTCATATTATTTTTCACTTTAAGCTTCACCTATGCACAAATGAATAATGGCCATTTGATATAGGTATAGAAAAAAAACATTGTATGCACTTAACTAACACAACAAAAGGAAATAAAAAAAATGCAACAACATAAAAACAAGAAAAATTAAATAAAAACATAATTTTTCCCTATACACCTCTAAGCCAGTGAAATAGACATTATATGACAACTTTATATACTGTACATAAGCTGCAACTGCAGTTGAAAATATCCTGAAAATAAGGAAGGCAATGAAAGTCACACAGACACAAAAATGAGATATATAAAAATCTGACTCTATCTGTAGTGCATTACAACCTAGAGGCTACATTAGTAGAAAGGATGAGAAATTGCTACAATTAAGGCAAAGCTTTTAAATGTACTGTATTCTTAATTACTGGCAATTATATCATAAAAAGATTACAAAAGGGAATATTTCTATTCTGAAATCTTAAAGTGACTTATTAAATTATGGATTGGGAAAAGATCTACTCAAAATGCTTTTCTAATAATAGATGTGATGACTCAGAGGACTGGCACATGATTCAATGGAGGTAACAAACAGTTTTTCACCTCGGTATCACCCTCTCTCATTCATGAAGGGGTTGATTTTTAAAAAGATCTGCATGCATGAAATCTAAGTTAAGCGAGTATATTGTCATTTGAAAATTAATTAAATCAACCGGGGTGCCAGTGCTTGTAAAAGTATGTGCATAACTTGATTGCATGTCTATTTTTACTTGCCCCAGAAAGAGGCATTCGAGAGGGCGGAGTTAGGACAGGGAAAGGATTTGCATGCTTAGGACTTCATTTACTAAGCATTTTTCCCGTAGAAGCAGAATGGGAGAAAAGCCCTAGTAAATTATGCATGCAAACCTACACACATGAAGTTACACCTGAATGGGAGCAAGTGGAACTTCGTGCACATATGTTGGCGTGTGTACTGGGGGGACACCCAAGAATATTCCAAGCAGTTTAGTACATGTTTAAGTCTGCTTTGAAATTCTGGATTAAAGTCCGAGAGTACAAAGTACTTTCACCCTATGCAAGCTGTTTGAAAATGATCCTCCCAAAGATCATTTGGTGCCTTCTGTGAAATGAGTTGGTGATCTTAGTTCAGTTTCTAGTGGGCTGACGTCTTCAACTTGATGGCCATATCTTAGATTGTAAGCGCTCTGGGGACAGGGACATACCTGCAGTACCTGAATCAATGTAATCTGCTTTGAAGTGCCTGAAAAGTAGAATATTAATCACATAAATAAATGCATTTGTTGCTAATTGAAGTAGAACTGTTCAGTTACTTCTTGGACCTCTGTTAAAAACCTGTCAAGGCTAGATCCTGTCTTTTCTCTTACCAGGTCGGCAGACTTCTAATTATATTTCTGGAAATGGATATGTGCTTTATCTGTTGCTTCAATGTGTGCATAAGAATACAGCATTCATATGGGTTCAAAATCTTAGGCTAGGAACTTGATGTGGCTAGGAAGATGCCCATGGGAAGGCCCTGTTTATTTTTCAAATGGTACCACACACCAGCATTCAGGTCAACAGAACTTGAACTGAGAAAGTGAAGAATGTTGTTAGCCTAACCTACTTACACAACTTTGCTAGCTGGTTTTGTTTCCCTGTGCGAGTGCTTCTGCTTATTTGACCTCAGCCAACCTACTTTGTATGTTTTCCCTGCCCAGAATCCAAATCTTTGAGATGTTATAAAACAGGAGTTACATTCTGCATAAGGCAAATCTTCTGGTTTGCTGGGTCAAGTTCAGCTAATGGAAGAGCGCTGGCTATTTGTACGCATCCATTCTGCAGGCTGCCTGTGAGAATGCTTGGGAGTTTAGATCTCACACTGGATAATTGCTGTTCTGGCAATAATTCTCTCTCAAGCAACCTGCATAGAAAACAATGGAAAATGCTTGCTCTCTCTAAAGGTCTTGAATAGAGCCAAACCAGTCCTCATTCGACTTCTCTGACATTGTTCCTGAAGTTGTAGACCATTCATTCTGCAGTTTAAAACTGATATCCAACTTTGAGTTAGAACATTAAATAAGGGCTGTAAGGTATGTTGTTTATGCATTTATAAACCAGAATAACGACAGTTTAAAGTAATGTTTCAATTAAAATAGTCTGCTCTACCCGCACTGATCATTTACTCTACCAGGAAAGTTATTGTACTCTGAAAGGGTTCCTTCATTCTACCCCTAGGGAGATTTAATAAAAAAAAACCTAAAGAGCCCGCTGCCCCTGCACTGGAAGGCTCTGTGGAATGAGCCTAAGCTAAAGTCTTTGATGGAAGCAATTAAGGCTACAACAGTGAGGAGGCAACAAAGCATTGAAAAACAAAACATGTATTAAAAATTGTATATTCTAATTCAAAAGCGACATCATGAAACTAAATTTAAAAAAATGCATCCATGTGCAGAAAGTTTTATGAAGCAAGTAAGAGTGGCTATTAGAAAACATTTAATTGGTATCTTAGGGGGTTTAGAGCTAATCTTTACTTGTTCTTGAAGATTTATTCATCCTGTTCTAGTGTAATTAGAGGTATACAGTATATATGTACCCTCTGGAGGAATATCCTAAACCTTTCTTCTTTGACAATCTAATTGGCAGATTTCCAGTCCTGAAGCAGCTCATTAGCTTAGCTTTTCTAATTTAATTATTGGCTTGAGCTGGGCTAGTCTCTAGACCAGCCTTGAATCATCCTTTCGTATACCGCTAACCATTTTCTGCCATGCTCTTACCATTCCTCCTACCTTTCCCCACCAGTCCCAAATAAGAACAGATTCAATGTTAACATAGTCATTTGCATTAAAGGAGCAGGACTTAGGATGCCAGCATGCTTCATAATAATAACACTACAGCCAAACTCTTAAGGACAGCACTCAACGATCTTAAATTATAATCCCATAGCCTGCTAACATTCAATCTCCCCCTTTGGACAATCTCTCCTGCTTCAAGCTACAGATGCCTCCTTTTATGATTTGAACTCAGATATTTCTGTTTACCTATTCAGTGTACCTACCCTGTGTATATCTTGTTCTGTTCATACTACTATTATATGCCATTTCTCATTTTATTGTTAAATTTAAATTTTAAAATCTTTTAATGTAACAAGTTGTTATAAATGTAAACCGGAGTGAAGGCAACTCTGCTATACCTCGGTATATAAAAAAAATGCTAAAAAAAAATATATATATATAAATGAAACTATCTCTTGGGTAGATGATGTGACTATTAATTTTGAACCCTAGCTAGCATGATGAGAATACATTGAAGGGTACGTGGCATTAATGGGCTTAGTAGGGGTAAAGGACATGCTAATCTCAGTGACAAGTTGGAGATGTGTATAAGTGGTGATTGAACCAGTGCAGTTATTGTACAGGCTATATGAAAGTTTGCAAGCACATTTTACCAGCAGACTTTGCATCAACTTAAAAAAAAAAAAAAGTATGCACATGCCTTTTGAATCTTGTACTCATGGACATTTGCACTTGCTTTTTGTATGGGTACTTTTTCCATGGAAAAAAACATATTCCCCGCCTAAGCTAATAAAATATGTTTTTCTCAGGGAGAAGCCACAGGCACAGATAAAATCAAGAAAGATGAAATTGAGGCTGGAAGAACATGTGCTGCCTGCTACCACTCGGGCTGATACAGTAAAGCGCGGCCGTGGTTACCTGGTTTTTAACCCGCTTTGGACGCACGTTTTGGACATGCAAGGCATACCCGCGATTCAGTATCGACTTTTACGCATCCTTACCCCTTGCTGAAAAGGACGCGTATACCTTTCCGCCCGCCGCATGTATATGACATGTTAATGATCGGATTAGCTATTCCCTCCGATACAGTATTGTGCGCCTAAATTATCGCCCTGTTAACCAGCTCATTTACCGCATCTTTAACCTGAATATTTACCGCCTACCCTGTCCCTGGCGATAGTGTGGTGTTCAATCAGCTTCGTACCGGACAGCGGTTGAGAAATGCTCGAAATGCGTGTGTGTAGTGTTGCGTGAGCATGCTGACATGATCACCCAGCATCCCAAATACTTTTATAATATAGAGAGACTAGCGGATTCACTCACCAGCCCTCGGCTTGGACGTCCGAGGTCGGGCGCTCAAGGCAGCGGTGCCTACAGCTGCCTACAGCAGTGCCTACAGCGGCTTGGACATCCGCTGCCTTGAGCACCCGGCCGGACGTCCAAGCCGCGACCTCGGACGTCCAAGGTCACGGCGTCCATGATCGGAGGCACCGCTGCCTTGAGTGCCCTGCCGGACGTCCGAGGTCACAGCTTGGACGTCCGGCCGGGCGCTCAAGGCAGTGGTGCCTACAGGCGGGAAGGTCCATGAACGGAAGCCGCGACCTCAGACGTCCAAGGTCGCAGCATCCGTTCATGGACCTTCCCGCCAATTCTACCATAAAGGGTTTCAGCCTCCTTTGCTTTCAGATTTTTCTCACCTCAGTATTCGGGGAAGAAACCAAGAACAGAAATTACAAAAACTCTCTCACCTCTGTTGTAGAAGAGCTTACATCCCAGATATAAAACCCCATCTCCTTTGATCGACACCTTTCCCAAACCAATCAGGATTCGGGAAAGGCTTTGACCCGAAGGCAGCAGCAGCCAATCAGAGTTAAGGAGTGGTTTTGGCTGCTGGAGTGAAGCGAGTGGGTAGTACGGCGGCCGGAGGTACTGCTGTGTTTGAGGGCATTCAGCACGCAGTGTGAAGAAATGTGTAGCAGCTTTAGCACCGTGGGAATGCTGGAGTTATAGAAATGTGTTTTAAATACTGTGAGACTAGACTAGCCAACCAGGTAATGCTCGAGGGGAAATGTTTTTTTGATGAACCAGGGCGGCTAGTGTGGCCTTCTCACCTGTAATCAGCCACAGCCCGAGGACCTCTTTATCAGGCAAATACATCCAGGCCTCCATGATCAGAGGCACCGCTGCCTTGAGCGCCCGGCCGGACTTCCAAGGTCGCAGCTTGGATGTCCGGCCGGGCGCTCAAGGTAGCGGGGTCTGTAGAAAAGAACCATTCACTTACCTGGTGGAATGACATTTCAAAGGACAGGTACCAGCACACCCTGGATACTGTATAGGCGCTGCATACCGCTCTTTACAGTAAAATGGATTGCGAGCGCCTACCGCTTCATTGACGCGCTTTGGACGCCGCTTGGATTTGCGTCTAATTTGAATACTGAATCGAGCGGTATGTGAACCAAAATATGCGTGCGGCAAACGAGCGGGCGCCCAGCACTGCCGCACTGTTTCTTATGCGTCCTTATTGTATCGGCCCGACTGTTAGATCTATTTCTAAGGAGCAGGGGCAGGAGAAGGCACAGACAGTGGAGGTTAGCACTGGCACTGGCAGTGGAGGGGACAAAGAGTAAATCAGCCAAGAAAAGCACAGCTTTCTTCCCCTGTGCCTGCTGAGAAATGTACCTACTACTACTACTACAACTATGTACCACCTCTATAGCATTACTCATCATATGCAGCATTGTTCAAAACACATAGTCCCTTCTCTGTAGCGCTTACAATATGATTAGGACAAATATACGGGGCAAAAGACAGCGCACCTGTTCCTGCAAGAAAATACCGATTCAGAGGAATATATGTCAGAGCTTCTCAGAATGAAAGGAGATAGAAGAACTAATGGCTGTGGCGAACTCAGGTGGGTCTAGATACTAGCACGTCAGAGGTGATAGCCGAGGGCTTGACTGATGCCTTTGGCCTTTTGTTTCTTGTCCTCAGCAGCAGCACCCAAGCTTGCAGAGAGCGCACGGAAGTCCCAGAAGAAAATCCAAGGTGTGGGGGAACTTAGAGAGAAGGAGGACCCACGTTGTGATAACACTCTGCTGTTTGTTATATCCTGCATTCTAAGCCTTGGGGGGGGGGGGGGGCGGGTTATGTCACTGTGCTGCTTGCCATATCCCACACTCTTCCTCCTGTTGTTTTGATGCAACTATGCTATTTATCATACGCCTTGGGGGTTTTGATGCCATACCCCAAATTATTTCTCTTAGTTGTTTTGATGCCACTGTGTTTGCCATACCTCACAATCTAAGCTTTGAGGTGTTCATGACACTATTGCTTTGCTGCTGCTTTGTTGCTCTTTTGGCGCCTTGTGATATTCCTGCAACTATTGTTGGGGTCCTTTGATCCTCTTTAGCTGCCTTGTGGTGTTCATGCTATTATTGTTCATACCATTTTTATTGATGCCCTTTGCCCTTCATTTGGAGCCATGCCTTGTTCTTGCCACTCTTGCTTCTGCTTTGCTCCTCTCAAAGGGTGGCTGCCTCTATTTGGGTTATTTTGCCCTGTCACGATGCCTTGGGCTATTCATGCCTCTTTTGGTGCCACTTTGACACCATTTCTCGGGGTGCTCTTCCCCACTTTAATGATGTCTACCTACACATTTATTAAAATATATTAGAAAATTCCAGTTTTGGAGCCCCAAATAGGATGCTTTGATTTTCCCATTGATTTTAATGGGAATTAAATGAATGAAAGGAAAGAATACATGAAAAAAATATTTTTCGTTTGAAAAGAATGAAATAAATGTTGGGGGTCGTACAAAGCAATTGAATGAACCAAAGGAAAGTTGTTTTCTGTGGACATCACTAATAGCAGCATTCAAAAGTTAGCACAAAAGTGTTCAATTTTGTACTGGCCTTAATTTGTCTCTATATCCTCCTGCTCAAGCTCCACTGAGATTGATATTTCTATCTCTTCAGTTTTCTCTGGCTGCTGCTGTTCAGTTTTTCTTGGGGAAAAATTCCTTCCCCCGACTCTGTCTCCATAGGACTTATTTCCTCACTTATATGCTTAAAGGTCGATTTTAAAAGGAGTGCGTCAATTTTATAACATGTGCACCGCATGCATGTTATAAAATCTGCATGCACATGCGTGCCAGATTTTAACATCCGCACGTGCATGTGCGGGCGGCCCGCGACTCTCACACATTCGGGGGGATTTTAAAAAGCAACGTGTGGTGACGCGAGTAGGGCTTCCCCAGTTTCCTATACCCCTACCTAATCTTCCTACCTTTTCCCCTCTCCTCCCCAACCCCTAATCCCTTCCTAGCTATTACATTTTTTTTTGGTAGTTACCATACTGCTCCTACAGAGCAGCAGTAGACTCTGTGCACCGGCCCGCTGCCAATGCGTGCTTCCTCGGGACAGTGGCTAATGATGTTGTCCCAGCCTGTCCCCACCCCTCCCCACCCCTCCCTCACCCCTTAGCCCACTCCTTTGTTCAGGCTGGGCACTTTGGTGTGTGTGTCGGGAGATACGCGCATGGCCAGGCCCTTTAGAAAATGTGCTCAGCAACCGCAAGGCCCTGGCCACGTGCATAACTCCTGACTTTTACGCACACAGGGCTTTTAAAATTAGCCCATTAGTTGGGGTTTGCTTGCTACGAGGGTAAGTCAGTAAGTAAGTCACAAATCTCTCTACTAAGGTAATAAAACATATATCTGTAATGTTGTCATATTCCATAGATGGCAGCACCTTAGAAGTGCTTATGTACATAAATAGTTATTTAAACTGTGCATGCGCAGGGGCTGTGTACACAAGGAAAATGGCTGCTGTGTTGACAGATTGTACGGTCGAAGAACAACGTGCTGTTGTCCGATTTTTATGGGCTAAGGGCTTAGTAGCAAAAGACATTCATAAAGAAATGTATCCAGTATATGGAGAGAAATGTCTCTCGTGTAAAGCAATTTATAACTGGACCGATAAATTTGCACAAGGACGTGCCAACGTGAACGACGAAACCAGACCTGGTCGACCTGTAGAGACTGCGACAGAGGCAACTGTGAAGCAGGTTGAAGAGATGGTTCGCGCTAACCGGAGGGTAACAATTGATGAAGTTGCCAAAGAAATTGGGTGTTCTCACGGATTAGCATATTCCTTAGTGCATGATGCTTTGAACTTTCGCAAAGTCTGTGCAAGATGGGTTCCCAAACAGCTGACCGAAGACAATAAGAACAACCGGATGGGTGTCTTTTTGGAAAATCTCTGCCGTTATGCAAACGAAGGTGAATCAATGATGGCACGTATTGTTACTGGTGACGAGTCGTGGGTGCACCACTATCAACCAGAAGCGAAACGTGATTCCATGCAGTGGAAGCATCCACTATCACCGACACCGAGAAAGTTCAAGCTTGTGCCTTCTGCAGGAAAGGTGATGTTGACTGTGTTTTGGGACCGAGATGGGATACTCTTAACCAGTTTTCAGAAGCATGGTGAATCTGTTAATTCGGCTTCCTACTGTGCTACTCTATTAAAGCTTAAACGACCTATTCGTAGAAAATACCCATATCTGGAAAAAAGAGGAGTGCTGATTCTTCACGATAATGCCAGACCACACACTTCGAATGAGACTCGTCAGACAATTGTGAACCTGCACTGGGAAGTTCTTAAACATCCACCATACAGTCCGGATTTGGCACCCAGCGATTTTCACTTGTTTGGCAAACTGAAAAGCCATCTCGGTGGTAAACATTTCACCAGCGATGAAGAAGTGGAACAAGAGGTGAAGCGCTGGTTACGATGAAGGTTTTGATGGACGCAGAAGGTTTTGACGGACTTTTCAAACGCTGGGACAAATGTATAAATTTTCGCGGCGATTACGTTGAAAAGAAGTTGTTTTTTCCAGAAAAACTGTTTGTGACTATATTCTGTATATTTCACAGTAAATAATTCATCTTTTGCATTTAAATAAATTTCATGAAAATTAATCCCATGTATGTTTGTGACTTACTTACTGACTTATCCTCATATTTAACCAGTCTTTACTCAATTTTAAGCTCAGAATAGCAGCTATAGGGTCCTGGTCTCCTTTTCTCTTTAGGGTAATCCTTAAGCCATACACACACAACCATCACAACCCCCCACTGTTCCCTTTGCCCAGTATCCATCCCTTACATGAGCCCATCTGGAGCTCTAACTTCCACTTCTCCTCTGGCAAGACTTTTATAACTTTTCTTTGGTGTTGCTTTTGTGCTTTCTTTTTTGCTTGTCTCACTGGTTTTCTATGCATGACCTGTGGGACCTCCTTCTGACCAACACATGGTTTTATTTGTTTCTCCAGCCCTCCTAACTTGGTTTGGAAATTCTTCAGCTCTGCTTTTCTTTCTTTCCTGAAGATTCTTAGCTTCCCACTCTTTTTACAAGCCCAGAGCTCTTTTTCCAAGCAATTTTGTAAGTGATTCTCAGCAGACATCTTATCCACAAGGTTAGCAAGCTTCTCCTCCCGCTCTTGTAGTAGTCTGGCTACCTCAGGAGTCGGGCTTCTCTGAGAAACCTTTTGTGCCCACATTTATTTATTTATTTATTGATACCTCTGGTGCTTCAAGTTTCTCTCTCAGTGCCAGATTCCCCAGCTTTCACTTGAGATGTGTAATGGTCTATCAAGCCCGTTTGTTCCTTACTTTTTACTCATACTGCCTCCTGCAGTCTGCTCACAACTATTATTTTTAGATGCTGTTCCTCACTTTCTAACTTGGACCTTCAGTCTTTCAAAGCTCCCTCTTTTCCTTCCATGGTGTCTAAGTGCAAAGGCTCCAAAGCCTCAGTCTCTTTTGCAAGGGCAGAATTCTCAGCTTCTTGACTGATTTTTACACTTTCCATTATAGACTGCTGTCCCGACTTCAGCCCTGACATCCACAGTTGTATCGCATCTGTACTCTCCTTGTTGGCATACTCATGCTTGTTTTCTCCATATTCCTTCCCTATAGAGATCTTCTTTATCCTAATTTGTAGGTCTTTAGTTCCCTTTGGACAAGCATCTGTATTGGTTTTTAAAGTTTCTTGTATTCGGAGGGTTTCATTATCGCGTTCCTGGGTCAACTGCTCACACGCCATTTGTGTAACCTTTACTTCTGCCCAAGAGTTCTAGAGATCTGTTTCTTGAGCTCCTTACCCTCCTGATGCTGGTCTGTGAGCTCTATTTCCACTGCTGCCACCTGTTTGGCCTTCTCATTCCCTTCATTTGTCTATTAATTCTTCATGTTTTCAAAATGGTCAACTGCATCACAGAAGGACAGCTGAGACACCAAGTCTTTCAGCTGCACTTGTAGCTCCTGCCACCTTAGCAGGTGGCACAACTGACCCACCTGAACCAATTTCCCCTCATGCTTGCTCTTCATGTCACAAAGCTGTCCCAGCAATTCTTCAGCAAGTCAGCCAGCTCCTTCCAGTGCTTCCTGGCTCAGGTGCTTCTTCAGTGGCAGGAACAGACCTTGCATCTACTTGCCTGCCATCACCTGGGTTTGCCCCCATTCTGATACTAGCATCTCACACTGGGCTGCCTTGTGGATCAATTCTCATGGGAATTTGGGCCCGTCATCTTCTGCCTCCTCAGTGTCTATGTACAATTCCTTCCTCAGACCATCCAGGCCAGCATGAACTGTCTCCTCTTTCTCTTGAGCCCGTCCTCACTGAGAGCTACCTCCTGCTCACGGGTTTGCATCTCAGCACTGGTGGCCTCCCGTTCCCAAGCCTTAGCTTTTTCCCGGCCATGGCTCCATATGAATTCCTCCAGCTATCTCTGCATCTGTACCAGGTTGCTTTGCAGGGCAGTAGTTTCCTTTTCATGTAGCTCTAGGGAGGTATGGGTTGTCTACAAGAGGTCTATATATTATAAAAGCTGCTCCTTTTCCAACCGACTGTTATCCTGCTTCCTGGTTACATCTGCCCTTGTTCCTCCAGGTCAGCAACGGTGACCTCATATGATTTCCTTAGCTTAGTGTGTTGCCACAGTGGCACCTGCTGAGTCTGCATTGCAGCCACCAGCTCCTCTGCAGTTCTCCTCACTGGCTCCTCTACAGCGATCCCCTCCGGGTTCCCGGTAATGCCTGTCTTTGGCCACTCTGCAGCACCTTCCTCTGGCCACTCTGCAGGGGTTGCTTCTATGCTTCCAGCAGTTCTGGTCTCTGGATGCTCTGCAGCCCCAACTTGGCTTTTTATGGTACCCCTCTCTAGGCTCTCCATGGCACCTCTTTCTGGGCTCACCGCTGCCCCTCTCTGTGTGCTCTACACAATGCCTTTCTCTGAGGATTCCGCTGCTCTTTTCTCTGGCACCTCTGCAATGCCTCCTACAGGCCAGTCCATGCTGCTTCCAAGCGGCGACTCCTTACTACCCCCTTCAGGCCAACTGTGGAGCCTCTATCCTCAGGTGAGGCTATAAAGCCCTTTTGTATATCAGACAGTCATTTTTCTTATACTCCACTGTGTTTGCTTTTGCCCCTCAGGCTCACTCTTTTCTGCTACTTGCTTTAGGAGTGTGTTTCCTGGATCTCCTCCAATTTCCTTTATAACGCTGCTCACCAGTTCTTAAAGAGCATGTTGCCACTCAACACTTGACCCATCTCTACTGCAATTGCCCATGTTTCAGCCACCATAGCCATACACTTCTCTGTGCAGTCAGGAGATCTGGGAGTGGGTTTTCTGGCTTTACTCTCTTGGCTTGCTTTTCTAGCTGCCATACCTCCAGCTTCAGGTTCTCCCTCCCGTCTGGGTCTGGAGAGGTGAGGACTCCTACCACACAAAGCACATAGTTCCTTACTTCTACACATTATGGTTTCTCTACTGCCACATGTTCCTGCAGTGTACTCACTAGCTCCAGGCCAGGTTTTCAGTCCCCCTGCCAGGTTTTTCTTGTAGCTGCACTCCTTGAGCTGTAGAGCAACTTAGTTACTGCTGGAAGGCCATGTCTTGCTCCCATACCCAGCACTTCTGGCAGCTTTACTTACAGGGTCCACAGCCTATTTAACAGTTTCTCTGACTTATATTTCTCTCAAAGGTAAAAAAAAAAAAAAAAAAAAAAAAAGTCTGTATATCCAGTAATAACATATTCACTTTTTTTCTAACTATCTCAGCCAGAGCTAGACCCCTTCACCTGTTTAGTCTTGACACTCTTATGGGTATCCCTGCAGTCAGGCCCAATAAACCAGTTTTCCTCTCTAACTGAAAACGTTTTAACTGTTAACTTTTGTTTGTTCCCTGAGCCACAATCCTTTTAGACTTCTCAGTACTCTGTGCATTCCTGTGCTCTGTACTCTGTTTAGAGCCACAGGTCTTCTTCTCAATTCTCTGTATTTTCAACAGAAAATTTTTTCTCTCAAGTGTATTTTTTTTCATTGTACTTCCTGAGCCACACCCTTTAAACTCTTCACAGTGTTCTGTGCAAAGCTTAGCAGCATTGCCTCTGCCCCTTCTGCTCTTTGACCAGTATTCATACAACAAACATGTTTTTTTTGTCACCCCTGGAGGCTGGCTGTCCCTCACCTGAAGACTGAATTTCCCTCAGCGCACAGCTTAGAGAGATCCCCACCCTGACACCATATGTGGCACTGTAAATGAGCAGTAAGGCTTGTGTTCAGTGATTTTATTTTCAATGCACATTAAATTTACAGAAAAACTGTTTATCTTCAGCAACAAACACAGACATCAACAGTATTCAGGTACAGACTTCATCTTAGGACACTAATGTTGTGCAGGAGCTGTCTTCTTCTGATTGGTAGGACAGCAATATTAGACAGGAGCTAACTTTGCCTGAAGACCTGGGTTTGGTCTGATGATTCCCAGCTGGGCTCTGTCTCTTAATATCCCTAGCAGTGTCCTGCCAGCCAGACTCTTCCTGCCCAGCAGGGACCCACCCACAGAGCTCTCTCCCTGTATGGAATTTAAGGTGGACCAGGCATCTATCCTGGTCCTGCACAGGTTAAGGAGGGGTCTAGGGCCACTCCTTTACACAGAGATAAAATAAATGACCAGGTACAGCAGTCCTGTACAAAATTAAAAAAAAAAAAACAGCTGCAGGATCTAGACAAGAAGTACCACTAGCAGAGCTGGGAAAAGCTACTTGCCCAGCAATTATTTATGAGACCAAATGGTGTAATGCAGGGTTTCTCTCCCAAGGACACTGTGCATCACATTTCTTCTCCCCTTAGGTTTGTTTTGAAGAAAATGCACTTGTTTTTCCTTTTTACAGACACTTAGCACTGAAGTCAACATCAATCAGAACTATCCTCCATAGACAACAGCACTTCCAACCAAGTTTACCATTGATCCCAACTGCTAAAGGGACATCCATCACTTGCAAGTCTTTAATAAGAAAGATGGCCCTGAGAGCAGTGTTGTTGGCTTTGTTCCATAGGATCAACCAAAGGGAAGGGCTTCACCCAGGACTTGGCATGAACTGGCACCTTCAGATGAGATATTTACCTGGCACTTGGCACAAGCTAGTGCCTTCTTACAAGATCTTCTGCTGCATTTGTATAAATGAGGGTAACATATGAATAATAAATATTTACCTGCCTGGATGATTTTGGGGGGCAATGGAGCCCCTGATCTGGTGGGTGGTGGGCTTAGTAAAGCCCAGTAGTAATGGTCCAATGGTTGCCTGGGGCAAAAGAAGCCCATGGAGAGTATCTCAGAGGCTTGGAAAGCCCCCCTGGGTAAGTTTGGATGTGGCCTGGAGGAGAGGCAGCCTCCTACTGCTGGCGGCA
The DNA here is from genome assembly GCF_901001135.1 of Rhinatrema bivittatum. Taxonomy (NCBI): domain Eukaryota; kingdom Metazoa; phylum Chordata; class Amphibia; order Gymnophiona; family Rhinatrematidae; genus Rhinatrema; species Rhinatrema bivittatum. Next base: position 170,422,771 of record NC_042620.1, read on the forward strand.
TCAATGCCGCGTTGAAACTGAAAGCAGCGGTGAGCTGAAAAGCAGTGGGTCCGGCCGCTCCATAGATTCCCCCCTTTCGATGCAGCATTGGATCGTGTTCAAAAGTTAAAGCAGCACTGAGCCGTGAGCCAGCCAAGCAGGGGATTCCCTAAAGGGGCAGTGAGCCACGAGTGACAGGTGGGGCCAGGGGAGGATGGGGAGTTCCCAGTGGCTGCGAATGAGACAATGTTAGGACGCAGGAGCCTAAAAGCTCCGGGTGGCTTGCAGATTCCATGAAGTGCTGCAATACATTTTTTAAAAATAAATAAATGCGGCTCAGGCGAGAGTTCTCCAATTTCGGAGTGGCCTGGGAGGGAACTTTCTAACCCCCTAACCTAACCTTCCTTCCCCTTCCTCTAACCCTCCCACTCCCTAGCCCTGTCCTAAACTCCCCCCAACCTTTATGTTACCTCTTGCGTGCGCCAGCAGCCTGCCGGCAGATAATCCTCCAACACAGCAGCAAATGGCCACTCTGCTGGAGGCCTCTGGCCCCACCCCGCCCCATCCCACCCCCTCCTCACCCCTTTTTCGAAGCCCCAGGACATACGCGTGTCCTGGGGTTTTACACTCGTCGCCGGGCCTTTCTAAAATAGGCCCAGCATATGTAACCCCATTTACACACGTAGGCTTTTGAAAATCCGCCCCTAAGGGTAACATTATTCGGAGCATTAACAGGTTGTTGAAGCCTGTCCATTTCTACAGATTTAACTATATTATCAAACAAATTTGACTGACTAGGTATTGAATTACCAGCCAGCAGGCAGCCATTATGCTTTTCAGAGCCTATGCTACCTACAGGCATTATATTGTGTGATGGCTCACCGTCCGCGAAGCCTCGAACGCCGCTCTTTCCTCTCCAGTTCTGAGCCGCCAGCAGTTGCCCCGGTCCCTGGAGTTCGATGGGTTCACGAAACTCCCTGAGTCTGTGCCTCTGCTGGCCCCAGTTTTGCTGGGCTTCGGGGTTCTATTCGGGCAGGGTTGGGGGTAAACAGCCCCCCCCCCCAAGTCCCAGAGACAACACAGAGAGAGGGATAGTTCCTTCAAAGCAGTTTAATAAGTAACAACTGGCTGCATTACATGGAGTTTGTCCCCTCCCCCTCCAGCCCTCTGATTCCCTTACAAGCAGTGCTAGTGCAGAGCACTCATTTACCTCCTCGGTTCAGCACTATTACCAACCCCAACTCCACAGGCCCCTTTAGGGTAAAGCTTATACTTCTCCCCTCCACCTGGATTACTCTGTATCCATGCCTGAACAGGAGGACTCCTCTATCCCCGAACCTACCTCCATCTCCTCCTCCTCTGACTCCGAAGAGCTGGGTTTTTTGTGGCCAGTCCCACCAAGGGGGCACGCCCTCTTCCTCCACCTCCATGGACTCATCGGTGTCTGCCTCATTAAGCTCTATGCCTGCCACCTGTTCACCTTCAGGCTTTCCTCCCTTGTCTGGTGGTGTTTCAGGGAAGCTGGGATTCGTAGTCCTTCTCTTCCCCTGCGCCCCCTGCTGTCTGGCATTTTTCTTCAGGCCTTCTCTTCTGTGCTCCCTGCGGGATGCAGGGCACAGTTATTTGACTATTTCGGTGGGAGAGTGGGCTAGTGCCCCTCTCCCGGGCATTTTTCTGTACGGTCTGAAATAGGCCCCTGCTGTCTGGCATTTTTCTTCAGGCCTTCTCTTCTGTGCTCCCTGCGGGATGCAGGGCACAGTTATTTGACTATTTCGGTGGGAGAGTGGGCTAGTGCCCCTCTCCCGGGCATTTTTCTGTACGGTCTGAAATAGGCCCCTGCTGTCTGGCATTTTTCTTCAGGCCTTCTCTTCTGTGCTCCCTGCGGGATGCAGGGCACAGTTACTTTGTCTCTTTCGGTGGGAGAGCAGGCTGGTGCCCCTCTCCCGGGCACTTTCGTACGGTCTGAAATAGGCCCCTGCTGTCTGGCATTTTTCTTCAGGCCTTCTCTTCTGTGTTCCCTGCGGGATGCAGGGCACAGTTCTTTGACTATTTCGGTGGGAGAGTGGGCTGGTGCCCCTCTCCCGGGCATTTTTCTGTACGGTCTGAAATAGGCCCCCCTGCTGGCTGTCCCCTCCTCCCCCTCGTCTTTCTCCCTAGCCTCTGCGCGGGGAGTGTACCTCTTTGGTCAGCTGCGTCACATCTTTGTGATTTTGTTCAGGCCTTTCTTCTGTGTTCCCTGCGGGATGCAGGGCACAGTTATTTGACTATTTCGGTGGGAGAGTGGGCTAGTGCCCCTCTCCCGGGCATTTTTCTGTACGGTCTGAAATAGGCCCCTGCTGTCTGGCATTTTTCTTCAGGCCTTCTCTTCTGTGTTCCCTGCGGGATGCAGGGCACAGTTATTTGACTATTTCGGTGGGAGAGTGGGCTGGTGCCCCTCTCCCGGGCATTTTTCTGTACGGTCTGAAATAGGCCCCCCTGCTGGCTGTCCCCTCCTCCCCCTCGTCTTTCTCCCTAGCCTCTGCGCGGGGAGTGTACCTCTTTGGTCAGCTGCGTCACATCTTTGTGATTTTGTTCAGGCCTTTCTTCTGTGTTCCCTGCGGGATGCAGGGCGCAGTTCTTTGACTATTTCGGTGGGAGGGTGGGCTGGTGCCCCTCTCCCGGGCATTTTTCTGTACGGTCTGAAATAGGCCCCTGCTGTCTGGCATTTTTCTTCAGGCCTTCTCTTCTGTGCTCCCTGCGGGATGCAGGGCACAGTTACTTTGTCTCTTTCGGTGGGAGAGCAGGCTGGTACCCCTCTCCCGGGCACTTTCGTACGGTCTGAAATAGGCCCCTGCTGTCTGGCATTTTCTTCAGGCCTTCTCTTCTGTGTTCCCTGCGGGATGCAGGGCACAGTTCTTTGACTATTTCGGTGGGAGAGTGGGCTGGTGCCCCTCTCCCGGGCATTTTTCTGTACGGTCTGAAATAGGCCCCCCTGCTGGCTGTCCCCTCCTCCCCCTCGTCTTTCTCCCTAGCCTCTGCGCGGGGAGTGTACCTCTTTGGTCAGCTGCGTCACATCTTTGTGATTTTGTTCAGGCCTTTCTTCTGTGTTCCCTGCGGGATGCAGGGCACAGTTATTTGACTATTTCGGTGGGAGAGTGGGCTAGTGCCCCTCTCCCGGGCATTTTTCTGTACGGTCTGAAATAGGCCCCTGCTGTCTGGCATTTTTCTTCAGGCCTTCTCTTCTGTGTTCCCTGCGGGATGCAGGGCACAGTTATTTGACTATTTCGGTGGGAGAGTGGGCTGGTGCCCCTCTCCCGGGCATTTTTCTGTACGGTCTGAAATAGGCCCCCCTGCTGGCTGTCCCCTCCTCCCCCTCGTCTTTCTCCCTAGCCTCTGCGCGGGGAGTGTACCTCTTTGGTCAGCTGCGTCACATCTTTGTGATTTTGTTCAGGCCTTTCTTCTGTGTTCCCTGCGGGATGCAGGGCGCAGTTCTTTGACTATTTCGGTGGGAGGGTGGGCTGGTGCCCCTCTCCCGGGCATTTTTCTGTACGGTCTGAAATAGGCCCCTGCTGTCTGGCATTTTTCTTCAGGCCTTCTCTTCTGTGTTCCCTGCGGGATGCAGGGCACAGTTCTTTGACTATTTTGGTGGGAGAGTGGGCTGGTGCCCCTCTCCCGGGCATTTTTCTGTACGGTCTGAAATAGGCCCCTGCTGTCTGGCATTTTTCTTCAGGCCTTCTCTTCTGTGCTCCCTGCGGGATGCAGGGCACAGTTATTTGACTATTTCGGTGGGAGAGTGGGCTGGTGCCCCTCTCCCGGGCATTTTTCTGTACGGTCTGAAATAGGCCCCCCTGCTGGCTGTCCCCTCCTCCCCCTCGTCTTTCTCCCTAGCCTCTGCGCGGGGAGTGTACCTCTTTGGTCAGCTGCGTCACATCTTTGTGATTTTGTTCAGGCCTTTCTTCTGTGTTCCCTGCGGGATGCAGGGCGCAGTTCTTTGACTATTTCGGTGGGAGGGTGGGCTGGTGCCCCTCTCCCGGGCATTTTTCTGTACGGTCTGAAATAGGCCCCTGCTGTCTGGCATTTTTCTTCAGGCCTTCTCTTCTGTGTTCCCTGCGGGATGCAGGGCACAGTTCTTTGACTATTTTGGTGGGAGAGTGGGCTGGTGCCCCTCTCCCGGGCATTTTTCTGTACGGTCTGAAATAGGCCCCTGCTGTCTGGCATTTTTCTTCAGGCCTTCTCTTCTGTGCTCCCTGCGGGATGCAGGGCACAGTTATTTGACTATTTCGGTGGGAGAGTGGGCTGGTGCCCCTCTCCCGGGCATTTTTCTGTACGGTCTGAAATAGGCCCTGCTGTCTGGCAGGGAGTGTACCTCTTTGGTCAGCTGCGTCACATCTTTGTGATTTTCTTCAGGCCTTCTCTTCTGTGCTCCCTGCGGGATGCAGGGCACAGTTATTTGACTATTTCGGTGGGAGAGTGGGCTGGTGCCCCTCTCCCGGGCATTTTTCTGTACGGTCTGAAATAGGCCCCCTGCTGGCTGGACTGTTTCGGTGGGAGAGTGGGCTGGTGCCCCTCTCCCCGGCATTTTTCTGTACGGTCTGAAATAGGCCCCCTGCTGGCTGGACTGTTTCGGTGGGAGAGTGGGCTGGTGCCCCTCTCCCGGGCATTTTTCTGTACGGTCTGAAATAGGCCCCCTGCTGGCTGGACTATTTCGGTGGGAGAGTGGGCTGGTGCCCCTCTCCCCGGCATTTTTCTGTACGGTCTGAAATAGGCCCCCTGCTGGCTGGACTATTTCGGTGGGAGAGTGGGCTGGTGCCCCTCTCCCCGGCATTTTTCTGTACGGTCTGAAATAGGCCCTGCTGTCTGGCATTTTTCTTCAGGCCTTCTCTTCTGTGCTCCCTGCGGGATGCAGGGCACAGTTATTTGACTATTTCGGTGGGAGAGTGGGCTGGTGCCCCTCTCCCGGGCATTTTTCTGTACGGTCTGAAATAGGCCCTGCTGTCTGGCAGGGAGTGTACCTCTTTGGTCAGCTGCGTCACATCTTTGTGATTTTGTTCAGGCCTTTCTTCTGTGTTCCCTGCGGGATGCAGGGCACGGTTATTTGACTATTTCGGTGGGAGAGTGGGCTAGTGCCCCTCTCCCGGGCATTTTTCTGTACGGTCTGAAATAGGCCCTGCTGTCTGGCATTTTTCTTCAGGCCTTCTCTTCTGTGCTCCCTGCGGGATGCAGGGCACAGTTACTTTGTCTCTTTCGGTGGGAGAGCGGGCTGGTGCCCCTCTCCCGGGCATTTTTCTGTACGGTCTGAAATAGGCCCTGCTGTCTGGCAGGGAGTGTACCTCTTTGGTCAGCTGCGTCACATCTTTGTGATTTTGTTCAGGCCTTCTTCTGTGTTCCCTGCGGGATGCAGGGCACGGTTATCTGACTGTTTCGGTGGGAGAGTGGGCTGGTGCCCCTCTCCCGGGCATTTTTTCTGTACGGTCTGAAATAGGCCCCTGCTGTCTGGCATTTTTCTTCAGGCCTTCTCTTCTGTGCTCCCTGCGGGATGCAGGGCACAGTTACTTTGTCTCTTTCGGTGGGAGAGCGGGCTGGTGCCCCTCTCCCGGACATTTTTCTGTACGGTCTGAAATAGGCCCTGCTGTCTGGCAGGGAGTGTACCTCTTTGGTCAGCTGCGTCACATCTTTGTGATTTTGTTCAGGCCTTTCTTCTGTGTTCCCTGCGGGATGCAGGGCACAGTTATTTGACTATTTCGGTGGGAGAGTGGGCTAGTGCCCCTCTCCCGGGCATTTTTTCTGTACGGTCTGAAATAGGCCCCTGCTGTCTGGCAGGGAGTGTACCTCTTTGGTCAGCTGCGTCACATCTTTGTGATTTTGTTCAGGCCTTCTTCTGTGTTCCCTGCGGGATGCAGGGCACGGTTATCTGACTGTTTCGGTGGGAGAGTGGGCTGGTGCCCCTCTCCCGGGCATTTTTTCTGTACGGTCTGAAATAGGCCCCTGCTGTCTGGCATTTTTCTTCAGGCCTTCTCTTCTGTGCTCCCTGCGGGATGCAGGGCACAGTTATTTGACTATTTCGGTGGGAGAGTGGGCTGGTGCCCCTCTCCCGGGCATTTTTCTGTACGGTCTGAAATAGGCCCCTGCTGTCTGGCATTTTTCTTCAGGCCTTCTCTTCTGTGCTCCCTGCGGGATGCAGGGCACAGTTATTTGACTATTTCGGTGGGAGAGTGGGCTGGTGCCCCTCTCCCGGGCATTTTTCTGTACGGTCTGAAATAGGCCCTGCTGTCTGGCAGGGAGTGTACCTCTTTGGTCAGCTGCGTCACATCTTTGTGATTTTGTTCAGGCCTTTCTTCTGTGTTCCCTGCGGGATGCAGGGCACAGTTATTTGACTATTTCGGTGGGAGAGTGGGCTAGTGCCCCTCTCCCGGGCATTTTTTCTGTACGGTCTGAAATAGGCCCCTGCTGTCTGGCAGGGAGTGTACCTCTTTGGTCAGCTGCGTCACATCTTTGTGATTTTGTTCAGGCCTTCTTCTGTGTTCCCTGCGGGATGCAGGGCACGGTTATCTGACTGTTTCGGTGGGAGAGTGGGCTGGTGCCCCTCTCCCGGGCATTTTTTCTGTACGGTCTGAAATAGGCCCCTGCTGTCTGGCATTTTTCTTCAGGCCTTCTCTTCTGTGCTCCCTGCGGGATGCAGGGCACAGTTCTTTGACTATTTTGGTGGGAGAGTGGGCTGGTGCCCCTCTCCCGGGCATTTTTCTGTACGGTCTGAAATAGGCCCCTGCTGTCTGGCATTTTTCTTCAGGCCTTCTCTTCTGTGCTCCCTGCGGGATGCAGGGCACAGTTATTTGACTATTTCGGTGGGAGAGTGGGCTGGTGCCCCTCTCCCGGGCATTTTTCTGTACGGTCTGAAATAGGCCCCTGCTGTCTGGCATTTTTCTTCAGGCCTTCTCTTCTGTGCTCCCTGCGGGATGCAGGGCACAGTTATTTGACTATTTCGGTGGGAGAGTGGGCTGGTGCCCCTCTCCCGGGCATTTTTCTGTACGGTCTGAAATAGGCCCTGCTGTCTGGCAGGGAGTGTACCTCTTTGGTCAGCTGCGTCACATCTTTGTGATTTTGTTCAGGCCTTTCTTCTGTGTTCCCTGCGGGATGCAGGGCACAGTTATTTGACTATTTCGGTGGGAGAGTGGGCTAGTGCCCCTCTCCCGGGCATTTTTCTGTACGGTCTGAAATAGGCCCCTGCTGTCTGGCATTTTTCTTCAGGCCTTCTCTTCTGTGCTCCCTGCGGGATGCAGGGCACAGTTATTTGACTATTTCGGTGGGAGAGTGGGCTGGTGCCCCTCTCCCGGGCATTTTTCTGTACGGTCTGAAATAGGCCCCCTGCTGGCTGGACTATTTCGGTGGGAGAGTGGGCTGGTGCCCCTCTCCCCGGCATTTTTCTGTACGGTCTGAAATAGGCCCCCTGCTGGCTGGACTGTTTCGGTGGGAGAGTGGGCTGGTGCCCCTCTCCCGGGCATTTTTCTGTACGGTCTGAAATAGGCCCCCTGCTGGCTGGACTATTTCGGTGGGAGAGTGGGCTGGTGCCCCTCTCCCCGGCATTTTTCCGTACGGTCTGAAATAGGCCCCCTGCTGGCTGGACTATTTCGGTGGGAGAGTGGGCTGGTGCCCCTCTCCCCGGCATTTTTCTGTACGGTCTGAAATAGGCCCTGCTGTCTGGCATTTTTCTTCAGGCCTTCTCTTCTGTGCTCCCTGCGGGATGCAGGGCACAGTTATTTGACTATTTCGGTGGGAGAGTGGGCTGGTGCCCCTCTCCCGGGCATTTTTCTGTACGGTCTGAAATAGGCCCTGCTGTCTGGCAGGGAGTGTACCTCTTTGGTCAGCTGCGTCACATCTTTGTGATTTTGTTCAGGCCTTTCTTCTGTGTTCCCTGCGGGATGCAGGGCACGGTTATTTGACTATTTCGGTGGGAGAGTGGGCTGGTGCCCCTCTCCCGGGCATTTTTCTGTACGGTCTGAAATAGGCCCTGCTGTCTGGCATTTTTCTTCAGGCCTTCTCTTCTGTGCTCCCTGCGGGATGCAGGGCACAGTTACTTTGTCTCTTTCGGTGGGAGAGCGGGCTGGTGCCCCTCTCCCGGGCATTTTTCTGTACGGTCTGAAATAGGCCCTGCTGTCTGGCAGGGAGTGTACCTCTTTGGTCAGCTGCGTCACATCTTTGTGATTTTGTTCAGGCCTTCTTCTGTGTTCCCTGCGGGATGCAGGGCACGGTTATCTGACTGTTTCGGTGGGAGAGTGGGCTGGTGCCCCTCTCCCGGGCATTTTTTCTGTACGGTCTGAAATAGGCCCCTGCTGTCTGGCAGGGAGTGTACCTCTTTGGTCAGCTGCGTCACATCTTTGTGATTTTGTTCAGGCCTTCTTCTGTGTTCCCTGCGGGATGCAGGGCACGGTTATCTGACTGTTTCGGTGGGAGAGTGGGCTGGTGCCCCTCTCCCGGGCATTTTTTCTGTACGGTCTGAAATAGGCCCCTGCTGTCTGGCATTTTTCTTCAGGCCTTCTCTTCTGTGCTCCCTGCGGGATGCAGGGCACAGTTACTTTGTCTCTTTCGGTGGGAGAGCGGGCTGGTGCCCCTCTCCCGGGCTTTTTTCTGTACGGTCTGAAATAGGCCCTGCTGTCTGGCAGGGAGTGTACCTCTTTGGTCAGCTGCGTCACATCTTTGTGATTTTGTTCAGGCCTTTCTTCTGTGTTCCCTGCGGGATGCAGGGCACAGTTATTTGACTATTTCGGTGGGAGAGTGGGCTGGTGCCCCTCTCCCGGGCATTTTTTCTGTACGGTCTGAAATAGGCCCCTGCTGTCTGGCAGGGAGTGTACCTCTTTGGTCAGCTGCGTCACATCTTTGTGATTTTGTTCAGGCCTTCTTCTGTGTTCCCTGCGGGATGCAGGGCACGGTTATCTGACTGTTTCGGTGGGAGAGTGGGCTGGTGCCCCTCTCCCGGGCATTTTTTCTGTACGGTCTGAAATAGGCCCCTGCTGTCTGGCATTTTTCTTCAGGCCTTCTCTTCTGTGTTCCCTGCGGGATGCAGGGCACAGTTATTTGACTATTTCGGTGGGAGAGTGGGCTGGTGCCCCTCTCCCGGGCATTTTTCTGTACGGTCTGAAATAGGCCCCTGCTGTCTGGCATTTTTCTTCAGGCCTTCTCTTCTGTGCTCCCTGCGGGATGCAGGGCACAGTTATTTGACTATTTCGGTGGGAGAGTGGGCTGGTGCCCCTCTCCCGGGCATTTTTCTGTACGGTCTGAAATAGGCCCTGCTGTCTGGCAGGGAGTGTACCTCTTTGGTCAGCTGCGTCACATCTTTGTGATTTTGTTCAGGCCTTTCTTCTGTGTTCCCTGCGGGATGCAGGGCACAGTTCTTTGACTATTTCGGTGGGAGAGTGGGCTAGTGCCCCTCTCCCGGGCATTTTTTCTGTACGGTCTGAAATAGGCCCCTGCTGTCTGGCAGGGAGTGTACCTCTTTGGTCAGCTGCGTCACATCTTTGTGATTTTGTTCAGGCCTTCTTCTGTGTTCCCTGCGGGATGCAGGGCACGGTTATCTGACTGTTTCGGTGGGAGAGTGGGCTGGTGCCCCTCTCCCGGGCATTTTTTCTGTACGGTCTGAAATAGGCCCCTGCTGTCTGGCATTTTTCTTCAGGCCTTCTCTTCTGTGTTCCCTGCGGGATGCAGGGCACAGTTATCTGACTGTTTCGGTGGGAGAGTGGGCTGGTGCCCCTCTCCCGGGCATTTTTCTGTACGGTCTGAAATAGGCCCCTGCTGTCTGGCATTTTTCTTCAGGCCTTCTCTTCTGTGCTCCCTGCGGGATGCAGGGCACAGTTATTTGACTATATCGGTGGGAGAGTGGGCTGGTGCCCCTCTCCCGGGCATTTTTCTGTACGGTCTGAAATAGGCCCTGCTGTCTGGCAGGGAGTGTACCTCTTTGGTCAGCTGCGTCACATCTTTGTGATTTTGTTCAGGCCTTTCTTCTGTGTTCCCTGCGGGATGCAGGGCACAGTTATTTGACTATTTCGGTGGGAGAGTGGGCTAGTGCCCCTCTCCCGGGCATTTTTCTGTACGGTCTGAAATAGGCCCCTGCTGTCTGGCATTTTTCTTCAGGCCTTCTCTTCTGTGCTCCCTGCGGGATGCAGGGCACAGTTATTTGACTATTTCGGTGGGAGAGTGGGCTGGTGCCCCTCTCCCGGGCATTTTTCTGTACGGTCTGAAATAGGCCCCCTGCTGGCTGGACTATTTCGGTGGGAGAGTGGGCTGGTGCCCCTCTCCCCGGCATTTTTCTGTACGGTCTGAAATAGGCCCCCTGCTGGCTGGACTGTTTCGGTGGGAGAGTGGGCTGGTGCCCCTCTCCCGGGCATTTTTCTGTACGGTCTGAAATAGGCCCCCTGCTGGCTGGACTATTTCGGTGGGAGAGTGGGCTGGTGCCCCTCTCCCCGGCATTTTTCTGTACGGTCTGAAATAGGCCCCCTGCTGGCTGGACTATTTCGGTGGGAGAGTGGGCTGGTGCCCCTCTCCCCGGCATTTTTCTGTACGGTCTGAAATAGGCCCTGCTGTCTGGCATTTTTCTTCAGGCCTTCTCTTCTGTGCTCCCTGCGGGATGCAGGGCACAGTTATTTGACTATTTCGGTGGGAGAGTGGGCTGGTGCCCCTCTCCCGGGCATTTTTCTGTACGGTCTGAAATAGGCCCTGCTGTCTGGCAGGGAGTGTACCTCTTTGGTCAGCTGCGTCACATCTTTGTGATTTTGTTCAGGCCTTTCTTCTGTGTTCCCTGCGGGATGCAGGGCACGGTTATTTGACTATTTCGGTGGGAGAGTGGGCTAGTGCCCCTCTCCCGGGCATTTTTCTGTACGGTCTGAAATAGGCCCTGCTGTCTGGCATTTTTCTTCAGGCCTTCTCTTCTGTGCTCCCTGCGGGATGCAGGGCACAGTTACTTTGTCTCTTTCGGTGGGAGAGCGGGCTGGTGCCCCTCTCCCGGGCATTTTTCTGTACGGTCTGAAATAGGCCCTGCTGTCTGGCAGGGAGTGTACCTCTTTGGTCAGCTGCGTCACATCTTTGTGATTTTGTTCAGGCCTTCTTCTGTGTTCCCTGCGGGATGCAGGGCACGGTTATCTGACTGTTTCGGTGGGAGAGTGGGCTGGTGCCCCTCTCCCGGGCATTTTTTCTGTACGGTCTGAAATAGGCCCCTGCTGTCTGGCAGGGAGTGTACCTCTTTGGTCAGCTGCGTCACATCTTTGTGATTTTGTTCAGGCCTTCTTCTGTGTTCCCTGCGGGATGCAGGGCACGGTTATCTGACTGTTTCGGTGGGAGAGTGGGCTGGTGCCCCTCTCCCGGGCATTTTTTCTGTACGGTCTGAAATAGGCCCCTGCTGTCTGGCATTTTTCTTCAGGCCTTCTCTTCTGTGCTCCCTGCGGGATGCAGGGCACAGTTACTTTGTCTCTTTCGGTGGGAGAGCGGGCTGGTGCCCCTCTCCCGGGCATTTTTCTGTACGGTCTGAAATAGGCCCTGCTGTCTGGCAGGGAGTGTACCTCTTTGGTCAGCTGCGTCACATCTTTGTGATTTTGTTCAGGCCTTTCTTCTGTGTTCCCTGCGGGATGCAGGGCACAGTTATTTGACTATTTCGGTGGGAGAGTGGGCTAGTGCCCCTCTCCCGGGCATTTTTTCTGTACGGTCTGAAATAGGCCCCTGCTGTCTGGCAGGGAGTGTACCTCTTTGGTCAGCTGCGTCACATCTTTGTGATTTTGTTCAGGCCTTCTTCTGTGTTCCCTGCGGGATGCAGGGCACGGTTATCTGACTGTTTCGGTGGGAGAGTGGGCTGGTGCCCCTCTCCCGGGCATTTTTTCTGTACGGTCTGAAATAGGCCCCTGCTGTCTGGCATTTTTCTTCAGGCCTTCTCTTCTGTGCTCCCTGCGGGATGCAGGGCACAGTTATTTGACTATTTCGGTGGGAGAGTGGGCTGGTGCCCCTCTCCCGGGCATTTTTCTGTACGGTCTGAAATAGGCCCCCTGCTGGCTGGACTATTTCGGTGGGAGAGTGGGCTGGTGCCCCTCTCCCCGGCATTTTTCTGTACGGTCTGAAATAGGCCCCCTGCTGGCTGGACTGTTTCGGTGGGAGAGTGGGCTGGTGCCCCTCTCCCGGGCATTTTTCTGTACGGTCTGAAATAGGCCCCCTGCTGGCTGGACTATTTCGGTGGGAGAGTGGGCTGGTGCCCCTCTCCCCGGCATTTTTCTGTACGGTCTGAAATAGGCCCCCTGCTGGCTGGACTATTTCGGTGGGAGAGTGGGCTGGTGCCCCTCTCCCCGGCATTTTTCTGTACGGTCTGAAATAGGCCCTGCTGTCTGGCATTTTTCTTCAGGCCTTCTCTTCTGTGCTCCCTGCGGGATGCAGGGCACAGTTATTTGACTATTTCGGTGGGAGAGTGGGCTGGTGCCCCTCTCCCGGGCATTTTTCTGTACGGTCTGAAATAGGCCCTGCTGTCTGGCAGGGAGTGTACCTCTTTGGTCAGCTGCGTCACATCTTTGTGATTTTGTTCAGGCCTTTCTTCTGTGTTCCCTGCGGGATGCAGGGCACGGTTATTTGACTATTTCGGTGGGAGAGTGGGCTAGTGCCCCTCTCCCGGGCATTTTTCTGTACGGTCTGAAATAGGCCCTGCTGTCTGGCATTTTTCTTCAGGCCTTCTCTTCTGTGCTCCCTGCGGGATGCAGGGCACAGTTACTTTGTCTCTTTCGGTGGGAGAGCGGGCTGGTGCCCCTCTCCCGGGCATTTTTCTGTACGGTCTGAAATAGGCCCTGCTGTCTGGCAGGGAGTGTACCTCTTTGGTCAGCTGCGTCACATCTTTGTGATTTTGTTCAGGCCTTCTTCTGTGTTCCCTGCGGGATGCAGGGCACGGTTATCTGACTGTTTCGGTGGGAGAGTGGGCTGGTGCCCCTCTCCCGGGCATTTTTTCTGTACGGTCTGAAATAGGCCCCTGCTGTCTGGCAGGGAGTGTACCTCTTTGGTCAGCTGCGTCACATCTTTGTGATTTTGTTCAGGCCTTCTTCTGTGTTCCCTGCGGGATGCAGGGCACGGTTATCTGACTGTTTCGGTGGGAGAGTGGGCTGGTGCCCCTCTCCCGGGCATTTTTTCTGTACGGTCTGAAATAGGCCCCTGCTGTCTGGCATTTTTCTTCAGGCCTTCTCTTCTGTGCTCCCTGCGGGATGCAGGGCACAGTTACTTTGTCTCTTTCGGTGGGAGAGCGGGCTGGTGCCCCTCTCCCGGGCATTTTTCTGTACGGTCTGAAATAGGCCCTGCTGTCTGGCAGGGAGTGTACCTCTTTGGTCAGCTGCGTCACATCTTTGTGATTTTGTTCAGGCCTTTCTTCTGTGTTCCCTGCGGGATGCAGGGCACAGTTATTTGACTATTTCGGTGGGAGAGTGGGCTAGTGCCCCTCTCCCGGGCATTTTTTCTGTACGGTCTGAAATAGGCCCCTGCTGTCTGGCAGGGAGTGTACCTCTTTGGTCAGCTGCGTCACATCTTTGTGATTTTGTTCAGGCCTTCTTCTGTGTTCCCTGCGGGATGCAGGGCACGGTTATCTGACTGTTTCGGTGGGAGAGTGGGCTGGTGCCCCTCTCCCGGGCATTTTTTCTGTACGGTCTGAAATAGGCCCCTGCTGTCTGGCATTTTTCTTCAGGCCTTCTCTTCTGTGCTCCCTGCGGGATGCAGGGCACAGTTATTTGACTATTTCGGTGGCAGAGCGGGCTGGTGCCCCTCTCCCGGGCATTTTTCTGTACGGTCTGAAATAGGCCCCCTGCTGGCTGGATATTTCGGTGGGAGAGTGGGCTGGTGCCCCTCTCCCGGGCATTTTTCTGTACGGTCTGAAATAGGCCCCCTGCTGGCTGGACTGTTTCGGTGGGAGAGTGGGCTGGTGCCCCTCTCCCGGGCATTTTTCTGTACGGTCTGAAATAGGCCCCCTGCTGGCTGGACTATTTCGGTGGGAGAGTGGGCTGGTGCCCCTCTCCCCGGCATTTTTCTGTACGGTCTGAAATAGGCCCCCTGCTGGCTGGACTATTTCGGTGGGAGAGTGGGCTGGTGCCCCTCTCCCCGGCATTTTTCTGTACGGTCTGAAATAGGCCCTGCTGTCTGGCATTTTTCTTCAGGCCTTCTCTTCTGTGCTCCCTGCGGGATGCAGGGCACAGTTATTTGACTATTTCGGTGGGAGAGTGGGCTGGTGCCCCTCTCCCGGGCATTTTTCTGTACGGTCTGAAATAGGCCCTGCTGTCTGGCAGGGAGTGTACCTCTTTGGTCAGCTGCGTCACATCTTTGTGATTTTGTTCAGGCCTTTCTTCTGTGTTCCCTGCGGGATGCAGGGCACGGTTATTTGACTATTTCGGTGGGAGAGTGGGCTAGTGCCCCTCTCCCGGGCATTTTTCTGTACGGTCTGAAATAGGCCCTGCTGTCTGGCATTTTTCTTCAGGCCTTCTCTTCTGTGCTCCCTGCGGGATGCAGGGCACAGTTACTTTGTCTCTTTCGGTGGGAGAGCGGGCTGGTGCCCCTCTCCCGGGCATTTTTCTGTACGGTCTGAAATAGGCCCTGCTGTCTGGCAGGGAGTGTACCTCTTTGGTCAGCTGCGTCACATCTTTGTGATTTTGTTCAGGCCTTCTTCTGTGTTCCCTGCGGGATGCAGGGCACGGTTATCTGACTGTTTCGGTGGGAGAGTGGGCTGGTGCCCCTCTCCCGGGCATTTTTTCTGTACGGTCTGAAATAGGCCCCTGCTGTCTGGCAGGGAGTGTACCTCTTTGGTCAGCTGCGTCACATCTTTGTGATTTTGTTCAGGCCTTCTTCTGTGTTCCCTGCGGGATGCAGGGCACGGTTATCTGACTGTTTCGGTGGGAGAGTGGGCTGGTGCCCCTCTCCCGGGCATTTTTTCTGTACGGTCTGAAATAGGCCCCTGCTGTCTGGCATTTTTCTTCAGGCCTTCTCTTCTGTGCTCCCTGCGGGATGCAGGGCACAGTTACTTTGTCTCTTTCGGTGGGAGAGCGGGCTGGTGCCCCTCTCCCGGGCATTTTTCTGTACGGTCTGAAATAGGCCCTGCTGTCTGGCAGGGAGTGTACCTCTTTGGTCAGCTGCGTCACATCTTTGTGATTTTGTTCAGGCCTTTCTTCTGTGTTCCCTGCGGGATGCAGGGCACAGTTATTTGACTATTTCGGTGGGAGAGTGGGCTAGTGCCCCTCTCCCGGGCATTTTTTCTGTACGGTCTGAAATAGGCCCCTGCTGTCTGGCAGGGAGTGTACCTCTTTGGTCAGCTGCGTCACATCTTTGTGATTTTGTTCAGGCCTTCTTCTGTGTTCCCTGCGGGATGCAGGGCACGGTTATCTGACTGTTTCGGTGGGAGAGTGGGCTGGTGCCCCTCTCCCGGGCATTTTTTCTGTACGGTCTGAAATAGGCCCCTGCTGTCTGGCATTTTTCTTCAGGCCTTCTCTTCTGTGCTCCCTGCGGGATGCAGGGCACAGTTACTTTGTCTCTTTCGGTGGGAGAGCGGGCTGGTGCCCCTCTCCCGGGCATTTTTCTGTACGGTCTGAAATAGGCCCTGCTGTCTGGCAGGGAGTGTACCTCTTTGGTCAGCTGCGTCACATCTTTGTGATTTTGTTCAGGCCTTTCTTCTGTGTTCCCTGCGGGATGCAGGGCACAGTTATTTGACTATTTCGGTGGGAGAGTGGGCTAGTGCCCCTCTCCCGGGCATTTTTTCTGTACGGTCTGAAATAGGCCCCTGCTGTCTGGCAGGGAGTGTACCTCTTTGGTCAGCTGCGTCACATCTTTGTGATTTTGTTCAGGCCTTCTTCTGTGTTCCCTGCGGGATGCAGGGCACGGTTATCTGACTGTTTCGGTGGGAGAGTGGGCTGGTGCCCCTCTCCCGGGCATTTTTTCTGTACGGTCTGAAATAGGCCCCTGCTGTCTGGCATTTTTCTTCAGGCCTTCTCTTCTGTGCTCCCTGCGGGATGCAGGGCACAGTTACTTTGTCTCTTTCGGTGGGAGAGCGGGCTGGTGCCCCTCTCCCGGGCATTTTTCTGTACGGTCTGAAATAGGCCCTGCTGTCTGGCAGGGAGTGTACCTCTTTGGTCAGCTGCGTCACATCTTTGTGATTTTGTTCAGGCCTTTCTTCTGTGTTCCCTGCGGGATGCAGGGCACAGTTATTTGACTATTTCGGTGGGAGAGTGGGCTAGTGCCCCTCTCCCGGGCATTTTTTCTGTACGGTCTGAAATAGGCCCCTGCTGTCTGGCAGGGAGTGTACCTCTTTGGTCAGCTGCGTCACATCTTTGTGATTTTGTTCAGGCCTTCTTCTGTGTTCCCTGCGGGATGCAGGGCACGGTTATCTGACTGTTTCGGTGGGAGAGTGGGCTGGTGCCCCTCTCCCGGGCATTTTTTCTGTACGGTCTGAAATAGGCCCCTGCTGTCTGGCATTTTTCTTCAGGCCTTCTCTTCTGTGCTCCCTGCGGGATGCAGGGCACAGTTACTTTGTCTCTTTCGGTGGGAGAGCGGGCTGGTGCCCCTCTCCCGGGCATTTTTCTGTACGGTCTGAAATAGGCCCTGCTGTCTGGCAGGGAGTGTACCTCTTTGGTCAGCTGCGTCACATCTTTGTGATTTTGTTCAGGCCTTCTTCTGTGTTCCCTGCGGGATGCAGGGCACGGTTATCTGACTGTTTCGGTGGGAGAGTGGGCTGGTGCCCCTCTCCCGGGCATTTTTTCTGTACGGTCTGAAATAGGCCCTGCTGTCTGGCATTTTTCTTCAGGCCTTCTCTTCTGTGCTCCCTGCGGGATGCAGGGCACAGTTACTTTGTCTCTTTCGGTGGGAGAGCGGGCTGGTGCCCCTCTCCCGGGCATTTTTCTGTACGGTCTGAAATAGGCCCCTGCTGTCTGGCATTTTTCTTCAGGCCTTCTCTTCTGTGCTCCCTGCGGGATGCAGGGCACAGTTACTTTGTCTCTTTCGGTGGGAGAGCGGGCTGGTGCCCCTCTCCCGGGCATTTTTTCTGTACGGTCTGAAATAGGCCCCTGCTGTCTGGCAGGGAGTGTACCTCTTTGGTCAGCTGCGTCACATCTTTGTGATTTTGTTCAGGCCTTTCTTCTGTGTTCCCTGCGGGATGCAGGGCACAGTTATTTGACTATTTCGGTGGGAGAGTGGGCTAGTGCCCCTCTCCCGGGCATTTTTCTGTACGGTCTGAAATAGGCCCTGCTGTCTGGCAGGGAGTGTACCTCTTTGGTCAGCTGCGTCACATCTTTGTGATTTTGTTCAGGCCTTTCTTCTGTGTTCCCTGCGGGATGCAGGGCACAGTTATTTGACTATTTCGGTGGGAGAGTGGGCTGGTGCCCCTCTCCCGGGCATTTTTCTGTACGGTCTGAAATAGGCCCCTGCTGTCTGGCCGAGGGGGTCCTTCAGGCCGGGAGTCCCCACCCCTGCCCACCCCTACCCCTGTTCTCCCGGACCTGCTAATTGGCCCCCCCATTCAACAGGGACCCCCTCGACCTCCCTGTCCCCCTTCCCGCAGCCTCAGCAGGCTGCAGGAGTTGCGACGGATCCCTCTCCAGGACGCCACGAGGGCGGCCCTCGCAGACCTGGTGCACCACTGTGTGCACCGGGTCTCTCTCTCCGGCCGCCCGGACACCCCCTGGCGGGGAGTGTTGGGCGATGCGCGCGGACCCCGGTGGAAGCAGTTTTATTCGGAACTGATTCCAAAGCCCACCGGGGACCTGAGCTGGCGCATCGCCCACGGGGCCGTCGCGACCGGCAGCCTGCTGGCGCGCGTCAGGGGTACGGGAGGAGGGTGCTGTTTCTGCGGGGTAGAGGACTCGCTAGAGCACATCTTCCTGCGGTGTCCTCGCCTCTCACCCTTCCTCGCAGAGCTGAAGGCCCTCCTCCTCCACTTCTGGCTGCACTTTAGCCCTCACCTCTTCCTCTACGGATGTGCCACGCCTGGGAACCAGCGGATGAGGGCTAGGGGCAACCTTGTCAATTACCTCCTCGCCACCGCCAAGTTTGTTATTCATCGGACCAGGCTGGTGGCGTTGGACGGTGGCAGCCCAGATGACTGCTCGGCCTTCTTCCGCAGCGTGGTGCGGGCCAGAGTGGGGGCCGAGTACGCCCACGCTGCGGCCACAGACACGGTGCCATTATTCATCTGGCGTTGGGCGGTGGCTGACGTCCTGTGCTCGGTTCGGGAGGGACCCCAGCCTGAACTCGCCGTCCACATTTAGGCCTTTTGTTTTCGGGCAGTAGCGCACGCCCTTCAATAGGAGCGCGTGTACGGGAGCAGTGAGGCGTTCCCGCCCTTAGGTAGCTGCGAGCCTCGGGGTCCCGCTTGGGCAACCGGGAGCAACCCCACAGCCCCCACGCCAGGGTTACGGTTTCCCCTCCCTCCTTCCCTCTTTCCCATCAGTGCACAGGTGCATGCCTGGCAGTGGTCCCCTCCTCCCCCTCGTCTTTCTCCCTCGCCTCTGCGCAGGGAGTGTACCTCTTTGGTCAGCTGCGTCACATCTTTGTGATTTTGTTCAGGCCTTCTTCTGTGTTCCCTGCGGGATGCAGGGCACGGTTATCTGACTGTTTCGGTGGGAGAGTGGGCTGGTGCCCCTCTCCCGGGCATTTTTTCTGTACGGTCTGAAATAGGCCCCTGCTGTCTGGCAGGGAGTGTACCTCTTTGGTCAGCTGCGTCACATCTTTGTGATTTTGTTCAGGCCTTTCTTCTGTGTTCCCTGCGGGATGCAGGGCACAGTTATTTGACTATTTCGGTGGGAGAGTGGGCTAGTGCCCCTCTCCCGGGCATTTTTTCTGTACGGTCTGAAATAGGCCCCTGCTGTCTGGCAGGGAGTGTACCTCTTTGGTCAGCTGCGTCACATCTTTGTGATTTTGTTCAGGCCTTCTTCTGTGTTCCCTGCGGGATGCAGGGCACGGTTATCTGACTGTTTCGGTGGGAGAGTGGGCTGGTGCCCCTCTCCCGGGCATTTTTTCTGTACGGTCTGAAATAGGCCCCCTGCTGGCTGGCAGGGAGTGTACCTCTTTGGTCAGCTGCGTCACATCTTTGTGATTTTGTTCAGGCCTTCTTCTGTGTTCCCTGCGGGATGCAGGGCACGGTTATCTGACTGTTTCGGTGGGAGAGTGGGCTGGTGCCCCTCTCCCGGGCATTTTTTCTGTACGGTCTGAAATAGGCCCCTGCTGTCTGGCAGGGAGTGTACCTCTTTGGTCAGCTGCGTCACATCTTTGTGATTTTGTTCAGGCCTTTCTTCTGTGTTCCCTGCGGGATGCAGGGCACAGTTATTTGACTATTTCGGTGGGAGAGTGGGCTAGTGCCCCTCTCCCGGGCATTTTTTCTGTACGGTCTGAAATAGGCCCCTGCTGTCTGGCAGGGAGTGTACCTCTTTGGTCAGCTGCGTCACATCTTTGTGATTTTGTTCAGGCCTTCTTCTGTGTTCCCTGCGGGATGCAGGGCACGGTTATCTGACTGTTTCGGTGGGAGAGTGGGCTGGTGCCCCTCTCCCGGGCATTTTTTCTGTACGGTCTGAAATAGGCCCCCTGCTGGCTGGCAGGGAGTGTACCTCTTTGGTCAGCTGCGTCACATCTTTGTGATTTTGTTCAGGCCTTCTTCTGTGTTCCCTGCGGGATGCAGGGCACGGTTATCTGACTGTTTCGGTGGGAGAGTGGGCTGGTGCCCCTCTCCCGGGCATTTTTTCTGTACGGTCTGAAATAGGCCCCTGCTGTCTGGCAGGGAGTGTACCTCTTTGGTCAGCTGCGTCACATCTTTGTGATTTTGTTCAGGCCTTTCTTCTGTGTTCCCTGCGGGATGCAGGGCACAGTTATTTGACTATTTCGGTGGGAGAGTGGGCTAGTGCCCCTCTCCCGGGCATTTTTTCTGTACGGTCTGAAATAGGCCCCTGCTGTCTGGCAGGGAGTGTACCTCTTTGGTCAGCTGCGTCACATCTTTGTGATTTTGTTCAGGCCTTTCTTCTGTGTTCCCTGCGGGATGCAGGGCACAGTTATTTGACTATTTCGGTGGGAGAGTGGGCTAGTGCCCCTCTCCCGGGCATTTTTTCTGTACGGTCTGAAATAGGCCCCTGCTGTCTGGCCGAGGGGGTCCTTCAGGCCGGGAGTCCCCACCCCTGCCCACCCCTACCCCCGTTCTCCCGGACCTGCTTATTGGCCCCCCCATTCAACAGGGACCCCCTCGACCTCCCTGTCCCCCTTCCCGCAGCCTCAGCAGGCTGCAGGAGTTGCGGCGGATCCCTCTCCAGGACGCCACGAGGGCGGCCCTCGCAGACCTGGTGCACCACTGTGTGCACCGGGTCTCTCTCTCCGGCCGCCCGGACACCCCCTGGCGGAGAGTGTTGGGCGATGCGCGCGGACCCCGGTGGAAGCAGTTTTATTCGGAACTGATTCCAAAGCCCACCGGGGACCTGAGCTGGCGCATCGCCCACGGGGCCGTCGCGACCGGCAGCCTGCTGGCGCGCGTCAGGGGTACGGGAGGAGGGTGCTGTTTCTGCGGGGTAGAGGACTCGCTAGAGCACATCTTCCTGCGGTGTCCTCGCCTCTCACCCTTCCTCGCAGAGCTGAAGGCCCTCCTCCTCCACTTCTGGCTGCACTTTAGCCCTCACCTCTTCCTCTACGGATGTGCCACGCCTGGGAACCAGCGGATGAGGGCTAGGGGCAACCTTGTCAATTACCTCCTCGCCACCGCCAAGTTTGTTATTCATCGGACCAGGCTGGTGGCGTTGGACGGTGGCAGCCCAGATGACTGCTCGGCCTTCTTCCGCAGCGTGGTGCGGGCCAGAGTGGGGGCCGAGTACGCCCACGCTGCGGCCACAGACACGGTGCCATTATTCATCTGGCGTTGGGCGGTGGCTGACGTCCTGTGCTCGGTTCGGGAGGGACCCCAGCCTGAACTCGCCGTCCACATTTAGGCCTTTTGTTTTCGGGCAGTAGCGCACGCCCTTCAATAGGAGCGCGTGTACGGGAGCAGTGAGGCGTTCCCGCCCTTAGGTAGCTGCGAGCCTCGGGGTCCCGCTTGGGCAACCGGGAGCAACCCCACAGCCCCCCCGCCAGGGTTACGGTTTCCCCTCCCTCCTTCCCTCTTTCCCATCAGTGCACAGGTGCGTGCCTGGCAGTGGTCCCCTCCTCCCCCTCGTCTTTCTCCCTAGCCTCTGCGCAGGGAGTGTACCTCTTTGGTCAGCTGCGTCACATCTTTGTGATTTTGTTCAGGCCTTCTTCTGTGTTCCCTGCGGGATGCAGGGCACAGTTATCTGACTATTTCGGTGGGAGAGTGGGCTGGTGCCCCTCTCCCGGGCATTTTTTCTGTACGGTCTGAAATAGGCCCTGCTGTCTGGCAGGGAGTGTACCTCTTTGGTCAGCTGCGTCACATCTTTGTGATTTTGTTCAGGCCTTTCTTCTGTGTTCCCTGCGGGATGCAGGGCACAGTTATTTGACTATTTCGGTGGGAGAGTGGGCTAGTGCCCCTCTCCCCGGGCATTTTTTCTGTACGGTCCTGAAATAGGCCCCTGCTGTCTGGCAGGGAGTGTACCTCTTTGGTCAGCTGCGTCACATCTTTGTGATTTTGTTCAGGCCTTCTTCTGTGTTCCCTGCGGGATGCAGGGCACGGTTATCTGACTGTTTCGGTGGGAGAGTGGGCTGGTGCCCCTCTCCCGGGCATTTTTTCTGTACGGTCTGAAATAGGCCCCTGCTGGCTGGCAGGGAGTGTACCTCTTTGGTCAGCTGCGTCACATCTTTGTGATTTTGTTCAGGCCTTCTTCTGTGTTCCCTGCGGGATGCAGGGCACGGTTATCTGACTGTTTCGGTGGGAGAGTGGGCCGAGTGCCCCTCGCCAACACGGTGCCATTATCATCTGCTTGGCTGGTGGACCTCCTGTCTGTCGGAGGGACCCCGTGAACTCACCTCCACATTTGGCCTTTTGTTTTTCGGCATAGCGCAGCCCTTCACGGGACTGTACGAGCATTGAGGCGTTCGCCTTAGTCTGCGAGCTCGGGTCCCGCTGGGATCGGGCACCCCATTGCCCCCCCGCCAGGTAGGTTTCCCTCCTCCTCTCCCGTTCCCATCAGTGCACTGCATGCCGGCGGGTCCCTCCTCCCCCTCCTCCCCCTCGTCTTTCTGCGCAGGGAGTGTACCTCTTTGGTCAGCTGCGTCACATCTTTGTGATTTTGTTCAGGCCTTTCTTCTGTGTTCCCTGCGGGATGCAGGGCACAGTTATTTGACTATTTCGGTGGGAGAGTGGGCTGGTGCCCCTCTCCCGGGCATTTTTCTGTACGGTCTGAAATAGGCCCTGCTGTCTGGCCGAGGGGGTCCTTCAGGCCGGGAGTCCCCACCCCTGCCCACCCCTACCCCCTGTTCTCCCGGACCTGCTAATTGGCCCCCCCATTCAACAGGGACCCCCTCGACCTCCCTGTCCCCCTTCCCGCAGCCTCAGCAGGCTGCAGGAGTTGCGGCGGATCCCTCTCCAGGACGCCACGAGGGCGGCCCTCGCAGACCTGGTGCACCACTGTGTGCACCGGGTCTCTCTCTCCGGCCGCCCGGACACCCCCTGGCGGAGAGTGTTGGGCGATGCGCGTGGACCCCGGTGGAAGCAGTTTTATTCGGAACTGATTCCAAAGCCCACCGGGGACCTGAGCTGGCGCATCGCCCACGGGGCCGTCGCGACCGGCAGCCTGCTGGCGCGCGTCAGGGGTACGGGAGGAGGGTGCTGTTTCTGCGGGGTAGAGGACTCGCTAGAGCACATCTTCCTGCGGTGTCCTCGCCTCTCACCCTTCCTCGCAGAGCTGAAGGCCCTCCTCCTCCACTTCTGGCTGCACTTTAGCCCTCACCTCTTCCTCTACGGATGTGCCACGCCTGGGAACCAGCGGATGAGGGCTAGGGGCAATCTTGTCAATTACCTCCTCGCCACCGCCAAGTTTGTTATTCATCGGACCAGGCTGGTGGCGTTGGACGGTGGCAGCCCGGATGACTGCTCGGCCTTCTTCCGCAGCGTGGTGCGGGCCAGAGTGGGGGCCGAGTACGCCCACGCTGCGGCCACAGACACGGTGCCATTATTCATCTGGCGTTGGGCGGTGGCTGACGTCCTGTGCTCGGTTCGGGAGGGACCCCAGCCTGAACTCACCGTCCACATTTAGGCCTTTTGTTTTCGGGCAGTAGCGCACGCCCTTCAATAGGAGCGCGTGTACGGGAGCAGTGAGGCGTTCCCGCCCTTAGGTAGCTGCGAGCCTCGGGGTCCCGCTTGGGCAACCGGGAGCAACCCCACAGCCCCCCCGCCAGGGTTACGGTTTCCCCTCCCTCCTTCCCTCTTTCCCATCAGTGCACAGGTGCATGCCTGGCAGTGGTCCCCTCCTCCCCCTCGTCTTTCTCCCTAGCCTCTGCGCAGGGAGTGTACCTCTTTGGTCAGCTGCGTCACATCTTTGTGATTTTGTTCAGGCCTTCTTCTGTGTTCCCTGCGGGATGCAGGGCACAGTTATTTGACTATTTCGGTGGGAGAGTGGGCTGGTGCCCCTCTCCCGGGCATTTTTCTGTACGGTCTGAAATAGGCCCTGCTGTCTGGCCGAGGGGGTCCTTCAGGCCGGGAGTCCCCACCCCTGCCCACCCCTACCCCTGTTCTCCCGGACCTGCTAATTGGCCCCCCCATTCAACAGGGACCCCCTCGACCTCCCTGTCCCCCTTCCCGCAGCCTCAGCAGGCTGCAGGAGTTGCGGCGGATCCCTCTCCAGGACGCCACGAGGGCGGCCCTCGCAGACCTGGTGCACCACTGTGTGCACCGGGTCTCTCTCTCCGGCCGCCCGGACACCCCCTGGCGGAGAGTGTTGGGCGATGCGCGTGGACCCCGGTGGAAGCAGTTTTATTCGGAACTGATTCCAAAGCCCACCGGGGACCTGAGCTGGCGCATCGCCCACGGGGCCGTCGCGACCGGCAGCCTGCTGGCGCGCGTCAGGGGTACGGGAGGAGGGTGCTGTTTTCTGCGGGGTAGAGGACTCGCTAGAGCACATCTTCCTGCGGTGTCCTCGCCTCTCACCCTTCCTCGCAGAGCTGAAGGCCCTCCTCCTCCACTTCTGGCTGCACTTTAGCCCTCACCTCTTCCTCTACGGGTGTGCCACGCCTGGGAACCAGCGGATGAGGGCTAGGGGCAATCTTGTTAATTACCTCCTCGCCACCGCCAAATTTGTTATTCATCGGACCAGGCTGGTGGCGTTGGACGGTGGCAGCCCAGATGACTGCTCGGCCTTCTTCCGCAGCGTGGTGCGGGCCAGAGTGGGGGCCGAGTACGCCCACGCTGCGGCCACAGACACGGTGCCATTATTCATCTGGCGTTGGGCGGTGGCTGACGTCCTGTGCTCGGTTCGGGAGGGACCCCAGCCTGA
The DNA here is from genome assembly GCF_901001135.1 of Rhinatrema bivittatum. Classification (NCBI taxonomy): domain Eukaryota; kingdom Metazoa; phylum Chordata; class Amphibia; order Gymnophiona; family Rhinatrematidae; genus Rhinatrema; species Rhinatrema bivittatum. Next base: position 170,447,115 of record NC_042620.1, read on the forward strand.
ACTCACCGTCCACATTTAGGCCTTTTGTTTTCGGGCAGTAGCGCACGCCCTTCAATAGGAGCGCGTGTACGGGAGCAGTGAGGCGTTCCCGCCCTTAGGTAGCTGCGAGCCTCGGGGTCCCGCTTGGGCAACCGGGAGCAACCCCACAGCCCCCCCCGCCAGGGTTACGGTTTCCCCTCCCTCCTTCCCTCTTTCCCATCAGTGCACAGGTGCATGCCTGGCAGTGGTCCCCTCCTCCCCCCTCGTCTTTCTCCCTAGCATCTGCGCGGGGAGTGTACCTCTTTGGTCAGCTGCGTCACATCTTTGTGATTTTGTTCAGGCCTTTCTTCTGTGTTCCCTGCGGGATGCAGGGCGCAGTTCTTTGACTATTTCGGTGGGAGAGTGGGCTGGTGCCCCTCTCCCGGGCATTTTTCTGTACGGTCTGAAATAGGCCCTGCTGTCTGGCTCTGGTATTCTTGTTGCTCTCATAGTAGCTTGTCAGCTCCTGCCTGCGGCTGGGCTGCGCTACATCACAATTAGTTACCTTAATTACATCTTCTGATGGTATTGTCCATGGTTGAGGAGGAGAAAACAGACCCCCTACCAGGACTCAGGGAAGCTAAAGAAGTAGCCCCCTCACCATCCTCATTTTTGTGACCCAATCACTGTAACAATCGGGCCGATTAAGTAAAATGCGTGGGAGAGCCGGCGCTCCGAGGCGAGCGCCTGATCTCCCGATGCACGGCCAGGCCACTCTCCTGGGTGCGCGATTCTGTATGCATATGAGGGCCTGTGGTAAAAAGGAGGTGCTAGGGACACTAGCACTTCCCTAGCGCCACCTTATTGGCAGAAGCTGCGGCTGTCAGCGGGTTTGACAGCCGACACTTAATTTTACCGGCGTTGGTTGTCGAAACCACAAACATCCACGGGTTCGGAAACCGGACGCCGGCAAAATTGAGCGTCCGTTTTCCAACCTGCGGGATGCGGGCAGATTTTTTTTTTTTAAGATTTTTTATTTTTTTTTATTTTCGGGGCCTCCGACTTAATATCGCTATATTAAGTCGGAGGGTGTACAGAAAAGCAGTTTTTTCTGCTTTTCTGTACACTTTCCTGTTGCCGGCCGAAATTAACTCCTGCCTTTGGGGCAGGCGTTAATTTCTGAGAGTAAAATGTGCGGCTTGGCTGCACAGTTTACTTTCTGTATCGGGCGGGACTAACTAATAGGCTCATCAACATGCATTTGCATGTTGAATTAATAGCGCCCTCAACATACAACGAGTGCACCGTTAGCCCCCGTTTGGACACGCATGGAAAACACGCGTCCAAACGGGGGCTAACGGTGCGCTCGGCCTGAGCGCACTGTACTGAATCGGCCTGAACGTGATTGTCCCTTAGGGCCTCTTAAGTTGTATGTAATAGGAGAAGAAGTTGTGAGTTTTGCCTACCTTTTTTCCCCATTTAAGGAAGTTAATTTTAATAGCACTACCTGTTTAAAAATGTCAGAAACTGTGGTTTGGCAGTAGTGGTCACCAGGTGAGATAATATAAACATGGTTTTGACCCTTGCTCTGAGGAAGAAATGTTTATTATGCAAGTTAAAAATATAATTAGCAATAAAAGTGTTAAAATAACTATTGTGGTCATGAAAGGACACAGGACAACTGTCACATTTATTTAGAAGTTAACCTGAAAGTTGGTGTGATTTTGAACTGTGCAAATGGAGTTTTTGCTTGGTTTCACTTAACTAACTTTCCCATTCATTTTAATGGGCAATCTAAAAAGTAGTAAAAACAAGATCAATACAGGTCTCAGAGAGGAAGAAAAAGAAAACTCTTTGACATCCCATAGACAATGCCATGGCAACAACATAGTAACACTTGTTGCTCGCCCCGGCCGCGTTGGTGCCGCAACCGGGCCTGCTCACCTAGTGCTCCCGTCCAACAGCTCCGGCTCCCCGTCTCTAGCTGCCGCGGCCAGTTCCCATTGCCCGCGGTGCTCCCAGGTGTCCCTAGGCCCCGCTCACACCGGGGCTTGGTGTCCTCCATGGCATCGGCCCCGCCCCTGCGCACGTGCGCGTGGGCCGCGGTTCCCTTTAAAGGGTCCATCGCGGGAACCCAGTCTGCGATGCCAGGAAATGACATCACATAACCCTGGGATATAAGGTGAGGCTTTTCCCCCAGAGCCTCCCCTTGGCAATCGGGTCAACACCTCAGTGTACTAGTTTGCCTGTTCCTTGTTCCTGTACCGGATCCTGCTTGTTCCAGTGTCCTGCTTGTTCCAGCGTTCCCGTGGTCCTCCGTGTCTTCCAGCGTCTGTCTTGTTCCTGCTCCTCGTTCCCTGGTAGTACCCTTCGGACTGATTCTCAGTACTAACCTTTGCTTGCCTGACTACAACTGACCGCTGCCTGGACCCAACCTTTGCCTGCCTATTGACTACGTTGACCGCTGCCTGGAACCGACCTCTTCCTGCCTGACCACGTTGACCGCCGCCTGGATCTGACCCTTGCTTGCCTTGACTACACTTGGACTGACTTTGGAACTGACCGTTGCTTTGGCTGACCACTTCTGGACGGATACCCTGGCTTTGACCCTTGCACTTCTCTCGGACACTCTCTTCTTGCCTTCTGTGACCACCAGACCAACCTGCTTGGACTCTGCCTGCAGCCTTCATCTGACCAGACCCACAGATCTGCCCGTTCCACCCGGAGAGCCTTCCTGAACTACTATCTCCTTGAGGTCTCCGGAGTCTCCAGTTCAGTTCTGGTTCATCCTCTCTGCATCAGCTGCACACCCTTATTCATGGTGGGCACACCTCTCTGCTACCTCTCCAGGAGACCCTCTGAGGCCCACCTAAGTCCAGGCAGTCCAGGTACCCAAGGACTCAACCTGCAGAAACCCTGGACTGTTATTGGCGAAGCTCCAGCCAGCATCTGTCTCCTCGTGTGCTCCGCGTCCTGGTGGCAGGTGCTCTCTGGGTCCAACCAGAGGGCTGTACCAATCCTGCACCAGGCCAAGGGTCCACCTCCATCACAACAATGCTAGCCTATTTCAGTGTCTATGCAAAGCAGCTAGATAATCAGGTCTGCATAATAACACCAAACTAAGGCAAAGCACAGAAAGTTTTGAGGAGTAATTTACCATAAAAGAATGTTTTGAACATATTACAAATGATTTTGTAAATTGGTTTCCTTAATCAAGGAGTTTTTAAGTGGTTCTTTGGTGGATAAGAATTTTTTTTTTAATTAGATAAGAACTATTTCCTGAAAAGATCTTATAGGACTAAGAATTTCTACTGAGGATTTTCAGAAAGTACCTTGAGAATCTGAGGCAGAGCTGCTGGAGACTAGAGGAGAAAGACAAGGTTGCAGGATCCTGTCACAAGGGCCTAGATTGAGTGAATAGCACCCTAGGAAATGCTAGTGTTGTATGTGTAACAGTGTATGAAAGTGATGCTTATTGTAATTCTAATCATTTCTGAGGTAAGGAATTAATTAAAATTAAGTTTAACTTTCTATGGGTGGTTTGCAGTATTTTGCAAGCTTTGATAGATAAGTAGATTGAGAAAAGTGGATGACTGATGATCTGATTTTCAGTAGATTTAACTGACATTCATGCTACCTCAGAGAAAAATATTTCATAAAGTCCCACACACTTCAGATTATGTATACTCCACCTGTAGATAAAGGTGTTGCAATGTTGATCACAGGACTTGTAGATAAAGGTATCTTTGTGTTGTTTCCTTAGAGAAAAAAAATCTTTGAAATAATTTGGAATATAGAAGTCCCACGAGTTCTTGTCTTATTGGCAAATAAGTGTGGAATGTGAGAGAGTGATTAAATATTTTTCCTACTTTGTGAGTTCTCACAAAGCCAACATCCTTAAACAGGGTTGAAATAATTATATTTTGATTTCTATTAGCAAGAACTCCAATCTCAATTAGACAACACACATGCAAGCAATATAATCGCCTGCGGAAGACTGGTGGTGTAAGGAAGTCAGTCTTTATTATTGATTTGGTTTGAGTTAGCATAGTAGGTGAACCACTGTAGCCTGAGACTTTGTGGTCAAGCGTGGTAATCCAGGTCCAGTCTGTACCATCAAGCAACATGAGCTATTCCTTGATCACAAGCCATCAAAGCTTCACATTATTCCTGGGTCAGCGCTCTCCATCCAGCATTCACAAGCAGCACTCTCAAAATTTATTACCCAGAAATAAATTAAAACTAAGAATGCACCAATGAACTGTGACACGATTTTGGTAAATTGCACTGGTGCAACACACATGGACAGACAAGAGGTGATAGTTAATCACTGAAGAGTTAAACCAGGTTAAAGAGTAAAACTGTTCATACTTACCTGATGGGAAACCTGAGGGATTCCAGAAGAGGCTGTAATGATAAAAGGTTAAAATGAAGAATCAGATTTTCTTGAATTAAAGTTGAAATTCAACATTTATTCTCATTAAGAAGTAACTAACTGACAGGCCGATACAGTAAAGTTCACGGGAGAGCGGGCAAAATTGAGCATCCGGTTTTCAACCCGCGAGCCGCGGGCTGATTTAAAATTTTTAAATTTTTTTTAACTTTTTTTAACTTTTGGGACCTCCGACTTAATATCGCCATGATATTAAGTCAGAGGGTGCACAGAAAAGCAGTTTTTACTGCTTCTCTGTGCTCTTCCCCGGTGCCGGTAGAAATTAGCGCATCGAAAACGCGCGTCCAAATGTGGGTTAACAGTGCGCTCCGCCAGAGCGCACTGTACTGTATCAGCCCGTAAGGTAGCCAATCTTTTATGTGCTACATTCCCACTGTGCCTCTGCCTATGTAGCTCCTCTTCACATAGCCTAGCTACTAGTATCTCTTTCATGAATATTAGATGCTGGGATTGGAGGGGGAGACTCCCTTTCACCCATGGATCACAAAGTGTAGCAAGAATGTATTGTTTTATGTGAGAGGTTTCTCTCTATTACACCTGTTGCTGCCGGTAGTGCAGAAACTGCAAAACCTCTCCTTTCATTTTCTCCAGAATATTTACTAAAGGGATAACTCTAACCAGGGTGACACTTCAGGAACTCAGATCCTATGTGGCATCCTGGAAGGTCCTCAGGGTTTATACAAGCTTACTCAGCACTACCCAATCATGATGTCCCTGGGAGCAATGCACATCTCTCTCTCTTTTACCAGAGACAGATCATGAAGAAATGTCTGCTTCTCCACTCACCTCTGCAGCTTCCTTCAGGAAGAGTTTCCCATCATCCTTGGGCCTCAGCAAGTATGCAAAGTAAGGAATACCCTAAAAGCCCACTTCTTCTATTGCCTTCATCATATTTGTACCACTGCTGTCACAAAGAAACCTGCCTGAAGACTCCTGCCTCTCTGGTCTACCAACAAAATGAACCAAAATACCAATGGTAAATACTTATAAATATGTCTCAGAACCAAGGAAATTTAATATCATAGATTACACATATTAGATGAGACCTTCATAATACTGAGCTCTATGTGTTCTTAATGCCATTCCACATATGTTTTGGGGAATGCAAAGCATTTAAAAATGTTCAACATGTATAATCATATGTCTCATTTTTATTAAAAATCTTTTTTTCCAAAAAGGTGCTCTCTTTTAAACGGTGCACTAATGAGTGAAATATAAACAGTGAAAGAGCATTGCACTTATCTTATGAAAGTTCTTACCCCAAAAATATGCAGCTAATTCTTTTTAACCTATTCTCAATACATGAATCCCAGTTCTTTTTCCCATAATCTCCGAGTGTGTTTAATATTACTAGCCCGACACGCAGGAGTGTTTCATTTCTTCTTCTTCAGGGGCATTGGGAATATTCTGCTAATAAGAAAAAATTCTCCAAATCAGAAAACAAAACATGACAAAATGCTCTGCAGCTCCTTATCCATATTCAATACGGTGGCTTCCCCTTTTCAACCCCATTCATCTGGCTTTTACATAGAGTGAAAGAAGGGGGTCTCCAGGCTAGTACTGCCACCCTACCCTGATGCCAATGCTGGCAAGTGCTGTTTCTTCTGATGATGCTGCATACCAACATTTATCATCTACTCCACTTCCTTCCCTCTAATGATATTCTTCCAGCAATGAACGAACTGAGCAAAACATAGGTCATCCCTTACTGTAAAGCACCTTCAGATGAGGAATTTCTCCTGTGATCCCTCTTCTACATCCTTGGAGGCTGATGCTGGCACTCTTGTTGAGATAGAAGATTGACCCTAATGGAAAATGAAGGTTTCTACCTTTGCTGCCTGCTCTTCCTTGATCTCAACATTGTCAGTATCATCTCTCTACCCCATCACTGAAGTGGAAGCTAAGATGCTGTTAGCTAAACTTCTCAAATTCTCTTTGGCTACTAGGTCTTCAATATCTTCTGATTCAGAGAATCTCAGACAAGATTCTTTTTCTGAATCAGTTGGTGAAAATACTCCTTCACTGCCTCTGACAAAGCAACCGTAGATGAGCCTGCTTGTGCTGATGGGTTTGGGCATTGCATTTCTGTTGCCTCTGACCTGCTATTATCAATCTTGGATTTCTCTCCCACCTTTTCCCTCTCTTATCACTTTCCAGGAGAAAATACCACTAGGGGAGGTGTTCCTGCAATATTTGCCCTACCCCAAGAAAATATTGTAGTGGTCTCCCCACAATATTTTTTTCTCGCGGAAAAATTTGGTGAGAAAAAATATTGTGGTGAAACATGAAAAACATGCAATGGCTGCCCCTTTCACCTGTGGCCACCATTGTCTAAAAGGGTACATGGCCTAAAAAGAAACCTTCCAATGTGTCAAAATTCCTCCAGGAGTATGGGTAAACCCCTGCCCATTCCCCCGCTGCCTTTGGAGGTGGACCACAGTTACAAATATTTTTTAAAACAGTTATACAATCACCAGCAATGCACTCATCCCAACTCAATTCACAGCCTTTTTCACTAGTTCATCTTCACCGTGCCAAATACTCCCCAAATCCAAAACAGGTTTGGATTATCTAGATTGCCTTAAGTATTTCCACGTCCCGCTTCCCAAAGTGAGCAACAAGGAATGGGGTTTTTCTATTTTGGATCTGACATCTACTTCTAAGTGACCAGGACTGGCTACTGTTGCACCCGTCGGTCGCAGACGGCTGCGCCCTCTGTTGCTTACCTTTTTTCTGCCTAGCTCCATTCATCTTGGGAAGATGGCTGCCTTTGCATCTCTACGACCACCCCTCTGGCATCCCCAGTCTGGCATGGGCGATTGTATTCGCCATCTTTCTCCCAGGATTACCTAGGGCACACGCGCGCAGTCCCATCCTTTACGTGCGTCATGGCAGGAACCTCGGGGGTGTCCCCACTGCATGATGTCACAAGCTCAGGACATTTAAACCCAAATCACAAATCCAGCTAAGAGTTAGCAAGGAATCCTCCATGCTGATCTCTCCTCGCTACCAGACGCTCCCGCTCTGTGTACGCTCGCTCCAGGATAACAGGTACCCGCTCCTCGGGGGCCTTGCTCCACTCCTCTTTACCCTCCGGGATAACCTGCTACCAACAAGGACGCCTAAGGCACCCGCTCCTCAGGGGTCTTGCCTCGCTCCTCTTTACCCTCCGGGGTAACCTGCTACCAGCGAGGATGCCTAAGGTACCCGCTCCTCGGGGCCTTGCACGTCCGAGACCTCCGCTTCTCAGGGCTCTCTCCTACTACAATTACCAGCATCAGAGTGAGTACTGCTGCTCCAGTTCTGTCTTTGCTTTGTCTCATCTCTCTCTCCATAGACTCTCGACCTACCCTGCACCGCGGGCCTGGAGAGACTGTGGAACTGCCATTCCACTCTGCTACCTACAGATGGAACATTATCAACTGGTTCTCCTCTCCTAGCTGGAATCCTCACCCGATCCTCGGGTTACCATCTACGTTGCAGTACAATAAAGATATAGCTCTGTGTCCATCTCTGCCTAGAGCTAGCCTATCTCTGCAAGTCCCCACAGGGCCCCACCCTGTGGGAGGTGTCATCTCTTACAGCGACCAAGGGTCCACACTTCAATGTCCAAAGTACAACAGCTACTACTGGAAATAGATGCTTGGCTCAATGGACCATTGGTTTGACCCAGTGTGTTAGTTCTTATGGTCTTAGATCAAGCACCACAAAAATATACATACAGCCATGACCACACCAAAAGTACTTTCATAGCCAAAGATGGATGGATTTTCTGAATAGACTGGCTCTTCATGATATTTTAGGCAGCCACTGTTACCTGAGTAAGTGACTATTTAGGTGGCCTGACTTCTTTAATATAAAAGTTTGAAAGTCAAGCAGTACTTGTGCAGGAATCTTGACTGATCACGTGATTCTCAACAACCCAAACATTTTATCCAAATAAAAAATGATTCATGTGTTTTCCAGGCCAACACACTTCGATCATATCGGATATTTATTTTTATTTATTTATTTAAGGTTTTTCTATACCATATTATTTATAAAATTATGAAAAAGTGCAGAAACCAATTCATTAACTTTTAGTTCTGGAATATTACCCCAGGCTAAACTACAATGTGTACAGCAGTAGAATCATAAGAACATAAGAATTTATAAACTAGGTCAGACAAAAAAAAAGGTCTATTAGTAGGCATGTGCTGTCACTTGAAAACAAGGAAACAATTAACTTTTTTTTGTAGACAACCCTCACCCCCGCACTCCAGGAAGAGTTTAAAGCTAGAGAGCATGCTTCATACCAGACCTTAGTCCCAGTTGACTCTCGCTGCATCCTGGGTCAGATTTCTAGTATCTTCCAGTGTTTCCTTCAACCCCCAGGGAGACTTCCATTAGACAAAACAGCAGCCGGCAGCAATTTCCTCCCATTTCCTACGGTCAGATTTATATGAGAAAGTGGATTTCCCCCTCTAACATCAGCTAAGGAGGTAAAGCAAAAACACAGCTATTAGAACACCTGCTTTATGAGTAACAGTTCCTTGCCTACTTTAGTGATATCCTAGAAATGTATGGATTTGTTTATTATTTGGATACATTACCCACCTTTTTGGATAAGAAATCCACTCAAGGTGGGCTGCAATATAAGGATGACAGCACACAATGAGAGATTAATAGTAGCAGTTTAAAATAGAATAAGTTACATAGTAAGAATTGAAATTATAGGTAAATCAGCAGTGAAAGCAAACTTTAAACAATTATACAAATTTGAAATTAAATCAATACTAATTAGAGATAAGTCAGCAGTAATCAACTTTAAACAAATATCCAAACTTGAAATTGAATCAGTGCCAATGCCTAATCTTAAAATAAACACACGAAACTTGAAAATAATTTGACAATAATACCTACATTTAAATAAACATACATCATATCAGTAAGACAGTAAAGTTGTAGTAGCATGCTAAGGCACTCAGAAATGTTATCCAACGGTTTATTTCAATCAGAGTGCCCAGTAAGTAAGGGTTAGAAAGCCAGTTATAGTGGGTGATTTGATCATTAGAACTATAGATAGCTGGGTGGTTGGTGGGCATGAGGATCACTTGGTAACTTGCCTGTCTGTTGTGAGGTAGTGGACCTCATGCACCACCTAGATAAGATTTTAGAAAGTGCTGGGGAGGAGACAACTGCCATTGTACATGTGGATTCCAACAACATAGGAAGGTGCAAGAGGTAGGCTCTGGACTGGAGGTTAAATTTAGGTTCTTAGGTAGGAAACTAAAATCCAAAACTTCCTGGGTTGCATTTTCAGAAATGCTCCTGTTCCACAAGCAGGACCCCAGTGGCAGGCTAATCTCCAGAGTCTCAATGCATGGATGAGACAATAGTGCAGCCAAAAGGGTTTCAGATTTATTAGAAACTGGGGAAAGGGGATCCTATTTAAATGAGATATACTCCACCTTAGCCAAAGTGGAACCAAGCTGCTGGCATTAAACTTTAAAAAGAAGATATAGCAGTTTTTAAACTAGATAATGGAGGAAAGCCAACAGTCACTCAGAAGGTCATGGCTCAGAATGATGTATCCTTGAAGGATACTAACAAAACAGGGAAGTTAGGGCATCCCGATAAAGAGGGTTGCAATAAATACTAAAGTAATCCAAGTGCCTTTAAGTAAAGAGCAGACAGAGCAGAAAAAAATTCAAATTACCCTGTCAAATGAAAAGCAGGTTGTTAATACAAACAAAAAACATACTTTGAAATATCTATATACAAATGCTAGAAGTCTAAAAAATAAAATGGGAGTGTTAGAATGTATAGCACTGAATGAAGAAGTAGATATAATTGGCATCTCAGAGATCTGGTGATACCAGGATACCATTCATATCGCAATGCGGATGGATCAAATTAGTAGAGAGGTGACACTATATGTTAGAAAGGACAAAGAGTCAAACAGAATAAAAGTTCTACAGGAAACAAAATGCACTATAGAATCTTTATGGATAGAAATTGCATGAAAGAAGGGGAATAGAAGAGCAGACAGATTATTAAATATTAACAGAAATTAGGGAAGCTAACAAAAAGGTGAATTTTAAGACCCACACGTGTGCGCGCTTGCCAGCTCAGACTCAAGGATGCAGCAATTTTATAACATATGCAGGTATATGTGCGAATACGTGCTCCTGTTAGAAAATTGGCTATACACACATACATGTGCGCACGACTTTATACTGACGTGGCCATGTGCGTGCAAAATGCAGCCTTGATCGCGTAAGTGGGGGGGCGGGGGGGGTGTATTTTAGTAGATACACATGCTGACGCAATTATGTTTCCCCAGTTCATTCCCAATTCACCGTAGTAAAGAGGACTTCCTAAACCAAATAGCTAACTTGCCTCCCTTTTATCCTATTAGCCCCGACCCTTAAAACCCTGCTAACTAGGCTAGTTTTTATTTTATTACTTAAACGCCATCCATAGCAGAAGTAAAGTTACACACAGGCCTATACAGTAAAGCGCGGCCACGGTTACCCTGTTTCTAACCCACTTTGTACCCACAATTTGGCCGCGTAAGTCTAACCCGCGATTCTACCAATCCGTTTCTACCAATCCTTACTGCTTCTTTAAATCGACGCGTATCCCTTTCCGCCCGTGGCATGTATATGATATGTAAACGATAGGATTAGCTATTCCCTCCCATACAGTAACGTGCGGCCCTATTATCGCCTTTTTAATCAACTGTTTTGCCGCGTCTTTAACCCGCTAATTTACCGCCTACCCTGACCCTGGCGTTAGAGGGATGTGACAGCAATAGGCAGGCTCCGGTCAAATAAGTGGGTAGGTTGGAGCAAGCGAGTAACATGGTGTGGCCTGGTTCTCCTACGCTCGGGCCTGGTTCTCCTACGCTCGGGCATCGGGGATTGCCAGTCCTTTCTCCCCCCCCCCCCCTCCCGAAGCAAGGCGCAGGGCAAAAATCGACTCGACATGATATTAAAGCAAATAGAAATTGTAACAAAAGTAAACTTACTGCATGCTTCCAGCAGCCCCAGTCCTCTCTCCCCTCCTCCTGAGGCGCCCACCGTGACTCCCCTGCCTCCCGGGGGCAGCCAGCGGCGAAAGTGGCTTCCAGCAGCCCCGCAGGTGAAGGTGCATGAACGCACGTCCAATTTGGGCGCTCAAGGCAGCGAAGGTGCATGAGCGCATGCCGTGACCTGAGTGCCCGGATGGACGTCCGAGGTCATGGCGTGCGCTCATGCGCCTTCGCTGCTTGAGCACCCAAATTGGACGTGCGATCATGCACCTTCGCTGGCGGGTCTGCTGGAAGCCCCAGGGAGGCAGGGGAGCTGCGGTGGGCGCCTCGGGAGGAAGGGAGAGAGGACTGGGGCTGCTGGAAGCATGCAGTAAGTTTACTTTTGTTACAATTTCTATTTGCTTTAATAACAAGTCGAGTCGATTTTCGCCCTGCGCCTTGCATCGGGAGGGAGGGAGAGAGGACTGGCAATCTCCGATGCCCGAGCGTAGGAGAACCATCCACTTCCTGGTACCTGTCATTTCAAATGTCATTTGAAATGACAGGTACCAGCGCACCCAGGATACTGTATAGGCGCTGTATAGCGCTCTATACAGTAAAATGGATTGTGCTTCATGGACGCGCTTTGGACACGGCTTGCATTTGCGTCTAATTTAAATACTGTATCAAGTGGTATGTGATCCGAACTGTGTGCGCGGCAAACGAGCGGGCGCCCGGCACTGCCGCACTTTTTCTTATGCGCCCTTACTGTATCGGCCTGACAGTAAGGAACTATGGCACGTGCTTGTGCGTATAAATACACGCAGACTTCATGTTATAGACTTGGCCCGCCCATGCCCCACCCATGCCCCACCCATGCATTGCCCATTCCCCGCCCCTTTTTTGAACTTTTTTATTTATCTGGGTACCAGAAGATATGTATGTACTCGCAGTTTTAAAAATCCACGCAACAGGCTGAGTCACACACAGATCACCCGGTTTTGATGCATGCAGCGCATTTAAAATCTGTTAGAAAATTAGCAAAACACTAATAATGGCCAATGGGTGATTTCAATTACCCAGTATTGACTGGTTATATATCACATCAGCACATGCTGAGGAGGTAAAGTTTCTAGATGAAATAAATGACTGTTTCATAAAGCAGCTGGTACAAGAACCAGCATAAGGGGGAGCTATATTAGACCTAATCTTTAGTGGAATGCATGATTTGATACAAGAGGTAACGGTGTTGGAGTCACTGGGCAATAGTGATCATAACATGATCAAATATGACTTAATAACTGGAGGGAGGACATTAAAGAAATCTGTGACATCATTTAACTTTAAAAGGGAGACTATGAGAAAATGAGAAAAAATGGATAGGGAAAAACAGAAAGGAGCAATTGCAAAAGTCAAGAGTTTACATCAGGCATGGTCATTGTTTAAAAATACCATCTTGGAAGAGAGTTCCATAGGATGAGTGCTGCTCCTGAGTAGGATCATTTATAGGTATCTGGTCTTTTGATTTCCTTCTTGATTTGTTTTCTTGCTGCGCAGACTTCCTTATATGTATTCTCATTTATTTATTAAACTACTAGCCTGTATAATTTTTTGATGCATCATGTCACTCCACTTGTATGTGGAAAATGTGTCATACAAGCCTTCAATGATTGCTATGGTGTTTCACATGAGCATAAATCCAGTTTTCTCCAGCATAAATGCTTGCATTGTTTAGTAAATAGGTCTTTAGTGTAAAGCTAATGTATTTATTTAGGGCACAAAATTAATATTAGCACCGAATCCATATGGAGCACTGCATTTCTACTGTAAATGATCAGATGTTAAGTGATAAGTAGCAAGCATATAGTTAAAGGTAAATAGAATGCACTGATGTCACTGAAACATACTGCTTTTTTTTCATCCTGGAATATTAAAAGTCTCTCTCTCTCTCTCCCTATATATATGTATATATATATGTGTGTGTGTGTGTCTGTGTGTAAGTGTATGTATATGTATATATATATATATATTTAAAGTACGCTACCGATCCCAATACCATTAATGTTCTCTCCTGTATCATATCCAAGGCAACCATAAACTTTCAGTTTTCTACAAATTGAAAAGGTAATACAATAATATAACTATACGTAGATGGAAAAAGCTCATATATTAACATAGACTGGAAGCAAAGAGGCAAATGTATAATCGTATCTGTCAGAATACATTCATACCAGCAGTTAGTAATCTATTAGGAGGAGACAGAATTCTGAAGTCCTTCACAATGCTAAGTAATTACTTTGACTTCACAAAGAGCAGCTTCTTTGTGGAACTTCCTATTTAAAGCACTATCATTTTAAAAAATATATATTAAATAGAGCTTTCAGCTCCTCTCTGTGGGTACTGGAAGCATCGACAGCACTCTCACCATGGAACAAAGAATCTGGATAATCAGGCGTCAAAACCGAACAGAAGATTTTAAGGGGGTAATTTTTACATACAGCCTACCTAAATTAGGCAGCAAACACATGGGTAAGCAACCCCCAATTTTAAAAACAGACTTACGCACATAAGCCGGCTTTAAAAATTATCCCACCAAATTTAATTGCACACAGTTACACCTACTAATTTGTGCAAAGAAATATTTCAGGAAATTTGACATGCATACTTTTAAAAATACAAAACTGTGCATTTAAGTGCAAACTCCTCCCCAACTCTGCCTCTCAGAATGCTGCTGCTCAGTCCATGCAAAACATATGAACAAACTGGAGATATGTGCGTACATTTATCCACATATCGGGCGGGCAATTTTGTAAAAGGAAATTTCTGTGGATAAATAACTGCTTGACTCGTAGAAATGCCCTTGAAAATTACCCTCCATGTGCCCTTCAGAACAGGGGCAATGAAAAGAATGAGACAATCATTCCTTGTCTGCCCCATAGCCATTTGGACATTTTTATCCAGTCCTGGTTTATTTAAGTCAAAATATCCATCAGTTCAGTTCATCTAATAGCTGATTTCTCAATGGGAATAGCACAAAAATATTTAAAAGAAAAGGAAGAGCATAGCAATGCTTTAGTGAACATAAAGTCAATCTTCACGCCAGCTAAAATAAATTTAAAAATAAATACTGCTCCTTTTTTCCTTTAGGCCTTCAGTGTTTGAAATCTGGCTTAGAACTGTGGTGATCAAAAGTCATTACCATCTGAAAGCCTTTTGCTGGCCTATGTTGAAATGAGTATGTGGTCTCAGTCCAATTTCCAGTGAACAGGTGTCTCTGCAGACATGCCAAAGATTGAACAGCATGGAGGTGGAATTATCCTTCAGCTTCTTAAGGGTGAGTCTTCTCAAGCAAAGCTGAGTGGCGTTGGCAGTAATGTGAGGAAGCTTGCGTTGCCACAGTCTTTGCTGTTTCTCTTGTGTGGAGATCTCCAGTTTCATGAGCACTAAATTCACTAGAAAATGTATTAAAAATTGCAAGAGGAAAACACCAATCATATTATAGAATCATATAGGGCCAGGTGTTCTTCCATTCACAGAAATGCACAAAGCCAGTTCAGCGACAAAAACTTTTGTTTCTGGATCTTCAGATCTTAGGTTGAAATGGTAGATTGCACTATTGAAGCTTTAAGTCTTAGAACATTCTGCCCATGTAATATTTTAAAACTGCATGTGACAAGCAGCAATGCTCACTCTCTATCAATCAAAAATGTTACTTTTGAGGTAAGTTTTGATTATTTCAAATTATTCTTGTGTGGTTACTCTCATCTCCTAAGATCACCCATGCTTGGAGCAGTGCTATAAATTATGTCACACATACTGGACATGGTTGGTTTATAATTGCTATAATGTTGGAAATTAAATCATAGGCATAGCAGAAGCCAATCACATGTCAGTGTTAGTGAGGTATTTTGTGACCTTCTTTCCAACAAAGGTGCTCCCAAGTTCCAACTTCTTAATGGCATACCAGGGAAGCTGTATAAAGAATTCAAGTAACTATTTAAAATGATTTTTTTCCCATTTGATCTAGGGTCAAATTGCTATTTGATCTAGGGTCAAATTGCTATTTGCCTACAAACTTGTATTCAATATCAACCAGGAGACTGCACAAGCCCGTTTATTACGAAAAAAATGTACTAGCAAAACTGATATGCTTCAGTTTAACTGGATAATCCAATCATTTAATATTTGCAAACTAGCACAGACAAGCACACAAACAGTATTAAAAAATAAAGGGCATTCCTTTCTCGTAGAATTCCAATATTTCACATTTTTATTCATCAGGGTCTTTTGACAGCACTTTTGAAATATTACACACATTGCAAAGCAGCCCTGTTTTCTTTTAACTGACCATTTCAATGGGGGTAATGTCCACAACTGAGGGAAATCCAGAAATAAAAGTATGGTGGCAAAAGCCTCTGTAAAATCAATTGGTTTCTAAATCCTGGGTATGCATGGAAAAAGCAGCAAGCCCCTGAATGTCAACTACAATGTGAAAGTCCCACAGAGGAGGCACTAATATTTATATAATGAAGAATCCATTAGCACTGACTTTTCAATTCCTAAAAGAACTCTGCCGGAAGTCCCTGTGAGAAATGAAGCATCAGTAGTATTGGTTGGATTTCTTAAGAAATACATAGTTTAGTCCAAATATTTTGGAGCACCTCTTGAAACAGTCAACTCCTTTGCTACATTAGTCTCAGTAACCTTCAAAGGACTCCTCCTCACTAATTCAGAATTTATTATATCCAGTATAGTCCAAGCCATATCTTTGTGTGTGTGTTCTCAGTTTATTTCAATTAACATGACTATAATGATATTTTGTCACATGCCAAAGCTCCTCACCTACATCTCTTGAAAGAAAATAGAAGGCATAAGACATGATGCAAACAGAATGGCTATTATATTTTTGCAAACATTTAACTATAATTATGGAAAGAGCATCTAGCTTTAGTAAAAAAAATCTTCAATTTCCAGATTGCTATCTCTGCTGCTGAGTAAACGGGGTAAACACCTTAATAAATACTTCATTGTGCCCTGCAGTATGAATGAATAGGTGAGAGACACTGTGTTTGCACCGCCTACTCCAGGCTTTCCTCTGCCCTGTATTTGCATGAGCAGACAAGTACACAAAGAGCTTGTTTTCACAGTTCTTGGTAATATTATGCATCTCTCTGAGCTCCTAGCTTTGTTTACTCGCACCTATATCCTGGGCTGTTTGTGAACAATCAGTTTGTTTATTAAGTCTACAGTAGGCTCTTTTTAGCTTGTTATACCTTTTATTGGATCAGCATACAAATACTCCCATGATTATCCTGAAGTTGGATCAATAAAAGGAATCACAGCCCACAAGTAATCTAGTTTTCTCCAGAATCAATATAGTTACTGGAATTCTGCACTTAGGACTATAGTACAAGCTGTATAAATGTGACAGGCACTCAAAGACACAGGAAGGTGTAGACAATGCCACTGAAATCAATTGGACTCTGCTTGAATATATCCTGCTGCATTAGCTGTACTGTTATGAATTCAATTCACTGTCTATGCAAGGTTCAATGTGATCAATTTTTTGTAAATGAAACTTCATGAGAGTTTATTTTTGTTTTATTTAACAAGACAGAATCAGTAAAAAAATAAAAGAGAAAGAAAGAAAAGAAAACTGCCTTCTTCATAGGATGTGACATGACAAATATTCCTTCAGCAGTTTTCATAGAATATTCCATAACTGCTGAGTTCCCTACACAAGCAGTAGTTTTTTAAATGTGTGTGTCCAAAGCTTTACCTTCTTAGAAAAATCAAAGGTCGTTTCATGCTTTCCTGCTAATGGGGAGGGCTATGTTCAATTTCCAAGGGCAAAACAGAATGCATAGCTTTGTATTTTCAAAACTATGGCCTAGAATCATCAAAATACTCGAAATATAGCAGAAATAGTGCCCGCGTTAAAAAAGAGGCATGTTTATGCAAATGCTACACATACCGCATAGTGGAGTAAAAATTCATAACTGGCAATAATGTGCTGCATCTCAGGATGCAGTATCTCAATGTGCGACACATTAGTGCATCGCATGCCCAAAGCTGGATAATACGTGCACAAGTTGGGCCAATATGTGCATAACTTTTTTTTTAATGCCGCCAAAGTATGTGCTTATCTCCCGTTGTGCATGTAAAAACAAGCAGAAAAGGAGCAGGGCGTAAACGTAGGAGAACACCAATAGATGTGCGCATATATACTTAAGCGCATAGGCACACGCCAGGGTCCCCCACCTCGATACTTTACTAATGCTATGGATGGCGTGTAAGTCCTAAAGTAAAATAAACAGACTATTCAGCGGGTTATAACGGGTTGGGGCTGTGTGAACTGGTGACACTGGAAATGACGGCAGCTCCCCTCTTTTAAAAATCCTCCCAATTATGTGGTGAAAGCAGAATTACCACGTATATGTGCTGGTCCATTAGAAAAAGCCAGTAATGGGCATGCATGCGCAGAGCAGGACATTATGCAACATGTGTGCATCTGCTCTCACGTTGTAAAATGAGTGTATGTAGACCCTGCCGGTTCTGTGCACAGATACATGCGTAGATGTGTGTGCACGCTCATTCATGCACACTTCCTTGAGGGCGAAACTTCCTGTTCTTCCCGGGCCTGCTGCATAACAATGCCTCCACAAGTGCACCAGCCCAATTTTACCATCAGGGACATCACCAGCTGGACATCCCTGGTGGCAGCCAATGAGAATCACCTCTTTCTGCGTGCTGGTATGAGGCACAATCTACGCTGAAGCATGCAGACCTGGGAGGACCTGTGGCCAACTTTAATAGAGGAGTCTTCCACCCATGTGGGGTAAGTGCAACATGGGGGGGGGGGGGAGTCAGTAGGGTATGGGAGTGGGGAGGTGGTGCATGGGGAGGGGGCAGAAGGGACTGGAGTGGGGTAAGTGGTGCATGGGAGGGCCAGTAGGAGCTGGAGTGGGGTAAGTGATACATGGGGAGGGTACTAGGGTGCCAGAATAGTACATGAGTAAATGCCTGCATAATGTTATAAATATAAAAAAGCATACTTTAAGATATATATATATCCAACATTATACAGGCAAATATATTAACTCACATGCTATACTTTGGACAGTTCTGGCCATAATGTTTATAATAGGGGTGTGCATTCGTTTCCTATGTATTTGTAATCCGCAACGTATAGGGCCATATTCGTTGTATTCGTGGGGAAGCGAAACGTATCGCGATTCCCCACGAATACAACGAATCTTCGCCGAATTATTCGGCCATCTAAAGGAGCCAATTTATACAAACCCCCACCCTCCTGACCCCCCCAAGACTTACCAAAACTCCCTAGTGGTCTAGCAGGGGGTCCAGGAGCCATCTCCTGCACTCACACCCTCGGCTGCCGGTATTCAAAATGGTGCTGATAGCCTTTGACCTACCATGTCACAGGGGCTACTGGTGCCATTGGTCAGCCCCTGACATATGATAGGAGCAATGGTGGCCCGGACCCCTGCTGGACCACCAGGGACTTTTGGCAAGTCTTGGTGGACCCTCCTGACCCCCACAAGACTTGCCAAAAGTCTAGCGGGGGTCCGGGAGCAACCTCCTGCACTCGAGCCGTCGGCTGCCAGTATTCAAAATGGCGCCGATAGCCTTTGCCCTCACTATGTCACAGGGGCCGACGGTCGGCCCCTGTGACATAGCACAAGATGGCGCCCACCATCCATTGCTCCTACCATGTGACAGGGGCTGACCAACGGCACCGGTAGCCCCTGTGACATAGAAGGTCAAAGGCTATCGGCGCCATTTTGAATACCGGCAGCCGAGGGTGTGAGTGCAGGAGATGGCTCCTGGACCCCCTGCTGGACCACCAGGGAGTTTTGGTAAGTCTTGGGGGGGTCAGGAGGGTGGGGGGGTTTGTACTTAATTCAATTTTAGCCGGGAAACGAATAAGAATTAACGCACGTATGTATCGAGGGCCCCCCTTGCCGATCTGCCTCCCGATGAATACGAATCCTGAATGCAACGTATGGCGTCCCTCTGCACATCCCTAGGTTATATATACATATATAGTTCTTCATACTCCACAAAGCTGTCCCCTCTATGTAAACGGATATTCCCGCTGCTGCACTTCACAGTTACCTTAATAGTGACCTAGGGTATTAGTGTCCTTCATGCAGTCTGTGTGTGCAGGAATACTTTTGGTGTATGTGCCATTGCATCAGTTCCATGTACAGTAATGGAGTGCAAAGAACCATGCTACCCACTTCAGACATCAGTAGGATACTATATGACATACCATTATGCAAGTCTCTGTTACAGTTATAGTGCACACTCAACGTTTTCATCTTATTCCTTCCTATAGATTGAGGACCTAAACAAGAAGGCCTGGTGGTTATGCCTACAGAAGAGGAGGCGGATGGACCAGATGCGTGCTTTGCAGGCTGGGGCTGGAGGTAAGCTCTTCTCTAGGCATATTCACATAGTCTGCATAGGTCCTATTTCTGTCAGTACACACACATGGGCCTATTGTTCTGCATGACCCTGCATCTACGTTTAGCTAACAAGGATCCTCATTCACACATAATTACATCCAGAATGCTCTCAGGTTTATAAGCAGCACTGTCATGAGGTGTTAATTGAAAGGTACCCTCTGACCTAGCTGGGAAATTTTCAGTTTCTTCACAAACACTTACAAATGTCTTTGCATGCAAATGATATGGGCCCTATCCAACACATCAGGTATGTACAGCCTCATGGCCCAAGATGCCTTGCTATTTAGACCACTACCCATTAGGGATGTGAATCGTTTTTTGACAATTTAAAATATCGTCCGATATATTTTAAATCGTCAAAAATCATTAGAGCCGCGATACAATAACAATTCTCCCGATTTATCATCAAAAAATCGTAAATCGGGGGAAGGGGGAGGGGAAGGGGGAGGGCGGGAAAACCGGCACACTAAAACAACCCTAAAACCCACCCCGACCCCTTAAAATAAATCCCCCACCCTCCCGAACCCCCCCCCCAAAATGCCTTAAATTACCTGGGGTCCAGAGGAAGGGTCCCGGTGTGATCTTTTACTCTCGGACCTCCGTGCGTTGTAGAAATGGCGCCGGCGCCATTTTGTTTTTTTGTCCCCCGACGTCAGGAGCGTAGAAGATTGCTCCCGGACCCCCGCTGGACCCCCAGGGACTTTTGGCCAGCTTGGGGGGGGCCTCCTGACCCCCACAAGACTTGCCAAAAGTCCAGTGTGGGTCCGGGAACAACTTCCTGCACGCGAATCGTTTTTCCGTACGGAAAAATGATTCCCGGCAGGAGCGTAGGAGATCGCTCCCGGACCCCCGCTGGACCCCCAGGGACTTTTGGCCAGCTTAGGGGGGCCTCCTGACCCCCACAAGACTTGCCAAAAGTCCAGCGGGGGTCCGGAACGACAATCGTGTTGCTGAGGAGGAGCTGGCTATTGTGGTACATGTGGGCACCAACGACATAGGAAAATGTGGGAGAGAGGTTCTAGAAGCCAAATTTAGGATTTTAGATAGAAAGCTGAAATGCAGAACCTCCAGGGTGGCATTCTCTGAAATGCTTCCTGTTCCACATGCAGGACCTCAGAGGCAGGCAGAGCTCCAGAGTTTCAATGTATGGATGAGACGATGGTCAGGGAAGAGGAATTCAGTTTTGTAAGAAACGGGAAAATTTTGGGGAAGGAGGAGACTTTTCCGAAAGGATGGGCTCCATCTTAACCAGAGTAGAACCAAGCTGCTGGCACTAAATTTTAAAAAGGAGATAGAACAGCTTTTAAAACTAGAACAAGGGGAAAAGCCGACAGTCACTCAGCAGTGCATGGTTCAGAGGAATGTATCCTTGAAGGATACTAATGAAACAGGAGAGTTAGGGCATCCCAACAAAGAGGTTCCAATAAAAGCGAATGTAGTCCATGTGCCTATATGTAAAAAATCACCTGCGCTAAAGATTTCCAAATTATCCCTAACAACTGAAAAACATGTTGTTAATACAAACAAAAAATATACTTTGAAATCTCTGTATGCCAATGGTAGGGATGTGCAGACCAAAAGTTTAAGTTCATAAGTCCATAAGTCGAAAGGGGGTCCCATTTGCGGTCAATATGGACATATGGAGAATTCCATAAGCTGAGTCTATGTCCATATGTGCAAATAGAAATTTAAACCCCTCATCCGCCTTAATCCCCCCCCCCCCAAGACTTACCAAAACTCCCTGGTGGTCCAGCGGGGTCAGGACGCCATTCCTGAACTCCTTTGCAAGGAGCACGTGACGTTGGCGTCACGTCGGAGTGACGCGGTGTCACGTGATTCCCCTCGGGTTCGCTCCCGGACCCCTCGTTGGGCTCAAAAGGAACTTTTGGCCAGCTTGGGGGGGCCTCCTGACCCCCCCAAGCTGGCCAAAAGTGCCTTTTGGGCCCAACGAGGGGTCCGGGAGTGAACCCGAGGGGAATCACGTGACGTCGGCGCCACGTCAGAGTGACGCGGCGTCACGTGATTCCCCTCGGGTTCGCTCCCGGACCCCTCGTTGGGCTCAAAAGGAACTTTTGGCCAGCTTGGGGGGGCCTCCTGACCCCCCAAGCTGGCCAAAAGTGCCTTTTGGGCCCAACGAGGGTTCCGGGAGCGAACCCGAGGGGAATCACGTGACGTCGGCGGCACGTCAGAGTGACGCGGCGTCACGTGATTCCCCTCGGGTTCGCTCCCGGACCCCTCGTTGGGCTCAAAAGGAACTTTTGGCCAGCTTGGGGGGGCCTCCTGACCCCCCCCCCAAGCTGGCCAAAAGTGCCTTTTGGGCCCAACGAGGGTTCCGGGAGCGAACCTGAGGGGAATCACGTGACGCCGCGTCACTCCGACGTGACGCGGACGTCACGTGATTCCCCACGCGTCCGCTCCCGGACCCTCACGGAACTTTTGGCCAGCTTTGGTAAGTCGGGGGGGGGGGGGATTAAGGAGGGTGAGGGGTTTAAATTTTTATTTAGATCAACAATCGCGATTTCCAACGTATTCAACATAGCTATGTTGAATAAGTTGGAAATCCGTTCGTTTAAGCCTCATCTTTTTTTTAAGTTAAAAAAAAAAAAAAAGTTCGTTTTCCATTTAAGTTCAAAACGAATGCACACCCCTAGCCAATGGTAAAAGTCTAAGAAGTAAAATGGGAGAGTTAGAGTGTATAGCAGTAAATGATGAGATTGACATAATTGGCATCACAGAGACCTGGTGGAAGGAGGATAACCAATGGGACAGTGCTATATCAGGGTACAAATTATATCGCAATGATAGGGAGGATCAACTTGGTGGGGGTGTGGCACTTTATGTCCGGGAGGGTATAGAGTCCAACAGGATAAAGATCATACAAGAGACTAAATGCTCAGTAGAATCTATATTGGTAGAAATCCCATGTGTGTTGGGTAAGAGTATAGTGATAGGAGTATTTTACCATCCACCTGGACAAAATGGTCAGACAGATGATGAAATGCTAAGAGAAATCAGGGAAGCAAACCAATTTGGCAGTGCAATAATAATGGGAGATTTCAATTACCCCACATCAGACAGAAAGTGCAGGTGGAGGGTCAATCCTGACGAAAGACTCCAAATGGATTTCAAAGTTAATAAGGATTTTTATTCATTTATTAGGCAACTCCACTGATTTAAATCCCAAGCAATGCTTTATGGCGGCCCCCGACACGGTCCCGTGTTTCGCCTAGGGCTGAATCGGGAGGGTAGCGCCAACAGGGTTTCTCAATAGGAAAGCTAAAACAAATTAAACAAAACGTCAGGATGCTATATAGGACTTACGCCGACTAAAAATACAAGCAATGATAATACCATAACTCTTACCTGACAGCTTGATGTGCTGAATTCTGACAGGGAGCGCACTTACCCTAAACGCTGTCAGGTATTTCAAGGATAGCAGTGGCGCCAAAATCACAGGTGAACCAATGACGTGGGTAAATTGTCCCCGTTCATTGGTTCCCGTTCCTGTAGGGTGCCCTAGCAGCATAGTATGTGACCAGCCCTTACTGTGAGAAATCTTATGTAAACAAGAACCATTCTATCTCCCGATTGAGTCCCTTGGGGGTTACTGAATCTAAAATAAATATCCACCGCTGTTCAATGCGTCCTAGCTGTTCTGCATAACAGCCCCCTCGAGCGGGACGTGGGAACACTTCGATAACACTGAACTTGAGATCAGCGAGGTTATGAGATTTGTTTACCCAGTGGTCTACCAAGGGTTCGTTCTCTCTTGCGTGCCGGATGTTAGAGCAATGCTCAATAATACGTGTTTTAACCATTCTTGTAGTTTTGCCTACATATATTAAAGGGCACGGACAAGTGATCACGTAAATAACTCCTGAGGTGGTGCAATCGGAGTAGGAGCGAAGCGGAAAAACTCTATTGGATGTTGGATGAATGAATGAAGTGGTAGATTGTGTGTATGAACATACTATACAGTGGCCACAAGGGTGGTGTCCAAATGTATTGGATGGATGCCGTTGCTGTACCAAGTCTGCGTGAACAAGTTTGTCTCGTAAATTTTTACCCCGCCGGTACGTGAACCGTAGGGGACCAGGGAATACCAACTGCATGGATAGTGCACGCCAGTGTTTGCGAATCATAGTTGTGATTTGACGGCTAAGTGTTGAAAATGGCAAAATACAATTTGTGACTGTAGTATCGGAGCTAGAATGTGGGAGAAACAGCAGATCACGGTTGGTAAATAAGGCTCGTTTCATAGCTCGCCTTACCACCCGCTTAGGATATCCACGGGTCAAAAACCGGGCTGACATTATTTCTGCCTGAAGGAGAAATTCTTCACGAGAGGAGCATAACCTGCGGAGTCTAAAAAATTGACCCGTGGGGATGTTATTTCTTAAGGGGCTAGGATGACAGCTGTGAAACTCTAGTAGTGTGTTTCTGTCTGTATCTTTTCGGTGAATAGTGGTCAGAAATTGGGCATTGTGAACTGAAACTGTAATGTCTAAAAAGGCTATCTGAGATTGATGCCAACTGAAATTAAATTGTAAATTAGAGTCTTGAGCATTAAGCCAGTCAATAAACAGAAACAACTGTATTTCTGTGCCTAACCAGACCAGAAATACATCATCGATGTATCTTAACTAGGTTGCAATGTGTTGAAACCCTTCTGAGGGATATATATGGGAGTCTTCAAACTCTGCCACAAAAAGGCAAGCTAGACTAGGGGCCATAGTGGCCCCCATCGCCGTGCCTTTTACCTGTAAATAGAATTTGTCATGAAATCTGAAATAGTTGTGTGTAAGAGCTAAAGATGCCAGCGTGACTAACAATGAAGTTGGGATTCTCTGGGGATTTGTACGAGTATTTAATACTTTCTCAATGATTCTAAGAGCCTCAAATTGAGAAATGTTGGTGTAGAGAGATACTATATCCAAGGTGACTAACAGAAACGGTTCCATAGGAAACGGTATGGAATGTAGAAGTGTGATAAAGTGAGCCGAGTCCCTTATATAAGACCGGATCTGTGGTACAAATGGCTTGAGAAAAATATCCACAAATTGAGACAAAGGTTCCAATAATGAACCAATGCCAGCCACTATAGGACGGCCAGGTGGGTGTTGAAGATCTTTGTGAACCTTGGGTACCGTGTAAAAAACCGGAGTAATAGGATGTTCAGTGATCAAAAATTTAGCCTCTCTAGGGGTTAGAATGCGGCGGTCAACTGCCTGCTCCACAATAACTTTAATCTCCTGAAGTAGCTGAGGGGTAGGGTCCTCCAATAGTACTTGGTAAAAGGAAGTGTCAGAAAGTTGACGTGTAGCTTCCAACATGTAGTCATCCCTGTCACAACTATGATTCGCAAACACTGGCGTGCACTATCCATGCAGTTGGTATTCCCTGGTCCCCTACGGTTCACATATCGGCGGGGTAAAAATTTACGAGACAAACTTGTTCACGCAGACTTGGTACAGCAACGGCATCCATCCAATACATTTGGACACCACCCTTGTGGCCACTGTATAGTATGTTCATACACACAATCTACCACTTCATTCATTCATCCAACATCCAATAGAGTTTTTCCGCTTCGCTCCTACTCCGATTGCACCACCTCAGGTGTTATTTACGTGATCACTTGTCCGTGCCCTTTAATATATGTAGGCAAAACTACAAGAATGGTTAAAACACGTATTATTGAGCATTGCTCTAACATCCGGCACGCAAGAGAGAACGAACCCTTGGTAGACCACTGGGTAAACAAATCTCATAACCTCGCTGATCTCAAGTTCAGTGTTATCGAAGTGTTCCCACGTCCCGCTCGAGGGGGCTGTTATGCAGAACAGCTAGGACGCATTGAACAGCGGTGGATATTTATTTTAGATTCAGTAACCCCCAAGGGACTCAATCGGGAGATAGAATGGTTCTTGTTTACATAAGATTTCTCACAGTAAGGGCTGGTCACATACTATGCTGCTAGGGCACCCTACAGGAACGGGAACCAATGAACGGGGACAATTTACCCACGTCATTGGTTCACCTGTGATTTTGGCGCCACTGCTATCCTTGAAATACCTGACAGCGTTTAGGGTAAGTGCGCTCCCTGTCAGAATTCAGCACATCAAGCTGTCAGGTAAGAGTTATGGTATTATCATTGCTTGTATTTTTAGTCGGCGTAAGTCCTATATAGCATCCTGACGTTTTGTTTAATTTGTTTTAGCTTTCCTATTGAGAAACCCTGTTGGCGCTACCCTCCCGATGCAGCCCTAGGCGAAACACGGGACCGTGTCGGGGGCCGCCATAAAGCATTGCTTGGGATTTAAATCAGTGGAGTTGCCTAATAAATGAATAAAAATCCTTATTAACTTTGAAATCCATTTGGAGTCTTTCGTCAGGATTGACCCTCCACCTGCACTTTCTGTCTGATGTGAGATTATTTCAAAGTGCAGTTTGCTCTGATATATTTTTGGTTCTAGATTTCAATTACCCCAATATTGACTGGGTAAATGTAATATCAGGACTTGCCAGAGACATAAAGTTCCTGGATGTAATAAATGACTGCTTCATGGAGCAATTGGTTCAGGAACCAATGAAAGAGGGAGCTATTTTAGATTTAATCCTTAGTGGAACTCAGGATTTGGTGCGAGAGATAACGGTGGTGGGGACACTTGGCAATAGTGATCATAACATGATCAAATTAAGACTAATAACTGGAAGGGGGACAATAAGTAAATCAACACCTGTAACACTACATTTTCAAAAGGGAAACTTTGATAAAATGAGGAAAATAGGTAAAAACTGAAAGGGACCTTATGAGACTGGAAGATTGGGCATCCAAATGGCAGATGAAATTTAATGTGGACAAGTGCAAAGTGTTGCATATAGGGAAAAATAACTCTTGCTGTAGTTACACGATGTTAGGCTCCATACTAAACACTAAACATACACTCTGACTTCACTTTTTGACTTATTATAATCGTTTAGTTAATCACATTGTTTTAGTATCTAGAAATGAATCTTACTTGCTGATTTTCGTATTGGCTTTTCCTACCATTGCTTTGCCATTTTCTCATGTCTCTCTGCATTTAATATTGTTTATGAGTCATCCCAATTATTAGGTGGCTCACACTTTTGCAGTTGTTTTTAGTTACCATGTTTTTTTTGTATTTTATCCCTTGCTCCCAGTTCCAGGATACCCTGTTCTATCTAATGCTTGTTGCAACTTTGTGTTTTTTCTGTAAACCGATATGATATGTAATCTTCACATGAATGTCGGTATATAAAAGTCCAAAATAAATAAATAAATAAATAAATAAATATTAGGAGCTTCAACCCAGGAAAAAGATCTAGTCATCATAGTGGATATTATTTTAAAATCGTCGGCTCAGTGTGCTGCAGCAGTCAAAAAAGAAGACAGAATGTTGGGAATTATTAGAAAGGGAATGGTTAATAAAATGGAAAATGTCATAATGCCTCTGTATCGCTCCATGGTGAGCTCCGCGGCCAGGCCTGCTCACCTTTCTTGTCCATCCACGAGCTCCGGGCTCTCCCACTCTGCAGCCGCAGCCAGATCGCAGTTTCACTGGCTCCCCCATGCTCAGTCTCCCATCCAGGCCTCACAGCGGGGCTCGGCGTCCTCTGTGGTGTTGGCCCTGCCCCTGGGCGTGCGCGCGTGCAGACCACCCATCCTCTTAAAGTGCATGGGGAGGATCACACCTCCGCGGCACGCCCTGATTGATGGCTGCATTAAAGGAAGTGGTCTGACACCACTTCCTCGCCTTGACAATCGGGTCCTACACTCCGATATCTCTAGCTTGCTTTCCAGTATCTCCTATTCCAGTGTCTCTTGTTCCAGTGTCTTTTGTTCCAGTGTCTCCTGTTCCAGCGTCTCCTGTGTCTCCAGTTCCAGCATCTCCTGTGTCTCCTGTTCCAGCTTCTCCTCTTCCTTCGTCTCTCCATCCCTGGTAGTACCCTTCAGACTGATCTCATGGTACTGACCATTGCTTGCTCCTGACTACTCTTGATTCCTGCCTGGAACCGACCTCTGCCTGACCAATGATTACTCCTGATCGCTGCCTGGAACCGACCTCTGCCTGACCACTGACTACTTCTGATTGCTGCCTGGAACATGACCTCTACCTGACCTGACTAGTTCTGGATTGACTACAGGTACTGACTCCTCCTTCGGCTATCATTCTGAACTGTTACTCTGGCCTTGATCCTCGCTATCCACTCGGACTCTCTGTTCTGGCCTCCTGTGACCTCTGGACATTCTTGTTTGGACATCGACCATGCACCCTTGTTTGTGGTGGGCACTCATCTGTACTTTCTCTCTAGGAGATCCTGCAAGGCCCACCTAAGACCAGGCGGCCCGGGAAACCAAGGGCTCAACCTGAGGCAATCCCGGGTTGCTATTGGTGAAGCTCCAGCTAGCCTCTATCTCCTCCTGTGCTCCGCCTCCTGGTGGCAGGCGCTCTCTGGGTACAACCAGAGGGCCGTACCAATCCTGCACCAGGCCAAGGGTCCACCTCCAGCGCAACAGGTTGCCAAGGCCATAGACTCGGCGGAGTCTCCCACCTTGCAGACCATTCTTGGCCTAGTTGCTCATGTCCAAGAACAAAAGCAAACACTAGAAGCGTTGGCTTTATCCGTGGAGAGACTACAGTCTCAGCTACAAGACTCTCTTATGGCCAATTCTGAGGGTTGGGCTCAAACCCCACCTTCACGGGCATTACTG
This sequence comes from Rhinatrema bivittatum, assembly GCF_901001135.1. Classification (NCBI taxonomy): domain Eukaryota; kingdom Metazoa; phylum Chordata; class Amphibia; order Gymnophiona; family Rhinatrematidae; genus Rhinatrema; species Rhinatrema bivittatum. The sequence goes on from NC_042620.1 coordinate 170,475,746, forward strand.
GCCCCTCCAGCTCCACCCCGTTTCAACAGGGATCCGCTTTATGAAATTTGCACTGCAGCCTGCATTGTTTCCAGGTGAGACCGCCAAGATGACCTTCATCCTCTCACGCCTTGAAGGGAAGGCCCTGGCATGGGATTCCCCACTCTGGGAGGGTTCAGATGATATTCTCTGTCACCTCTCCCACTTCATGACCGTTTTCAAGTGGACCTTTGCAGATCCAGGCTGTCAGGCGGTTGTGGTCATCAGCTTCTTCATCTCTGTCAAGACTTGCATACACTCGCTGAATTCACAGTGGAATTCAGGACACTAGCCACAGAACTGGGATGGCAAGAGGACTGCCTACTGGTACTCTATCTTGATGACTTGTCTCCTGCCCTCAAGGATGAGCTGGCTGCTTGTGAGATTCCCACATCTCTGGATGACCTGATTTTCCTGGCTGGCAAGATTGACCATCACCTACAGCAGCGACATCAGGAGGTAAAGGTCTTCCGGCCACCGGCCTCACACCCAGTTCGTGCTATGAATCCCCAGTTAAAGGCCTTACCGGCACCTCCTCCATCACCAGAGGAGCCGATGCAGATCAATCGCGGGCGCTTGTCTCTTGAAGAGTGCCTTCATTGCAAGAAGCAAGGCCTTTGCCTATACTGTGGTGGTTCCAGACATCTCCTGCAATCCTGCCCCGTACATCCAGGAAACTGCAGAGCCTGAGCCTGGTGGGGGTCCCGAGCTTGGGCGCTATTGTTACTGGCCCTCAATTGTTACTTCCTGTTCCCTTTCTAGGGAATCACATTCCTTTGCCATAACCGTGCTCATGGATACTGGGGCGAGTGGCAACTTCATTCTGGATGATATCGTCACACTACTCCATATTCCTCTTCAGCCCCTGGAGGTACCCCTCTGCATCGCATCAATCCAGGGAGAGCACCTCCCCGGACACATTACTCATCACACCATGGCCTTCCGCCTTTCCGTGGGAACCCTCCATGAAGAAGAGATCTCCCTGTACATTTTAAAGCGTTCTACTCATCTGATAATCCTAGGACTTCCTTGGCTCCAGGTCCATGGACCCCACTTCAATTGGCAATCCCTGCAGCTAATTCAGTGGGGACCCCAGTGCCAGAAATGCTGTTTGCAACAGATGTCTCCAGCGGTCACCATTCTGAACTCTACAACCCTTACCCGGTTACCAGCTCTGTATTCCGACTTTCAAGATGTGTTCTCCAAACAAAATGCTGATATCCTGCCTCCACTCCGTGAATTCAATTGCCCCATTGAGCTCCTACCAGGTACCATACCTCCCAAGGGCAGAACCTACCCTCTCTCGTTGCCAGAAACTCAAGCAATGTCTGAGTACATTAAGGAGAATCTGAATAAAGGTTTCATAAGACCCTCCGATTCCCCGGCAGGAGCCGGATTCTTCTTCGTGAAGAAGAAGGATGGCAGTTTACATCCTTGCATTGACTACCATGGGCTAAACACCGTGACTCGCAAGGATCGTTATCCTCTTCCACTCATTAGCGAACTCTTTGATTGCCTACAAGGAGCCCAGATCTTTACAAAGTTAGATCTCCGAGGGGCATACAATCTGGTATGGATCCAGCCAGAGGATATCTGGAAGACCACTTTCAATACTAGGGTCAGCCACTATGAGTACGTAGTGATGCCTTTCAGACTATGTAACGTCCCTGCAGTCTTTCAGCGCTTGATGACTGAGATCTTCTGGGACCTATTCTATTCATTTGTCGTAGTATATCTAGACGATATACTGATCTTTTCTAAAGACCTGAAGTCCTACCGCTCACATGTTCAGACAGTCCTCCAATGTCTCAGAGACAATCGTCTCTATGCAAAATTAGAGAAGTGAATCTTCAAACAGACTCGTCTCCCATTTCTGGGCTACATTATCTCCAATCATGGTTTCACCATGGACTCTGAGAAACTCCAAGGAATTCGAGATTGGCCCCAGCCAATAGGCCTCCACGCCTTACAAAGATTTCTCGATTTACAAACTATTACAGGAACTTCATCGCTAACTACTCCACGCTAGCTGCTCCACTCACGGCCATGACTAGGAAAGGTAGTAACCTTCGAGTTTGGAACCCCAAGGCTCTATCTTCTTTCCACGCCTTGAAAGACGCCTTCTGCACCGGACCTTGTCTACGTCACTCAGATCCTTACTGTCTCTTCATCATCAAAGTTGACACCTCTGCCATTGGGGCAGGGGCGGTCCTGAGCCAATATTCCTCCAAGGGGGTCTTAGTATCCTGCTCCTTCTACTCTCACAAGTTTTTGCCCACAGAGCAAAACTACACGATTGGGGACCGTGAGCTCTTAGCTGTGAAATTGGCTCTTCAAGAATGGCGCCCCTGGTTAGAAGGAGCCCAGCATAAATTCATGATCTTTACAGACCACAAGAACCTCAAACACTTAAAGGAAGCCCAACTATTGAACCCCAGGCAGGCCAGCTGGGTGCTGTTCTTTGAACATTTTAACTTTGAACTCTGCTACCGCCCTGCAGCAAAGAACACCCAAGCGGATTGCTCTCTCTCTCTCTCTTGAACCAGAAGATACACCCGAAACTCCTAGGCACATCATTTACCCAGCCTGTATAACCCTCGCAGTTACCCACACGGTGCCAGCCGAGAAGACGGTGGTCCCAGGCCATCTTTGAGAGCACATCTTCCGCTGGGCCCATGACTCAAAGTTGGCCGGCCATCCCCACCAGGCTCGGACTCTTGAAACATTAAGAAGACATTATTGGTGGCCGAACATGGTTAAGGACTCCCGCAGTTATGTGAACTCCTGTCCCATCTGGGCACAACAGAAACCTCCGACTGGCCGTCCTTGGAGACTCCTCCAGCCTCTTCCGGCTCCCACCGAACCTTGGTCAAGCATCTCTACTGACTTCATCATCGATCTGCCCCCATCAAAGGGCAACACGGTCATCTGGGTTATTATTGACCACTTTTCAAAAATGGCCCACTTCGTTCCACTACAGAGCCTCCCTTCAGCTCCTGAATTGGCAAAACTCTTCCTGCATAATGTATTCCGACTACATGGATTACCCAAGGAGATTATTTCCGATCGTGGACGACAATTCGTAGCCAAGTACTAGAAGTCTCTGTGCACAAAGTTTGATATCACCCTGAACCTGATGTCGGCCTATCCCCCTCAAGCGAACAGCCAAGCCGAAAGGACAAACTGCTCATTAAAGACATTCCTGAGATCCTACGTGACTGATCAACAGGATAAGATCTCTTGCCCTGGGCCGAGTTATCCCACAATACTCACCTCGCCTCTGCCACCGACGTCTCTCCCTTCTCCATGGTATTCGGTCGCCAGCCACGCTTTCCCCTACCAGTGCCACTTTCCTTACCCTCGCCTGCAGCCCAGTCTATGGCCAAGACAATTCGCTGTCTCTGGAATCAGGTCAAGGAGAGATTGGGTCAGGCAGCCGAGAAAGCCAAACGCTTCACTGCTGCTCACCGTCGCACTGCACCTCTGTTCCAACCAGGCCAGAAAGTTTGGCTCAGCACAAAACACATTAAGTTACGTCTGCCTTCACAGCGATTAGCTCCCAGGTTCATTGGACCATTACCAATCATCCGACAAATAGGGGCAGTTACTTATCAGCTGCAGCTTCCCACCTCCATGGGAATCCATAACACATTCCATGTCTCCTTACTAAAACCACTAGTCTTGACTTGGCCTTCTTGACGGTTTCCTGCTCCTATCCAACTCACCGCTGAACCCAAAGACGTCCTCCAGGTCAAGGAGGTACTTAATGTCCGACGTAGAAGAGGTCATTGGGAATACCTTCTGTTGTGGGAGGGCTTCAGGCCGGAGGAGAACTCCTGGGAGCCCTCCCACCACATATATGACAAAGACCTCCTCACGGAGTTCCACAGGACTCATCCTGACAAGCCCAGGCTGGTAAGGGGGAGGCATAGAAGGAGGGGTACTGTTGCACTTCCCGGCCGCATCCGTTCTGCGGCTGGGCCTACTCACCTTTCTCATCCATCCACGAGCTCTGGGCTCTCCCACTCCACAGCCGCAGCCAGTTCACGGCGTCCCCAGCTCCCCCGCGCTCAGTCTCCCATCCAGGCCTCACGGCAGGGCTCGGCATCCTCCATGGCATTGGCCCAGCCCCTAGGTGCGCGTGCGCAGACCGCCCGGCCTCTTAAAGGGCCAGGGGTGGATCCCACCTCTGCGGCACACCCTGAGTGATGGCTGCATTAAAGGAAGTGGTCTGACACCACTTCCTCGCTTTGGCAATTGGGTCGTACAATCCAGTGTCTCTAGTTTGCCTTCCAGCATCTCTTGTTCCAGTGCCGCTTGTTCTAGCGTCTCCTGTTCCAGCGTCTCCTGTTCCAGCGTCTCCTGTGTCTCCTGGCAGTAGTCAGGCAGATGTCGGTTCTAGGCAGCAATCAAGAGTAGTCAGGAGCAAGCAATGGTCAGTACAGTGAGAATAGTCCGAAGGGTACTACCAGGGATGGAGATACGAAGGATGAGAGACACTGGAACAGGAGACACAGGAGACGCTGGAACTGGAGACACAGACCACTTCCTTTAATGCAGCCATCAATCAGGGTGTGCCGCGGAGGTGGGATCCACCCCTGGCCCTTTAAGAGGCCGGGCGGTCCGCTCACGCACACCTAGGGGCTGGGCCGACGCTGCCGGTAACCAACCTCTGCCTGACCACTGACTACTCCTGATCGCTGCCTGGAACGTGACCTCTGCCTGACCTGACTACTTCTGGATTGACTACAGGTATTGACCCCTGCTTTGGCTGACCATTCTGAATTGGTACTCTGGCCTTGATCCTCACTATCCATTCAGACTCTCTGTTCTGGCCTCCTGTGACCTCTGGATATTCATGTTTGGGCATCTACCGCACACCCTTGCTCGTGGTGAGCACTTCTCTGCACTTCCTCTCTAGGAGATCCTGTGGGGCCCACCTAAGACCAGGCAGCCCGGGTAACCAAGGGCTCAACCTGAGGGAACCCCGGTTTTCTATTGGTGAAGCTCCAGCTAGCCTCTGTCTCCTCCTGTGCTCCACCTCCTGGTGGCAGGTGCTCTCCGGGTCCAACCGGAGGGCCGTACCAATCCTGCACCAGGCCAAGGGTCCACCTCCAGCGCAACAGAACACTGTTTACAATTCTGGTCACTGCATCTCAAAAAAGATATAGTTGCGATGAAGAAGGTACAGAGAAGGGCAACCAAAATGATAAAGGGGATGGAACAACTCCCCTATGAGGAAAGGCTGAGGAGGTTAGGGCTGTTCAGCTTGGAGAAGAGACGGCTGTGGGGGGATATGATAGAGGTCTTTAAAATCTTGATCGGTCTTGAATGAGTAGATGTGAATCAGTTATTTACACTTTTGGATAATAGAAAGACTAGGGGGCATTCCATGAAGTTAGCAGGGAGCACATTTAAGACTAATCGGAGAAAATTCTTTTCACTCAGTACAGAATTAAGCTGTGGAATTTGTTGCCAAAGGATGTGGTTAGTGCAGTTAGTATAGCTGGGTTCCAAAAAGGTCTGGATAAGTTCTTGGAGGAGAAGTCCATTAACTGCTATTAATCAAGTTGACTTAGGGAATGGCCTCTGCTATTACTGGAATCAGTAGCATGGGATCTTCTTGGTGTTTGGGTACTTGCCAGGTTCTTGTGGCCTGGTTTGGCCTCTGTTGGAAACAGGATGCTGGGCTTGATGGACCCTTAAGAACATAAGAAAATGCCATACTGGGTCAGACCAAGGGTCCATCAAGCCCAGCATCCTGTTTCCAACAGTGACCAATCCAGGCCATAAGAACCTGGCAAGTATTAAAAAACTAAGTCTATTCCATGTTACCATTGCTATTGGCAGTGGTCTGACCCATCATGGCAATTTCTTATGTTCTTATATTTATACGGGTTATAATAAAAATGCATATATCCTTGGAAGAGAGGAGATATAGGAGAGATATGATACAGACCTTCAGATAACTGAAAGATTTTAATGATGCACGAACTTCAAACCTTTTCCATTGAAAGGAAACTGTAGAACTAGGAAGATCACAAAATGAAACTTAAGAGGGGATGGCTCAGAACCAACATTAGGAAATATTTCTTCACAGAGATGATGGTGGATGCCTGGAATGTCTTTCCGGAGGAGGTGGTGAGGATGAAACAGTAGACTAATTCAAAAGGGCATGGGATAAACACTGTGGATCCCTAAAGGCAAGAGGTTGTAAATAAAGAAAAGAGTGCATGGGGTAACCTGCACAGAACGGCAGTTACTACCCTTAATAGAAGGTATGGGGATTATACCCTTAACCAATTACCCTTAATGCTTTTGACCAGCTGTAACACTGCTCTCCATTTCAATGGCGGAGAGAAAAAGGGGAATTGGATTCAGACAACAGCCAATGCTGGGCCCCGATTTTTAGAATCCAAGGTACTGATATGCAGACATTAGGGATAAAACACAGGACAGCTTCTAAGACTAAGTCCAAAAAGAAAGCATGTTCATGCAGCATTGACTGAATTATCAAGAAGGCTGCTCACTATATAAAAATGTTACTAGCAGTAGTTTTGTTATGGGTCTGACAATTGCTTGGTTTTGATTGTAAATATTACTTCCCTTAACATAACACTTGGGGGTAACCAGCACTGAGCAGCAGCTACTACTCTTAATAGAAAAATGGGGGCAACCTGCATGGAGTGACAGTTACTACCTTTCTAAACTTGCTGGGTGGTCTGAATGGACCATTTGGTCTTTTTCTGCAGTCGTTATTATGTTACTATATATATTATTATACATGCTATAGCATGTCACTTTTTTTTTTTTTGTTCTTTGGTGAGAATTCACTTTTTAATTGTTATTTTTCTTATTATTTTTCCCAATATAAAATGTTTTTGCTCCCCCTTTTTTTTTAACCTATCCTGTCCTTGTTGATTATCACTGAATCATAATTCAGTTACTGAAACCATATCAATGTACTTTTTAGAATATAAGCACATGCCATACTGGGTCAGACCAAGGATCCATCAAGCCCAGCATCCTGTTTCCAACAGTGGCCAATCCAGGCCATAAGAACCTGGCAAAGCTTGACTAGTACCTACTGTTCACCCCCTCCCTTTTTCCCTAAGCTAGATTCAAACTCACAGCCCCTGGAGCTCAAAGGACAGAGCCCTTACTGCCCCAGCCCCCTAATCAATATAATCAGCAGATTACAAGCCAATAAACATATTACAATAATATTACAGACTGGACAATGCAAGAAATAAAATGTATTCTGTATTACCATATGCCCATAATAATTAAAAAGAACAAAATAAAATTCTTAGTTGAAGTTCTGATACTGAAACCAGGCCTCAGGACTGAGCCTAAACACTGGTGCTTGGCCTTGGGACCATGACCAGGCTTCAGGGCCAGGGCCAGGTCCAGGCACTAGGCATAGTCCTCGAAGCTGGGACCAAGCATCAGGGACAGGCCAAGGTACTGGAAATAGACCTCAGTGCTGGGACAATGCACAGAGCCTGGCCCAGGCACTGGACCTAAACTTAGGCCTCAATGCAAGGACCAGGCCTCAGGGCTACACCCCAGTGATAAGCCTAGGCCTCAGCCACAGCACCAGGACCAGGCCTTAGGGATGAGCCTAGATCTTGGCCCCAAGACTAGGTTTTATGGCTGTGTCCCAGCATTGAGTCTTAGCCTCAATGCCAGGACCAGGTCTTAGGTCGAGGCTGTGGTGCCAGGCCTACATCTTGGCATTGTGCAGAGCCCAATGCTGGGATTTGGACTTGCCCCTGGCACCAAGCTTTAAGGCCAAGCCCCCAGCATTGCGGCTAGGCCCCAGTATCGCTTGGCTTTGATACCAGGCCTGGGCTGGGCTAGGCCCTGGCACCGGGTTTAAAAGGCCATTATTTCTAATGCAACAAATACAAAAATACCCAAACATTTTGGTAGATTTTCATCAGAGACTATTTTAGGTTCATTCTCTTTGGAGCACATTGAAAATGGACATATTCATTGTATATTTTACATTTGTTAAAGATGAATGCACATCTCTAACCAATACAGGACTCTCTGTATAACATTTTATTTATTTTATTTTAAATTATTCCCAAGACTTCATTATAGTTACTATGGAGCCAATTTTCAAAGAGTTTAGGTGCCTAACATTTGGAGTTAGGGCCCTAAATTGGACCTTTTACAAATTTAGGGATGAGTCTCTAAATTTAGGCTCCTAGTTTCATCAGCAACCTAAATTTAGTAACCTAAAATGGGAGTTGCTACAGAAATGGAGATGGAGCAAAAAAAACAAAATTAGAACTTATCACTGATTTTCAGAACTAGGCACTTACTTAGGACCCTAAATCTAGGCAAGTGAATAGCAGCCCTAAATTTAGAGATCTAAGTTTTAGGCCCTTATATTTATGTGAATTTTCAGCTGAAAACTTAGAAGTGAATTTTTCCAAAGAGTTATGCGTGTAAAAGTAGCATACATGTAGCAATTTTCAAAAGCCCATTTATGAAAATTCATTGAAATTTCAAAGGAGTTACGCATATAAAAGTAGCAATTTACAAAAGCCCATTTACATGTGTAAAGTCCATTTATGCACGTAAAACCCAGTTTTACGTGCATAAATCCTTTTGAGAATTACCACCTCAGGCTTATAGGTTTGGCTGAAAATAGGCATCTAGCCAAGGCTCCTAATTTGAGCCTAAATTTAGGAGCTCAGCTTTTTTTTAATATCCACCCCTAGATTCCTCCTTGCCTGTGGGTTTTTATCACCATCCCTCTATGAATCTACTTTCAAGCCCTTCTTGCTAGGTAGGAAGGTCTATGAGAAAAAAAACATACTGAGGTCCATATTCAGTCGCTGTGTGGCTGTGCTAGTTAGCCAGTTATATATCACCTGCTACATAGTGGTATGTATTCAGATGCAATGGCCAGAACAGAGTTAGCCTGATAAGTTAACTGGCATAAATAAATCTGAATATCTGAGTTAGCTGGTTAACTTATCCAGCTAACTCCGCTCATCCCTGGAATGCCCTCGACTTATCTGGCTAAAGTCTTGCCGGATACAGGATATGCAGGAAAACTAAGTGGCTCAGTAGCTATTTAAATCAAGCTGTGATGACAGAATTTAACTATCAGCTAGATCTATCTGATTGGCTGTAAGCTTTGCTATAACTAGAAGTCCTAGTGGAAAGAAAGGCCCTCATATAGATGGATTTGTCTGGAAGGCTAAAGAAGGGGACCCTGGAGGTTGGATATATGGCCAGCAGCCACATAGGTATTTCTTGCTGTTTGGAATGTTGTGGATTTAGTGCTTAGGCAAGTGAGAGGTGAGTGTTGGAGGGAACTAAGTAGGGATCTTGTATACTCTACTATCCAGAATGGTGAAGTTCAAAGGGTGAAGATAAAAAAGATTGAACTGGCTAGGAAGAAATTTGTAAGTGGCCACTTTCTGTGACTGGCAATTGGGATGTATCCTTAGAAGTATGGACAGGTTAACTGGGCAGACTGGATGGATCAAGTGTCATTTTCTACAATCATCTACTATGTTACTATTCAGGTCCCCCACCTTGGTCCAGACTATGAATTTCCCCTATGCATGAGAAATTATATCTACTAATAAGTTTTATTTTGGGATTCATAGCCTAAGAGGGGATGAGACAGAGTCCTGGTGACCCCAATACCACAACTCTGTACACTTCCCAAATAACCACTCACTTGTGCACCACAGACAAGATAAAATTATTACACCAGAATAAAACAGTAACTAACCCTTTTACTAGTATTCTGTAAGTAGACAGGAAATCTAATCAGTACATTAAATGGGAAAAGTACAGTAGTGAGGTATAATATAAACTTGCAGTTTTCTTATTTTAAAGCAAGCAATGCAAAAATAACACTGGGTATGGCCTGTTCACCAGGACAACCCACATATTCATATGGATAGCAAAAAAAAAAAAAAAAGGACCACTAATAGAGAAAGGTTGGGGGAAAAAGCAATGAAATACACAGCTTTTAAAAATTGTCTTTACCCCTGAGTACTAGGGATGTGAATCGTGTCCTCGATCGTCTTAACGATCGATTTCGGCTGGGAGGGGGAGGGAATCGTATTGTTGCCGTTTGGGGGGGTAAAATATCGTGAAAAATCGTTAAAAATCGTTAAAAATCGAAAAATCGAAAAACCGGCACATTAAAACCCCCTAAAACCCACCCCCGACCCTTTAAATTAAATCCCCCACCCTCCCGAACCCCCCCCCCAAATAACTTAAATAACCTGCGGGTCCAGCGGCGGTCCGGAACGGCAGCGGTCCGGAACGGGCTCCTGCTCCTGAATCTTGTCGTCTTCAGCCGGCGCCATTTTCCAAAATGGCGCCGAAAAATGGCGGCGGCCATAGACGAAAAAGATTGGACGGCAGGAGGTCCTTCCGGACCCCCGCTGGACTTTTGGCAAGTCTCGTGGGGGTCAGGAGGCCCCCCACAAGCTGGCCAAAAGTTCCTGGAGGTCCAGCGGGGGTCAGGGAGCGATTTCCCGCCGCGAATCGTTTTCGTACGGAAAATGGCGCCGGCAGGAGATCGACTGCAGGAGGTCGTTCAGCGAGGCACCGGAACCCTCGCTGAACGACCTCCTGCAGTCGATCTCCTGCCGGCGCCATTTTCCGTACGAAAACGATTTGCGGCGGGAAATCGCTCCCTGACCCCCGCTGGACCTCCAGGAACTTTTGGCCAGCTTGTGGGGGGCCTCCTGACCCCCACGAGACTTGCCAAAAGTCCAGCGGGGGTCCGGAAGGACCTCCTGCCGTCCAATCTTTTTCGTCTATGGCCGCCGCCATTTTTCGGCGCCATTTTGGAAAATGGCGCCGGCTGAAGACGACAAGATTCAGGAGCAGGAGCCCGTTCCGGACCGCTGCCGTTCCGGACCGCCGCTGGACCCGCAGGTTATTTAAGTTATTGGGGGGGGGGTTCGGGAGGGTGGGGGATTTAATTTAAAGGGTCGGGGGTGGGTTTTAGGGGGTTTTAGTGTGCCGGCTCACGATTCTAACGATTTATAACAATAAATCGTTAGAATCTGTATTGTATTGTGTTCCATAACGGTTTAAGACGATATTAAAATTATCGGACGATAATTTTAATCGTCCTAAAACGATTCACATCCCTACTGAGTACTCAAAAAAAGAGGGGAGTATAGATTCACCACAATGTTACCAGTTTGTAAAGGGTCCACCCTGTCCCAAACACAAAATTGTTTGGAAAAAAAATAGTCATGAAAATGAAAAAGTCCCTCTTGATGGTGGAGCTGGCTAGATGACAAACCAAATAGATGAGCAATACAGTGTATGAAAGGTCTCTCTCTCACTCCTGGGGAGCATCCCCAAATGGTTTATTTGGTACTAAACAGAGAATGGGCCTGGTTTCAGTCTCTTACAGCAAAACCATGAACCACCAGGTATTCTTTCCCAGTACCTGTCAGCAAGGGTTTATGCTTGCCTTCGGCTGAAAGGCTGAAGCAGTTAAGATGAGATACTGAATTTGTGGCAAAAGGCAAGGAAATACACTGTCTCGCTCCTCTGCAAAGATATTATTTGTCCAAAGTATAGATTACTTAACTCAAGTCTCTTAGGAGGGTGATCCAGCCATGTGCTCCTGGGCCTGGACATCTCTGGAAAGGAAGTCTCTCAGTCTCTCAGCTCCTGACTCCTCTGTCCCTTGTGGGATTTTACATGATGCTTGGCTATAAAGTAAGAACAACTGTATGACTCTCTATTTCCTCAGAGAACAGACTTCTGTCTCTTCCTCTCAATAATTAGATCTTCAGGAGAAGAACTGATTACAGGACTGCCAGATGCATTCCTCTTTTCCTGGCTCCTGGCTCCAACACCTGGCTGTCCCCTCCCCTCACACACAGACAGAGACAGCTAAATTGTGCCTTTTCTACCTTAAATAGTCTCCCAGCATTCCTTTGGCTTCTTCCTCTGCTGGCTATGTAGTGGTGTTCTCTGGGCTGATTAAAAAGTACAGACCTTTTCCCAACTTGTTAACACTATGAGTGCTGGATGCTAGTTTTTGAAGAACATTTGTCATTCACAGGACATTTTTTATATTACTTCCTTGGCTGTGCTAGCTTCCAGTCTCTTCCGGGTTCTAAGGCTCCAATGCATAATAAGCTTGTGGGGGCAGGAAACTTGTTTTTAGTAGCTTTTTATATTGTATTATGCCTACTGTACACACTGAGTATACATGCTTCCTGTTTATTACTGGCAGAAATCAAACTGCCATAGATTACTGGGTTCTTTCAGTTTGGTATTCTAAGACTCAGTCACTGATAGGTCACATGAATACAGTTCACCATTTATTCATCATATTTATTTTATTTAATTTTTAAATAATTAAATTTTCTTTGATTTCTATTTTAATTCAAACTCATTATTTTTATCTCAATAACTAAATATTCTTCCCCCTATTTCCTAAACATTGCCCATCATTTTTCCCCTTTCTTCCCCCTCTCCCCAATATCACAAGCTTGCCTTTGTCAGAATTGTTGGCCTGTGACTGACAAGCAATTACAATAAGTAATTTCATTTCAGCGGAAGATAATAAAATGTGATACCATAACTACCCACAGAGCCTCAAAAGTATTTATGTTCAGTCTAATAGCCTGGCTCGATGCTGTTAATCTTGACAAAGATTGCCTGGCAGGTGCTGGAGAGCTTGAATGTTCATATTATTTCACTGTTTGCTGATCCCTCCGCAGGGAAGCCTCCAAGCTGTTAAAATGCAATGGCCCTACTCAATTTTTTAATTACATTTAGTTTGTTAGAGGCACAGTCAGATGCATAACTGAAATGGTTGGAAACTCCTGCTTTTCCTTTCACTTGGCATCATAGAAGAGGCCCAAATTGTTTTATTATTTACAGCATGGGATATGCAGTGCTAAATCTGGGCCGACAAGAGCATCTAAAGCTTCTATGGGAGGCTAATGAAAAAATATGAATACGTCATTTTCAGCATATTGTTGTCTGTGGGATTCTCTTTTTGGGAGGAGTGGGTGTTTAATTTGTTTCTCAGGGATTGAGAGCTTCAGCTTGACAAGGTTACACCCCATTTTGAAGACATTTTTGAAGGCTCCTAATTAGTTGCTAAAAGTAAAGGTTTTCCTGGCAGAGTGTGTTGTCATTTTATATAACCATTGTCTGACATTGGTATATTATGTATGGTAAGCACTGAAAGATTTCACATGCAAAATTAAAACAAAAACATACAGGAAAGAAGGATATAGGAATGGAAATATATTTGTCTTGTTATATTAAGAAAAAAAATTGACTGAAACAAGGCACTATAGGCTCGATATTCAAATGGCAGATAGCAGGATAAGTAGTACATATCCAGCTATCTAGCAGCTGCTGAATATCCGGGTGAACCCAGTGGCCACTAGATTGCTGGATAAGTCACTTATCAGCTATCTTTTAGTTGGAGAAAAGTGGGCAGGCATTGGGTGGATTGGGGCGGCTTATTCGGCTAAGTAGCATTTTATGGGTGGATATTCAGCAGCATATCCGTGCCGCTGCATATCTTTGTAACTTAGCCAGATGAGTATTATCCTGATAAGTTACTTAGCTGATTTGGTTTTAAATATCTACCCCTACATTAATGATTAATTATGGTAGACTTTAACATCATCTGCTCCTAGTCTTGATGAGATGCTATCTCAAAAGCTTGTCATAATATTGTTGTGTCACCATAGTCTGCCTTAGGTATGACCCCAAAATCAGGAGTGAGTGGAGCAGACAGGATGAGACAAGCAGGCTCTAACTTGAGCAGGGGAAGAATGGGTAGACTGCATGGGCCAGGTGGTCTTTTTCTGCCATCATGTTTCCATGTTTGAAACTATTTACCATCTACAGAACTGCTATGCATAAGCTCTTGCTGCTCTGTAACATGGATTTCTAGAAATAGTTCGCTCTGCATTAATGCAACCACATTTCCTGATGGCAGCAAATAGGAACCGGTACTATAAGGCTCATTGTTTCCCTGTGAAAACCCTGATCTCAACTCACATCTGCCAACTGCTGAGATGAGGAAACCTCCTTGCTACCAGCTTGCTGTATGAAAGTTTACAGTTTTGACTCAAATTTGCAGGTGAGCTTATAATGGTGTGCCATTTTCTGCCCATTACAGTCATGCAGAATGTGGCTTCAGCTGGTCTGAGTGTGCTCAGAATGTCTGGGTTCTCAGTAGCTCTGCCCTTTGGTTATGTCAGAGTGTGGAAAGGAGGATTAACACTCCCCATTTGAGAGGGGTAAAGTAGTGGTACAAACTGAATTGATATTCAAGCTATTACCAAGTCCTTGCTAACCTTATCTGGCCCTCTGTGTCTTTGGGGGAACTAGGGGTTACAGGATATTCATAAAATCTTTCAAACTTGGTCTTGCACTTAAGATCTGCGGCTCGCATTGCTATATCTTTCTGTTGGAAAAGTGTGCCATCACTAACTCATTGAAGGAAGGTTCAGGCTGAAATAGCAGTAATGGAGCAAATTTCCTATGCCCTCTGTTGCACTGCAATGGGAGAGAGCACCAGGGGCTGTTCCCCAGCACGGGACGAGAGTTGTGTACCCTTGCGGAGAGTCGGTCCTTGTCTGGGAACTGGAGAACTGTGGACCTCCACCGGACCTGCACGCCTCCGTGAGGCCACCAATGCCTCCGACCTCTCCAAGCCCTTTCGGACCTGCTGCTGGGTAACGGCAAGAAGCGGCAGGCCGGACAGAGGTCATGGGCAGACAGAGACATCTGGCACAGGACGAAGACTCAGGCATTGAGGAAGACAAAGACTCAGGCATTGTGGAAGACAAAGACTCAGGCGTTGAGGAAGATGATGACTCAGGCATTGAGGAAGACGAAGACTCAGACAAGGCAAGGCATGTTCAGGCAAGGCAAGGCAAGGTTAAAATCAAGTGGTTAAAAGTACGGAACCTCCAGGCAAGCAATGTCCCTCTGGCACTCTACTCAGCCCAGCCGGGCTGGTCGTGGACCACACAAGAAAGCATCAGAACCATGGAAATCCAAGGACAGGATGGAACGGATGGGCGACCAAGATCCCTCAGGCACCTACACAGTCCAGCCAGACTGGTCGCAGACCACACTGAAGGACAGGACCTGCCCAGGGAAGGGCTGACATCAGGCTTATGGATGTTGGACATCATGGCAAGGCAGACATCGGACACGGAAGACGTCAGGACATCAGGAACAAGGCAGGTCTGACGAGGGACGAGAAGACTCCTTGGCGCCGTCAGATGGAAAGATCCACCAGTGCCCTACACACCCCAGCGGGGGTGGTCGTGGGCCACTGGGCCACTACACACCCTACTCAACCTAGCCAGGCTGGTCGTGGACCATGAGGGACAAATCAGAGCAGAGCTGAGGACATCTAGACACTGGACAAAGACATCAGGGCTGGAATGGAATATCAGGACGCTGAAGACATCAAGACGGAGACAAGAGACTAAGAACAATGACGATGAGGGATCCCAAAATGAATAACAGGAAAGCTAGCAGGAGTGGAGAACAGGAGTCCTGAAGAGGAAAGGTTCCAGGAGGGCTAGCTCCTTGCGAAGGCAAGGAAGGACTGACCTGAAGAGCCTTTTGTAGGCAGAACAGGCGGATCCAGGAAATGAGGTCATCCAGGGCCCACTCCTTCACTGACCCTTTAAAGCTAGGGAGGAGGCGCGGCCCCATGCCTAAGAGGCAGGAAGGAGAAGCAGCAGGACCCTGGACAGCGGCCCTGCTGAGAGAGGAGGAGCTGGAGCTGGACCGTGCAAGTCCCGATGTTGGAGGCAGCGTCCTGCCGCTGAAGAGGAAGTCCGGGGGCGGCTCCAGCTACAAGAAGACCCCGGGGACTGCAGCCTCCGGGCTGCGTCGAAGAGTATGACATCAGCGGCCCGGCCGCGGAGGAAGGAGGCTGGTTCGTGGCGGCTCCCCACCACGCTGGAACTCTGGGGGCGGCTCCATGCCGTGAAAGAGAGGTTAGTGGCCTCCAGGCTGCACAGGGTGACACAGTACAGCTCCGGCTGAGAGGGAGAGGCCCGGCACGGCTCCTGCCATGCCGGCACAATGGCAGCCTCCTGCTGCTGCAGGGAACACCAGCAAGGCTCCTGCTGTGCCAGTAAGATGACGTCGGGGGTCGGGCCGGACAAGAAGCAGGAGGTAAGAGCCTGCTCGCAGCCCTGCTGCGAGCAGGATCGCAACAACCTCAAGATCAAGAAAGAGAAATGTGAGTAGGTGTGAGGAAAATATTGAACATGGAGACAATCTTATCCATAGTTAAAAGTACTTATATTTTTATTTGATGTTGGGTTCTCTTTTCTTATATGATTGTCATTGTAATAAGATACAGTATTGATGAAGTATGTTTTCCTTATTCTAGTACTGAGAATAATTTGGGTTGGTATGTTTTTATATTCTGATCATATATTTTACTTTTGTGTATTGATGTTTCTCATAAAAAAGAGAATTAAAAAAAAACCACCCTGCTATCATGAGTAGGAGGAGACTTTTTGGAGAGATTTAAGGTGCAGGATTGTAAACCCTAGAGTACTGAGTGGTCTCTAGAGCCCTCTCCCACTGAGGGGCTCCATAGGGCCTGTATCCCACTGGGTGGATCCCAGAAAAATGTAAAAGGAGTAAAATTCCAGGATGGAAATTCCTGGGAGTTCAGAAGAGATAGAGAAAGAGAAGAAGTTCTTGCAGAGTTTGGTGGACCAGTGTACTGGGAGGTGCCAGGAGAAAAGATAACTTGCCTGGGAAAGCTCACCAGATTCAACAGCTGATTCAGCTAAAAATCAGTGCAAGACTCACAAAAGAGTGATATGAAGAGAAAAGAACATTGAAGGAACAGATTATATCTGCCAAACAGGTACTGTGAGGGCCCAGGATGGTAGAGGATACTTTCCTCAAAGAGTTGACCTGTTTGAAGGAAACGCGGAAAGAGACTGTGATTTTTCTTTTTTCATTTTTTGTGCTGTGGAATTTTGTTACAATACTGGTGCATTATTCTATGAATACTGTTTTTGGACTTGTGTTTTGCCACCAGTTTTTTGAGTAAGACTTTATTTTGAACAACAAGCTGAGAGCAAAAAGTCAATTTTGTGTGAGAACAGTCCCTACAAAAACCCTAAGAGCTTTGAAAACATGTTTTCCCCCCTGTACAGGAACCCTGGGAAGGTCATGGAGCCTTGTGTTGTCTGTGGTCTTCCTCATGGGACCCCCTGTCCAGGTCCAGAATGGGACGGGAGCTACAATGGAAACAAGAAAAAAAAAAGGATTGTGTTTCAGTTGACTGTGGTTTGACAGATACTAAATTAAATTGAATTAAATATTTTCTAACTGCCCAGGGAAGAAGGCCTCCTTGCTACTAGCCTGCTATATGAAAGTTTACAGCCTTGGCTCACATTTTCAAGACTGAACAAGCAGTCTTAGGACAGGAGGCAATGGAGACAAGGAGATATGAGGGACAGCATTGAGCATTCAGCTGCATGTGCCTGCTGCCAATGACCTGCGAATAGAGACAAGAAAAAGACAATGCCCTTTAGAGCAGAAGCTGAGGAAACTTGTGTTGGAACCAATGTTCCCTCCAAAGAGTGAGTAGGTATATGCACATTTTTTTTCATGTAGCAACAATTTTTTTAAACCAGCAATTTTTTAACATCACTATTAGTGTTGTATTTCTGTATGAAAGATAACATTTATGTGAACAACCCTGTAAAACCTGTGAGCGACGCTCCAAAATGTATGATGGTTGGAACTGCTTCTTTGTCTGGAAATTTCAATTGAACTGTTGCTACTGGACTGCATGTAACCCTCTGCCATTGTCAAGAATAGTAAGCCTCAATATCACTAAATGTGTTTATGTCCTCTGTCCAATTGCAGATTTATCTTTGATAGTATAAAGTCAAGTGTGCTGAATTTTGCCCGGAAGTAGCAATTTTCCACACATACGTTTTCTACCAGGATTCACATGCAAATAAGCCTGGTAGAAAACTTATTTTTATTTATTTAAAAGTGTTTGTATACCACTTAAACAATGGAGTTAGATCAAAGTGGTTACCAAAAGTACACTAATAATAAAAACATAAAATCACATATACAAAATTAGTACAACAAAATAAAAAATAATGAGGTCAATAAAAAGATGAAAAGAAGGAATAGCATGCCTCGAGAAGATAGCTAGGTGGAACTCAATTCACAGTGGGTGGATTGTAAGCAATGGAACATAGGTAGGTTTTTATATTTTTCTTGAATTTCTTAGAATTTGTAAGTTGCCTAAGGGAGTCTGGGATGGAGTTCCAGAAAGTAGGCCAGCAGCTGAAAAAGCGCATTTTCTAGTAAGGTCAAGCCTGGCCATTCTAATAGAGTGGACCTCAAGCAGATCCTTATTCATGGACATAAATGTCTAGAGCAAGGCTTCCCAAACCTGTCCTAGGGACCCCATAGCCGGTCGGGTTTTCAGGATATCCACAATGAATATGCATGAGATCAATTTGCATACCACGGAGACTGTATATGTAAATTGATCTCATGCATATTCATTGTGGATATCCTGAAAACCCGACTGGCTGTGGGGTCCTCAGGACAGGTTTGGGACACCCTGGTCTAGAGAGTTGATATAAGCAAAGGGAGGTACATAACCAGATAGTAGATTGTTTGTGTATGAGATTATGAATAATAGATAAGATATTATATTGTATCCATAGAGAAATAGGAAGCCAATGTAGGGAACAAAGACCTGGGGTAATAAGATCTCTAAGTTTAGTGCCTGTAAGGATGCAAGCAGCAGTATTTTGAATCAATTGCAAAGGGCATAGGGTAGAGTCTGGAAGCCCTAAGTATAATGCTTTACAATAATCCAACCCAGTAAGGATCAGGGCCTGTAGCACTGTGTGAAAGTCTTTGGGATATAACAGAGGCTTTAAGCATTTCAACAGGTGAATTTTGTAGAAGGAGTTTTTTTTTTACCACTAATGAGATGTTATGAGACATAGATAGTTCAGAATCTAGGATGACTCCCAGATTTCAAGCTTTTGTTATTATAAGAATGGAGAGGCTATCAAGGGTTAGATGCAAAGGGGGATGGCACAAAGACTGGGAGATAGTAGATAAATGCAAAATTTCAGTTTTAAATGTATTAAGTTCCAGACAGTTGGGGATAACCAAGTGTAAATAGAGCTGATGCAGAGACTAACAAAAGACAGTGTTAGGCCATAGGGGTGTGCATTCGTTTTGAATGCATATGTAAAACACAACTTTTTTTTTTTTTAAACTTAAAAAAGTGATGATGTGCAACGCATCGCGATTTTCAACTTATTCAACATAGCTATGTTGAATACGTTGAACCTAAATAAACACTTAAACCCCCCACCCTCCTGACCCCCCAAGACTTACCAAAACTCCCTGGTGGTCCAGCGGGGAGTCAGGAAGCCATCCCTGTATTCCTTTGCGAGGAGCACGTGACGTCCGCGTCACGTCGGAGTGACGCGGACGTCACGTGCTTCTCCGCGCCTCCGCTCCCGGACCCCCGCTGGACCCAACCGGAACTTTTGGCCAGCTTTCTTTTTCTGAAGTAATAGACAGAGATGCTCAAGAAGCAGAAGAATGTTACTATTAGCCAGAATCTTCGGCCTAATAATAGTATAATAGCCTATCTACTTACTTACCTACCTTTCAAGGCAGGTATCCTCTGACTATAACAAAGCACTGAATATCTCAGAGGGTTCCTGCTTGCAGCTGTCAGCACAACATGACTTCCAGCTAGCCATATCCCCTTTTTGCTGCCCATTTCTCCATTTGAATTACCACCTTCCTACTAACTAATTCCCACCTTCCTATAGTTCTAATTTTTGTTACATTTTGTTTTGCTTCATGTTGTTATATTTTAGTAATCACAATTTCATTTTTGTGTGCAGAAACACAAAATTGTGCACACAAATTATTGTCTGTGTTCACAAAAATATTTGTAATACACACTAAATTGATAGATATGAAAATGCACATCCCTAGCCCTTATTGGTCAGACTTCTATCTTCCTCAAAGGTATATCTATGGCTGTGTTCCCTGCTGGCTTATTGATTCGTGGCGATTACTTATTCCATGATCACACTACTGTGCTGCCCATCCCTGAGTTCCCGGATTTCCGTACCAGACCTTCTTTGCTATATACTCCTGAGCCTTAATTCTTGGACCTTGTGATTCTTTGCAAACTCTGTGATTCTTAACCTTTCCTGCCTTGTGATGGCCTTGGATTGTTCACCATAACGTTACAGTGAAGAATAAACTAACCTGTTCAGCTCCTTGTCTGGTTCTTTGTCTGTCTGAGGCAGGCATATATCAGCAGTGAGCATCAGGGATCCCTTTCCATGGTGTCTGTCCATAACCTAGGGGTACCCTAAAAGAATGAACCAGCACAAAAGTGGCCTAAAAGATGCCCAAAAGGGCTGATGTTCATCTCCAGAAATAACTAATCCTTGTTTGAATCTGCTAATCCAGAATCCTTGCCTTGAACTTGTTGTGGCTATTTTGCAGCATTCTCATGCCAAACCTAGTGTTTTTGTTGTGGTCCCGGCCCGCAGAGGTCCGCGGCCAGTTCCTCTACCTACCTTGGGGTTGCTCCAGCTGACCGCAGCGTCCTCCGTTCCTGTTCAGAACTTGTTGGGGCCTTCCCACGGTGCTCCCTCCACGAGGGAGACACCGCTGCTGGTCCCGCCCCTTAGGCACGCGCGCACGCAAGAGCCCGGAATTTAAAGGGACCAGAGTGTGAAACTTTGTTCCACCCTCAGGGATGACATCAGATGCCTTCAGATATTTAAACCCTTCTATGAGTTCCACTCTTTGCCTTGCAACGGGTCTTCTCGTTTGAAAGTGAGTTGCTGTTCCTGCCGTTCCAGCTTGTTCCTGATTCCTGCTCCTTTCCAGCTTGTTCCTGACTCCTGCTCTGCTCCAGCTTGTTCCTGACTCCTGCTCTGCTTCAGCTTGTTCCTGATTCCTGCTCCCTACTCCGCTCCAGCTTGTTCCTGATTCCTGCTTCATCCTCGCTTGGTCCTAGTTCCTGCTACTCCCTTGGCTTGTCTCTATGGCTCCTGACCTTGGTACGTTCTCTGGAATTCCTGCTTCGCTGCTCGTCTTCACCTATGGCTTGTCTCCGGTTTCCTTGCCTGCCACCTGCCCTGACTGCTAGTCCATTTCCTTGTACTGCACCGCTGCTGCCTGCCATGACCTCTGGACTTCTTCTGGATTCCCTTCAATTCCGCCTGCCTTGACTCAGATAGTTCTTCAGATTCCTCTGTTCCGCCTCCCAGCTATGAGCCTCGCAGCAGGCCTTCCCTCAGCGGATCCACTTCATCCTCTAGCCAGCTCAAGGGTCCACAATTCAACAGTTTGCAAGGCCATGGAATCGGTGGACAATCCAAATGTTCAGGCCATCCCTGGCATGGCCCAATAAATACAGCAGCAGCAACATTGCCTAGATGTCCTGGCGGCTACCGTGGAAAGGCTGGCTAACCGTCTAGATGCCACACCACCGCCAGCACCGGTGACTCCTGTGCCAACTCCAGGTACTGGACCATCTGCTTTGCTTCATCTCCTAGCACCACCATGATATGCTGGGGATCCGAAGCAGTGCCGTGATTTTTTAAACCACTGTTTCATGAGGTTCGCCATGCAGCCTACACAGTTCCTTCAGATCAAGTCAAGATGACTTATACACTGTCTCTCTTGGATGGACAAGCTCTGGCTTGGGCTTCTCTGCTCTGGGAACAAGGTGACTTCTTACTAACAGAGCGGCAGCTGTTTATTTATACCTTCAAGACTGTATTCGATGAGCCAGCTCGGTAGTCCACTGCTGCTACCGAACTATTGCACCTTTGTCAAGGGTACTGCCCTCTTGTGGACTACGCTGTTGAGTTCTGCACATTTGCAACAAAGCTAGGTTGGCATGAGGACAGCTTGCAGAGCATCTTTTTAGAAGGCTTGTCTCCTCGAATCAAGGACGAGCTTGCCACTCGGGATCTTCCCGAGAACCTTGATGCTTTGATAGAGCTCACTGGATGGATTGATCGTCGGATACAACAACAAGCTTGGGAGGTCAAGCCGACTAAGAGACCAGTTTCTTTAGCTCCTTCCTTCTCTCATCCACTGCTTCCTTCCACCGAGGCTGCTACCACTCGTGAAGAACCTATGCAGCTGGGACAAAGTCCATTGACACCTGAAGAGAGGAAGCAACACCGTTCCCTAGGTCTCTGCTTGTATTATGGAGGAAAAGATCACCTGCTGGCCCAATGCGGTGAACGGCCGGAAAACACCACGGCCTAGGAGTCATCGGGGAGCTGACTCTAGGCTGCATCAATCCCGCTCCTCAATGTACCGTACCAGTCCCACTCGAATACCCTTGGGGGGTCATTCTCTACCTTGGCATTTATCGACTCTGGAGCAGGAGGAAAATTCATCCTCACTGACCTTGTTCAACAGCTACAGATTGCTGTACAGCTTCACTCTCCTCCACTTTGAATTTCATCTATCCATGGAACACCACTTCCAGGATGTATTTCTACCAGCACAATTCCCCTGAATCTTTGTACTGGAATCCTGCATACTGAAGAGATTTCATTCCTGGTGCTAGAAAGGGCCATTCATCCTATCATCTTGGGCTTGCCATGGCTACAGAAGCACTCACTGGTCACCCAGTGGGATACCTTCTAAATAGCGGCCTGGAATCCGTACTGTTTTTCGTCATGTTTGGCCACAATTCCGTGACCCTGCATTTTGCTTCTGACTATTCCTCTGTCTTTGCCTGAACATTATCTGGAATTCATGGATGTCTTCTCTAAAGAAAAGGCTGAACTCCTTCCAGAACATCGACCCTTTGATTGTGCCATAAACTTGCTGCTGGGTATCACGCCTCCCAAAGGGCTGGTATACTCCCTATTTCTCCCTGAAACTCGAGCCATGTCTAGTTATATCCAAGAACATTTAGACTGTGGCTTTATCCGACCCTCCACTTAACCAGCTGGAGCCAGATTATTTTTGTGGCTAAGAAGGATGGTTCCTTGTATAGACTACCATGGTCTCAATGCCATCACTCAACGAGACAGATATCTATTTCCACTTATTCCAGAGCTCCTAGACCGGCTACAAGGAGCCAAGTTCTTCACCAAGCTTGATCTCCAAGGAGCATACAACCTCGTGAGGATACAACCATGAGATGAATGGAAAACCACATTCAACACTCGTGACGGGCATTATGAGTACCTGGTCATGCCTTTCGGCTTATGTAATGCCCCTGCAGTTTTCCAATATCTAATGAATGAAGTACTACGATATATGCTGCATACCTCCGTCATAGTATATCTGGATGATGTATTGATATATTCTAAGGATCTTGCCACACATTGCCAACATGTCTGAAGAGTCTTACAAAAACTTTGAGACAACTGTCTCTTCGCCAAATTGGAGAAATACCAATTTGAGCAAGAATCCTTACCATTCCTTGGGTATATTGTGTCTTCTACAGGCTTCCACATGGACCCTGACAAAGTGGAAGCAATCAAAGATTGGCCTCAAACCAGTAGGCATCAAGGCTCTCCAACGCTTTCTTGGGTTCGCCAACTTTTACCGGCAATTCACTCACGGCTCTCACCAAGAAAGGAGCAAATGCCAAGATTTGGCCTCTGGCAGCACAACATGCCTTTCAGAATCTTAAAGAGGCCTTCCTCCTGGACACTTGCCTACACCATCCAGACCCAGAGCGCCAGTTCATTGTGGAGGTCGACGCATCTGATCTAGCCATGGGGGCTGTTCTCAGTCAAATATCCCATACAGGCAAATTACTACTGTGCTCATACTTTCTTCGAAAATTCTCAGCAGCCGAAAAGAACTACAACCTAGGAGATAAGGAACTGCTGGCCATAAAACTGGCATTTGAAGAATGGCGCCAGTGGTTGGAGGGGGCCCAACATCCTATCATCGTTTATACAGCTCACAAGAATCTGGAATTCTTCTGTCGGGCTCAATGCCTCAATCTAAGACAAGCCCGATGGTCCTTATTCTTCAGCCATTTCAATTTTTCATTACGCTACAGACACGCTTCTAAGAATATCTGGGCAGACGCCCTTTCCCATACCACGGAGATGGAGGACACACCTAACCTACCTCAATACATCCTAGATCCAGCCAAGGTTCTCATTGCCGCCATGGATGTAGTCCCCATAGGTAAAACCGTGGTCCCTTTCCGCCTACAAAGAAAGGTTCTATTGTGGGCTCACAATTCTCTGACTGCAGGACATCCTGGTAGGGCACTAACATTGGAACTGTTAACCAGGTATTACTGGTGGCCTCAAGTCAAGAGAGAGGTTCAGCTGTATGTCAGTTCCTGTCCCACCTGTGCTAGGCAAAAACCCTTGCCTGGCCATCCATGGGGTCTTCTTCAGCCATATCCCATTCCAATGGAACCATGGACTCATCTCTCTACTGATTTTGTAGAAGACCTACCGCTGTCTGATGGGAAAACTGTAGTATGGGTTACAGTTGACAGATTTTCTAAAATGGCTCACTTTGTGCCTCTGCCCAAGCTGCTGACTGCACCCGAACTAGTACAAATCTTCATCCAACATATATTTTGTATACATGGACTTCCGCTTCAAATCGCCTCCAACCGAGGCTCACAGTTTACTGCAAAGTATTGAAAAGCACTATGTAAAAAGTTCGGGGTCCGGTTGGACTTTACTTCTGCCTTCCATCCGCAGGGCAATGGTCAAGCAGAATGCACTAATTGATCTTTAAAGGCCTTTCTCTGCGCGTTCATAGGAGATAAACAAGACGACTGGGTGGCCTTATTACCCTGGGTAGAATTCTCGTATAATCACCATTGCCATTCAGCTACTGGACTTTCCCCTTTCCAGCTTGTCTACGCAAAACAACTCAAGCCTCCCTTGCCCCTGCCTTTGACTATACCATCTCCGGTGGCACAACTTATGGCTCAACAGCTGCGAGACCTTTGGGAATCTACACAGACCAAGTTGCAGCAAATGGCCGCTACCATTAAAAGGTACGCAGATAAGCATCGACGTCCTGCTCCTGTGTTCTCTCCTGGAGATAAAGTCTGGTTAAGTACCAAACACATTCATTTGCGAATTCCATCCATCCAACTAGCTCCTAAATTCATAGGTCCATTTGTCATCACGGAGTGAGTGGTCACAGTTTCCGATCGCTTATGCCTCCCGTCCACCTTACGGATTTACAATGCATTTCATGTGTCCTTACTCAAACCTTTGGTTTTGTTGGTCTTCCAAGACCATGGCAGAGGAAGAGACCACTTATCAAGTGTGAGATGTCTTAGATGTGCGCTTCTATCATAGGAGATGGGAGTACCTCCTCTCTTGGGAGCATTGTGGACCAGAGGAGTACATGTGGGAAACTGCTTCCAACATTTTGGACAAATATCTTCTTCACAGATTCCACTTGGATCATCCTGCTAAACCCAGACCCCCGGGGAGGGGGCATAAGAGGGGGGTACTGTTGCGGTCCCGGCCCGCGGATTTCCGCAGCCAGTCCCTCTCCCTAACTCGGGTCTGCCCCAGCTGACCGCGGCGTCCTCCATTCCTGTTCAGGCCTTGTCAGGGGCTTCCTGTGGCACTCCCTCCATGAGGGAGATGCCACCGATTCTCTGCTGCTGGTCCTGCCCCTTAGGCGCATGCGCGCAAGAGCCCAGAATTTAAAGGGAGCAGCGTGGGAAACTTTGCTCCGCCCTCAGGGATGTCGTCAGATGCCTTCAGATATTTAAACCCTGCTGTGAATTCCACCCTTTGCCTTGCAATGGGTCTTCTCGTTTGAGAGTGCTGTTCCTGCCGTTCCAGCTTGTTCCTGACTCCTGCTCCACTCCAGCTTGTTCCTGACTCCTGCTCCACTCTAGCTTTTTCCTGATTCCTGCTCCTTGCTCCTCTCCATAAGAACATAAGAACATAAGAAAATGCCATACTGGGTCAGACCAAGGGTCCATCAAGCCCAGCATCCTGTTTCCAACAGTGGCCAATCCAGGCCATAAGAACCTGGCAAGTACCCAAAAACTAAGTCTATTCCATGTTACCATTGCTAATGGCAGTGGCTATTCTCTAAGTGAACTTAATAGCAGGTAATGGACTTCTCCTCCAAGAACTTATCCAATTCCTTTTTAAACACAGCTATACTAACTGCACTAACCACATCCTCTGGCAAGAAATTCCAGAGTTTAATTGTGCGTTGAGTAAAAAAGAACTTTCTCCGATTAGTTTTAAATGTGCCCCATGCTAACTTCATGGAGTGCCCCCTACTCTTTCTACTATCCGAAAGAGTAAATAACCGATTCACATCTACCCGTTCTAGACCTCTCATGATTTTAAACATCTCTATCATATCCCCCTCCAACTTGCTCCTGATTCCTGCTCCATCCTCGCTTGGTCCTAGTTCCTGCTACTCCCTTGGCTTGTCTCTCTGGCTCCTGACCTTGGTACGTTCTCTGGAATTCCTGCTTCGCTGCCTGTCTTGACCTCTGGCTTGTCTCCGGTTTCCCTTGCCTGCCGCCTGCCCTGACTGCTAGTCTGTTTCCTCATACTGCACTGCTGCTGCCTGCCATGACCTCTGGACTTCTTCTGGATTCCCTTCAATTCCGTCTGCCTTCTTCAGATTCCTCTGTTCTGCCTCCCGGCTAAGAGTTTCACTGCGGGCCTTCCCTCAGCGGATCCACTTCAACCTCTAGCTGGCTCAAGGGTCCACAATTCAACAGTTTTCAGTGCATTTGTGTGATTTTTGTTTTTTGTGGAAATTTTTGCATTTTCTAAATTCACACCCAGAAGTGGTGCTTTCCAGTTCTTGATCCAGTCTTTGTTTCAAGTTGCATCTCCAGTCCTTGTTCCAAGCTGCAAATTCAGTCTTTGTTCAAATCATCTTCCAAGCTGCAGGTCCAGTTCATCTTTCAAGCTGCAGATCCAGTCCCAATTCCATGCTGCAGATCACATTTTTGATCCAATCTCTGCTCTAAACTTCAATCACTAAATTCCAGCTTTGAGTTCCAGTTCCAAGTTTAAGCTCCACTGATGCCAGAGATGCTGCCACAGCCAAGTTTAGGTCTGCTGATACCCGAAGTTCAATTCCAAGCCAACCTAGCTCCAGTTTCTGAATCTGATCCCATGCCAGCTTTCAGTTCATTCCTGATTTTGATCCTGTGCTGGTTTTTGCACTAATTTCTGATTTCTGTTTCTGATCCAGCTCCAGAGACTTTCCCTCTGTGAAGGGCCTGGCTCCAAAGAGTTTCCCTATATGGAAGGGCACGGTTTCAAAGAGTCTCCTTCTGGTAGGTGGGGAGGTCTGGTTCCAGAGAATCCCACTCTGGTCTGAGCCAGTCTGGCTTCACCTGATATAGAGAGTCCGATTCCAAAGATTCTTAATTCCAGGTTGGTAAAACTCAAGCCAGATCCTGATCCTTTGCCTGCACTGGTCACTGCCCCTTCACTACAGGCCAGAAATCATGAGGGCCTTTTAAATTGCCATACATCAAAATGTCTGAGCTCCTCCCCCCCCCCCCGAGGATCCTGGACTCTCAGAAAGTTTTGGTGTGGTGAGAACTGTTCATTTAGGGCCTGCACTTTGAGATGTGAGCCTTTGGATTCAATAACAGGGATTTCCTGCCCAGAGGTTGCATGAAGAAAGGAAAACAAATAAAAGAAAACAACAGTACTGGAGAGGATAAGGCAGAAAAATAGCTCTTACCAAAATTATGAAATATAGTGAAAACCATAATGATCCAGAAAGAACAATAAATCAAAATAAACAGCATCAAAGGGGATTAAGCAAATGATAAATCTTACCAAACTTATGTGACAAACAAAGTTCAAGATCCTATATCAGACTAGCAGCGATGGAAACAAACTAACAAAAACATTTAAATAACTTAAGAAAAGGAACCAAAGATCACATAGAAGGAGAGAACCAATCAGGGCAAACCATGTAAACGCATGTGTCATGGTTAAAGAAAAACCGGTGAAGATTTCCAAATTACATATGAGAGGCCAAAAAGATTAACAAGATATAATGAACTGAAACGAAAAGACTATTAGAAGCAACAAAAAGATCCATTCTAAAAAATTTCAACTTGCTCTAAATTAAGATGAGAAACAAAAATGTTGTTATAAAAGAAGAACAAAAGGGCTCCTACCTAAAATGACTCAATGGGAAAATTGCCACATATTTAAAACATTGCTAAAAGGAGCATAAGACAGTGGCATGCAGACTTGTAGCAACCCCATAAAATGAAAAAAATGCAAAGCGAATGCTCAATATACAAAATAATTTATAAATGCAAGTAGTTAAAAAGATGTCACCAAAATAAAAGAACTAAAATAAATGTGCATATTCAGAGTACTGCAATTGTAGCAAGGGACTGACTGTTTTGCTGAAGTTTGGAATTAACCACCTCTTGCAATAAATTGTTACCAGACCTCTTATATTTTCATACCAATTTGACTGATGTTGATATTTACCACTTGTGTGTTTGTACCTATGGCTATTATTTCCTACAATACCTGTGGTTAAGGAGGTCTTTAATTTGCATAGTGCTCCAAGTTTCATGTTAATTCATTTCATCAATTCAGAGAAGATTAGAACCTAATCAATCCAGACCCTAATATATTTAAAAGCTATTACTAATTCAGACAAGGCTCCATCCATATCTCTGTTGCCTACTTTTGAGAATTTAACCAATGTATCTATTACCAAAGGACATCACTGAATTTCTTAGTTTTACGGTAATATCTATTCACATTCAACTAGATTGCAGTCATTGCAGTTCTTTTCCTGTATTGTGCCATTTATGTACCCAAGAACATTTGTTATTCCATATACAGATCCAACATTCATTTAAAAAAAACAAAAAAAACGTGAAGAGCAGAGAACAAAGAATGGATCCCTGAGGGATTTCCCAGCTTACAATTTGACCTCATGTGTCTAGTGTCTGACTCCATCCTATCTATCTTGAACTGCTGTTCTCTGTCCAATACACACCAGAATACAGTGCTGACAGCAAAACCGACTGTCCTTAATTTATCCAGAAGTATCTCATGATTCAATGTCAGATTCAATAATGAGATACAAAGCACTGCAACAATTGCAAACCCTTTGTCTTTTGCAATGACTGTCATCTACAGGTTTTATAAATGCTATTTCAGTGGAATGGGCTTTTCTGAAGCCAAACTGGGAGAGTAAAGGTATATAATTGTACTCTGTATACTCTGTCAGTTATGCATTTTTTCTACAAGTATGTCTACTACCAGCTAGGGATGTACAGAAGAAACAAATTTGTTTCAGTTCATTCATTCAGTTCGTTAGGACCCATATTCATTTCATTAGTTTCAGTATAAAAAACATAATTATTTGTTTCATTAGTTTTTTTTGTTTTCCATTAAAACCTATGGGGGAAGCATTACAGTCTATTCTGAGCTCCAGAATAGTAATTTTTTTAATCAATTCTAATGAAACTTCAGAAGAAATCATCACAAGGATTAAAGAACTGCAAGGTATTTAGAATGTGGCAAAGTGGCATCAAAAGTGGCATAAATAGTGGCCAAAGGCTCCGCAAAGGGGTATCAGGCTTACAGGATTGGCAGGAATTCTCTAAAGCAACTTGAGTAGAGCAAAGAAGGAGAAAGAGGAGGAAGATCCAAAAAAGAGGGCACCAGCCCAGCAATAGTGTCCTAAACTCTTGATGGCATCACGCGAGGCAAAGTGGCACCAGCACCCTAAGGCACCATGAAAGGGAAATAAAACAGAAAACGTGGCAGGAAAACTCCCAAGGTACAGATAAAGGGATCAAGAATCAGAAAGAGTGGGATCAAGATTTTAACAGCATAGGAGAGGTGCACAATTTCACCCCAGATTGGCAAGAAGACCTCAAAGTGTAAGAGCTGGGATATGCTGGGAAGGTTCAGTGGCAGAAAGAAATTAAACCCCAAGTTGTAAAATCTGTTCATGGCAGCAAGGCCGAGAGGCACATGGAAGTGAAGATAAAGGATGAGGGGCATAGCATTAAGGCAGAGTGGCATGGGAGATGCCAGTTATTCTATTGGAACCAAAAACAAAATTTGCACAATGAAGTTATAAGGGATATAAATCTTCATAAATACTCGAAATGGAATATCCCCTTCAATCAATTTCCAATATGATTTTTTCTAATCAGGAGAAACACTCTCAATATTTAAGAATACTGTTAAACACAAAAACTTTATCCACCACAATGGTGAAAAAACAATTTTTAAGGGAAGGAGAGGAAAGTTTCATACAAATTTCATGTCATTGCATCCAGCAATGTATGGCATTTTAATCATAAGCCACCTCCTCCGACCCGTGAATATTTTTTCTATTTTTTGCGTGAAGTGATTTAGTGCAACATTCAACATTCAAAATTTTTTTGGAGAATTTCACTACCCAAAATTGGGTTTATTCTCAAGTATTTTGTTTTTCAAACAGTCCTGAACAATTCTCCGGTAACGCCGATACACATTTACTGTTGATTTCGCAACTGAGAACATAAAAAATCTTGATGACACCACTCTATAGATTTTTCAATTTTAAAGCAGGGAGCTTTCCCGCCACTTATCTGTTACTCATCTCAGTTGTAAACTCCATATCCAAATCTCTTCCCCGTTACTTATCTGTGCACATCTCAGCTGTAAACTCTGTGTCCAAATCCCGACAAGGCCTTGTTTCGAATCGTGGGATCCTTCATCAGGGGACGACAATCTCGATGTCACCATTCGAAAACTGTTCGGCGTCCTCACATAATTCCAATCGCCAAGTCAATGCACAATATCACATACACAATGCAACCTATTTTGGGCTCCCTAATTAGGAGTTTCTAATCATGTCTAATGAAACTGGTGGGTAGACATCATCAGAAGGATGAGAGGCAGTAATTGTTTTAATCTACGTAACATACTTAACTTCATGAAAGACGAGTTTAGAAATGATTTTATCTGAAGTTTCATGGACAGTGCAGGATCCAATCTAATTCCTAAATTTCACACAGATGAAGATACTTTAATGTCCATCCTTGCAGAATTAAAAACTATAGGAGCATCTCCAAGAAGTGAAGAACTGACAGCTGCAGACTGCATCTCTCACATCTGCTGCACCCAAGCTTGGGTCAAATGATGCCCCCACACCCTCCACAAAGCATGGATGCCAAGTGTATCATCAGAAAGGGGCCGAGGCAGATAGATTTCCCTTACTTGGCGCTCATTAAAATGTTTTAATATCAGAGATTCCTGCAGCAGTTGCTTGTTATATGGAGCCCATATCTTCCCCAAAGTGGATTTCTGTCCTGCTTTCAGGACTCAGGCCCACCCAATGGGAAGAGGCCTGTTAGAGCAATGCAGTCACAGGATCCCATCCCTGTGACAGTGAAGAGGATTGCAGGAGCTGCAAAACCAGGCGGGCACGATCAGGTGTGCAATGCACACCTGGGGAGGCGGTGGGCCACCGGCGCAGCCTAACCAGCCAGCGGCCCGTGGCCTTGCCTGTAGCCGTTTGGCCTGATCTCCCTGCTTGGGGGTGAGAGAGCAGAAGATTGGTGGGCTGAATAGCCTGAAGATAGCAGGAGGCCCTCGGGGCTATGGTGGAACTCATCTCATCATGGCCCGATAATAACAGAAAACCATGATGTGTGTGAGCTTGTATGTATGTGTGAATGAGTGAGAGCCTATGTGTGTCTTAGTGCCTGTTTGTGTGTGCATGTGTATGTGTTGGGGACGGCCGCAGGCAGGAAGCGTAACAGTACCCCCCTTATAGGCCTCCCCCTACGTGGTTATGGTTTCTCAGGGTGCATTCTATAGAAGTTCTTCAGAAGATCCTTATCGAGAATATTTTGAGATGGCTCCCACAAATTCTCCTCATCCCCATAGCCCTCCCAGGCTAAGAGATATTCCCACTTGCCTCGGCATCGCCGGACATTGAGGGCCTCTCTTACCTGGAGAGATGTGTCTTGTTCTGCAGAGACACACAGAGAAGGAGGGTCTTTGCAAGAGGGCCAGGAGAGAATCAATGGCTTCAACAGGGACACGTGAAATGTGTTGTGGATACCCAAAGAACGAGGTAGCTGGAGTTGATAGGAAACAGCTCCTACTCTTCTGATTACCGGAAATAGTCCTATGTATTTGGGAGCCAGACGGTGAGAGGGTAGCCTTAGGCGGATGTATCGAGCACTCAACCATACTTTCTGGCCTGGATGGAAGAGTGGAGCAGGTCGTCTATAAAGATCAGAGGTGCGCTTGGCGCATTCTGCAGCTTGCCCCAGTTGCTCCTTTACTCGGGTCCACACGTGGCAAATGGTTTGAGCCATGAATTGAGCCGCTGGAGACAGAACCGTCAAAGGTACAGGAAGAGGCAGTCGGGGTTGCCGTCCGAAGACTACTGCAATCGGAGATGTGTCGGTGGCTGCTGCGACATGAGTGTTGTGCAACAGCTCGGCCCAGGGGAGGAGTTCCAACCATTTGTCTTGCTGATCATTAAAATAGGAACTTAGAAATATCTTCAAGGTCCGATTGGTCCTCTCGGCCTGCCCATTAGCCTGAGGATGGTAGGCTGATGTATAGTTCAGGGTAATATTGAACTTTCGGCACAAGGAACACCAATACTTGGCGGCAAACTGTGGTCCCCGGTTAGCCACAATCTCCTTGGGGAGTCCGTGAAGACAAAAGATATTCTTCAGAAAAAGTCTGGCAAGTTCCGGGGCTGAAGGAAGACCCGGTAGAGGGATAAAGTGTCCCATTTTCGAGAAGTAGTCAATAACGACCCATATTACCGTGTGTTCTGGGAAACACGGTGATTAAAAAAGGTTTGGATAAGTTCTTGGAGGAGAAGTCCACTAACTGCTATTAATCAAGTTTACTTAGGGAATAGCCACTGCTATTAATCGCATCAGCAGCATGGGATCTTCTTAGTGTTTGGGTAATTGCCAGGTTCTTGCGGCCTGGTTTGGCCTCTGTTGGAGACAGGATGCTGGGCTTGATGGACCCTTGGTCTGACCCAGCATGGCAATTTCTTATGTTATAATGTTCTTAAACAGGTAGATCTGTAATAAAATCTGTAGAAATGCTGGACCACGGTTCAGTAGGTGCTGGGAGAGGCTGAAGCATGCCCCAAGGCTTCCCCATAGGTGGTTTTTGCTGAGCACAAGTAGGACATGAGTCCACGTAGTTTCGGAAATCTTGTATCATAGTAGGCCACCAATAATGCCTTCTCAGCATCTACAAGGTCCGGGCGCGACTAGGGTGGCCTGCCAGTTTGGAATCGTGAGCCCACCTTAACACACGCTCAGTTAACTGGCGAGGAACGATGGTCTTCCCAACTGGAACTGTGGTAGTAGCCACCAGGGTAATACAAGCAGGGTCAATAATGAAGCTGGGGACCTCTGGAACATCCTCCGGCTCAAAGGATCTGGAAAGCGCATCAGCGAGCGAGTTTTTAGAACCTGGACGGAAGCAAAGGTTGAAGTTAAACCTCTTGAAGAACAAAGCCCACCGGGCCTGACTGGGGTTCGGAAGTTGAGCTTCTTTGAGATGTTGAGATTCTTGTCGTCCATGTAGATGATAAACTTATGTTGCGCTACTTCCAACCAGGGGTGCCACTCCTGAAGTGCCAATTTGACCGCAAGGAGTTCACGGTCGCCAACTGTATAACGTTGCTCCAGGGGGGAAAACTTAGGAGAGTAAAACGAGGAGGGTACTAGTTTGCCTGTCGGAGAATGTTGACTCAGGACAGCTCCAGCACCGACTGCGGAGGCGTAAACTTTCACAATGAATGGACGTCTGGGATCAGGATGGTAGAGAAAAGGGCCAGAGCTGAAGACTTCTTTAATTCTCTGAAAGGCAGCAATTGCTTTTGGCATCCAAACTCGGGTGCTGACCCCCTTCCTAGTCATAGCAGTGAGTGGGGCAACTATCGAAGAGTAGTTCACAATGAAGCTCCAGTAATAATTAGTGAATCCTAAGAAGCATTGTAATGTCTGGAGGCCTATTGGCTGAGGCCAGTCGTGGATTCCCTGAAGCTTCTCTAGGTTCATTGAGAATCCACGATCAGAGATGATGTATCCCAGGAAGGGTAAGCGGTTCCGCTCAAACAAACATTTTTCTAGCTTTATGTACAGGTGATTCTCCCTCAGACATTGGAGAATGATGTGGACGTGTTCACGGTGTGACTCTATATCTTTAGAAAATATCAAGATGTCGTTGAGGTAGATGACTACAAAATTGTACAGGAGATCTCGGAAGATTTCATTCATGAGGCACTGAAATACGGCTGGAGCATTGCATAGCCCAAAAGGCATTACCACGTATTCGTAGCGGCCATCTCTGGTATTAAACGCATCTTCCAGATATCATCGGGTTGAATGTGTACCAAATTGTACGCACCTCTCAGATCCAGTTTGGAGAAGATTTGTGCCCCTTCCAGATGGTCGAACAACTCGCTGGTCAGGGGTAACGGGTAGCTATCCTTACGGGTTATCACTTTGAGACCCCTGTAATCAATACAGGGACGGAGTCCACTGTCCCTTTTCTTCACAAAGAAGAACCCCGCTCCTGCAGGGGAATCAGAAGGACGAATGAACCCCTTTTCAAGATTCTCTTTAATATATTCCGACATGGCCTGGGTTTCAGGCTGAGACAATGGGTAGGTTCTGCTTTTGGGAGGCATGGTGCCTGGCAGGAGTTCAATAAGACAGATGAACTTGTGTAATGTGGGTAAGGTATCTGCTTTCTGCTTAGAGAACACATCACTGAAGTCAGAGTACTGCGGAGGTAAACCTGGAAGTGTAACTAATTTCAAAACAGATATTATGGGGGATATTGGATGCAGACAAGTCTTCAAGCATTTCGGACCCCACTCTACCAACTGCATGGACTGCCAATCGAACTGAGGTTCGTGGGCCTGGAGCCAGGGGAGCCCCATGATCACTGGATGGGTAGAGCATTTTAGTACGTAGAAGGATATTTCCTCCTGATACAGAGTACCTACAGTGAGATGGATCACCACTGTCTGGTGAGTAATGAGACCTGGAAGATGTTCCCCATGGATGGAGGCAATACAAAGACTCACCTCAAGGGGTTGAAGAGGTATTTTCAGAAGTCTGATGATGTCGTCTATTATGAAGCTACCGCTTGCTCTGGTATCAATGAGAGCAGTGGTCGCGAAGGTGTGGGCCTCAACGCCCAAGGTTACAGGTTGCTTTGGGAAGCACAGAGGCAAAGAGGCCCACTGGATTGGCCATCGCTGTATCTTGTAATTGAGAGCGCAGTTCTTCTACCGAAGAGGTCAGCATCTCTAAGGCTTGATGATGTTACTTTAACGTGGCGGCCAGTCCTGGTAAGGCCCTGGAGGTGGGAGACTCCGCCGAGTCCATGGCCTTGGCAACCTGTTGCGCTCAGGGGTGGACCCTTGTCCTGGGGCAAGGATGGAATGGCTCCTGAAAAGGAACAGGAGGTAACTGGCCCCAGGGGGAAGAGCACTGAAGGAGACAGAGGCTAGGTAGAGCTTCACCACTGGAAGCCCGAGGTCCCCCTGGGAGGAGCCCATAGGGACCCAGGCCGCTTGGACTTAGGTGGGCCTCGCAGGGTTTCCTGGGAGAATGGAAGTCCGGCGTGCCACAGACACAGAAGGAGCGTGGTCGGGTTCAAGCTGGAGCAGGGAGAACCGGAACAGAGTTGGTAATGACAAGGCAAGGAACAGAGCCAGAATCTGGAGGCAAGGTCAGGCAGGGGAAAGGTCAATGTCCATAGGTCAGTCTGAGGAGTGGTCAATGAAGCAAGGGTCAGATACTGAAGGTCACATGTAGTCAGAGGCAAGCAGAGGTCTAGAGGCAGGCGGCAGTCAGGCGAGCAGGTCTGGAGCAGGCTGAGGTCTTTGAGGCAGGCGGCAGACAGACAAACAGGTCTGGAGCAGGCTGAGGTCTTTGAGGCAGGCGGCAGACAGATAGACGAGTCAGGAACTAGCTGGGGTCATAGACAGGCAGCAGACAGGCAGGCAGGTCAGGAACAAGCTAAGATCAGTACCAGAAGCCAGTCCGAGGGTACTACCTGGGAAGGCAGTTAGACGAACACAGGAACAGGCAGGACTCAGGAACGAGGATACAGGAACAAGTCAGGAACGGAACTGGAACAGAATGATCCTGAAACAAGACTAGGAACAAGCAGGAACAAGCACAGAGACAAGCTAGCATACAAACCAACCCAATTGCCAAGGCAAGAAAGTGAAGTCAGGAACTTCCTTATATTGTAGATCAATCAGGGTGCGCCGCGGAGCCCAGACCCGCCCTCGGCCCTACAAGTGTCGGGGCAGTCCGTGCATGTGCGTGTGTATGGGCGTGGTTAGCATGGAGGAAGACGCTGAACCTCGGCATGAGGCCTGGCACGCAGTGGAAGGCCCGGCAACTGCCACCGCAGGACGCCGGGGCCTAGCTGGGCTAGCAACTACCACGAGGGAGGTCGTCCTGGGACCCACTGAGGAACTATGCAGGTAAGTGGTCCCATGCATGGGATGGCTGCGGGTGGGGCGCGAAACAGTAAGGTGCAGTATGTTGCATTATTTATCAATAAGAATACAACTAGTAGATCTCAGACCTGCATGCCTACAACCCACCCATGTTAACTTTGTGCCCACCCAAAAAATCAATTCTGGCTACGTCACTGGTCTGTTAATTTATCCCCAAGTCTATGCACTCTCTCAAATTTCATTTTCCCTTGCATGATGTCTAATGAGTTTAATTCAGCAGGAAGCCAATACAATGTGCTCATCAATGAGTTAATTTTCAAAGAAGTTATGTGCATAAAATTTGCATATACGTGCATAAGTAGCTTGCATTCTCATGCATGTTATTTTATAAGCATCAAAATTACATGTGTATTTTCACTTTCATGCATATGTTTACCAGCGCAAGAAAGTGGCGGTCTGGGGTATTCCAGGATGAGACTAAGAGGTTCGTGTGTAAGTTGCTATTTCATAAGAAATTTATGTGATTACATTAGGCAACTTATTCATGCAGTTTTACACCTGCTAATTAACCAGCGCAATTGATATCAGACTTGTCTATGGTCGGCTAATTTAAGGGTGGGAGACCTGGGTGAACTGGGTGAAGTTTAGGGTGAAGTAGGATGAGGATCTTGGGGAACAGGAGACAGACAGGGTGAACTGGCAGAGATATTGGCAAATTGGTAATTTCAAGTATGAATGCATATTTTAATATATACTTATTTCCACCTGTCTATCAGGGTTTTATGGTTCATGGTTTCTTTATTTATAATCCGCTTAAAATCCCTAAGTGACTCACAGAAAAGACATTCACAATTAAAATTCAGTATAAGCATGACAAGATTCCTTAACAACTCATGTAAACATTCCTAATGAACAGTTAAAGATATTCAAAACTTTAAAATATTAAAATAACAGACCTGTAAAGCGAAACAATAAAATATATTAAAAAAAATTCAGACATCAAAGCCCTATTTAAAATACACTTCCTGAAAAAGGAAAGTTTATAGTTGAATTTTGAATTTTTTTAAACATGTGATAAACTTATTCCATACATTAAGCGCAGCCTCTGAAAAAAACACAATTTTGGGTAACCTTCAAATGGGCCTGATGGATGTTTGGAACCTAGAACAGCACCTTCTGGGAAGAGCATAAAGCTCTGTCAGGATTATATCTTTTAATCAGGAGGGGGTTCTGAGAAAATAATTTGTGGACTGTTGTAGCAACTTTATATTCAATTATTGCATGTACAGGGAGACAATGCAGGTGAACCAGCCCAGGGAAATTATGCTCCCACATTGACTGACCCAAAATCAATCAAACGGCAGCATTCTGCAACAGCTGCATAGGATTAGTTACAACATTGGTCAAACCTAGGTAAAGTGTGTTGCAATAATTGAGGACAGGTGAGATCATCAATAGGCAACAACCCTGAAGGTATTATAATATAGAAGTGGTTTGATACCACGAGAAGCCTCAACTCATAAAAACCCCTTTAGTTCACAACTTTTACTTGATGGCTAACAGAACGCTTCAAATTCAAGATAGCACCGAGACTTTTTATGTGGGAAGCTATCTTGAGTTCCTGGCTGTCAATAAACATCTCTAAGGGCAAAGGAACAGATTCACGATATCTTAATACCAACAGTTCTGTCTGAGCAAGATTCAATATTAACTTGCTCTCAGAGAGCAATCATACAATTATTAAGAGAAGATGTTGTTTCAGCCCAGGATTTTTCCATCGGCATAAAAAACTGGATATCATCTGCATACACTCTGAAGCCCTCACAAAGGCTGGACAATAGGCTGCATAGAAATACCAAATAAATGTTAAAAAGCAAGGCAGACAATGCTGAACCACCAAGGGACTCCAGAATGCATGGGAAACCAGTCAAAAATAACACTTGGATATGTGTTTGTTGCTGCCTATTTTATGCATATAAGTTATATTTTTTGAGCTTCAAATACACATGTATAGAGAAAGTATGCGCTTTCAATGCATTGCACATATTTTTACAGACTGAAACCTTTGCGCACATGTTGAGGGCGGATATACATGTTAGGGATGTGAATCGTTTTTTGACGATTTTAAAAAATCGTCAGATAATTTTTAAATCGTCAAAAATCGTTAGAGTCGTGATACAATAGAAATTCCCCCGATTTATCGTGAAAAATCGTAAATCGGGGGAAGGGGAGGGCGGGAAAACCGGCACACCAAAACAACCCCTAAACCCACCCCGACCCTTTAAAACAAATCCCCCACCCTCCCGAACCCTCCCAAAATGTTTTAAATTACCTGGTGGTCCAGTGGGGGGGGGGGTCCTGGCGCGATCTCCCGCTCTCGGGCCATCGGCGCCATTTTGGCTGCCACTAATATAAATGGCGCCGATGGCCCGATAAAAATAACCCCCACCTGACCCTTTAAAATTACCCCCTTAGTCTCCCCCACTCTCCCGACCCCCCCAAACTTTTTACACATACCTGGTGGTCCAGGGGGGCTGCGGGCAGCGATCTCCCATTCCCAGGCCATCAGCTACGCTAAAAAAAATGGCGCCGATGGCCCTTTGCCCTTACCATGTGACAGGGCAAAGGTAGCGCCGGTGCCATTTTGAATATTGGCAATACGGCCCGAGTGCAGGAGATCGTTCCCGGACCCCCGCTGGACCCCCAGGGACTTTTGGGCCAGCTTGGGGGGGCCTCCTGACCCCCACAAGACTTGCCAAATGTCCAGCGGGGGTCCGGGAGCGACCTCCTGCACTCGGGCCGTATTGCCAGTATTCAAAATGGCGCCGGCGCTACCTTTGCCCTCACTATGTCATAGAGGCCGACGGTCGGCCCCAACTATCCCAATGAATCTCAAATTATTTTGCCAAGATCTACTTTTTAAGTCATCAATTTTGTTCATCTATTACATCTTGAAACATTTTTTGGAGATCAGATACAGCAACAGGAAGAGAGCACACAGTGTTCCACAAGTAGCACAACCGTTTAAGCTCACTATGGGCTTTATTTTCCAAGGCTATCGCAGGCTTGCGCTAATAGCGCTAATAGCGCTATTAGCGCAAGCCTGCGATAGCTTGCGAAGGTAGTGCACGCCTGCGCTACCTAAATCAGGGTGGAGTTGGCCCCGGAAGAGGAGGAGTCGGGGCGTCACCGGGACCGACTCCGCGAAGACGCCGCGGACGGCAAAAGGTAAGGGCGTTTTCGCGTCCTACTTTGCGCCCAATAACTACACCTTCTATGGTGGTGCTATTGGGTGCGAAACCGGCAGCGATCACACCGCGGCGATGCGATCGATGATGGCTAGCGCAAGACTGCCCCCCCCCCCCCCGCTTTGACCCCCCGCCCCCCATTAGCGCAATTTTCTAAAGTATCGCAGGCCTGCAACTGGGGTTGCAAAGG
The DNA here is from genome assembly GCF_901001135.1 of Rhinatrema bivittatum. Lineage (NCBI taxonomy): Eukaryota > Metazoa > Chordata > Amphibia > Gymnophiona > Rhinatrematidae > Rhinatrema > Rhinatrema bivittatum. The sequence continues at coordinate 170,515,742 of NC_042620.1, forward strand.
TGGAACAAGCCCTTTTTGGGAAAAGGGCACTTGCCACTCCTTTTCGCCCACCATAGTGATGCCTAAACAAGGGTCTATGGCACTATTGAGAGGACTGGTGAAAGTATTATAGTATAAAACAGGAATGCTACAGTGATACATTTGACACCATATTTCACATAATAAATGTCATTCATATCTTTGAATTTCCTGATTTTGTGAGTTGATATTAAAACTTATGAAAGTAATTTTCAAAAGGATTTGCATGTTTAAAACTGGGTTTTAGACATGTAAATGCACTTTACACATGTAAATAGACTTTTGACAATCACTATAATATACGCCATTGAATTATCAATAGGTTTTTCACATGTAATACACTTTAAGGAGGCAATTTTCAAAGGAGTTACACATATAAATGTAACATACTATAATAGCAATTTTGAAAAGTCAATTCACATACTAAGGGCCTGATTTTCAAAAGCATTTACACACTTAAAACTGGGTTTTACATGTATAAATGCACTTTACCCATGTTATGTGGCTTTTGAAAATTTCTATAATATATGCTATTGAATTGTCCATTGGTTTTACCTGCATTGACAAGTAAATTTTCAAAGGAGTAACACATATAACTATAACATATTATCAAAGTAATTTTCAAAAGCCCATTTACCCATGCTAAGTGCATTTAACTTAGTTAAGATCTATTGATAATTCCAATAGCATATATTGTAGCAATTTTCAAATTCCACTCACTTGGGTAAAGTGCATTTTTACATGTAAAACCCAGTGCTATATGTGCAAATCCTTTTGAAAATTGCCCCTTAAGTTCATTTAACGTGGATAAATGGTTTCTAAATTGCTATGATAGTATGTTGCATTTACATGCATAACCCTATTGAAAATCCACATGTTAAAATGCACTTGCACATGTAAAACCTATAGATAATTCAATGGCATAAATTGTAGCAATTTTAAAAAAACTACTTACATTTGTAAAGTGCATTTACAGTGTAAAACCAAATTTTAAGCATGTAAATCCTTATGAAAAGTACCGCCCGTGCATGTAAATGGCTTTTTAAAATGTATATGATAGTATGTTACATTTATATGAGTAATCCCTTTGAAAATTGCCTCCATAGAGGCTGCCTTTCATAGGTAAATCCTATGGACAATTCAATGGCATATATTGTAGCAATTTTCAAAAGCCCACTTACATAAGTAAAGTACATTTACATGTGTAAAACCCATTTTGAAGTGTGTAAATGCTTTTGAAAATCAGGCCCTATGAAGTACCCTTTATGCTGGCAAATGGCTTTTGAAAATTGCTAGAATAGAATGTTCAATTTACATGCATTTTTCCTTTCAAATTTTATCTGAAAGATTTCTGTTAATGAACTGATTAGTCTTTAATTTCAGACTCACTTGCATTTAAAAGTCTTTCCCTGGCATTGCAGTTATTTTTATTCATTAAACTGTAAACAAGTTTCTACTCAAGAATAGCAAGGGCATTGACAACATAAGAGGTACTGAACATATCATCCGAAACTGTAGGTAGAGAAGGAAAGAGTTGGCCAGACCATGTGTCACATACTGTACGTGTCTGATGTATTTGCTGCCAAGAAAGGATGCCTGATACAAAAACAGATCTAGAAATGTGATCCAGCAGTAAGTGGCTTTGGGACTGGCTGTATCTGTGAATTCATTGACTAAATAATAGGGATGTGAATCGTTTTTCAACGATTAAAATTATCGTCCGATAATGTTTATATCGTCTTAAATCGTTATAGAACACGATACAATAGAAATTCTAACGATTTATCGTTAAAAATCGTTAAATCGTGTAACTCCCCGTTAGTGCGCACTAACTCGATTTAGTGCGCACTAACTGAAAATGATACAAATAAACACTTTCCAGGTCACTGAAGGTCAGTTAGGAATGAATATGTGTTCCTATTGGCTGGCTGCCCTCTTATCTATTGATGTTACCAAGGTTACCACTGAGGTGATGGTTGGGGGGATGGGAAATGGAACTGCAAACTAACGAACACCAACAGAAAATGAAACAAAGTGTTCACACTTCCCAGGTCAGTAAAGGTCACTTAGGAATGAATATGTATGTATGTATTCCTATTGGCTGGCTGTGCTCTTATCTATTGATGTTACCAAGGCTAATACTGAGGTAATGGTTGGGGGGATGTGAAATGGAAACAGTTGGAAGCTTGACAAAAAAAGTAATGTAATGATCAGCACTCACGTGACTAGAACTTGTTTGTTTATTATCTTTGTTAGCAGGCACCTGAAATGCTAGTGCATGTTGAATTTGCCAATCACTGTGCATTTTAGAAAGGTGGTCCTGGCTGGAACTGTACACAGTTCAAATATATGTAATTGATTGTTGGTAAGTGTATTTTTTAAGTAGCCACACTGGCACAAGTATGTTTACTTTTCCTCCTACTTAACTCACTAGCTCAGCTTTGTAAGAAGGGCTTCTCTGCTTGTGTGTTGTTTTTGTTTGGTGTGAGGAGAGCAGAAACATCAGATCTTTATTCAATCTACTACAGTCATCTCTTACAGTGCCCTATCCCTATTAATACCAGGAGTGTTGTGATCTTCCTGCACACAGTGCCCTAACCCTGATACCAGTCTGAGACAGCTCCCTCCCTGCATTACTAGTGAGAGGCTGGCTTCACAGACAGGGGGGAGCTGCCTGACCCTCACTCCTGACTTCCCCCATGTCCCAGCTAGTGAATGGTGTGTGGGTGAGGGGGGGGGAGGATGGTGAAGTCTGAGACAGCTCCCTCCCTGCATTACTAGTGAGAGGCTGGCTTCACAGACAGGGGGGAGCTGCCTGACCCTCACTCCTGACTTCCCCCATGTCCCAGCTAGTGAATGGTGTGTGGGTGAGGGGGGGGGAGGATGGTGAAGTCTGAGACAGCTCCCTCCCTGCATTACTAGTGAGAGGCTGGCTTCACAGACAGGGGGGAGCTGCCTGACCCTCACTCCTGACTTCCCCCATGTCCCAGCTAGTGAATGGTGTGTGGGTGAGGGGGGGGGGGGGAGGATGGTGAAGTCTGAGACAGCTCCCTCCCTGCATTACTAGTGAGAGGCTGGCTTCACAGACAGGGGGGAGCTGCCTGACCCTCACTCCTGACTTCCCCCATGTCCCAGCTAGTGAATGGTGTGTGGGTGAGGGGGGGGGGGAGGATGGTGAAGTCTGAGACAGCTCCCTCCCTGCATTACTAGTGAGAGGCTGGCTTCACAGACAGGGGGGAGCTGCCTGACCCTCACTCCTGACTTCCCCCATGTCCCAGCTAGTGAATGGTGTGTGGGTGAGGGGGGGGGGGGAGGATGGTGAAGTCTGAGACAGCTCCCTCCCTGCATTACTAGTGAGAGGCTGGCTTCACAGACAGGGGGGAGCTGCCTGACCCTCACTCCTGACTTCCCCCATGTCCCAGCTAGTGAATGGTGTGTGGGTGAGGGGGGGGGGGAGGATGGTGAAGTCTGAGACAGCTCCCTCCCTGCATTACTAGTGAGAGGCTGGCTTCACAGACAGGGGGGAGCTGCCTGACCCTCACTCCTGACTTCCCCCATGTCCCAGCTAGTGAATGGTGTGTGGGTGAGGGGGGGGGGGGGAGGATGGTGAAGTCTGAGACAGCTCCCTCCCTGCATTACTAGTGAGAGGCTGGCTTCACAGACAGGGGGGAGCTGCCTGACCCTCACTCCTGACTTCCCCCATGTCCCAGCTAGTGAATGGTGTGTGGGTGAGGGGGGGGGGAGGATGGTGAAGTCTGAGACAGCTCCCTCCCTGCATTACTAGTGAGAGGCTGGCTTCACAGACAGGGGGGAGCTGCCTGACCCTCACTCCTCCGGGGTATTGTGATCTTCCTGCACACAGTGCCCTATCCCTGATACCAGGGGTGTTGTGATCTTCCTGCATGCAGTGCCCTATCCCTATTAATACCAGGAGTGTTGTGATCTTCCTGCATGCAGTGCCCTATCCCTATTAATACCAGGAGTGTTGTGATCTTCCTGCATGCAGTGCCCTATCCCTGATACCGGGATGTGTGCAAGAAGATCACAACACCCCCGGTATCAGGAATAGGGCACTGTGTGCAGGAAGATCACAACACCCCCAGTATCAGGAATAGGGCACTGTGTGCAGGAAGATCACAACACCCCTGGTATTAGGGATAGGGCACTGTGTGCAGGAAGATCACAACACTCCTGGTATTAATAGGGATAGGGCACTGTGTGCAGGAAGATCACAATACCCCTGGTATCAGGGTTAGGGCACAAGTTCTAGTCACATTGACTGATCACATTACTTGTTTTGTCAAGCTACCAACTGTTTCCATTTCCCATCCCCCATATACTGTCAGTAGGAAACTTGGTAACATGAATAAATAAGAGGGCAGCCAATAGGAATACATATTCATTCCTAAACTGACCTTAACTGACCTGAAAAGTGTCAAATTGTATCATTTTCAGTTAGTGCGCACTAACTCGAGTTAGTGCGCACTAATCGGAAAAAACGATTTTTAACGATTTTTTAACTAAAAAATCGTGCCTAAGACGATTTTCTTGCCCTGCCACACGATTTCTATCGTTAAGACGATATGGAAAACGATTCACATCCCTACTAAATAAATTTAAAAAGCATGCAAGTTACTTTTAGTATTATATTTTCTGACCTAGAGGTCACAAAATTATCGAGCAGAACTAAGGGGAAAATAAGTTCTAAAAGTTAGAATAAACTCGCTTCTCTTCACCTTTAAGTGAAAAAGGGTGCTTGAGTCCCATTTCTCTGAAATCTGCTTCTTTTTCATTGAGCATGCTGACACAGGCATAAAAATGTATTTATAACAGCATGCCCTGAAGAGTGAACTTAATTCTTTGGCTGCCAGATACTTTTTTTTCTGACTGACACTGTACTGTTTCCATTACTCACTCTCTGAGTCGCTGCTGCCTTTTTCTTTCTTTAACATTTCCTTTCTAGTTGTCTATCTCTTAGATTAATGTATCTTTCTTAGGTATTTCTTATTGATTCTCACATGCCATTTTTTTCCTCTTTTTTATATCGCTTTACTTCTTTCTTTGCTCTGTCTTTGTCATATTTTTCTCTTTTATTTATTATCTATTATCTAAGCATGTGGGGGAGAAACATGCTGGGCTCTATTTTCAAAGGTCTCAGTTAACACCCAGCAGTTTGGGTCTCTGTTAGGTGAATAGGGCCATGAGCAAAGAATACAAAGGCAGGATTTTTAGACGAGAGAAGACATGCAGAGGGCAATTTTCATAGTGTTTTATTCATGTAAAACAGTGTTCTGAAAATTGTCTTTCCTCAGCAGGATAAAACTATGGGTGTGTAATCCACTTTTACAGGGCACTCCCTGTGAAAGGCAAGGTCTCCTCTTTAGATAATGCAAGCTTGAGAAAAATCTGACTGCATCTCCGGATAAGGATTCTTCCATTGTGGAGAGCAAAGCTGTAGGGCCCAGGGGATCACTCAAAAAATATCCTTTAATGAAATCAAAAGCAGAAAATTTCAACAGTATAAAAACAGATAAGTACAAGAAAGCAAGTTCTTCATGGTACCCATTTGATAGACAGTTCCAGTTAGTCAGAAAAAGAACAAAAAGATCACAGGAATTCACTTTCTCATGCTGTTCAGTAACAACTGCAGGAGTTAAAACTTTTCATGTTTCCTATGGATTCCTTTCCTCTAGGACTCCAATGGAACTTGAAATCCTCATGTAGACATAAGGTGGTGCATGATCACTTGAAAACTTCAGCTGGAGAAATGGTCAAATAGTTTTTAGAGTAGAGAAGATGACCATCAAAGAACTATTTGATTGCAGAGGGAATTTGGAGACAACTTTCTGGTGTTTGAGAATTCTATGAAAAGAGATAAGCATCTGGTTAGACTAGAGTGTCAGAACCTATGTCTAAAACCAGGAAGGATAACTTTCAAAGCTACTTGTACATGCCCATGTACACATGCAAAATTACTATAGTATTGGGTGCATGCAAAATTACTATAGTATTTTAGAATCTGCATGCAAATGGTATGCACATGTTATATAATACGAATATATGTGCACAAACATGCTCATATATATATATAAACTGCGCGCCATGAAAGTTCAAACTTATTCAGATAAGTAGTGGCGCATGGATAAGTTCTGATTTCTCCAGCTAAGTAGCAGCAAAGCTGCTTTTAGACTTATCGGGCTACCTGACATTGCCAGGTAAATAGCATTTTAAAACTTATCCATCTAAGTAGCACTGTTTTTTAGGCTTATCCGGTTATCTTACATAGTTGGATCAGTCCAAAAAGAGCTACTTAAAGGATAAATCGGAACATATTTGAACAAGTGTAAATCAGTCAGAATTTATTTATTTATTTTATTTTATTTATTTATTTATTGTTTTTGTTATACCGAGTTTCATGACTGGCATCACATCAACCCGGTTTACAATTAACAATGTGTGAAAAGCATAAGGTAACGTGATAACAATATTCCCAATAGAACTGTGAACTTTAAATACAGAGAATCAATTGAAGGGTGAGAAAGTTACAATAAAACAATAAAACAGGGAAAATTAACTTGGAGCTGGAAGAGGGGAGAGATTGAACAATGCAATATTTACATTTCAGCCAATTAGTGTAGTAGTATAGCGGAGTGAATAAATAAGCCTATGTGAATAAATGGGACAGTACATAAATATGAAACGGTAAAATAAGTAACCAAGAGAATAAATATGACACAGTAGTGAATGATAATAATATGATAAAACTCCGCAGGTAATGATGTGCGTAAGTTTATGGTAGTTGGATTCTTATTTAGATCCAGTTATTGCATGCGAGTTTGTGTTGAAGAGTAGAGGTTTTATTCAAGGCTTGGAAATGCTTTTTTGAAAAGCCAAGTTTTTAGTCTTTTTCTAAATGTTAGAGAGCATGGTTCCTGTCTCAAATCCGGTGGGATAGAGTTCCAAAGAGATGGACCTGCTGAAGAGAAGGCTCTGAGACTCAAGGATTTATGTTGGAAGGTTTTGGCATTTGGAATTTGGAGTGACTCTTTGTAGTATTCCCTGATGGGTCTGGTGGAAGTGTATTTTTTAAGTGGTATTTGTAGATCGAGTTGTGTGTGTTGGTTAATGGTCTTGTATATGATGTTGATGGATTTGTACATGATTCTATAGTGGATAGGTAACCAATGGAGGTTTTTGAGGATGGGGGAGATGTGGTCAATTTTCCTGGAATTTGTAAGCACTCTGGCTGCAGAGTTCTGAACCATTTGAAGGGGTTTGGTATAAGAAGCTGGGAGGCCTAGTAGTAATGAGTTGCAATAATCTAGTTTAGAAAAGATTATTGCTTGCAAGATTGTTCTAAAGTCTTGAGCGTGGAAAAGTGGTTTAATTCTTTTCAGAATATGTAATTTGTAGAAGCAATCTTTGGTGGTTTGGTTAATGAATGTTTTGAGGTTGAGATGATTGTCTAAGATAGCTCCTAGATCTCTTACGTGGGTTGTTTGAAGGAGTGTGGGTGGTTTTGGAAGTGAGTTATTGTTTTCCGGTGATATGAGCAGGAATTCCGTTGAATAAGTTTAGTTAATAGAATAAGTTAATAGAATAAGTTTAGTTAATAGAATTTAGTTGAATAAGTGTTAAAGCTCCCAGTTGTAGAACTCATTCCTGAGTACAGATAAGAGTGACCAAAATGATAAAGGGCATGGAATGGCTCCCCTATGAGGAAAGGCTAAAAAGGTTAGGGCTGTTCAGCTTGGAGAAGAGACAGCTGGGGGGTGGATATGATACAGGTCTACAAAATCATGAAAGGATTTGAATGGGTAAATGTGAAATGGTTATTTACTCTTTTGGATAATACAAGGACTAGGGGGCACTCCAGGAAGTTAGCAAGTAGCTCATTTAAACAAATTAGAGAAAATTAATTTTCACTCAACACATTATTAAGCTCTGAAATTCGTTGCCAGAGGATGTGATTACAGCAATTAGTGTAATGGGATTTAAAAAAGGTTTGGGTAAGTTCCTGGAGAAGAAGTCCATAAACTGCTATTAATCAATAAGGAATAGTAGTTTGGGATCTATTTAATGTTTGGATTCTTGCCAAGTACTTGTGACTTGGATTTGCCACTGTTGGAAACAGGATGCTGGGCTTGATAGACTCTTGGTCTGACCCAGTATGATACGTCTTATGTTCTCATGTTCTTAAGGTTCAGGCTAAGCTACAGACTAGCTTCTACTGTTTTATAGCATACTGTGGTTTGGCAGCCAGATCTCAAAGGGACTGTGCTGTGATTGATACCCTAAATCTGTCTTTGGTGCAGGAGATTCCGGCTACAATTGACGACCTAGCTTCTCACCCCCAATTGCTATTCCCAACATGCTGGCAGAGACGAGGTACAACAGGGCCTTAAGTTCTACCCACTGTGTCATAGAATACACCTTCAGAGTTCTCAAAAATAGATTTCGCTATTTGGACAAAATGGGTGGAGCTTTAATGTTTGCCCCACCCAAAGTAGGAGATTTAGTGCTGCTTTGCTGTCTATTCCATATTGTTGCTCTATGCTATGGGTTACCAATGGAGATACTTCCGGATCTACTCCCCGGATCCCCCATGAACATCCGCACAAGCCGAGGACACCACATTGAGTGGTAGCCAGCTTCAGTAAAACCTCATAGATTGATACTTTGCCTGTTAGGCCTCTACTATCCTATCCCCTACCAGGGAAGTGAGGCCAGTAAAGTGTTTGCTGTTGCTCTCCTCTCTATCATCTTTCTTTCACTCACTTCTCCTCTATTTGGGTCAGCGTGTAACAGTAAAGACATATGCCTACTTAGTAGAGATGTGTATCGTGTGATCGATCGTCTTAACGATCGATTTCGGCTGGGGGGGGGAGGGAATCGGATCGTCGCAGTTTTGGTTTTTAAAATATCGGGTAAATCATAAATCGGGGGAGGGCGGGAAAACCGGCACACTAAAACATCCCTAAAACCCACCCCGACCCTTTAAAATAAATCCCCCACCCTCCCGAACCCCCCAAAATGTCTTAAATTACCTGGGGTCCGGTGGGGGGGTCCCGTTGTGATCTTCCACTCTCAGGCCACGAGTGCGTTGATAGAAAATTGCGCCGGCGCTACCTTTGCCCTGGACCCCCGCTGGACCCCCAGGGACTTTTGGCCAGCTTGGGGGGGCCTCCTGACCCCCACAAGACTTGCCAAAAGTACAGCGGGGGTCCGGGAACGACCTCTTGCACTCGAATCGTGTTGCCGTCGGCCGGTGCCGGCGCCATTGCCTGTGGGCAAAGGTAGCGCCGGCGCCATTTTCTATCAACGCACTCATGGCCCGAGAGTGGAAGATCACAACGGGACCCCCCCCCCACTGGACCCCAGGTAATTTAAGACATTTTGGGGGGGTTCGGGAGGGTGGGGGATTTATTTTAAAGGGTCGGGGTGGGTTTTAGGGATGTTTTAGTGTGCCGGTTTTCCCGCCCTCCCCCTTCCCCCGATTTACGATTTTTGACAATAAATCGGGGGAATTCCTATTAAATATCGCCTCTAATGATTTTTGACGATTTAAAATATATCGGACGATATTTTAAATCGTCAAAAAACGATTCACATCCCTACTACTTAGACTGTACTTGAAAAACATTGGTCAAAGTAAAGATAACATCAAATACATATGGCTGGCATTGTTTTTTCTGTCTGATAGTGAGACTAAAAGAGCATGTATCGCAAGGGAGTTTGTTTACGACTGCCAGCATTGTGCATATAGCTTGGCCTAGCTATTGGCATTTGCCTTGACAGGCCTCCCCATCGAACCCTGCCTTGCCCTCACATGTGGGTGAGATAGTGCCATAGGTGTGATAGGACTCCAGCTGGCCTCGAGCATGGAGAGTAACTGCTCTAGAAATGTTATAAATCACAATTATCTCTGAAGCTTATAGGCATGGCCTAAAGGTACAGGTAGATAGTTTAAGGTAGGGATGTGAATCGTTTTTCAACGATTAAAATTATCGTCCGATAATGTTTATATCGTCTTAAATCGTTATAGAACATGATACAATAGAAATTCTAACGATTTATCGTTAAAAATCGTTAAATCGTGTTAGTGCGCACTAACTCGAGTTAGTGCGCACTAACTCCCCGTTAGTGCGCACTAACTCGATTTAGTGCGCACTAACTGAAAATGATACAAATAAACACTTTCCAGGTCACTGAAGGTCAGTTAGGAATGAATATGTGTTCCTATTGGCTGGCTGCCCTCTTATCTATTGATGTTACCAAGGTTACCACTGAGGTGATGGTTGGGGGGATGGGAAATGGAACTGGAAACTAACGAACACCAACAGAAAATGAAACAAAGTGTTCACACTTCCCAGGTCAGTAAAGGTCACTTAGGAATGAATATGTATGTATGTATTCCTATTGGCTGGCTGTGCTCTTATCTATTGATGTTACCAATATGGTTGGGGGGATGTGAAATGGAAACAGTTGGAAGCTTGACAAAAAAAGTAATGTAATGATCAGCACTCACGTGACTAGAACTTGTTTGTTTATTATTTTTGTTAGCAGGCACCTGAAATGCTAGTGCATGTTGAATTTGCCAATCACTGTGCATTTTAGAAAGGTGGTCCTGGCTGGAACTGTACACAGTTCAAATATATGTAATTGATTGTTGGTAAGTGTATTTTTTAAGTAGCCACACTGGCACCAGTATGTTTACTTTTCCTCCTACTTAACTAACTAGCTCAGCTTTGTAAGAAGGGCTTCTCTGCTTGTGTGTTGTTTTTGTTTGGTGTGAGGAGAGCAGAAACATCAGATCTTTATTCAATCTACTACAGTCATCTCTTACAGTGCCCTATCCCTATTAATACCAGGAGTGTTGTGATCTTCCTGCACACAGTGCCCTAACCCTGATACCAGTCTGAGACAGCTCCCTCCCTGCATTACTAGTGAGAGGCTGGCTTCACAGACAGGGGGGAGCTGCCTGACCCTCACTCCTGACTTCCCCCATGTCCCAGCTAGTGAATGGTGTGTGGGTGAGGGGGGGGGGGGGGGAGGATGGTGAAGTCTGAGACAGCTCCCTCCCTGCATTACTAGTGAGAGGCTGGCTTCACAGACAGGGGGGAGCTGCCTGACCCTCACTCCTGACTTCCCCCATGTCCCAGCTAGTGAATGGTGTGTGGGTGAGGGGGGGGGTGGATGGTGAAGTCTGAGACAGCTCCCTCCCTGCATTACTAGTGAGAGGCTGGCTTCACAGACAGGGGGGAGCTGCCTGACCCTCACTCCTGACTTCCCCCATGTCCCAGCTAGTGAATGGTGTGTGGGTGAGGGGGGGGGGAGGATGGTGAAGTCTGAGACAGCTCCCTCCCTGCATTACTAGTGAGAGGCTGGCTTCACAGACAGGGGGGAGCTGCCTGACCCTCACTCCTGACTTCCCCCATGTCCCAGCTAGTGAATGGTGTGTGGGTGAGGGGGGGGGAGGATGGTGAAGTCTGAGACAGCTCCCTCCCTGCATTACTAGTGAGAGGCTGGCTTCACAGACAGGGGGGAGCTGCCTGACCCTCACTCCTGACTTCCCCCATGTCCCAGCTAGTGAATGGTGTGTGGGTGAGGGCTGGGGGAGGATGGTGAAGTCTGAGACAGCTCCCTCCCTGCATTACTAGTGAGAGGCTGGCTTCGCAGACAGGGGGGAGCTGCCTGACCCTCACTCCTGACTTCCCCCATGTCCCAGCTAGTGAATGGTGTGTGGGTGAGGGGGGGGGAGGATGGTGAAGTCTGAGACAGCTCCCTCCCTGCATTACTAGTGAGAGGCTGGCTTCACAGACAGGGGGGAGCTGCCTGACCCTCACTCCTGACTTCCCCCATGTCCCAGCTAGTGAATGGTGTGTGGGTGAGGGGGGGGGGGAGGATGGTGAAGTCTGAGACAGCTCCCTCCCTGCATTACTAGTGAGAGGCTGGCTTCACAGACAGGGGGGAGCTGCCTGTCCCTCACTCCTGACTTCCCCCATGTCCCAGCTAGTGAATGGTGTGTGGGTGAGGGGGGGGGTGGATGGTGAAGTCTGAGACAGCTCCCTCCCTGCATTACTAGTGAGAGGCTGGCTTCACAGACAGGGGGGAGCTGCCTGACCCTCACTCCTCCGGGGTATTGTGATCTTCCTGCACACAGTGCCCTATCCCTGATACCAGGGGTGTTGTGATCTTCCTGCATGCAGTGCCCTATCCCTATTAATACCAGGAGTGTTGTGATCTTCCTGCATGCAGTGCCCTATCCCTATTAATACCAGGAGTGTTGTGATCTTCCTGCATGCAGTGCCCTATCCCTGATATCGGGATGTGTGCAAGAAGATCACAACACCCCCGGTATCAGGAATAGGGCACTGTGTGCAGGAAGATCACAACACCCCCAGTATCAGGAATAGGGCACTGTGTGCAGGAAGATCACAACACCCCTGGTATTAGGGATAGGGCACTGTGTGCAGGAAGATCACAACACTCCTGGTATTAATAGGGATAGGGCACTGTGGGCAGGAAGATCACAATACCCCTGGTATCAGGGTTAGGGCACAAGTTCTAGTCACATTGACTGATCACATTACTTGTTTTGTCAAGCTACCAACTGTTTCCATTTCCCATCCCCCATATACTGTCAGTAGGAAACTTGGTAACATGAATAAATAAGAGGGCAGCCAATAGGAATACATATTCATTCCTAAACTGACCTTAACTGACCTGAAAAGTGTCAAATTGTATCATTTTCAGTTAGTGCGCACTAACTCCCGTTAGTGCGCACTAACTCGAGTTAGTGCGCACTAACTCGAGTTAGTGCGCACTAATCGGAAAAAACGATTTTTAACGATTTTTTAACTAAAAAATCGTGCCTAAGACGATTTTCTTGCCCTACCACACGATTTATATCGTTAAGACGATATGGAAAACGATTCACATCCCTAGTTTAAGGTATCAATGAGAGAGTTCCCTTTTTATAGCCTCAACCCATAGCTGGCAAATGTGTGCATGTGAAGTTATGCAACTGTACTTGGGAGGCTTGGTGGCACATGGGCGTGCAAGGACACTACTGACTGCACTGCCTCAACTGTTTCAGAGCGACTGCTGTCTAGAGTTACCAACTGGCACCAGATTTACAGGACATGTTGATTGAGTCCTGGTTTTACTCCCCTGCAGGCAAGTATTTATAGTCTTGCTTTTCTTAGGAAATGCAATAGAGAAATCACATCAAATCCCAGCATGCAATGGGTTAAAACCAGGACTGGATTAATCTGTCCTGGAAATTGGGAGGCAGTTGGCAACCTGAATGCTGACATCAGAGTGCTTACCTAGCAGGCCTTCACTTACAGTATTGGGTAAATGCCTGTGCTACATGATGCCTTTCCCACAATGCCCACAGATCCTTCTAAACTAGCATAGCTTTTTGTGGTTGCATCTACTCGTACACAGATGTACCGAATATATCTACCTATGCTAATTGTCAACTATCATGTGCAGATGGTGAGGGCCTTGGCTGTTGGGATGTCATGTTGGTTAGGTTAGCTTCTCAGGGAGGCTAGACAAGGATGCAGACTCTGGGAAGGCAGGATTGGTAATCATATGGTGTTCTGCCTTCACTTGTAGTTGCCAGACACCTCAGAAATGTCACCATCACAGTATAGTTTCTAATGACTCTAAGAGCACCCATATCTCTCCTAAGAAAAGGTTCACATCATTGAACCCAATGTTAAGGTGTGTTCGAAGCTCTTTGTCTTGACTGACCCATCACAGGTAGCCATAGTCAGATATGGAGATGCCACGGTGCTGCAAGGCCCTTGGCCATTGTAGCTCACGGCTAGTCATGTGGTACTGCTGTAAGTATGTATGTACCCAGAAAATATGGAGTTTCTTTGTAGTATGAATTACAGTCCTAATACTATCTGTGGCCATCCTTAAAGCACATAGGCTGAGCACTCCTGGGGTGAACAGCTTGCAGATTGGTCTGCTTCCAAGGTAACGCCCCACCTTTCCATGGTTTAATGGTTGCAGGCCCTTGCTGATTCACATGGATTGCAGGACTTGTGGCCAAGCTGGAAGAGCTGTTGTCCTTTAGGCTGTACCTCATTTGGTGTTTGTCACTTTTAGTGATGAGCAGGGTAGGTATGCTGACTCTCAGTCATCAGCTCTGTGTATAACATAAAGGCTAGAGAAGCTGTTGTCAGCTGATGGCCTCACTGGCCTACAACCTGCCTCATTGGGAAATCTATCACTGTGCTGAATGTGTGAGGCAAATGTTCCTAGAGGTGTCATGTGGTTGGCATGGTGGCTTATGCCCTTTCTATGTTGGTCTCTTTCAAGAAAGCATTTCCTGTATAATACCTGTTTGTTAAACAGATCCACATGCCAGGCCAGTACAGGGGAGGCAGCCAGTCTGTGGAGGTCTGCTTGCTCCCAAGCAACTGCAGGCCTCCTAGCTGTCTGCTCTTGGGCTGTGGAGTTTGTCTAACCTACAAAACTCCCTCACTACTCCTCAGTTGCATACAGCTGCTAACCCACTGTTATATCAGCCAGCAAGTAGAAGAGATTTTGTTAATTGAAGAACATAAATAGGGTTTTATGCAGATCACCCTTTAGGCAGAGTGGGGACTCAAGTAAGTTGCCCAATGTAAAGTCTTTGGGGGGTGATTAGTATTAGAGATGTGAATCGTGTGATCGATCATCTTAACGATCGATTTTGGCTGGGGTGGGGAGGGAATCGGATCGTTGCGGTTTTGTTTTTGTTTTTTTTTAAATCGTGTAAATCGTAAATCGGGGGAGGGCGGGAATTTGTTGTTTTCTAAATGAGTGATAATTTATGATAAATGGGATTTTCTCTGCTTATTTAATAAATTGTATTTCATATTCATAATATATTGTAAGAAAGGAAGTTTTGGCATGTAACTCAATCTGAGAGGATTGGGACAGTTTTTATGAAGATAGTAGAAGTATGTAAGAGTATGTATGATGTATGAATGGAGGGAGAACTTTTAGATGCATATTTTTGTAGGTAATATGTTAAATATTTAAAGATTGTTGTAATATTTTTTCTATGCAATAAAGAATAAGAAAATATATGTCACTTTGTAAGGTTTTGAGTTGATAGTTGTGTGATATATAATTTAAGTAGCCAAAATAATTATATCCTGTCATATGACAGGGCAAAGGTAACGCCAGCGCCATTTCTATTAACGCACCCGTGGCCCGAGAGTGGAAGATCACACCGGGACCCCCCCACTGGACCCCAGGTAATTTAAGACATTTTGGGGGGGTTCGGGAGGGTGGGGGATTTATTTTAAAGGGTCGGGTGGGTTTTAGGGTTGTTTTAGTGTGCTGGTTTTCCCGCCCTCCCCTTCCCCTCCCCCTTCCCCCGATTTACGATTTTTGACGATAAATCGGGGGAATTTCTATTGTATATCGCCTCTAACGATTTTTGACGATTTAAAATATATCGGACGATATTTTAAATCGTCAAAAAACGATTCACATCCCTAATTAGTATAACTTGCTCTTCACATCATACAGGCTTTACATATACACTATGAACTCTCTATCCCAGACCCCTGCAGCTGTAGATTTAGGCTCAACAGAGATAAACCTACCTAGGGCTTTATGTCATTTTTCAGTAGCCCTCTGACTGAAGACTTAGGTCATGATAGCATTTTGTGCCAGAGCCAGAGAGAAGGGCCACTGTTTGGTCAAAGGTGATATATCTTCACAATGTTACAGGCCAATGGTTTGTAATAGGTGCGCTACTACCTTCGCATAGCTACTCAACCCATTGGTCCCCATAGACTAAAGACTTAGCTACAGCACCTCTAGCCAAACATTTCTACACCTATGCCACTAGACATGCCCATGTACCCAACAGTTAGTAAGAGTATGCTTTCTGTGTCAAGGTAGGAGTAGAGTGACGGGGTTCAAGAGAAGAGGTCAAGATTCTGGCTATTCATTGCTCTTGGCAGGTGGAACTCCACTTGGAGGGCTGCATGAATCCCCAGTCAATTTGGGGCTGATGTTGAGACTGCCAGGGCAGGCCAAGGATTACCACATCTACAGCCTTCAGTAGAATGTACAGATGAATGGTATCCTGATGAAGAAGACCGCTGCACATAAGAAGCAGAGTCATGGTCTTGGTAATGCCCCTGGAGATGGAAGACACTACCAATGGAATCTTCAATGGTTCCATGGGAATACCATGCTGGCACACCAGCAATTCATCTATAAAGCTACTAGTTGCCCTGGAATCCAGGAGGTCTTGTAAATGTATTATGGAGTTGTTTACATTCAAACTTACTGGAAAAAGGACTTGTAGAGAGGAACTTCATCAACTTAGGATGGCCTCTCCTACCATCTCTAGGTCTGAGAGTTTCCCGGCTTAATAGGGCATTGGATGGTATAATGACTGGTACCAGCGCAGTACAGACACAGATTAAAATTTCTCCATCGCTGACATTCCTGTGGAGTGAGTCTAAGGTATTCCACCTACATCAGTTCCCACGATGGGATCAGGTGGTATATGTGTTCCAGAGGAAACCATGGGTCGCTGAAATTGCAGTGCCAGACAGAACAAGTGATGGATTTGGCTTCACTCCCAGGCACACTCACAGAAGCTGAAGTCTAGCCAAATGGCCATGCGAATGAGCTCTTCCAGTGAATCTGGTATTTCTCAACCTGTCAACTCATCCTAGATGATCTCTGATAGGCCTTGCCGAAATATAGCTTCTAGGCTATCTTCATGCCACTGTAGTTCCGAGGCTAGTGTTCGAAATTGAACCATGTCTTCCCCCACGGTTTGGGAACCCTGGCGAATCTGTAAAAAGTCAGATGTAGCCAAAGATGTTCATGCTGGTTCATCAAAAATGAGATGAATGTCATGGAGGAATTGATATAGATTTTCTAAAATCGGATTCTCCTGCTCCCACAGTGGGAAACTCAGTTGAGACTGGCTCCTCCCAATAAAGATAAGAAGGTTACTCTGGCTTTGTTGGTAGGGAAGAGGGCCACCTGCAGGATGAAGTGCATACAACACTGATTGATGAACCCTCAAAATTCCCGTGGGTCACCAGGATACCTCCATGGAAGATGTAGTCGAGGAAGCATTGCAGTGGAGGGCTCTATGGGCAATGATAGAGGCGCTAATGCTGATGCCAACTGTGGAGTAAGTGCATCCATCCAGAATGCCAGTCTTTCCAAAACCCCCTGTAATCTGGTCCAGGACATTCTGTTGCTGCTGAATTTGTTATGCCATACCAGGAATGGCGTGGAGCACAGTCAACTCTGCCAGGTCCATGGCCTCAGCAAACTGTAAGGAGGGCAGCCCTTACTGGTGTCAGGAGGTAGCCCTCCAGCCAATCTGTAAGTTCTTTTGGACTGACTATAAGTGGTGTGGACCCCTGTGTGGTAAGGTAACCGAAGTGCCACAAGGTGTTACTTTGACAATGGGCAGAGAGAGGCCAAGTCCAAGCATTGAATGGATAAGGCAGAAAGCAACAGAGTCTAATAGATGATCCAAGGTCAGGGCAGACAGCAGGCAGATGAGCTCCAACAACGTGTGGGGTCCTGGGGAGCAGCAAGCAGGCAGAATGGTCCGAGTTCAAGTCAGGCAGCATCCAGAACCAGGCACACAGCAAGCAAAGCAGGGTCCAGGAATAGGCCAAGGAAGCTATTGTCAAGGCAAAAGAGTCTAGAACCTGGCAGGCCATGTAGTCTGGGTCGTATGATATACTCATCAGGGCAACTATCCAACTCTCCTGCTAAAGTACACAGAACCATGTCCACAGTTACACCTGCATGCCTAGGCATCCCTCCACCGTGTTTGGTTACATGCGTGTCATAGCATCCAATGCTGACTCTCTGCCGCACAGTGAGCATCCGGTGCCAGGGGGATCTGGGAAGACGGCTGGATTCTAACGCTTAGATGTTTCCTGTCCAAATTGATAACTCCTAACGTGCTAAGCTCTTATTCATAATGAAGCCATTCCATATCCTTTATCATTTGTGTTGCCATTCTCTAGTTCTGCTATACCTGTTTTGAGATATAGTGACCAGATCTAAATGCGATATTAAGGTATGGTTGCACCAAGTTATGTTAGAGTCTTTACATGTGCCCTGATGTTTTCTGTTCCTTTCCAATATAACTCCTAACACATTGGTCTTTTTTTTAATTGTTGCTGTACACTGAGCTGAGAATTTCAGTATATTATGCACAATGACTCCAAGGTTCAAAAAATATTTGCAAGTGACATAATGGGAGCACAATGTGTGTTTTCTTCCCACAATTTATCTCCATCCCCAGGATGCTCTTTGTTTTCAAATCCCTTTGAAAATCATCCTCTTTACTCCTTATTTGATGTGCCTAAGTATGAAACAAGCTTTTGAAAATTACCCCAATATATACATTTTAAAACATGGAGCACTACAACAGTTGAGATTAAATTAAAGGTCTCTCTCTCTCTCTCTTTGTGTTCTTGTCACAAGTTAGTGACAAGGCATTCATAGGAATCTGACTGGAGGCTTGATGTGAATGCTCCTGCTACTGCACATGGAACTGTATTGAAACCATGATCTCATTGGGATTTGAACCAGTGACCTAAAGCCAAAAGGTTCTTTAATACTATGACCATCCCCCTGAGCTACTTAATTGGAGGAAAATAAGGACTCAGCCATTTTTTATAAATCTACTGAATTCAGCCCAATGGAATTCCTCTGTGAAACAAAGAGAATGAGATCAATTCATGAAAAGGTTAAGAGAGCACTTTGTTTAGAATTTTAATAAAATTATCTCAGTCATCAAAACTTTCCTGGGCTCAGGGGATTCCCTCACTCTGTAAAATATGCTTTCTTGTAACACTGTTGCATCAATATTATAGGTATCAACTGAACAGATTAATACATGCTAGGGAAGGATGCGCATTATTAAATCCAGTTCTTTTCAATTTCAGATGTGCAATTATTTTGACTCAAAGTTACTCAGATAATCCCAGTTAGCTGTGACATGGTTCAAGACTGTTTTATTTTCTTCCAGCTTTGCTCAGATTGATTTTGTTTATTCAAATATTCATAAATGCTATGGAAATCATAATGATTACCCCTGGTTGGTTCCTTTTCCAGTAATTGCAAGTTTAGAATATTTTGCTCCTTTCTTTCAGTTTGGGAAGAGTAAAGTTTTGCACACATCGTTTGACGGGTCCAATAAGGACTGCCAGAGTGAGCGTAAGTCTGTCTCTGGACAAATACTTTGCATTGCACTTACACTTATTGCAGACTTTCGCTTTGAAACCTGACCAGCAAGGTTTGCGAGTACAAAAGTACCCACAGTCCTGCTATTTCTGCAGGACTGGTCCATGGAGAAAGTTACACATAGGGATTTGAAAATCAAATTCCCATACATATTGGGGCGGATTTTAAGAGCCCTGCTCGCCTAAATCCGCCCAAAACCGGGCGGATTTAGGCGAGCAGGGCCCTGCGCGCCGGGAAGCCTATTTTACATAGGCCTACCGGCGCGCGCAGAGCCCCGGGACTCGTGTAAGTCCCGAGGGGGGCGTGTCGGGGGCGTGTCGGGGGCGGTCCCGGTCATCGCGGCGTTTTCGGGGCATGTCGGCAGCGTTTTGGGGGCGGGTACGGGGGCGTGGCTACAGCCCGGGGCGGTCCGGGGGCGTGGCCGCGCCCTCCGTACCCGCCCCCAGGTTGCGGCCCGGCGCGCAGGAGGCCCGCTGGTGCGCGGGGATTTATGCCTCCCGGAGGGAGGCGTAAATCCCCCAACAAAGGTAAGGGGGGGGTGTAGACAGGGCCGGGCGGGTGGGTTAGGTAGAGGAAGGGAGGGGAAGGTGAGGGGAGGGCGTTAGAGGATTCCCTCCAAGGCCGCTCCGATTTCGGAGCGGCCTTGGAGGGAACGGGGGTAGGCTGCGCGGCTCGGCGTGCACCGGCTATACAAAATCCATAGCCTTGCGCGCGCCGATCCAGGTTTTTAGTAGATACGCGCGGCTCCGCGCGTATCTACTAAAATCCAGCGTACTTTTGTTTGCGCCTGGAGCGCAAACAAAAGTAGGCTATTCGCGCTCCTTTTAAAATCCGCCCCTTTTTGACTCCCCCGACCTCCACCATGTCCCTGATTCTCCCTCTTTTCCCTGGAGATAAGCCTGTGTGCTGTGAAATAGCACATGTAAAGCCCACAAGAGAAAAAGGGAATTGGATTCAGACAGCAACCAATGAAGGCCCCGACTTTTACGAACTGGGGAACTGATAAGCATGGGGGTAACCTGCACAGAGCAGTAAGGCATGGGATTACTACCCTTAACCAATAAGCCTTGATGCTTTTGATGCAACTCTGCTTCGAAGGAGGGGGTGGGGATGGAGGGAAAGAGGAATTTGGATACAGAGACAACCAACACGAGCCATGACTTTTTTTACAGTCTGGGGTACTGATGCACATACATTAAGAAAAAAACACAGGACTGCTCCTACAGTCAAGTCCATAAGCAAAGCACGCCAAGCAGTAGTGGAGGTAACCTGCACGGCATGGCATATATCACCATGGGAAACTTGCTGGGCAGACTGGATGGACCATTGGTCCTTATCTGCCATCATTTCTATGTTTCTATGTTTCTATAATGTAGAAATTTTCAGTAATGGTTAAAATTTTTCTAAGTGATAATTCCAGCCCATCCCCAAAAAGGTAGGCATTTACTCTTTGGGGTAGATTTTGAAAAACTGCGCGATCGCGTACTTTTGTTTGCGCAGCAGGCGCAGCAGGCGCAAACAAAAGTACGCTGGATTTTATAAGATACGCGTGTAGCCGCGCGTATCTTCTAAAATCCTGGATCGGCGCACGCAAGGCTGCCGATTTTGGGCAGCCGGCGCGTGCCGAGCCGCGCAGCCTGCCTCCGTTCCCTCCGAGGCCACTCCAAAATCGGAGCGGCCTCGGAGGGAACGCTCTTTCGCCCTCCCCTCACCTTCCCCTCCCTTCCTCTACCTAACCCAACCCCCCGGCCCTATCTAAACCCCCCCCCCTACCTTTATCCATGGATTTACTCCTCCCAGAGGGAGACGTAAATCCACGCGCGCCAGCAGGCTGCTGGCACGCCGAGACCAGACCCAGGAGCGGTTCCGGAGGGCGCGGCCACGCCTCCGGAACGCCCCGGCCCGAAACCACGCCCCTGGGCCCGCCCCTGAAATGCCGCGCCCCGCCCCCAAAACGCCACGTCGTTCGGCCCTACCCCCGACACGCCCCCGACACACCCCCTTCCGAAAACCCCGGGACCTATGCGCGTCCCGGGGTTCTGCGCGCACCGGCGGCCTATGGAAAATAGGCGCGCCGGCACGCAAGGCCCTGCTCGCGTAAATCCAGGCGGATTTACGCGAGCAGGGCTTTGAAAATCCGCCCATTTAGGTATAAAATTGAATCCATTAGTCACTGGGGGGCAGGTCAATCAAAGGAGCAAGGGAGAGGCAGCAAGTGCTATAGCTCTCCAGAGCTCCAGGAAAGAAAAGAGCAGCTGCCTTTATGTTCATTGGGAAAGTAAGTTTACTTTCCTTAACTTTTGGAATGAACTCCAGTAGGGACTCTCAACAGTGCTGAGAAGGGCAAACATTTTCAGGGCACAGGAATAGAAATGTATCCATTCTGAACTGTTCATGCAACAAGGTATTTGAGAATTTCTCTTCTGCCTGGAAGACAAGGATTTCAAGTTCCAGTTGGGGTTCCAAGGAAAAATAATCCATTGGAAATAGGACATCTTAGTTCCTACAGTTGATATTCAGATACAGCATGAGAAAGTGACTTCTAATGATTTTCTTTTTCTTTTATTTTTGCACTTTTTCTAATTGACATGATCTATTAAGTATTGGGGCGGAAAGGGAGAAAATGTTTAGTTTTTAGTTTTGTTTTTGGGGGACATTTGCCCCATTAATTTTTTTGTGTAATGTTTATTACGTTTCTTTAATTAAAAGAAAAATGAAAAAAAAAAAAAATTTCACTCGTTAAAATACCGGGGTCAAGAAACTCCCTGGATCCCACCTACCCAGTACAGGGGAGGGGGCAGGAATCCGGAGACAAGGCCTAGGCCCAGCCCACTTTGGGGCCTTGCATGGGGCCTAGGCCAAGGTCACAGTGACCTACCTGGGCCTAGGCCTACACAAGGCCAAGGCTTCAACCTAGGCCCAAACCAAAGCCTCAGCCTTGCATAGGGCTAGGCCATGGTACATTGCCATGATCTTAGCCTAGGCCTTATGCAAGGCCCATGCTTGGAGGACAGGTCCCGATGCCATGGCTTCAGCACAGACCCAGGCCTAATGGCAGGGCCTGGCCCAGAGGCCGTGTCTAGACACCTGGGCCTCAGCCTAGGCCAGGGCCTGTACCCATGCCTCAGACCACAGATTGTTCCGGAGGCAAGGTCTCGATGCTGGGGCCTCAGCTAGGACCCAAGTCCAATGCTGGGGCCCAGGCCTGGAGCCCAGGTCTCAGAAATCCTCGTCAGTATCTTCTTTTTTGGCTCTTCTTCACCAACTAACACCATCCATTGGGGTCACTGCACCAGAGTTAATGAACTCCGGTGCATCATCCCAAGCAGAGGGTGCCATTTTGATGTACGGCAGTAGAATTAGCTGCTGTACATAAAACTGGTGCCTTTCACTAGGAAGGATGCACCAGAGTTCATTAACTCCAGCACACCAACCCCAGTGAATGTCATCAGTTGGAAAAAAAGAGCCAAAGAAAGAAGAAGCTGAAGAAGAGCTCTGAGGTCTGGG
The DNA here is from genome assembly GCF_901001135.1 of Rhinatrema bivittatum. Taxonomy (NCBI): domain Eukaryota; kingdom Metazoa; phylum Chordata; class Amphibia; order Gymnophiona; family Rhinatrematidae; genus Rhinatrema; species Rhinatrema bivittatum. The sequence continues at coordinate 170,538,527 of NC_042620.1, forward strand.
TTCCAGGCCTGACCATGGGCCAAGGCCCAAGGCCCAGGACCCAAACTCTGAACCATGCCCTGGCATCAGGCCTGGGTCTGGGCCAAAGCCCCGGTATCAGAACCCGGCCTCCAGGCCTGCATCACAGTGTCGGGCCTGGGCCCAGGACTTGGCTGAGACCATGGCATAGGCATAGGGACCCAGCCTCCGGATTGGGCTGTGTCGGGTCTGGGTCTGGGCCAAAGCCCTGGCTTTGGGACCCGACCCCTGGAGCATGGTGTGTGGCTGGGCCTGAGTTCTGGCCTAGCTAAGGCCTAGGCATTGTGACCCGGCCTCCAGTCTGTAAGCTAATAGGGAGCAGATTTAAAACCAATTGGAGAAAGTCTTTTTTCACTCAATGCACAAGCAAAGGGGAGGAGAAATAGCCTAGTGGTTAGAGCAGTGGACTGTGAACCAGGAGACCAGGGTTCAAATCCTGCTGTCTCCCCTTGTGACCTTAGGCAAGTCACTTAACCCTCCATTGCCTCAGGTAAAAAAACTTAGATTGTAAGCCCTCTGGGGATAGAGAAATACAGTACCTGAATGTAAACCAGTGTGATATCTCAATTGAGATCAAATGTCAGTATATTAATAAATAAATAAGATGTAGAATTTATTGCCAGATGATGTGGTCAAGGCAACTAGCATAGCTGGGTTTTAAAAGGGCTGGACAAGTTCATAAATAGTTATCAACCAGGTAACACAGGGTGACATGGGGCATGAGTAAAAAGAAATTGAATCTACTTTTAAGTACTGGCCATTGTCAAAGACAGGATGCTGAGCTCGATGGACCTTTGGTCCGACCCAGCATGTCACTAATGTTCTTATGTTAAGAAAAGATATGACAAAGAAGTAGCAAAGAAGGAAGTAAACCAATATAAAAAGACAAGAGAATCAGTAAGAAAAACCTAAGAAAAGTATATTAATCTAGAGATGGAGAACTAGAAAGGAAACTTAAAAGAAAGAGAAAAAGGCATGCAGTGACTCAGTGAGAGATTGAATAATGGAAACTGTACAGGGACAACTCACTGTCAGTCAGAAAAAGATATCTGGCAGTCTAACAATTAAGTTCACTCTTCAGGGCATGCTGTTATAAATACATTTTTATGCTTCTGTCAGCATACTTGATGAAAAGAAGCAGCCTTTAGAGAAATGGTACTCAAGCACTCTTTTTTCGCTCAAAGGGGGAGAGAAGTGTGTTTATTCTAATTTTTAGAACTTAATTTTCCGTTAGCTCTTCTCAATAATTTTGTGATCACTAGGTCAGAAAATATTGTAATAAAAATAACTTGTATGTTTTTTAAATGTATTTAGTCAATGAATTCAGCAAATATAGCCAGTCTCATATCAAAGCCACTTACTGATGGATCACATTTCCAGTTCTGTTTTTGTGTCAGGCATCCTTTCTTGGTAGCAAACTCATCAGACACGTACTGTATGTGACACATGGTCTGGCCAGCTCTTTCCTTCTTTACCTACAGGTTCAGATGATATGTCTAGTATCTCTTATGTTGCCACTGACCTTCTTCAGTAGAAAATTGTCTACAGTTTCAAGAATAAAAGTTACAGTGCCAGGGAAAGGCTTTTAAATGCAAGTGGGTCTGAAACTAAAGACCAATCAGGTCATTACAGAGAACTCTGTTTATAACATCAGTGCACAAAATCCAGAATTTCAGAGATATGAGTGTTCTAATCATTTATTATGTGAAATATGGTGTCATATGTAGCATTCCTGTTTTATACTATAATACTCGCACCAATGCTTTCAGCAGCGGCATAGGCCCTAACATAGATGTCACCATGGGGTGACAAGTGCTTCCCCTCCTAAAAAAAAGGGCTTGATTGCCTTTGGCCATGCTGGTTCCTCCAGCCCCCTCCTTTCCCCCATGGCCAGGACTAGGGGAAGTGACTGCCCTTGCCGAGAAGATACACAGAAGCCAAAGAGGCAGCAACAAAAAAAGAAAGAAAAAGTAAGTGCAGGACCTGTGAAGCGGCATGCGCGATCACAGGCCCAGTGGTGTCCCTGCTCTCTCCTTCAGCACAGGCTTCCTGTTTCCTAGGAAATCAGTACTAAGAGCAAGGTTGCCACTTCACATGCCCTGCACTTACATTTTCATTTGTTGTTGTTGCCATAGGCCCATGGTCCTACATCATGAGTCCAACTAAGGTGATGTAGAAGGACCAAGGAAGGGGCCATGATGGGATGCTTGGCAGGGGGTTGTAGAGAGGGTAGATGCTGGGGTTAGAGGAAGGAGGAAGGCGGATACTGGGGGAGGAAGGAAGCAGCAGATTTTTGGTAGGGGTGTGTGGAAAATGTTGTTAATTTGGGCCTTTTTCCAAGGCTTCTGATTCACTCCTTTGCTCAGATGTAAAGAAAAATACACCCGAGAGATCTGTAGAACTTCCTTTTTTTGATAATTTACGTGTATACAAGGAAACAGTTTAAAAATAAGGAAGCAGTTCTAACATACGCAGCTAACAATACATTTAATATACCTAAGAGTACTTCTTTTATTCCATACATGGTTACATTTTATTTCTTAGCAAATTAGATTAATTCTTTCATCACACATATTATTCATTGATTTTATGTATAATAATTTCTAATGGTTAATAATCATTATTAAGCAATGCCAAGCTGCAGTTAGTGTTGCGTCCATCGGGGTCAGACGGCTTCGCCCCTTATGCCTCACCTTTTTCTCGGCTCCTCCCACTTACCTTGGGAAGATGGCTACTGCTGCGTCTACAAGCCGCCTTCTCTGGCATCCCCGGAACGGCTTTGGCATTGCCTCCCGCCATGTTCCTCCCAAGGGCCTACTAGGGTGCGCACGCGCGCGCTACCCACGTCTTTATTCCAGCTATGGCGCGAACCTCGGGGGCGTCCCCCTCAAGTGACATTACGCCATCCGGGTATTTAGCCTGTACTTGTTTGCTAGCTCACTGAGTTAGCAAGGATTGGACTCGTCCAGTCTAAGCTACTCTGCCGTTTCCGTGCTGCTGCTGGAAGCTCTCTCTCTGCCTTTCGGGGTAATCTCTAGCCTGGGTACCTGCTCCTCGGGGGCCCTCTGCTTTATTTCAGGTGTCTTACTGGGATTAAGTACTCGATCCTCGAGGGCCTGCTCTCCCTGCCTCGGTGCCTGTACCATCTACTTCTGCCTGGTGGAATCGCCAACCTACAGCTACCATCTAGTGAGTAATCTAACACTCAGTCTGTCTCATCTACAGCATTGCCTTGCTGGGAAACCTACACCGGAATTCCCCTATACCAACGAGGTGAGACGGGTTCCCTCTGCCAAGGGTTCAAAGACTGCTACCTCTGGATCACCTCACTACTGCCACCTCTGGTGGTATACATCAAGCGGTACAATAAAAGATCTAATTCTGTATTTGTGCGTCCTGAGTCTAGCCCAGTACTGTGGCTCCCCATGGGGCTCCTCCCCGTGGGTGTGGTCATCTGCCACAGTTCCCAAGAATCCACCCAACCACCGCTAAACCATAACTGTTAGATATAAACAATATTCAGTTTTATCTGGTTATTTCTACTTGTTTACTCTGAAAATGATTTGTCCTACTTCCATATCTTCAAGCCTTAACATTACTCTCTTAATCTCTAAACTACTGCAGTTCACAAGTCTACTTATCTAGCTAAAGTGGCAGATTTTAGAGTCACTCACACACCACAGAGAGCCGTTTTCTCACTCTAGAGCTGTGGTGTATGAGTGATTCTAAAATCTGCCACTTTAGCTAGATAAGTAGACTTGTGAACTTGGATTCACTGAGTCATCATTGTTTATTTATCTCATGTTTTTCCAGTAGATGAGCTCAGAGTGTGTTAAATATGAAACAAGGTTTACAATAGTCATATCGAGTTTAGGTGTGCAGTTTACTATGCAGTGAGGAGAGAATATAGCCATATTCAGCTTGATATATAAAGATGGACTTGCTTCTAAGCTTCCAGAACATTTATTGAAAACAATTGGAAAACACAGGTCTTGCTACATGATAAAATGGAAATCAGAATAACTGTCACAGAATCTCTGAACTGATACAGCTGTTGAGTTCCTCTTAGAATATGTTAGCTGAATTCAGTGTAAAACATAACGCCTTCTGGAGAGCCAACAGATAAAGCTGGAACTACAGACTATTTTTTTAAGAGTTGCTGATAGAAAATGGAAGGACTTCACACACTGAAGCAAACACCCAAGAACATTCTGCAGCTTGCCCAGTCAGAAGTTACATATTTCTTTGTTAGTAATAAATGTTGATGTTGTTTATAGTAACATATAGCAATATATTAATGACATCAGAAAAGGACCAAATGGTCCATTCATTCTGCCTTGCAAGCTTCTTATGGTAGCAACTGCTGCAGTGTGCATATTATCTCCATGTTTCTCTTAATGGTAGCAACTGCCTTACCATGCAGTTATCCCCAAACCTTATGATAACCCATACAAAATTTACTGCTAGTGCTAACAACATTTTTACTGCATGATGAGTCTTCTTGAAAGTTCAGACAGTGCTGTTTGATGAGCTTTGCTTATGGACTTGGCTGTAGAAGCGGTCCTTTGCTTTTCCACTTATGTCTACTTATGAGTACCCCAGACTGTAAAAGTCAGGACCCGTCTTGGGTGTTGACTGAATCCAATTCCTCTTCCCCCACCTCCTGCCATCAAAGCAGAGAGCTATGTGGTAGTTGCATGAAAAGAATCTAGGCTCATTGGTTAAGGATAGTAATCCCATGCCTTAAGGGTAGTAACTGCTGCTCTGTGCAGGTGGTTACCCCCATGCTTATCTGCTCCTGGACCATAAAAGCCTCATTGGTTAAGTAAATCCAGTTCCCCTTTCCACCCTGCCATTGAAACAGAGAACAATGTTGCAGTTTTATCAAAGGCTTAATAGTTAAGGGTAGTAACCACCACATCAGCAATTTACTCCTATACACCATTTTCTTTATTTCCATCCTCTAGCCCCTCTGAATTCTTTGTTTTTATCTTTACCACCTTCTCTAGAAGGGCATTCCAGGTATCCGCCACCCTCTGTTACATTTTCCGGTCTTGGTAGGCTGCTATGACCAGCTACACTCACCTGACACCACTGCAGGCCCAGGAACATCACTGGAGAACACCACCATCATCGCACACTCCAGCTAGAGATGTGAATCGGAACCGGAATCGGTTCGGATTCCGGTTCCGATTCACATGTGGGGTTTTTTTCATCGGGCCTGATCGCGGTTTTGTTTATCGGCTGCACCCGAGCCGATAAACCCCACCCTGACCCTTTAAAACTAATCCCTTTGCTTCCCCCACCCTCTCGACCCCCCCAAAAAACATTTTACAGGTACCTAATGGTCCAGTGGGGGTCCCAGGAGTGATCTCCTGCTCTCAGGCCGTCGGCTGCCACTAATCAAAATGGCGCCGATGGCCTTTGTCCTTACCATGTGACAGGGTATCCGTGCCATTGGCCGGCCCCTGTCACATGGAGGGAGCACCCCCTCCCCATACACAATTTTAAATTATGCATTTATAACATATTTTACATGAAAAATGACATTCTGAGATAAAATTAATATATAAGTTGTTGTGAAAATTTCATGCACTGTTTTGATGCCAACAAGAAAATTTTGCATCTTGGAATTCATATGGCATCCTACCTATTGTGATATATTTCGGCATGGTCCTCCCATATCAACACAGTACTATTTGCTAACACTCAAAGAATAACAACCCCACCTATGAAAAAGAATACAACAAATATTACACCAGAATCTAAAATATCAATACACCTTCTATCAGGAAAACAGAACAGGCCAAGCTACTACAGATCCCTACAGAGAAACCACATGCTAAAAGAATGCTTCATCTCAGTCTTTCCATGCAGAACACAAACCCTCACCAAATAGAGAATAAAGCCACATAAAGTATAAATAGAAATGTGCAGACAAAAACTGAACTGTAAAACGCATCACGCCAGTCTCTATGTAGTGTAACAATGGAAAAACAAAAATTTCACCATTCCTCGTGAAACAAATCATTAAAATCAAGATATATAAATCATTAATCAGAATTATAAAATCATACAAATAAAATAATTTCAAAACAGCTGATGAATAGAATATCCAATAATTAAAGACTCGTGCAAATTTTGAAAGCTTTACCAAACACCAATAAAATATTTCAAACAGCAGACACATCACATTCTACCCAATAATTAAACTGGTAGTCAATCAAGAAAAAAGAACTTAAAAAGCCACCTTTACTTACTCTCTCCAGCAGTTCTCCTAATCCTTTCCCTTGCAGGCCACACCAGAAGCAGCAGAAGCTGCTGAACCTGTCTTCACAGTCCTCTTCCTTAGGGACCACAACCAGACTCTTCTCTCTCACACACACACACACACACACCACACACACACACACCAATCATACCCTCAGGACCAGTTTCTGTCTCTCACACACCAATCATCTCCCCAACCAGCCTCTCTCTCTCTCTCTTACACACACACACATACCAGTCATCTCTCTGATCAGTCTCTCTCACACACTCACACATACACATGTCACCTCTCTGGCCAGTCTCTCTCAATCACACAATGTTCTCGCTCTCTCTTACTCACATGCTCTCTCTATTTCACTTATACACAAGCTCTCAATCACACACATGTTCTATCTCACTTATAAACAGGCTCAATCACACACATGCCCTCTCTCATAGCCACAAGCCAGCCAATAACATGCTCCATCTCTCTCACACACACACACATTGATATACACACCATACAGCAGCACCCTCCCTGTCTCAGATACACAAAGCACTCTCCCTGTCTCACATACACATTACTCTCTCACAGAAGCACCTTGCTTTCAGAATTGCAGCATTTTTCACTTTTACTAAAAGTGAAAGTGATGCTCCCAACCATTAAATAAGAAAACCACATTCCTATCAGAAGGCAAAATGACACCCTTCCTTCATGTTCTAGCCACCCACACCATCTCTTGTTTTAGGGGGTCATTTTCTAAGGAGTTACCAGAGAGAGAGAGAGAGAGAGAGAGAGAGAGAGAGAGAGAGAGAGAGAGAGAGAGAGAGAGAGAGAGAGAGAGAGAGAGAGAGAGAGAGAGAGACTTCCTATAATACCCATGCCCTAGACAGGTATTTGTATCCCTATGGGAGGGCCACCTAGTAACTCGAGGTGGGGATCAGGTATGAGCATAGGGGGTTGTGGGCCACTTTCACATTCAACATGAGACCTACGGAAAGAACAGTGGTCTCTAGTGAAGATTTGCTGGCCGTCGGAGTGAGGAAACTCACTCCAAGAAGAGATTTGGGCAACGTTCTCTCAACCTAGCTTGTTGTTGCCCAGGTAGAGTGTCATCAAGCTAGGTTGAGAGAACGTTGCCCAAATCTCTTCTTGGAGTGAGTGTCCTCACTCCGACTGCCAGCAAATCTTCACTAGAGACCACTGTTCTTTCCGTAGGTCTCATGTTGAATGTGAAAGTGGCCCACAACCCCCTACGCTCATACCTAATCCCCACCTCGAGTTACTAGGTGGCCCTCCCATAGGGATACAAATACCTGTCTAGGGCATGGGCATTATAGGAAGGCTCTCTCTCTCACGAAAAATGCCTTGCCCCCTCATGCATTACCACTGCAATATTAGAAAATGAGGCCCTTAGTCATTTAAAAATATACATTTTCTAAAGGCTTAAAAAAAAAAAGCAAAACAATTTCAGATTGGAACTATTCTTGTCTTCATGCTTAAATTATGCTTCAAAAAAAAAAAAAAACCAAACCCCACCTGGCATCAGTATCTTAAATTTGTAATTTTGCTGAGATGAACATTTAAAATATATTTTTTTTATTTTTGCTTTAGTATTTGTCTCTACCCACTTTGTTAAATTTTATTTTCCAGAAGAGAGATGCTTAAAATTCAGTAATTTCATCTTTCATCCAACTTTTCAAAAGTTGTGCTACCAGCACAAAAGTTGAGGTATATGTATTATCACATTTCATTTTTTAAACTGGCAGATTCCTTTCTCACATACATACCACATACACACCCACACAGAAGCTGCATTCCTTTCTCACATACACACACACACAAAAGCACCATTCCTTTCTCACATACACACACACACACAAAAGCACCATTCCTTTCTCACATACACACACACACAAAAGCACCATTCCTTTCTCACATACACACACACACAAAAGCACCATTCCTTTCGCACATACACACACACACAAAAGCACCATTCCTTTCTCACATACACACACAAAAGCACCATTCCTTTCTCACATACACACACACACACAAAAGCACCATTCCTTTCTCACATACACACACACACAAAAGCACCATTCCTTTCGCACACACACACACACACAGAAGCTCCATTCCTTTCTCACATACACACACACACAAAAGCACCATTCCTTTCTCACATCACATACACCCCACATACACCCACACAGAAACACACACACACACAGAAAGAAGATCAGCGCTGCCGGTCTAACTGATCACGTGGCCGAAGAAAGGAAGATTGGAGCAGCCGGAGACCAGATGCCGAGACTTAGGGAGCACCTCGGCAGGCAGCCAGCCCCCGACTCGCCCTGCCTCCCCCCCCCCCCCCCCCCCAGTGCCACCCTCCTGATGCCCCCTGGTGGTCCAGCAGAAGGCCTGGGAGTAATCTGCCGCTCCCGGGGCCTTGGCTGCCACTAACCAAAATGGTTCCGGTGGCCTGTCACATGGTAGCCCTACCATGTGACAGGGGCTACCAGTGCCTTTGGTTGGCCCCTGTCACATGGTAGGGGCTAAAGGTCACCAGCGCCATTTTGCTTAGTGGCAGCCGAGGCCCCAGGAGTGGCAGATCACTCCTGGGCCCTCTGCTGGACCACTAGTGGGGGCGTCGGGAGGGTGGTGCTGGGGGGGGGGGAGAGGCAGGGCGAGTCGGGGGCTGGCAGAATTTTGAAAGGGCACTTTTTGCGCTTTCAAAATTCTGCTGCCTGCCGCGGCGCCCCCTAAGTCTCGGCGCCCTAGGCACAGGCCTAGCTTGCCTAGTGGTTCCTCCAGCCCTGCTGATTCCTGTCTTTTCATGTCCTGCCTTGCCTCATCCAGCCTTCTTTGTCCACCCTTGCCTAGTCCTGTCCCTCTGATCCAGTGTTTTCTGTGTGTCTTCATCCACCCTTGGCCTGACTTCCGGATTCTGACCTCTTGCTTGAGCCTAGCCATGATTGCCTACATCTGGACCTGACCTCTTGCTTGAACCTGACCTCATCTGTCTGCAGCCTGCCCCAGTCTTGACCTGCCTACAACTCCTCAAGTCTCTTGCCTGCCCTGACCCCGATGTGTCCTTGGACTCTTGCTTACCTGACTGCCCTAGGGACCCATCTAAGCTCTGCTGGCTACCAGAAGCAAGGGCTTAACCTGCAGGGGAGGTGGCTAATATAACTGAAGCTCCAGCTTGTTCCATTTCATGACACATTCGCCATCTGTTGGTGTAGACCTCATAAGTTCACCTTCGAGGCTGAATCAACTATGCCACAACAACAAGGGCTCACACCCATGTCACCCATCACATCTCCTCTTCTTGAAGAAATATTTACTGACATTGGTTCTCAGTTGTTCCCCCTAGAGTTTCATTTTGTGACTCTTAGTTTTACTATTTCCTTTTCATGGCTAAAGGTTCAAAGTTCATACTTCATTAAAACCTTTCAGGTAAGTGAAGGTCTGTATCATATCTCTCCTGCACCTCCTCTCTTCCAGGGTATTCATATTTAGATACTTCAGTCTCTCCTTATAAGTCTTCCAATACTGACCCCACACCATTTTGGTCTCCCTTCTCTGGACCGACTCCATCCTGCCTCTATTCTTTTTTAGATATGTGCTCCAGAACTGAACACAATATTCCAGGTGAGACTTCACCAAGGATCGGTGCAAGGGTATTATCACCTCCTTTTTCTTACTGGATATTCCTCTCTCTGTGCAGTCCAGCAGTCTTTGTCATCTTCAGATTGCCAGACACTATTACCCTGGTCTGTGCACATCGGTCTTTCACCCCCATCACATACAGCTCTTTTGCATTACTGCATCCCAGATGCTCAACTCTGCACTCCTTGCATTGAGTCCCAGATGCCAAATATTCAACCACTCTTCAAGATTTCTTAAATCACTTTTCATTCTCTCTACTCCTTCAGGCATATCCACTCTGTTGCATATCTTAGTATCTTCTACAAATAGACAAACTTTACCTTCTATCCCTTCTGCAATGTCACTCACAAAGATATTGAACAGAACCGGCCCCAATACCAATCCCTGTAGCACTCCACTTAACAAGGTTCTCTCTTCAGAGTAGATTCAATTTACCATAACATGCTGTCTCCTATCAGTCAACCGTTTATAATCCATGCCACCACTTCAGCGCTCACTCCCATCCTTCTTATTTTATTCACAATCTTCCTATGAGGGACCGTATCAAAAGCTTTGCTGAAATCCAGGTAGATCACATAGAGCACTCTTCCTTGATCCAATTCCGAATCAAAAAAATCAATCTCCTAATCACCTAATGATGGTTTAAATATACCATCATTAGGCGGCAGCATAACACATAAACAAACAGAGCACTGACAAGATAGAACAATAATCTAAGCATAATTATTGTGAAGACAGTCTAGGTTCCGTGATTGCAGATACAATAAAAAAGGGAATGAAATACTAATTAAGAATTGTGAAGCTACTGTAAAGCAGCATGTGAAATGTCTGCCATCTAGTTTTAGCTCATAGTATTTTAATGGGCAACACTGGATTATGAAAGCCAGAACCAAGTCTGGTTCAGGATAATCAATATATGAAAATGCAAAAGGGTTATTAGATCGAAGATATTCAAATATAGTTGATGAATATTCATTGTGTTTGCTTTGAAAACCAGACCATTTTTTGGTCTAGAGATGATTGTTCCTGTGTTGACACATGTGGAAAGCATGGGTATAGGGTCATTAGTGCATTGGTGTACCTGCACCTGCAACTTGAAAAAAAATGTGCGCCATGCACCAACCTACACAGATCAGATTCTAATAGCCACACATGCTAATGAATCTCCAGCACCTCAAAACTGCTTCACATCTACCATATGTAAAAAATAATGACTGCACTAAGTCCTGCTTTTCATTATTTATTTATCTATTTATTTATTTATTTATTTTAACATTTTTATATATCGATGTTCGTATGGACATCACATCGGTTTACATAAATGAAAGTGAAGAGGAGGAAAAGAAATCAGAGTAAGGAAGTTACATTATAACGAATAACTGAATAAATAAAGGAGGAGTAGAGAAAAGGATAGAGTAAAGCGGAAAGAAGGGGGGGAGAGGTTAGAGGAACAGGTAACTGATTGAACAAAAACAAAGAATAAACTCAAGGGGGGAATATGTACAGTAGAAGGGAGGGAGATGTAATATAAAAGTGGTGGGGTGTTATGTGAAGGCCTGTTTAAAGAGCCATGTTTTTAATTTCTTTTTGAAGTCTGGGTGCAAGGCTCAAGTCGAATATCAGGGGGCATCGAGTTCCAGAGATGGGGGCCGGCAATGGATAAAGCACGGTTTTTGGTGGAGTTGAGGTGTGAGAGTTTGGCGGGGGAATGAATAGTGTGCCGGTGTAAGAGGATCTGGTGAGTCTGGTGGGGGTGTGGAAGTATAGGGATGTGTTTAGCCACTGCATGTCTGGGTTGTAGAGGGATTAGTGGATTAAGGTGAGGGTCTTGTATAGCACTCTGGAGGAAATGGGGAGCCAATGTATGTCTTTTAGGATGGGGGTGATGTGATCGCATTTTCTAGAGTTAGTGAGAAAACAGGCAGTGGAGTTTTGGAGCATCTGCAGAGGTTTGAGAGAGGCAGCAGGAAGGCCAAGAAGGAGTGCATTGCAGTAATCGATCTTGGAGAAGATTACTGCTTGGAGAACAGTGCGGAAATCATTTATGTGCAGGAGGGGTTGGAGTTTTTTAAGAAAATATAAAACATCAATCATAATAGTAAAATAAAATCATAGTCATAAAAATAATAAACATTTCAACCCAGTTAACAAATAGAATATCCACAATTTCCCAAACATCAATAAAATATTTCAAAACATCTGATGAATAAAAAATCAATAATTAAAATATGTTCTAATATTGCCCCCAAAAACCAATACAATATTTCAAAACAGTAGCAACATCAAATTACACACAATAATTAAAACTAATAAGAATTAAAAAATATCTCCTGCTCTCCATACCTGGGATCTTTTGATTTTCAGTCACCTTGTGATTGGGGAGGTAGGTGGGATACATATACTCATGCATTTTAGTCATACTAAAGTCCTATTAAATCCCAGTACATGCAAACCACACCAATGAATCAGCTCTCAGTTTATTACACACTTCCCTACAAATGAAACCTTGCAAGAAAGAGGCCAATGGATTTCCATCTTGGACAGCTTCTTATAGTGAGGCTTGCAGGCAGTGTACATTTTGGTACACCAGGGAGGGTTAAATCCTCCTTGCTTCTTTCCTTTGCTACCTGGACCTGAAGCCCCTCTTGTTGCCAGCTGCCAGGAGGCCAAGCTCCTAACCCCCACAGGTGGATTTTAAAAGGGCCGCACGCGTAAATCCTTCCGGATTTACGTGCGCAGGGCCCTCGCGCACCTATTTTGCATAGGCTGCCGGCACGCGTAAAGCCCCGGACGCGCGTAAGTCCCAGGGCTTTCGAAAAGGGGAGGGAGGGGGCGTGTCCGGGGCGTTCCCGAAACGACACAGCGTTTTGGGGGCGTGCCCCGGCATTTCGGGGGCGGGCCCTTGTGGTTCCGGCCCGGGGGCGTGGTCGAGGCCCCCAGACCAGCCCCCGGGACCGGAGGACGGAGCGGGGCTGCCGGCGACGCGCGCAAAGTTACGCGTAACTTTGCCGACAAAGGTAAGGGGGGGGTTTAGATAGGGCCGGGGGGGTGGGTTAGGTAGGGGAAGGGCGAAGAAAAGCTCCCTCCGAGGCCGCTCCGAAATCGGAGCGGCCTCGGAGGGAACATGCAGCTCGCGCTGGGCTCGGCGCGCGCAGATTGCCCAAATGTGCACCCCCTTGCGCGCGCTGACCCCGGATTTTATAAGATACGCGCGGCTATGTGCATATCTTATAAAATCCAGAGTACTTTTGTTCGCGCCTGGTGCGCGAACAAAAGTACGCACTCGCGTATTTTTTAAAAATCTGCCCATTAATGTATATTTTGTAAATAAAGTGCAACATTATAAAGTGCCTCTTCAGAAACAGGGGCATGTGCAAAAATAGTTCCCTCCAAAAGGAGCAGGGAGCACTGTGGCACATTGATGGTTCCTTGGTGAAGGGGGACGCACTTGAACTGTGAGACCTCACTTGCCAACACAGGATCATCAAAGAAGGTTTGATAACATATGAGTGGTTTTTGGCTTCAAGAAAAATACTTCGTGAATTGCAAATGAGTCACATGGATGACACCTTCATTAAAAAGGGGATACGGTTGAACCATAGTCCACAAGAAAGGATACTTTGTGATTGTTTCACAGGAATCTTGTCTCTCTGTTCTACTTCTGCTATATCCTGTATTCTCTTTCTCTGTCCCTACAAAGGCCTCTGTTTTACCATACAGGCTGCTTCAGAGGAAAATATGGTTCATAACTATTCTTGCATTGATACCATGGACTGTATTTAGTGAAGTGAAATTGATCTCTTTTTTTCTAACTATTTATTTTCAAAATTTTAAACATTTTTGGTCAAACTGACATTTACAGAAATAAGACAACAAAGCAGGAAACAGAAATATATGTATTGCCATAAAAAGAAAAGCAAAACAAAATGTGTTGTTGATGAGCCCATAATAGGGGACAGTATCTGAAATACTAAGAGAAATATAAAGATAACAATCTTCTTAATAGCTAAGAATGTTTTGAAATTGATTATTTTGAGTTCTGTTTTGACATTGGGATTATAGTGTTACCCGTCTACAGTGCCCTTTTAGTATTTAGACTATTTTAATATGTCCTTTTAGATTACAGATACATCGATTTATTTTTGCCCTAGTTCTACATAAATTTGAGCGTGACACGCTGTCAGATTATGAAGTGGAAATAATTATATGCAGTATCAAGGTAAACATTGATGTTTCCCGTTTTCCCCTCTTGTTTTAAAAATATTTTCAACTAAAAATTAGATAATTATATCATTAATATTGCCATGAAGAAATAAACTAGTCATGACAGATATATATATAAATATAAAGAGAGGTAAATCTTTGTTACAATTAAGTATAAACAGAGTAAAACTGCTTTTTTAGATACATGTTACCAAACGGTAGCCGGATACAATTTCATTATACAGTGACACTTTGTTACCATGAAGGATATGCCTATGGTTTTATTCAATAGGTCTTACAATAGAGAATGTCTTGCAAATTTAGTATTTGTTCATCTTGAGCTCTGTTAAATTGTGTAACATTCAATGTTAAATCCTTTTGCAATTTTTATTTTAGATTGAAATTTGACAAAAGAATCTATTTGTGTAGGTTCGTTTGACATCAGAAGTCATGTGAGTTCTTTTAAAATAATTTTTGATAAATATTGTGAGATTTGTATAGATGTGACAAAAAAATTGTTTTAAAATTAAATTCTTTCATATTGTATATATTTTTAGCCCCTGATGCAGCCTTAATTGGCGAAACTCGGCCGGAGTCGGGCTCTGTAATTAAATATTAATAAATCTTTCCACGGTATAAGGTTGTCCCCTTGTTGTTTTTTGCCAAGTTTAAAGATACATTTACAGAGAAACTGAAGAAAAAATGTCACACCTATATTAATTACACAAATGCATTGGTCTGCTCCAGATACAGTTCCAGCAAAGAGATATGAAAAGGCTTCCAACATGCTAAGAAGACATTGGAAATTCACAGATTATTATACTGCATTTCCAAGGTGTTAATTAACAACAGTTGGAGTTTTGAGAACCGAATTGGCAAATTGACACATAAAGAATCAACAATAAGAGATTGATTTCTCTTCACTAAATACAGTCCATGGTATCAATGCAAGAATAGTCATGAGCCATATTTTCTCCTGAAGAAGCCTGTACAGCAAAGCAGAGGCCTTTATAAGGACAGATAGGAGAAGCAGAACAGAGACTACAGACAGACACATCATTGGAACAACAGTCCTGTGAAACAATTACAAAGTATTCTTTCTTGTGGACTGAGATTCAACTGTATTACCTTTTTAAGGAAGGTATCTACCTTCCATATGACTCATTTGCAATGCACAAAGTTTCTTTCTTGAAGTCTAGCACTATTGCAAGTGTGTCATTGTTTCATTACAAGCACTTTGTATATATTTTGACAATGTTTTATGTTGATATCTATACATGTTATAAATGCATAACAATACAGAGAGTTTAGAAGTAGTGTGAATGAGGAATGATTGACTAAGTCAATTGATAAATATATGTGTGCGTTATTGTGACAATTTTATTTTTTGAAATATTTTTTAATAGTTTCGATATTCTTTGCCATTGTGTAATAAAACTTGTAACATTAATCATCTTTCAAATCATTACTTACCCTATTTCAGGGTTCTCTGACAGATCTGTATATGTACACATATATATCTATAAAAATAAAAATCTTAAATCTCCGAAAGTTCTTCACCGATTGCTTTGAAATTTTGACACAACGTTGCATTCGAATATGCGTGTGTTTTTATATACCTATATTATATAGATGTCACACCTGTGACAGGTAAAACATGCTTTTTTGGAAAAACAGCACCATCTGATGGACGTACAAGCAACACACGCTATCTACAATATAAATGGGCTCTGACCAATGGCCCACAAATGCGCAGTAGAGAGCAGCTCTACTGCACATGTGCGGACCATTGAGCTCTGCGCTACATGCTGGGTGTCACAGAGGGGAGGAGGAAAGGGCAGAAGAGTCGCCGCTCTGAGAAACAGCTCAGACCATTCCTTCCCCACTGGGGAAGGGGGGAGGGAGTAGGGACTGCCGGACAGTTACACACAGAAGGAGGAAAGGGTAGAAGAATCACCGAGCCACTCCGTCCACCGCTGGGGAAGAAGGGGGGAGAGAGTTGGGATGGCTGGAGCAGAGCAAATGCAGTAGAAAGTGGCTGTAAAGAGATCACAAGCACCTGCATCCTGCAGCAGCCAAAGCGCAAAGAGATGAACAGAGAACAGGCAGCCCTCCTCCCCAGCCCCCTGGCTCCCACAGATAAGGAGAAGCCAAGTAAATATCCCGCAACTGCGGGGGGGGGGGGGGGGGGAGGGGGAAGGCAGTGCTGTCAACCCATCCATGGGTCTCAGCCACCATGGGAAGAATTTACATGGGCATCGCTCCACCCCCACTCCCAGCAAAGCACCGTGATGAAAGAGAAAGCCAGAGCCCTGCTCCCTCCTCCCTCTCAAGCCCCCAATCAGATTTCTTAAAGGCACAGGTCTCCCAGAAAGAGCTAAGTAAGCTAGGCGACGTGTCCCAAATCTGTTGCAGTGCCTGCTGCCTGCCCTTTGCAAGGGGTGGGGGGATGGAGTGTTTTCCTCACTCTCCCAGACACAACTGGTGTAGGAACTTTGCAGAGCAGAGGCTTAGATGGGGAGGGGACAAAAATCCCACCCATTTTAACTGTGTGAGAGAGAAGTGTGGTAATGTGCACTGAAGGCGAGTGTGAGTGCCAGAGAGAGAGGGAGACTATGTGAGGGATTGTGTATGTGTGTGAGAGGGATTGGGCATGCGTGTGTGAGGGACAGAAGGAGAGTGTATGTGCAAGAGAGAGAGAGAAGAAGCCTATGTAGGGGGCTGTATGAGAGAGAGATTCTCTACCCTCCCCCCAGCTCTCCGCTTATAGGTTACAGTGGAAGGGGTTCAGTGTAGAGGGGAATGGGAGAGCAAAGGAGTCGGGGCCTGTAAGGATAGAGTGAAAGGGGTCTGAGCCTGTCCCTCCACCACCGGGGAAGGGGGGAGGGAGTTGGGATGGCAGGACCATTACACCTCGCGAGATCCCCCTCGGCCACGCTGCAGCTCCTACCACCGCGCCGCCTCTGGCTCTTCATATTGCTGGGGGGGGAGGAGCGGAGCAGATCAAAGACGTAGGAGGAGAGGGGACAAAAATCTTGCCCGTTTTAATGGGCTTAACGGCTTGGACTACATATTTTACGATTCCGTTTCAATGTTTCCGATTGCATTGTTAAATTGAATTTTCATAGATTTCGATTTATTTTCATTTTGATTTAATTATTTCGTGTGACATTGCATTGGAATTGAGCTGTGTCGTTTACCAAATCGTTCATTTAGTGAGTATAGTTTATGTTTTTTCTTTTTTCATTCTTTTTTATTTCTAGAATTATGCGGTTTACACCTAGACATGGATTGCTTCTCACATGGACAATTATATGTTGCATGTTCTAGAGTCGGCAAACCAGACAATCTCTATATCTGCACAGACAATGGAACAACAAAAAATATTGTATACCCACAAGCATTGTGAAATTAAACATATTCGAAACGTGCGCTTTCTCTTTTCTTTCTTTTCCATTTAACCAGACTGAGCCACAGCAACGCGTGGCCAGGTACAGCTAGTATATATATACTGTATATAGAGTCGGCTTCATGCTTTGCTGCATGTGGCATCAACTGAACTGTATCCTCTGACTGGTACACTGTTGTCAGATTGAGCTCAAGAGACAGAACTGGTAAATATTGCAGATGTCAGTAAGACTTTTTTCATTTATAAATTAAATATTTTTGTTTAACCAAGTGTCAAGCATTGCACCATATTATAGCATTGTACAACCACAGCAACATAGTAAACATGGTCAAAATATTTTCAGATATGAACCACTGCTTGAAAGCTGCTGTATATGTAATTTCTTTGCCATCTAATCAACTTGTAGTGTGCAATATTGTTTCAATCAACAGGGAATATAAAGGAAAACTAAAAAATGCTGCCGAGAGCAATTTAAATGATATACACTTTTCAATAGACTCATATCATATTTCATGGTTTTATTTTCCTCAGAGAAATTTAAGTTTTAGATTTATTTTAATTTATTTGAAAGTCATTCACCCAATAGAGCCAGATGAAGATTACTTTATTCAATACTCATAGTTATCAGTGATTTCTAAAGATGCAAAAATAATAGTGACCCTCCTAAGACCCACAACAGTTATCTTTCTTCACTGCAAATTAATCTTCCTCGTGATTAACGGGTGATATTAACTTCAGTCTTACACACTGAAAAATCCTCTGAAGATGTCAATTTGGTAAGTTACATCCTGTTATTAGTGGAGAGTGAATTAGTAAGTGGCATTCCTGAAGTGGCTAGATGAAAGTTGAGGCAAGGCAGATAAAACCAGGACTGGCTTGGATGGCATTAGGCATCCAAGCAATAATAACACTGAAGCAAGCTTAGGATCAGGAGCCTAAGCAAATGACATGGAGCAGGGTCACTGAAGCAGGACTATGAATATGAATATGGAACAGCAAAGGAGCAAGGCAAGATAAGCAGAGGTGGATGACCAGAGATGACCATTTGGTTTGGACTAGGTTAGGACCCTGCAGGGTATTACATTTCTTCTGAAGGCTGTGGAACTGGGTCTGCATCATTAGAACATTATTTATTAAGCCCTTCAAAGTGCCATCTGTTCCAATCACCTGTTCCATCCAAGCCTAGACTGGTCTTGAACTGGTACTGTTAGGATAAGTAAGTGAGTGGGCCCTTAGGCCGAGGTGAGAGGTGTAACCGCTCAGGAGGAGGAGCCCTGCTGGGCCTCACCATCGGGAGGCAGAGCCTCGGCTGCAGGATGGGGTACAGCAGACGTAGAGGTGCAGCAGGATGGGGCGACCCCTGGAGACAGGCCACTGTACGGCAGCAGAGATGCTGATGTCAGACTCAGCTTGAGAGACAAGAGTCTAGGGAAGAAGCAGCATTACCCGAGGAGCGGGGAATACCGAGAAAATACAGTCACTGAATATACTGAATCTGTAGTGAAGTATGCAGGAGGGTTCCTCAATGGGAGAACACAGTAGTAGTCTGTAGAGCGAGGTACACCGGCCAAGGTTCCTCTGATGGTATCATGGCACAGGTCTGCAGAGCAGGGAGGAAGCTGAGAATGAGTCCTCGTGGCAATGGTCCGTAGAGTGGGGTACACCGGCGAGGGTTTCTCTGATGGTGATACGGTGCAGGTCCTGCAGAGCAGGGGGAAACCCGGAAGTGATTCCTCATGGCAATGATCCACAGAGTGGAGTACACTGGAGAGGATTACCACATAGAATTCACCACAAAGATCCAGAGGAAGGTACTCACAGCGACTGGAAGCAAATGGAAGTCCAAAGTAGGCCTCAGGAATGAGGCAGGCTGAAGTCCAGGTGAGAGGCCCTCCGAGGAGCAGATAGCCAAGAGATAAGGGGGGCTCCCGAGGAGCGGGTACCCAATAGTCTCAGACCACGGAAGCAGAACCAGAAAAAGCTGGCAAGAAGCTGTGGAATGCAGCAAGTGAACTCGTTGCCAAGTGGCCGCCTGTCTGGGCTGACGAGTATAAATATTGGAGTGGAGTGATGTCATCTGCTAGGGACGCCCCTGAGGTTCCCGCCATGACGTGGTTAAAGCTGGTCGGAGAATGCGCATGCCTAGGGAGCCCCATGGGTAAGATCGATGTCGGCAGTGTCCATGCTGCTCGAGCAGGCCCGGGAATGGAGGCTGGAAGGCCAGCGGTGGTTGGCCGAAGCCGCAAGTTCGCCCAACGGAGCCAAAGTTGTAAAAAGAGAGGTGAGCAATGGCAGCCACAGTGTTATGCTTGGGCTCCGGTCAGGAGGCGTGAACACCACCCAGCAGGGTGGCTCCAGGTGGAGAGAGACAGGAAGCTAGAAACAGTGTCTAGCTCAGGCTGGGTCAGAGCAGGCGGCAAAGAGCAGAGTCTAAGTTCAGGCTGGGTCAGGGCAGGCGGCAATGAGCAGAGTCTAAGTTCAGGCTGGGTCAGGGCAGGCGGCAATGAGCAGAGTCTAAGTTCAGGCTGGGTCAGGGCAGGCGGCAATGAGCAGAGTCTAAGTTCAGGCTGGGTCAGGGCAGGCGGCAATGAGCAGAGTCTAAGTTCAGGCTGGGTCAGGGCACAGTAAGCAGGGCAAGGCAGGTCAGAAGGCCCGTAGGCCACACACAGACAGAAGGCCCGTAGGCCACACACCATAAGCGGGGCAAGGCAGGTCAGAAGGCCCGTAGGCCACACACAGACAGAAGGCCCGTAGGCCACACACCATAAGCGGGGCAAGGCAGGTCAGAAGGCCCGTAGGCTCCACACACACAGACAGAAGGCCCATAGGCCACACACCATAAGCAGAGCAGGGCAGGTCAGAAGGCCCGTAGGCCACACACACACAGAAGGCCCGTAGGCCACACACCGTAAGCAGAGCAAGCAGGTCAGAAGGCCCGTAGGCCAGGTGAGAACAACGAGGAAGGAGGCCCGAAGGCCGCGCAAGGCAAGGCAAGGAAAGGCCCGAAGGCCGCGCAGGGCAAGGCAAGGAAAGGCCCGAAGGCCGCGCAGGGCAAGGCAAGGAAAGGCCCGAAGGCCGCGCAGGGCAAGGCAAGGAAAGGCCCAAAGGCCGCGCAGGGCAAGGCAAGGAAAGGCCCAAAGGCCGCGCAGGGCAAGGCAAGGAAAGGCCCAAAGGCCGCGCAGGGCAAGGCAAGGAAAGGCCCAAAGGCCGCGCAAGGCTAGAGCAGGGAGCCCAGGTGAGCTCGATGCCGAAGCACCGAGGCAACTGGCAGGCAGGGTTATAAGGATACACCCAGAGCACAGAGTGGACAGATAAGATGGACTGGGCCTGTCCGGAAAGCCAGCACTAGAGGGACCCCTGGTGGTGAGGCGGTTGCACTGCAGCCAAAACTGTAACAGTACCCCCTCCTCAAGGCCTCCCCCTCCTCCTGGGTCCCATCTTAGCAGGGGGTACTCAAAGATGAGATCTGGCCCCTCCGAGGGCAACAACAGCTGGAGCCATTCAACAGGCTCAGATGGCTGAGTTAGAAAGTCTGTTAGTGGTACCGGTTTGAGCCCCTCCGGGGGTGGCAGCAGGACCGGTTTAGCAGGCTCTTCTCAGGGTAGTGCAGCAGGTTCGGGCCCCTCTTGGGATGAAACAGCAGGCTGGAACACCTCTCCGGGCGTTGTAGCAGGATCGGACCCCTCTCGGGGTGATGAAGCAGGCTTGGCCCCCTCTTGGGGCGATGCAGCAGGCTTGGCCCCCTCCTGGGGCGATGCAGCAGGCTTGGCCCCCTCCTGGGGCGATGCAGCAGGCTTGGCCCCTTCTTGGGGCGATGCAGCAGGCTTGGCCCCCTCTTGGGGCGATGCAGCAGGCTTGGCCCCCTCTTGGGGCGATGCAGCAGGCTTGGCCCCCTCTTGGGGCGATGCAGCAGGCTTGGCCCCCTCTTGGGGCGAGGCAGCAGGCTTGGCCCCCTCCTGGGGTGATGCAGCAGGCTTGGCCCCCTCTTGGGGCGAGGCAGCAGGCTTGGCCCCCTCTTGGGGCGAGGCAGCAGGCTTGGTCCCCTCTTGGGGCGATGTAGCAGGCTTGGCCCCCTCCTGGGGTGATGCAGCAGGCTTGGCCCCCTCCTGGGGTGATGCAGCAGGCTTGGCCCCCTCTTGGGGCGATGCAGCAGGCTTGGCCCCCTCTTGGGGCGATGCAGCAGGCTTGGCCCCCTCTTGGGGCGATGCAGCAGGCTTGGCCCCCTCTTGGGGCGATGAAACAGGCTCAGATGGCAGAGCAGCAAGGTTTGAAGCAGTGCACATAGAAGACTCAAGTAGCACTGCTGTGGGCTTGATACCTCGAGCCACACTCTGAGGCTCCTTATTTTGTTTCTGGAGGAGCAGTTTAGAGAAGGCACAGGCAGTTCTAGGACGTCTAGGGAATGTGCTCGTTAGTATCTCAACAGCAGCTGTGGGCAGCAGAGCCCTGCTAGAGTTAATCAACTCTCTCCGTTTGAGAGAAACCTGTTCCTGAGGCTCTAGCACTGGTGTCACAGAAGCCTTCTTGGCCAGGTAAGTCCTGGGTTTTTCTATCCACAAACTGCCAGCAAAAATGTCTGTTTTAGTTGAGCCAGAAACAGAATACTGGTTAGGAGAGCTGATAGCTTTTTTTAATGGCACAGCTGGTCCTAGAGCAGAACACCGGGGGCAGGGTTTGCCTGGTGGTAACAAACACGGAAGACAGGAGCATTTCCACCACCCTGGTTTAGGAGCCAGACAGTTCAAACATTCCTGATAGACAGAGACATTTTTCTTGTTGCAATTATTGCATGACCAGTGTTCCTGACCAACAAGTTCACAGGCTAGACAGTTCTGATAGCTTGGATAATTCAAAGTCTGACAGGAATTGCAGGTATAAAACTTTAAAGAAGGAGGCATCTTGAATTAGTGAAAAAGTTGACTCACCGGCAGGACACAGACCATCTCTTCCCCTGGAAATTTGATGGCTTCGGCATACTGTTACGCTTGGGCTCCGGTCAGGAGGCATGAACACCACCCAGCAGGGTGGCTCCAGGTGGAGAGAGACAGGAAGCTAGAAACAGTGTCTAGTTCAGGCTGGGTCAGAGCAGGCGGCAAAGAGCAGAGTCTAAGTTCAGGCTGGGTCAGAGCAGGCGGCAAAGAGCAGAGTCTAAGTTCAGGCTGGGTCAGGGCAGGCGGCAATGAGCAGAGTCTAAGTTCAGGCTGGGTCAGGGCAGGCGGCAATGAGCAGAGTCTAAGTTCAGGCTGGGTCAGGGCAGGCGGCAATGAGCAGAGTCTAAGTTCAGGCTGGGTCAGGGCACAGTAAGCAGGGCAAGGCAGGTCAGAAGGCCTGTAGGCCACACACACACACAGAAGGCCCGTAGGACACACACCATAAGCGGGGCAAGGCAGGTCAGAAGGCCCGTAGGCTCCACACACACAGACAGAAGGCCCGTAGGCCACACACCATAAGCAGAGCAGGGCAGGTCAGAAGGCCCGTAGGCTCCACACACACAGACAGAAGGCCCGTAGGCCACACACCATAAGCAGAGCAGGGCAGGTCAGAAGGCCCGTAGGCCACACACACACAGAAGGCCCGTAGGCCACACACCGTAAGCAGAGCAAGCAGGTCAGAAGGCCCGTAGGCCAGGTGAGAACAACGAGGAAGGAGGCCCGAAGGCCGCGCAAGGCAAGGCAAGGAAAGGCCCGAAGGCCGCGCAGGGCAAGGCAAGGAAAGGCCCGAAGGCCGCGCAAGGCTAGAGCAGGGAGCCCAGGTGAGCTCGATGCCGAAGCACCGAGGCAACTGGCAGGCAGGGTTATAAGGACATACCCAGAGCACAGAGTGGACAGATAAGATGGACTGGGCCTGTCCGGAAAGCCAGCACTAGAGGGACCCCTGGTGGTGAGGCGGTTGCACTGCAGCCAAAACTGTAACACACAGCAGTCTGTGGGCCATGAAGCATAACAGTACCCCCTTCTGAGGGGGCCTCTCCAGGGGTTTGGGTTTACCAGGATGAGATATATGGAACTGTTTGCTCAGTTCTTTGTCAAGAATGTTCGCTGCTGGTTCCCTGCTGTTTTCTTCTGGCCCAAAGCCCTCCCAAGATACAGGTATTCCCATCATCTTCCTCTTTTCCGTGTGTACAGGATGTCTTACACCTGATAAGTGATATCCTCCTCAGAGGCTAGATGTTGCAGGTCAGGCAGCTTCTTGGAAAACTCGGAGAGAACAAGAGGTTTAAGTAAGGAGACGTGGAAGGCGTTATGAATCTTGAGTGAATTAAGCAGGTGTAGACTGTATGTAACTGGGCCCAGCTGACAAAGTATGGGAAATGGTCCGATATATCTTGGAGCAAAGCGGACTGAAGGTAGTTTCAGATGAATGTATCGAATACTAAGCCACACTTTATTTCCAGGGCTGAATTGCAGAGCTGCCCGATGATGCGTATCGTAGCATTTTTTGGACTTCTGGGCAGCTTGTTGTATAAGGCGCTTAGTGTCTTCCCAGAGTTTATGCAACTCTTGAGCAGTGGCTTGTGCCACAGGATAGGCCAATGACAGGGACAACAGAAGTGGAGGCAGGGGCTGTCATCCATATACCACTTGGAAAGGTGAAGACCCCGTGAATGCAGAGAGGTGAGAATTGAGGGCAAATTCAGCCCAAGGCAGTAACTCGGACCAATCATTTTGTCATGAGATGACATGGCCCGGAGAAACTTCTTTAAGGTCCAATTCATTCTCTCTATCTGTCCATTGGCCTGTGGGTGATAAGCCAACATAAGGTCCAATGCAATGTCAAACGTCTTGCATAAGACCCTCTAGAACCTGGCCGTAAATTGCACTCCCCGGCAATGTGCATCTATGGTCCACTGGGGGAGGCCAGTGGTTGCAACAGACCCCAGGGTTGACCCTTTGGTGGCTTCTGGCGGGCACAAGTGGGACATGACTCCACGTATGCCTGAGTATCTTTCCTCATAGTTGATCACCAGTAGAATCTCTGGAATAATGATAGGGTCCTAGCCTGACCTGGATGGCCTGTCAACAGGGAATCATGTGCCCATTGAAGAATCTTTTTTTGTAGAGGATGGGGAACCACCGTCTTCCCAAAGGGAACGGTGAAGGTGGCAGAAAGAAGGATCTTATCTGGGTTGATGATGTGTTGCAGAACATCCGGAACGTCCTCGGTGGTGAAGGATCGAGAAAGGGCGTCAGCTTGGGTATTCTTGTCAGCTGGCCGGTATCTTAGCAAGAAATTGAACTGAGTAAACAAAAGAGAACAGCGAGCCTGCCGGTGGTTAAGGCATTGTGCCTGGTGCAGTTATTCAAGGTTCTTGTGGTCTGTATATACCGTGACCTGGTGCTGAGCCCCCTTGAGCCAGGGGCGCCATTCTTCGAAGGCAAGCTTAATTGCCAATAATTCTTTGTCCCCGATTCCATAATTGTGCTCTGCTAGGGAGAGCGGCAAGAGACGAATGAGCAGGGATGTAGAGTGTGATTGGCGGAATGCTGGCTCAGAACTGCACCAACGCCAGCATCAGAAGCGTCAACTTTGACAATGAAGGGTCATCGGGGATCCGAGTGGTGCAAGCATGGTTCCCTAAGGAATGTGTCTTTAAGTTCCTGGAAGGCTTGTATAGCCTTGGATGACGACTGTGAGTGGTTGGCTCCCTTGTGGGTCATGGCGGTGTGAGGGGTGGTCAGAGTGGAATAGTGTGGAATGAATGACCGGTAGTAATATGTAAATCCCAGGAATCTGCGAAGTGCCTTGAGACCCATTGGTTGGGGCCAATCCTGGATACTCTTGGTCTTCTGAGGGTCCATTTGGAAACCTTGGCTTGATACCACATAACCGAGGAAAGGAACAGTCTCTTGTTCAAAGGAACATTTCTCCAGCTTGGCATATAAACGGTTGTCCAGTAGATGCTGAAGAACTTTTCAAACATCTCGGCGATGACTTTGGAGGTCCCATGAGAACACTAGAATGTCATCCAGATAGACTACAATGCACCGATAGAGCATATCTCTGAATACCTCATTCATCATGTTCTGGAACACCGCTGGAGCATTATAAAGGCTGAGAGGCATTACCAGGTATTCGAAATGATCGTCATGGGTGTTAAAAGTGGTCTTCCGTTCATCTCCCTGACATATCCTGACCAAATTGTTGCCCCTCTCAGGTCCAATTTGGAGAATATGTTGGTCCCTTGGAGCCTGTCAAACAATTCAGAGATTAGCGGCAAGGGGTATCGGTCCTTCTGGGTAATTTCGTTTAAGACGTGATAATCTATACACGGTCGGAAGGAACCGTCCTTTTTCCCTACAAAAAAGAATCCCGCTCCAGCGGGAGATTTAGAACGTCGAATGAACCCTTTAGTCAAGTTCTCTTGTATGTAGACTGACATAGCTTTGGTTTTAGTTAGTGAAAGTGGGTACATCCTTCCGCAAGGAGGCTCAGAATTAGGAAGTAAGTTAATTGCACAATCAAAGGAATGGTGAAGTGGTAATGTGTCCACAGGTTTCTTAGAAAACACATCGGCGTACATGGAATACTGCAGCAGAAGATCTGGAAGAGACATAGTGGTGGTTAAACAAGGCAGCGGTAACACGACCTCCAAGCAACCCTTATGACAGGAGTTGCCCCACTGGGAAAGTTGTAAGGTATTCCAGTTGAATTGTGGAGTGTGGAGTTTCAACCACGGAAGTCAAGAACCACTGAATGAATGGCCTTGTCTAGTACGAGAAGAGAAATGGTCTCCGTGTGCATGGATCCGGTACACAATAGGTAACGGCTCACCATGGATCGAGGAGAGCAAGAGTGGCATAGGAGTGCAGACCATGGGGATCCGGAGATGCTCCACCAGCTGTCGGAGAATAAAATTATTGCCAGCCCCGGAATCCACTAAGGCAAGGGTGTGAAATTCCAAGGTTCCTGATTTGATTGAGACGGGTAAGGTTAATGGAGGAGAGGGCGATGTCAGGCCTAGGAGAAGTCCACCGGCAGGACCTAGGCCTGGGGGTTTCCCGGAATGAATGGACAGGCAGGTACCTCATGCCTGGGTTGATCACAGTACATACATAGCCCTGAACATAGACAGAGACATTTCTCCTTCGAGGATAAGTGGCTGCAGCCCATCTGCATAGGTTACTCTTCATTGATCTCTAGCAGAGCAGCGATTTTCATGGAAGGTGCAGGATGATTTCAGGAAGTACCCGTAGCCACCCTTTTAGGGGCTCGGATCTCTTGAGAGCATTCATGAAGATCGTGGTCAATGCGTCCTGCAAGATGTATGAGAGATTCCAAAGTATCAGGAAGTTCCTGAGCTGCTAGCTCATCCTTGATGCGTGGACTCATTCCCTCAAGGAAGATACACGCAGGCAGCCCAAATCCTAGTGTAGTTCAGATGCAAGGGTCCTAAACTCAATGACGTTTTCGGTGAGGGATCCGGAACTTTGATGTAGGTGCAGCAGTGTAGAACTGGCAATTGTCTTGTGTGCAGGGTCGTCAAAGATGGAAAGGAAAAGGGTGAGAAAGCCTGGTAGATCCTGAAGGATCAGGTCCTCTCGTTCCCACAAGGGTGATACCCAGGCCAATGCTCTTCCTTCCAGTAAGGAGAGGATGTACATTGTCTTGGTAGCCATGTCAGGAATGTATGCCGGTTGAAGGGAAAAGTACATGTTGCACTGATTCAGGAAGCCCCTACAGGACAAGGAATCTCCTGAAAAACAAAGAGGTGCCAGCAGGGGCACAGGTGGCTGGAACAGTGGTGTCTGAGGAATAGAACTCAGTTTAGAAGACGTTGCAGCAGTGTCCAGCCGGTTATTTAAAATATTTATGGCATTGGCCAAGTTCTCCAATACTTTCTGCTGGTCAGAAATCTGCTGGGCCAGGCCAGGGATGGCCTGGAGGGCCAAGAGCTGTGCCGGGTCCATGGACTTGGCAATCTGTTAGGATAAGTAAGTGAGTGGGCCCTTAGGCCAAGGTGAGAGGTGTAACCACCCAGGGAGAGGAGCCCTGCTGGACTTCACCATCAGGAGGTGGAGCCTCGGCTGCAGGATGGGATACAGCAGATGTAGAGATGCAGCAGGAGGCAGTGACCCCTGGAGGCAGGCCCCAGTACGGCAGCAGAGATGCTGACATCAGACTCAGCTTGAGAGGCGAGAGTCTAGGGAAGAAGCGGCACTACCCGAGGAGAGGGGAATGCTGAGAAAGTACAGTCATTGAATACACTGAATCTGTAGTGAAGTATGCAGGAAGGTTCCTCAATGGGAGAACACAGTAGTAGTCCATAGAACGGGGTACACCGGTGAAGTTTCCTCTGATGGTATCATGGCACAGGTTCGCAGAGCAGGAAGGAACCTGAGAATGAGTCCTTGAGGCAATGATCCGCAGAGCGGGGTGTACTGGCGAGGGTTTCTCTGATGGTGACACGGTGCATGTCCTGCGGGGCAGGTGGAAACCCGGAAGTGACTCTTCATGGAAATGATCCGCAGAACGGGGTAGACCATAGAGGATTCCCATGTAGAATTCACCACAAAGATCCAGAGGAAGGTACTCACAGTGACTGGAAGCAAATGGAAGTCCCGAAGTAGGCCTCAAGAATGAGGCAAGCTGAAGTCCAGGTAAGAGGCCCTCTGAGGAACGGATAGCGGGTACCCAATAGTCTCACACCACGGAAACAGAAACCGGAACAAGCTGAAGAGAAGCTGTGGAATGTAGCAAGTGAACTCGTTGCCAAATCGCCGGCTGTCTGGGCTGGCGAGTATAAATATCAGAGTGAAGTGACATCATCTGCTAGGGACGCCCCCAAGATTCCCGCCATGACGTGGTTAAAGCTGGTCGTAGAGCGCGCACGCGTGCCTAGGGAACCCCATGGGTAAGATGGTGGTCGGCAGCATCCATGCTGCTCGTGCAGGACCAGGTATGGAGGCTGGAAGGCTGGCGGTTGTTGGCCGAAGCCGCAAGTTCGCCCAACAGAGCCAAAGTTGTAAAAAGAGAGGTGAGCAATGGCGGACGCAGCCGTCTGTGGTCACGGAGCGTAACAGGTACAAACTGTCAGGGTAGGTCCACTCACTAATGAATGGTACATTAGAATCCAGGAGAATGTCTTGGAGCAGGAACTCAGAGCAGAGCTACAGGGCTGGACATGGAGCAGGACTCAGAACTGGATGGATAGCTGGAACACTTGAGCAGGACTAAGAGCTGGATGTAATGCAGAAACAAGGGTAAACAAGAAGAGGTTTGGGAGGATGTATCCCAGGAATCTGTTGTGCCAGCAGAGGAATGCCTCTTTTGCTTTCTTTATATACTATCACCAATTAAGGCAGACTTTGCTTGAACCATGGGACCTTCCAAAGGTGTAATACTAGAGGGTAAAAATCTCCTAGCTCTTCCCTATTTTTTTATCTCCTTTGATTCCTCTGAAGCTTCCGTCCTCTACCTTTTAGGATCACCAGTTCAAACCTTGTAGATTCTGACAGTCCGATGAAGCATTTTTTGCAACTTGATCCCGGATATACAGAAGTGACAAAATCCTTCTGTGGTATGGTGCCACAGCACTTCTAGATTTACCACAAGCATTAGAAGAGTTGCCAAGCCCTGACTATCCTTCTCCAGTAAAATCTTATCAGCCGGATGCGGCTTCTTCCCCAGTGGGACCTATTCTGTCTGAATTTCTCTCACTGAGATGGAATCAGTGAAATCTTTGAAGGATGAGTTCCAGGAAAATTATCCTGAAACAGACTACTACTTTCAGTTGTTTCTTCTCAGCAGAATTTACCTAAATTTTCTTCTGTGCCTTGGGAAGATTCTGGGAAATCACAATTGGATTCTGCATAATAACTTAAGATGTGCATGCTGAGTAAGACTAATGGTCCATTGAGTCCATCATCCTATCTGCAACAGTGGCCAATTCAGGAATTTGGAAATACCCAGAAGATCCCTTCCCTGTTGGACATTCCCAAATGTAGGAAGAGATGATCCCAATGCCTGCCTAAGAGTTAATGGACCTGTCCTCCAAAAACTTTTCTAATCCTTTTTAAACCCAGCTATGCTATTCATTTTGACCACATTATTTGGTAAAATTCCACAATTTAATTGGTGCATTGACTAAAAAATATACTCTCTTAAATTTGTTTTAAATTTGACTACCACTTAGTTTCATGGAGTGTCCCTTTGTTTGTAGTATTGAAAATTGTATGTTATTTCAACTTGCAAAAAGACTTGCCATTTAACTATTGATCTCTCTTTGCTACTCTGTCTAAGTCTCTCTGTTACTCCCTGTCTCCCTCTTCCTCCTCACTTCATTTTCCTCTCTGATATTACTGTATCTACCTCAGATACCTACATTGTTACATTTTTACTTTCAAATGGGCTAGAAGTATAAGCACATAACCCATTAACTCTTGATCTATTCAAACTCATAAGTGACTGGAGGAAAAAAAAAGAAGCATATTGATTCTGCACAGGACCAATGTATCCAACCACACCATATGGATGGTGATGATAAAGGACCAGACATCCTCTACAACAGTCACACAAGTAGTAAGAGGTTGGCGCATTAACCAGCATACCAGAGTGATTATAAGACTGAATAGATAAGGGGAAACCCTAACCAGTTGTCCAAATCTGTCTGGTCATAATCTAAAATTGTCCTGTACATTGTCCAGGTCTCTCTGCCAATCCTCCTGTTATGTAAGTCAGTTGTGGCACTCACCCATGACCAGAATCACTCACTCCCACAACATCACGGCTCTCAGAACAGCTTGCAAGCTTTCTTGCACTCCTCCTGCAGTAGGATACCACCAGCATGATGCCATCTCTCCTCTCTTGCGGGCTATCCATAGGCCCATGTGCGCTGCGGGAACCTGGGCTGCCAGAGCCTCCTGATGACATCACATGGCTGTGTATATAAGGTCCAGCCATGCACCGAACCTTGCCTCTGCAATGGGTCTCCTGCCTTGAGTAGTGCATATTGCTTCTGTGTTCCTGATTGTTCCTGTGTTCTCCAGCCTTGCCTTGCCCAACCTGCCTTGTCCAGCCTTGCCTTGCTCAGTCTGTCTCATACAGCATTGCTTTGCTTATTCCGTCTCGTTCAGGTTCACTTTTCCCAGCCCGTCTCATCCAGCCTTGCCATGTCCAGCTGTCTTATCCATTGTCTACTGTGTGTCTTTGTCCTTTCTTGGCTTGATCTCCTGAACTTGACCTCTTGCTTTGGACCTGACCTTGATAGCCTACTGTCTTGACCTTACCTCTAGCACTGAACCTGACTATGCTTGCCTGCCACTTGCCCCGACCATCAGCCTGTTCCCAGTCTTTCTAGTCTGCTGCCTGTCCTAACCCCAGCGTGCCTCTGGACTCTTGCTTTCTCCACCAGCCTGGGGACCCACCTAAGTCCTGCCGGCCACCAGAACCCAAATGCTCAATCTGCGGGGAAGGTGGCTGGTATAGGTGAAGCTCCAGTCTGTCCAGCTTCAGGGCACATTCACCTGCTGTCAGCATAGGCCTCGTATGACCATCTATGAAGCTGCGTCAACTATGCCACAGCAACAAGGGCTCACTCTCATGCCTCTCATCACACCTCCACAGTTGTCTGTACTTA
Organism: Rhinatrema bivittatum; assembly: GCF_901001135.1. Lineage (NCBI taxonomy): Eukaryota > Metazoa > Chordata > Amphibia > Gymnophiona > Rhinatrematidae > Rhinatrema > Rhinatrema bivittatum. The sequence goes on from NC_042620.1 coordinate 170,569,661, forward strand.
CATCTTATGCACTCCTTCCACTGTCTCTATAACCACCATATAAAATGTATTCCCTACTAACTCCACAGATACTTTTCTGCCTTTTTTTCCCATATGGACTGATAGATTGTATCCAGGCTATGTTTCCTCTGGACTACAGTGAAACGTTCCTGGCTTTCTTAAAGTGTGACAATTATTTTGTTTATCATTTTCTTAATTGCTGTTGACTTCTTGCAATCCCTACTCCCTGTAATTGTAGAAGAGACTCTCATATTGGGAGCAGTGTTCTGTTTCTTTGCCCATCAACCTTTGCTCAAGGTTAGTGCCCATGCCTTGGAAATGTGTTTTGCAGTGATCTAATAATGCCAGATATGGATCCTTGTCCAGCTTATGAGACTTCAGCATAAATAACTTGGCCATCTTTACAGCTAATTCTGTCTTCCCAAAAACTGGGTATTAGTCTACTGTGATTACATAATTATTCCAACTGACACGGAAGAGGTCATGCCCTACAGTTTTCCATGGCCATGATGGGTCTTCATAAGTCTTGATGGATTTCTTTTGTTGTTTGGTGCTATATGCCTTACAAACCTAATACTGTTCCATGTACTCTTTCTGCTGAGCATTCAGGCCTGGCCAGTAGATATACTCCTGGGCTCAATGCAGGAAGGCTTTTATTCCCAAGTGTGAGGTAAGACTTTTATTAATGATGAGCTGCTGTAAAGCTACGTGAATGAAGATTCTAACTCCCTTGAACAGAAACCTTCCTGAGTGCTCAATTCATCTCTCCATTGATAGCATGGAGCAACCTCTGGTAGCACCTGGGCCTTGTGTTGTGACCATCTGTCTATGATAATAATTTGCTTAACCACTTGTAACCCATCATTCTGTTCTGGAATTACATGTATTGTTTTTGACACTGCTTTTGAAGATGGGAATATATTGTACCAGATTAATGGATTCTATCTCCAGTTCCACAATCCATCTCCATTGTTATCTGGTAGGTATGCCCTACTTATAGTGTCCTCCATTAGCATACCTGGGAACTTTTAAGTTTTTCTCACCCTGAGATTTCTCAAGATTAGCTGGGGGGGGGGGGGGTAATGTGGAAGGAGTGGTGGGAAAGCCGGGAGGGAGGAGAGCAGGTATTGATTATTTCACATAACTGGGAACCTTTGATTTCCTGTCACCCTCAGATTGTCTGGGGAGGAGGGGGGTAGCAGCATGCACACAAAATTTGTCACAATAGCACACTCACATGTTCACTCCCACACATACATGTTCTTTCTCAAATGCGCACACACTTCTCTCCCTCTGTCATACACCTGCATACTCACTCCTCTTCCTTTTCCACACACATATGCTTACTAACTTCTATCCTTCTTCCAAACACATACATGTGCTCACACACACATGCACTCAATCCTGTCCCTTTTTCACACACACACACACACACACACACACTTCTCTCCCTCTATCATACGCATACATGCACTGTCACACACACATGCACATTCACTTCTCTCCTTCTTCCACACACACAGTCCTCACTCCAAACCTACCAATGACAGCAGCCTCCTCTTCCAGGGTGGACAGATCTCCAAGCAACTATCCTTGCATGGGCCCAATATAGCTCCTCCTCCTTCGTACATGCCTCCTCCTTGCAGCTGCATGGGCAATGGATCTCTTCTTTTTTTCAGGGGTGAGGGGGAGGGAAGATGCTCCTTGTTCTTCTGCATGTGCGCACTCACAGCTCATCTTCATTCTGGTATGGAGCCCATGCTCCTCCTCCTCGCGCATATGGCTCGACGGGTCTCTTCCTTCCGGCGCGGGGCCCACACTCGTCCTCCTGCCAGTTGTGCAGCCCCGATATATCTCCCTTCAGCCGCACGCCAGGTGACTTCTTTTACCAGAATCTGCTTCTGCTGCAGGACCCGGAGAATTCTGCTGTTGGCCCGGAGACCCGGCAATTCCTTTAGAATTCTGGAGTCTCTGGGCCAAATCCGGAGAGTTCCCAGGTATTAGGGATTTGAATCGTTTTAGGACGATTAAAATTATCGTCCGATAATTTTAATATCGTCTTAAACCGTTATGGAACACAATACAATAGAGATTCTAACGATTTATCGTTATAAATCGTTAGAATCGTGAGCCGGCACACTAAAACCACCTAAAACCCACCCCCGACCCTTTAAATTAAATCCCCCACCCTCCCGAACCCCCCCCCCCAAATGACTTAAATAACCTGCGGGTCCAGCGGCGGTCCGGAACGGCAGCGGTCCGGAACAGGCTCCTGCTACTGAATCTTGTTGTCTTCAGCCAGCGCCATTTTCCAAAATGGCGCCGAAAAATGGCGGCGGCCATAGACGAACACGATTGGACGGCAGGAGGTCCTTCCGGACCCCCGCTGGACTTTTGGCAAGTCTTGTGGGGGTCAGGAGGCCCCCCCCCAAGCTGGCCAAAAGTTCCTGGAGGTCCAGCGGGGGTCAGGGAGCGATTTCCCGCCGCGAATCGTTTTCGTACGGAAAATGGCGCCGGCAGGAGATCGACTGCAGGAGGTCGTTCAGCGCCGGAACCCTCGCTGAACGACCTCCGGCTGAAGACAACAAGATTGAGGAGCAGGAGCCCGTTCCGGACCGCTGCCGTTCCGGACCGCCGCTGGACCCGCAGGTTATTTAAGTCATTTGGGGGGGGTTCGGGAGGGTGGGGAATTTAATTTAAAGGGTCGGGGGTGGGTTTTAGGGGGTTTTAATGTGCCGGTTTTGCGATTTTTCAATTTTTCGATTTTTCACGATTTTTCACGATATTTTACCCCCCCAAACGGCAACAATACGATTCCCTCCCCCTCCCAGCTGAAATCGATCGTTAAGACGATCGAGGACACGATTCACATCCCTACTTGTATGGGATAGCCGAGTAACTTTCAGGCTGGAGAGACAACTAAACAGGACTCCAGCCTTTCTTCTTAAAAATTATAGCTTTATTATTTACAATAATCTGCAAAGATATAGACTGCTTACCTCCAGCAGTGAACTCCCAGCTTTACCTTATGACATAAATGGTTCAGGAACTGCCTTCTCCTGGAGACACCGGGCCCTCCTGTTCCCAGCCGAGCTCAGCCCTGCTCAGCAGGGTCCCTCTTCCACCAAGTTCTCTCCCTCCTGATTTTCAGGGGCTACTATATAGCCAGATAAGTCCTACTTATCCGGCTATCCAGAGCTAAATGTGCTTTCAATATCGGGCCTATTGATGTTGCCTAATTAACTGACATTTAACAAGTTTGCTATTATATGTTAATAACAAAGTCATTAAGAATAAGGAGGGGTAAAAAGTACATTTTTCATTTCATGAACATTTTGAATAGTTCTATATTTTCAAGATGTATTTGCTCCATAGGTTTCCATGTAAAATATACACATAAAATGCAAGAGTACAGTGAAATGTTTTACAAACTGGTGAAAAAAGCAACAACAAGATACTATAATGACTCTTCCCTGAGGTGGTGGTTATAGTTTTCATAATGAAGGCTTTTAGGGGACAATCTTCATAGCCATTAACCCCTGTAAATAGTGATTTATCCAGGTAAATTGATTATCTGAAAATTGCCTTCATTCAGGACTAATTTAATAATGTGATTTTTAGCCTACTTTCCAAAGAAAAAGAAGGTTTATGAGATCAGTGTGTGTGTTTGTGTGTGTGTTTGTGTGTGTGTGTGTGTGTGAGAGTGAGAGTGAGTGTTTGTGTGTGTGTGTGTGTGTCTCCCTAATAACTTTTGTATTTGGTGTCCTAGCCACACCAAATTTTCAGGACATAGCAGGGGGACATAGCAGGGGGACATAAGTATTCTTCTGACAAGGGTGAGAGGGGTTTTCAAATCTGCACATATATGTGTGTGTGTGTGGGGGGGGGGGGGGTGCATAATCCCAGAAGGAAGAAAGATCTGAGCAGAATTTCATGTTCCAATTCTGTATCTAGAAGAAACAAAAGCTTTGTAAATTAGGCCTTCAATTTACCACATATATATATACACACAGGGTTCCATAGTGCAATATGTAATCCCCCCTTGGAAGGGGAAGATAATGCTAACTCACTCTTTGCAGGATTGGGGGATGTGGATTCTGTGAGAGATGGACATGATAAGCCTGTAGGGCCCTTTGAAAATCACACTCCACTAAATAAAGAGTCCACACTTGCTGATGTGTTCCAAACAAAAAAATAGTTTTACTCAAAAGAATTCATAAGTTCAAGCTTGTACAAAAAACAGGTACACAGTCCCAAAACAAAAAAATAGAAATACAGTTCTTCAGAATATTAAAATGACATATGCAGACACCGTTCTTATGCTGCTTAAGTCACTTCACACTGGAGTACCCTAGAACTCTCAGAAAATCCTTCAGATTTCCCTGAAGCATGGTAAAGAATACTTTTCAGTTTCCCACAGTTAGATGGATGAGTGAACCAGGACAAATCCTCTTCTTTTCCTTATGGTTGGATCTCCCTGCCAAATTCCACACCACTTGCAAGAATAGGATACCTCTTCTCCCACAGATCACTTGGGAACCATGAGGCAAAGCACCCCCTCCCACCCCCCCATGCTGCCTCTCCCAAGTCTCCCTCCATGATGTCTCCTAGCTCCTCCTGGGGCCAGTGTAATAAAAATCATGCTAACATTGGAATTAAAGTTTAGTGCAGGTTTTACAAACTCGTGTGGTGAAAACACATAGCTCCACAGGATGCAATAAGTTAATGTCATACAAATGGACATTAACTGCTCATTCCCATCCTTTTTGTCTTTTGTGTGTGTTCTTGAGTGAGAGCCTTTGGCATTGTCCACTTTTGTGATTTTAGGTTCCTCCAAGAGTGGAGTGGAATTGCTCCTACTATAGACCCAACCTTTGGGGGATGGACTCTTAGTTGACTCTGCTGCAAGGAACTTCCCCATACTGGAACATTCCCCATTTTAAAGCCTACTGAAAGCCAACCAGTTGTCACATGTATTTAACCAGTCTGAGGGGAAGCATTCCTGGGGCATGCTTTGGGTGGGATTGGAAAATACACAGAGATTGGATTTTCAAATCTATTTTTACAGCAAAAGTCTGCCCATAGAAAAAGCAAGTGTTGCGGTCCCGGTCGCGACCCTCGCGACCAGGTCCTTACCTCGCCTCCCTGGGAGAATCGGCAGCAGGCTCCGGGATTCACTGGGTCTACTTGGCCCTCTGCGGTGGCGTCTCCACGAGGCAGACGCCGCCGAACTCTGCCCCCCTTAAGCATGCGCAGAGGGAATCCTTTTAAAGGGCCTCTGGCGTGAAAACGCGGCCAGCCCCCAACAATGACGTCAGACGCCGGTAAGGATTTAAACCCGGCGTCTGACCAAAGATCTCTGCCTTGCAACGTGGTCGACTCTTGGTGAGTAACTAGTTGCTGTTCTTGCTTCGTCTGATCCTGTCTCCGGTTCCTTCCAGCTGCGGATCCTGTTCCTGACTTCTCCGTGGCTCCTACTCCTGTCTCTGTCTCTAGTCCTGCTGGCACTCTGCTTCCAGGCTCCTGCCTCCGCTCCTGCCTCTGCTCCTGCCTCCGCTTCTGGTTCAGTCCGCTGTTCCAGTTCCAGCCTTCTCCTCCTTTGGATTGTCTTCCTGGTTTGACTCCAGCCTGTCTTCTTGTACACCTGATTGCCGCTTGCTCCGAACCTGGATTGCCTTCACACTACCACTCTTCAACTCAGGTATTTCACCTAAGTCCCAGCGGTCCGGATCCTCACGGGCTCCTCCTGGGGGGACCTCAGACTTCCAGGGCAAAGAATCCAGTTCCTGCCTGCCGTCTCTTGGACAGCCGCCTAAGTCCCAGTGGTCCGGGCTCTCTCAGGCTCCTCCTGGGGGGGATCTCGGACTTCCAGGGTGGAGGTTCTTCTTTGTCTTCTGTCTCTGATCCACCACCCGGCCACTTCATCTCTGCTGAGTCCACCAGTTCCTCTCCGCATGGCCGGCCCAAGGGTCCACATCCCTAGTCTCAACAGCAAGTACAAAGTTGATAGCTCCTTTGTACCCATGAGCAATTTTCAAAGGAAAACCAGAGTTTCCTCTTTTAAAAACAATTGGTTGATAGAAGGTTCATAAGCCCTGCATCTAGGCAAGATGTTTGACATTGAGCAGTGTATTGTAGAGAATTTGTGAAACCTGGAGGATAATTGTTTATTGTGGAGTGTTTTATTTAAAAAGACTGCTAGGAAGGAGGAGAAAGGGATGAAATGGAGAGAAGTTATATTCAGTTTGTTACATGCACAAGAGAAAAGATGTTCAAGAGAAACCATGTCAATTTTCTGAATGTGATAAAAGTTACAGTAGTGAGAGAGAACTCATGCAAAATCAGAAAATCAGGAAATGGAACAGCCAGAATTCAGCTACAGAATACAGGAAAAGCTTTCTAAATAAAGCAACCATCACAATTTACCAGGAAAGCCAATCCACACTCAATTGAAATCATTTACATATTCTGAATGTGATTACAGTTTCAATCGGAAAGCTCATTTCACAAGACAATCAAAATTTCACCCAGCAGCTAAATCAAATTCAAGCATGAAATGTAATAAAAGCTTATATCAAGAAAATGATACTGATTACAGTTCATTCTCTTGTACTGAATCTGACAATTGGCAAGTGCTTCAACAGAATGACTGACATCTCCCATGCCATGCTGCCTTGATGTTATACCACTCATGCTATACTTTGGGGATCTTTGTGCCACTCAGCCTTGCTGCCATGTCCAGCCTTTATACCTTGAGGTTCTTTTGCCACTATGTCTTGCTGCCATACCCCAGACCTTACATCTTGAGGTGTTCCTGCCACATTGGGGAGCTGTTTTACACTTCTCATGTTGCTTTGGTGTCTTTCCCCCACTCTTTATGCTGCTTTGTCCCTTTATCATGCCTTAGGATTTTCCTTCCACCTTATCTGCTTTGTTCCCCCTTTCATACAGGCCGATACAGTACAGCCCGCATTTGGCCGCGCGTTTTCGATGCAATATTTTTACCCCTTATACAGTAAGGGGTAATAGCGCATCAAAAATGTGCGGCCAACCCCCCCGAAACTAATAGCGCCCGCAACATGCAAATGCATGTTGATGGCCCTATTAGTTATTCCCGCGCAATACAGAAAGTAAAATGTGCAGCCAAGCCGCACATTTTACTTTCAGAAATTAACGTCTGCCCAAAGGCTGGCATTAATTTCTGCTGGCACCGGGAAAGTGTATAGAAAAGCAGAAAAAACTGCTTTTCTGTACAACCTCCGACTTACTATCATAGCGATATTAAGACGGAAGCCCCAAAATTTAAAAAAAATTAAAAATTTAAAAAAAAAAAATTTAAATCGGCCGGCGGCCCGCAGGTTGAAAGACGGATGCTCAATTATGCTGGCGTCTGTTTTCCAAACGCTGTCAGCGGGTTCGAGAACCAACGCCGGTAAAATTGAGCAGCGGCTGTCAAACCCACTGACAGCCGCCGCTCCTGTCAAAAAGGAGGCGCTAGGGACGAGCTTGTGTCCCTAGCGCCTCCTTTTACCGCGGGCCCTCATTTGCATACTGGATCACGCGCCCAGGAGAGTGGCCTGGGAGCGTGTTGGGAGAGCGGGCGCTCACCTTGGAGCACCGGCTCTCCTGCAAATTTTACTGTATCGGCCCGATAGTGCCTTAGGATGTTGATGCCACTTTTGCTGTCACTTTGCCTTTCATACTACCATCAAGGGCTCATGCCACTGTCGCTGGTGCCCTTTTTTGGAGCCTTGTGGTTTTCTTTTCATATTAGCTTTCTTTTTTGTTTTTCTGATGATGCTTTAAAGAACTTCTGCCAATGCTGATGCCCCTTTATCCTTTTACTGAGCCTTATGCTACTCATGCCACTTTTGGTACCATTTTGCCACAGTCTAGGTACCTTGGAGTTTTTTCCCCTTCTGATGATTTCTGTCCACAAGTTTCCTGAAAATTGATGAGAAAACCCGAATTCTGTAGCCCAATAGAAATTGTAATACTTCCCTCATTGAATTTAATGGCAATGAAAAAACAAAATTAAATCATGAATATGTTTTTCTTTTGAAACTAATGAAACAAAATTAGTCCCCAAGAAATGAATGGATGAAATGAAATTATTTTTTTCTGTATATCCCTGAAAATAGTCTGCTATGCAGGAAGACCTTACTGTACATGTTAAAGAAATCTGAATAGGTTAGCATGGACACACTAAAATTAGCGTGTCCATGCATGCAAATGAAGGAACATCATATGCAAATGCAGGTTTAATGTATTCTTGGTAAATAACATGGTATGCTTATCCTCCACACTATTTACAAATGCTATTTAACTTCTACCTTGTACTGGTGTTAACTTATAATGTGAGCTTATTAATGAGAGGAAGTTAAATAGTCTGATCACACTAAACTGAGCATGCTCTTAAGAAGTCTCAGCTAACTGGAAATAGAGAGCTTAAAAAACAAAGGCCTTGGACAGGAGATGATACTGTATAACTGTATCCATAAGCCTTTGGAGATTAACATATTTGACCACACTTCTCTTTTCTAAAAACAAAAAACAACTAACACACTCCTTGATGGAATTCTTACAAACATCCACATATTTAGATCACACATATGTCTGCTTGGATAAGATAATTACCCATCACAGAGGCTCTTCAAGCTTTGTGTTGCGATCGGCGGTCTACAGGCTGCCCCACAGACTGCTGCTCTTACCATTGTCCTGGCCCAAGGTATGGCAGGATGCTGCCAACACACATGGTGGGATGCTGCCAACACACATGGCGGGATGCTGCCAACACACATGGTGGGATGCTGCCAACACACATGGCGGGATGCTGCCAACACACATGGTGGGATGCTGCTGCAGACTTCCTTCATCAACCGCCAATGTGGCGAAATGTCACCAATGGTGCATGTGCGGTGCACCCTCTCTAGGCATGCACGTCTCTCCTAGACCTTTAAAGAGACCATGGTGGGAAAGCCCCATGGCCCCTGAAAATGTTGTCATTGAAGCTGCCCTATAAAAAGGGAAGCTCTTGAGCAACTACTTGCCTTGGCAACAGGTCAGGCTGCTTTTTAGTAGTGTGAGGTGCCAGAATCCTGTCTTTGGTTCCTGTGTCTTCAGCATCATTATCCTTTGTTCTTCAGTTTCAGCTTGTCTTCAATTGCTGGTCTTCACTGTATCTTCAGTTCCTGGTCTTCCTTCATGCTTGGTTTCTGTGGTCTCCATCTTCGGTTCTTTTCTGTTCCTTGTGTCAGTTGTCAGTGTTCCCTGTCTCCTTGCCTGCCACCTTGTCTGCTCCTTGCCTGTCTGCCTTGCCTATCCATCCCCATTTCATTTGGATGGACCTTCCTGTATTGATCTCAGCCTGCTTCTCAGACTCCACTTGTACTCTGCCTGCTACTGACCTTCTGCCTAACTACTGGATATTCTTGACCTCTACTGCCACTGACCTTGGACTGCCTTCTGATCATCCCTGAATGCTGTCTGCCTTGACCCAATTCTTCCTTCAACTTCATCTATTTGTTCCAGCCTATTATGGACCTTCAGCTCATCTGCAGAGGTCCCATATAAAACCTGCCGAACCCAGTACTCAAGGGCTCAACCTAAGGAGAACATGTATAGGCAAAGTTCCACCTGGGCCTCTATCTCATCTGACTCTGCCAGATGACAGTGGGGACCTGCAGGGCTCCCCCCTGCAGGTAGTGCCCACTCCACCTCAATCCAAGAGTCCACATCTGCAACACTTTGTTCCACAACTCACAAACTACAAGGCTCAGAATCTTCATACTGACGTAGAAACAAACAGGATTCAAGGTATTGGCATGATTCTTAGAATTATTGCTATCCTTGCTGTGGTTGCACTGGTGAATAAGAACTGCTGACATTTAAACTTCTATCCATGCAAAGTCAACATTTGGGTAGGGCAAGCTAAGCGATTGCCCAGGGCACCATGAGCTGGGGGGGGGGGGGCGCCCAGGGCACCACCAGTATTACCCATCCCATCACAGCCAATAAGACTCCTGGTGTGGCTGTGGTGGAATAAAAGAGTCCTGGCATGAAAGCAGTGAATCCCATCCCATGGCAGCCAAAGAAAGTCCTAGCATGGGCCACATAGCCATGGTACAGCCATTGTAGTGCCTATGCTACAGTTGGTTCTAGAGAGAGAATTGTCATATGCTGATGTGTTTCTGAAGCAGGATAGCCAAATTCCTCCCTACACCTCCCCCTTGCTTTCTCCCTTCTATCCACAATCAAGTCCTCACACTGCTCTCTGAAGATCTTTTACTGCCATAAAATACAGATAGTTCCAATGCACTCATGTCAGTTTTCTGCTCTTCTGTATCTCTCCAATTGCCTTTGACCTCTCCTGGAGTTTACTAGGTCTCCCTGTTCTTCCCTCTTTACTCATAAGCAACCTCTATGTGCCAGGCATCCTTGTATTCACTTTGGAAGTCTGTAGGAAGAGTCAGAAGAAAAAGTGAACTGAGCATGCTGAGATTAGTGAGTTTATCTAAGAACCAATGCATTTGGGGGTTTCAATGCACAAAAATGGCATAACCACATTATTGGAGACATTTTTTACCATGTCCATGCTAAATGTTTCTGTATCATTCATTAAGTTGTTTTTTTAACATGCTCATTAATTTTGTTTTTTGTGAGCTCATGAGTTTTATTGCATAGGTCTGTAAATCACCAATCATATCAAGGATTTTAATCATTACATTATTTTTATAAATCTTGTTTTGAGATCCAAAATAGGAAATGTTATGGTTATGGTTACATTTATTTATATGCTGCTCCTATCAGGGGGAGCTCACAACAATACAAACAGAATAACACCTTAAAAATATAGCATACTAAAAACACATGAATAAATACAGCATGCTAAAACCATATAAAAGACATAACAAACCTCACAATAATAAAAATAATATGATAATATCACATCAAATCAAAAGCAGTTTGGTGAAAGTACAACAACCAAAATACAGAAAAGAATAAATTAAAAAAAATATATAACAATTAAGTTGAAAAGAAAGATAAGATATCTTTAATAAATTGCCTGTTCAAAGAGAAAGGATTTTAAAAGTTCCTGAAAAATTTACAGGCAGGCTACACATCTCACCCCATTAGGTAGGCTATTCCAAAAACCTGGACCTGCAACTAAATTTCAGATAGATGAACCGGCTTAATGGAACGAAATACCCAAATCATGGGAAAAATTTCTGAATCATAATCCTAGATTGCAATTTACTGGTTCCTCTTTGTTTACAAATAGATGGAGTATGCAGAAATATATTTGGGGGGAGAGAGAGGGATGTGCATGTAATTGTTCTACTTTAACAATATCATCCCAATTCCTAAATGAATAATTATATTTCACACACACACTCATTATTAGACACAAAACCTAACCTAACCACGTACTTTTACTTTTTGTATGCCAGAGTGCCCAAAAAGTCTTTCCTCTTCTCCAAAGAGCAATTAAATCCCATTACCCTTCAGCTAGCTTGCTGAAGCACAACGGTCACTGGCAGCCTGTGAAATTGTCATCAAGTAATCATCATCAAGGTGGCTCAGAGCTTCTGTTGCTGTGCAGTCAGCAGGGTTCAGGCTGAAGGCTGGCAGCTGAGTCACTCCACTACTCACTAACATTCAGAGAATCTGCATGCAGGAGACTTTCTTTTAATGCAGAGCTAAACAAAATATTCCAGAATATCCAACTAGAAATTCAGACTTGTCATTCATTCAGCCTCACTAGTTATTGCTGATAAAATGAGGCAGTGGTGTGAAGAATGATTAGGAACCCAAAGTAATTCTGACTGTTTTAATGTTATTTATTGAGCATAAAGACTGCAGAGAAAATTTACTATGGTAGAAATGTGTTTCTAGAACATTAGATCTAGATTGCATATGGTTACAGTGTAATGATTTTAAAGTTACAAATCAATATAGTACTGTTCTTTTAACCCTACTGCTGATTAAAGAATAGCAATTCTAAAGTTCTGCAATAGGTTGGCTATAGCAGAATTTTTACCAACTCCTCTGATTAGGTAGGAAAGATTCTGTTCTCAAGAAAAACTAGTTCAAGTCTATTTACCTTGTGGAAAGATATTGCATTAGACACTATGGTAAAACATATCTAATGATGGTTTTAGAAATCTCTTTTTCGAATAGGTTATCAGTCTTTCAAATAATCCAGTCCAAAGTCACTTTCTATATAAAATAAATCATAAGAACATAAGATCATGACATACTGGGTCAGACCAAGGATCCATCAAACCCAGCATCCTGTTTCCAACAGTGGCCAATCTGTTATGATTGTGGACCCTTGAGCCGGAGCAAGCGGTGATGACCATCGAGGGATTGCCCCCAATGGAACTCATTTCCAGGAGGTGGAGCTGGTGAAGAGAAGGACTCACGGAATGTTTCCAAGAGATCAGGCAGGTCGGCCCTCCGAGAAGCGGATAGCCTATGAACGTGGAAGAGCCCCGGAGGAGCGGGTACTCAGAGTGTTCACCCAGCAAGACAGGAACTGAACCTCCATGAAGAAGCGGAATGGAGTCCAGGCAGAAGATCCGGGGCAGGCAGCGAAGAGGCAGATGGAGTCACAGGCCAAGGGTCAGGACGGGCAGCAGACGGTCAGAGACAAGAAGACAAGCTGAGGTAAAACCTGGAGATCAAGCTGAAGACTGGATACAGGAACAAAGGCAGGAACTGGGGCAGGACAGGAACTCGGAAGGCAAGGTGAGGCAGGAACTCAGAGGCAAGGTGAGACAGGAAGAACAGCCAGGCAGCAACAGAGAAGACCTGTTGCAAAGGCAATCCCCAGAATCAGCTGTGGGGTTTAAAATTCATCTGTAGACAGAACGTCATCTTCCGGGGTGGGCTGGTTTTCGCGCTGCGATCCCTTTAAGAGGTGGGACCTCCTGCACGCATGCTTCAAGGGAGGCCCTGATGCTGGCTGAAGGGAGGATGCTGGAGGGACCACGTGGCCAACCATTTGTGGCCTACCGCGGCAAGGGAGCCGCCATGCCGGGTGGTCGCAGGAAGTAACATATAGAAACATAGAAACATAGAAATGACGGCAGAAGAAGACCAAATGGCCCATCCAGTCTGCCCAGCAAGCTTCACACATTTTTTTCTCTCATACTTATCTGTTTCTCTTAGCTCTTGGTTCTATTTCCCTTCCACCCCCACCTTTAATGTAGAGAGCAGTGATGGAGCTGCATCCAAGTGAAATATCTAGCTTGATTAGTTAGGGGTAGTAGCCGCCGCAATAAGCAAGCTACACCCATGTTTATTTGTTTTACCCAGACTATGTTATACAGCCCTTATTGGTTGTTTTTCTTCTCCCATGCTGTTGAAGCAGAGAGCTATGCTGGATATGCATCGAAAGTGAAGTATCAGGCACATTTGGTTTGGGGTAGTAACCGCCCTAACAAACCAGCTACTCCCCACTTTGTGAGTGCGAACCCTCTTTTCTTCTCCCCTGCCGTTGAAGCAGAGAACTCTGCTGGATGTGTGAAGTATCAGTTTTTCTTCTCCCCTGCCGTTGAAGCAGAGAACTATGCTGTATATGCATTGAAAGTGAAGTATCAGGCTTATTTGATTTGGGGTAGTAACCGCCGTAACAAGCCAGCTACTCCCCTCTTTGTGAGTGTGAATCCTTTTTACCACATTTCCTCTTGCTGTTGAAGCTTAGAGCGATGTTGGAGTCACAGTAAGCATGTGTATGTTTATTTAATAAGGGTATTGTCTCCAGGCAGTAGCCATCATTCTGGCGAGTCACCCACTCTTCATTGGCGGCCTCTTGACTTTATGGATCCACAGTGTTTATCCCACGCCCCTTTGAAGTCCTTCACAGTTCTGGTCTTCACCACATCCTCCGGAAGGGCATTCCAGGCATCCACCACCGTAGGGGGGCCTGGTCAAAAGCTGCCGTGGCCAGGCGCCGCAACAGTTCCCCCCCCTCTTACGTCCCATCCTATAAGGACTGGGCTTGCCAGGATGTGTGAGATGGAAGTGCTGAAGTAAAGTTTTATCCAGAATATTGGATAATGGCTCCCATGAATTTTCTTCAGAACCAAAGCCCTCCCAGGCGATTAAGTATTCCCATCGTCTGTGATTATGACGGACATCAAGAACATCTCGAACTTGATAGATAGGGTCATCGTCTGACTCCACATCAGGAGGTTTAGGCGGAGCCACCTAGAAAGGAGAGGATATTAACGGCTTCAATAGTGATACATGAAAGGAGTTATGTATACGAAGACTTGCGGGAATCCGTAAGCGGTAGAGATGAGTTTTGTTTTTCTGGGTCGGGTCGGGTTTCAGTTCGGGCACTTCGTGGGAAAAGTCCCTGGTGGTCCAGTGGGGGTCCTGGAGCGATCTCCTGCACTTGCGCCGTCGGCTGCCAGTATTCAAAATGGTGCCGATAGCCTTTGCCCTTACTATGTCACAGGGGCTACCGGTGCCATTGGTCGACCATTGTCACAAGAAAGGAGCACAAGATGGCGCCAGCCATACATTGTTCCTACCATGTGACAGGGGCTGACAAATGGCACCGGTAGCCCCTGTGACATCATAAGGGCAAAGGGCCATTGGCGCCATTTTGATTCGTAGCAGGCCCGACAGTCCGATGTCCCAGAGGGAGAGATCGCTCACAGGACCCCGCTGGACCACCAGGGCTTTAAGTAAGTCTTGGGGAGGGATTGGGATGGTGGGGGGATTGTAATACAGTAAATGTGAAAGGTTGGGGTGTTGTTTTTTTTTTTTAATAAATGTACCCCTCCCCCCCCCTGCACTAACTCGAAAAACAAATTTTCCCCAAAGTTCGGGGAAAATCCGTTTCGTGGTAAATGTCCCCCAAACCATGACGAATTAGGCAATTTCGTTGAAATTGCCTAATTTGTGACAAATAAATGCACATCTCTAGTAAGCGGTAAGTTACAGGTCCCAAGCATTCACTAATAGAAAAAGTCCGATGTACCTGGGAGCGAGTCTCATGAATGGAACCCTCAGGTGTATGTGGTGGGTACTGAGCCAAACTCGATCTCCCGTGTTGAACAGTGGAGCTGGTCGATGGTATCTGTCCGCCATCTGTTTGGCAGAGTTGGCAGCCTGTAGTAAATTAGAGTTGGTAGAATCCCATAGGTCATGTAGTTGTTTGGCTGAAAGCTGAGCCACCGGGGAGACTACGGAAAGCAGCAATGGAAGTGGGAGTTTTGGAAGCTTGCCATATACAATCTGGAAAGTAGAATTCTTGGTAGCAGAGTGCACGTGGGAATTGTGTGAGAACTCTGCCCATGGCAAAAGTGTGGCCCAGTCATCTTGACAGTCATTCACAAACAAGTGAAGAAACATCTTCAAATCCCTGTTGACACGTTCTGCTTGTCCAGAGTGGAAAGCTGTGATAAAGTCCAACTGCACTCCGAATTTTTTGCACAGTGCACCCCAATATTTTGCAGTGAATTGAGGACCCCGGTCTGAAGTTATGTGTAGCGGGAGACCATGTAAGCGAAAAACATGTAGAGAAAATAGACGCGCCAGCTCAGATGCAGATGGCAGTTTGGACAATGGGATGAAATGCGCCATTTTAGAGAACCTGTCAACCACGACCCATATTACTTGGTTCCCTGAGGAGGCTGGCAGGTCTACTACATAATCCGTGGATATATGGGTCCACGGTTCTCGTGGTGGTGGTAGAGGTTGGAGGAGGCCCCATGGCCGGCTGGGTAGCGGTTTCTGTTGGATGCAAGTCAGGCAGGATCTGACGTAAGGATGAACATCTTGAGTCATGTGAGCCCACCAGTAGTAGTGGGACAATAGTTCCAGGGTTCATGTCCTCCCTGGGTGTTCTGTGGTGAGAGAATCATGTGCCCCAGATAGTACTTTGGGACGAAGGCGGAGGGGGACCACAGTCTTCCCTGGTGGCCCGGTGTCTGTGATGGCTAATAGAACCTTAGCTGGGACTAGAATGTAGCTAGGAGGGTCTTGAGTGTCCTCAGACTCATGCAGTCTGGAGAGGGCATCTGCTTGAGCATTTTTTGTTGCAGGGCAGTAGCGTAGTATGAAGTCAAAGCGGCTGAAGAATAGGGATCAGCGGGCTTGGCGTGGGTTCAGATGTTGCACTTTGCTGAGATCCTCCAAGTTTTTATGGTCTGTGTACACCGTGATAGTGTATTGTGCCCCTTCCAGCCATTGCCTCTATTCCTCAAAAGCCATTTTTATCGCCAACAGCTCCTTGTCATCAATTCCGTAGTTTTTTTTGGCCTGAAAGAACTTGCGAGAGAAATAGGAGCAGGAGAGTAGTGTTCCTTGGCTGGAGTGCTGACTAAGAACCGCCCCTATGGCGACGTCGGAGGTGTCCACCTCCACAATGAACAGCCGAGTTGGATCTGGGTGGTAGAGACATGGTTCTTGCAGGAATGCTGCTTTGAGTTTTCGAAAGCTTGCACAGCCTTGCTGGGCCAATACCTAGGGTCAGCACCCTTCTTGGTCAGAGCTGTAATTGGTGTCACGATATGAGAATATTGTGGGATGAAATTCCTGTAAAAGTTGGTGAAGCCAAGAAAGCATTGTAACGAATGAAGCCCAACTGGTTGCAGCCACTCCCGGATGCTGACTAGCTTATCTGGGTCCATTCGGAAGCTGGTGGTGGAGACAAATAAAGCCCAGGAATGGTAGTGATTGTTGTTTGAAAAGGCACTTCTCAAGTTTTCCAAATAAGCGGTTCTCCCTTAGGTGCTGGAAAACCTGGTGGATGTCTGAGCAATGGGTAGTCAAATCCTTGGAGTAGATTAGAACGTCATCGAGGTAGACGATTACTCCCTTATGGAGCATGACCCGGAATACTTCATTCATTAAATTCTGAAATACTGCGGGTGCGTTACACAGTCCGAATGGCATCACGAGATACTCGTAATAACCATCGTACGTATTAAACGCGGTCTTCCATTCATCTCCAGTCTTTATTCGGACCAAGTTGTAGGCACCACGCAAGTCCAGTTTAGAAAATACTCTGGCTCCGTGGAGGCAGTCCAAAAGCTCAGGAATCAGAGGGAGAGGATAGTGATCCTTACGGGTAATAGCGTTGAGCCCCCTGTAATCTATGCAGGATCTTAACGAGCCGTCCTTCTTGGATACAAAGAAGAACCCCGCACCAGCTGGGGAAGATGAAGGGCGAATGAACCCTCGATCCAGATTTATTTTTATGTATTGGGACATGGCTTGAGTCTCTGGCAAAGACAACGGATAAACCTGGCCCCAGGGCAGAACAGTATTAGGTAACAAATCAATGGCACAATCAAAAGGACGATGCGCCGGAAGGAAAAGACATCAGAGAAGTTGGCATACTGTGGAGGCAGATGAAGGTTAGTCATAGCAAGTTGGACTTTTGGTTGTGGCTTCTGATGTAGGCAAGTTACAAAACATTCGGGGCCCCAAGCTGTAATTTGGAAGGTCCTCCAGACAATGGTGGGGGAGTGTTTTTGTAACCAAGGAAGGCCCAGTACAACTGGGTGGATGGCCTTTTCCAGGATGAGGAAGGATATTTTCTCCTTGTGGAGAACCCCAATATGGAGGGTCACCGGAGCCGTGCAGGAGGTGACTCAGCCTGGGAGAGATTCCCCTTGGATGGATGAGATGAACAAGGGTGGCTTGCGAGAAAGCACTGGAAGTTGAAGCTGGTGGGCCAATTCTGCTAGGATGAAGTTTCCCCCAGCCCTGGAATCGATGAAGGCCAGGGTCGTGAATGATCCTTCAGGGAACTGGAGCATGATAGGGACCATACATTGAGGAGCGGGGTTGATGCAACCTAGGGTCAGCTCCCCGATGACACCTAGGCCCGGGAGTTTCCCGGACGTTCAGGACATTGAGCCAACAGGTGTCCCTTGCCACCGCAGTAGAGGCACAATCCAAGCCTCCTTTGGCACTGTTTCTCCTCAGCTGTCAGGTGGCTCCAGCCTAACTGCATAGGCTCATCCCTACATTCTGATGAAGCCTCAGAAGCCATTGGGGTGACCAGTGGGCAAGAGAAGGAAGGAGCCATGGGAACCATGCGACGGACTAGTCTTGATTCCTTAGCACGCTGCTGTAATCGCCAATTGATCTGACCTGCCAATTCAATGAGCGCCTCGAGATTTACCTATGTAAATGGCTGTTGAAAATTGTCTTTTACAAGCAAGTTTTAATGATAGTTAATGCATCTGGGTTAATGCATCCAATAATGCAAAAACCAAACTTTTCCTCTGAGAGGTATAATTAAGTTTTAGCATTAGCCTAGGCAAACTAATGCAAGACGCAATCTGGCCCTCAATTGCCCACCCTCTGACACTTAAGAGGCAAATGGGCACCAATTAATTTGCCCTTAGTCCCCTTCTCCCCCCCTCCCCCCCCCCCAAGGTCTGCCTCTTCCAGATTTGTGCAGAAAATTGAATCAGGAGATCTGCATCCCATAACAAGATTCAATGTCTATAACTACATCTATTTTGAAATGAAGTAGTAAGCCTTGTATCATCATTATGACTGTAGGAAAGTAGGGCTGAACAAATTACCCAGTGGGAGAGCAGGTGGGAGTGGACCCATTCTCCTGGAGAGGGACAACTGAAGGTGGACCCATTACCCAGGATGGTGAGGGGCAAGTGGAGAAATACCAATTCTCTTGGGGGCGGATTTTCAGAGCCCTGCTCGCGTAAATCCGCCCAAAACCGGGCGGATTTACGCGAGCAGGGCCCTGCGCGCCGGGAAGCCTATTTTACATAGGCCTCCCGGCGCGCGCAGAGCCCCGGGACTCGCGTACGTCCCGGGGTTCTCGGAGGGGGGCGTGTCGGGGGCGGGGCCGGAGCGCGCGGCGTTGCGGGGGCGTGTCGGCAGCGTTTTGGGGGCGGGTACGGGGCGTGGCTACGGCCCGGGGGCGTGGCCGCGCCCTCCGTACCCGCCCCCAGATCGCGGCCCGGCGCGCAGCAGGCCCGCTGGCGCGCGGGGATTTACGTCTCCCTCCGGGAGGCGTAAATCCCCCGACAAAGGTAAGGGGGGGGTGTAGACAGGGCCGGGTGGGTGGGTTAGGTAGGGGAAGGGAGGGTAAGGTGAGGGGAGGGCAAAGGAAAGTTCCCTCCGAGGCCGCTCCGATTTCGGAGCGGCCTTGGAGGGAACGGGGGGAGGCAGCGCGGCTCGGCGCGCGCAGGCTATACAAAATCGATAGCCTTGTGCGCGCCGATCCAGGATTTTAGTGGATACGCGCGGCTCCGCGCGTATCTACTAAAATCCAGCGTACTTTTGCTTGAGTCTGATGCGCAAGCAAAAGTAGGCTGATCGCGCTTCTTTTAAAATCTACCCCTTGGAGAATGCAATTGTGGGGAGGGTGTACCCAGTACCCAGGTGAAGGACAACCTTGGAAAGGGTGTGGAAGGCATCAGTAGAACAAATGGAGTGCATGTGTGTTCCTACCTATACTTATCTGCTACTTCTTTCTTTATCAGATGCTACTGCTATGTAGAGCACACACACATACAGCTCCAGCCCCAGACAAGATCACATAAGTGGAGGAGGGTGAGTGCAGCCAACGTGGAGAATCTGAGGAGGAAATTGAGTCTCTGGCTCTTGAACCTGCACCATAGAGCTTAAAACTCAGCATGCCAGACCTGGGAACTGTAAGCTAATTTGGCTACAGAATAGATTACTTAATTAATCAGATAACTTGTGATCCCAATTCAGTAAGGGAGTAGAAACGTACACCTCTGTGAAGTAGATAATCAGTTTTGTTATAGCAGCATAAGTATACAAGATTTAATATTGTAAAAACAATTTTGCTTATTTCTAAGTTTTACATAGCATGGCACTATGATTATGAAGATTATATAATAAATCATGTTTTATTGTATCTGCCACGTTGCGACAGTTGCATTTACTTGTTCCACATGTTCTTTGTAAATCATGTTTTATTGTATCCGCCATGAGCGACAGTTCAGTTTCTTGTAAACCGGTGCGATATGTATATTATACAAAAACATCGGTATATAAAAATTAAAAAATAAATAAATACATAATACATCTTCGTGTTAACCCTAAAAATTACCTATACTTGTCAAAGGCAAATTTTCAATAGCTTTTCACAGGTAAATTAGAAAATCCAGTTTATTTCACCCTTATTCAGCTGTCCTAGGAGTCATACTCCAGGAGGTCAGAAGACCTTGTCTGAGCATGGCATGGAGAGAATCCAGATAGACCTCCGGCAGCCAAATGACAGGTTATTCTACAGTCTCGGAGAAATAGAACTCAGAGGTCTCACAGATGTGTCTGTGAGATATGTCAGCAAGAACAGGGTAAAGAAGATTTGGCTTGCCTGAGCTTGGCAAAGGCCAAGGACACAGTAGGTTGCTGTGACCTCAGCTTCAGCCTACTGAAGGCCGCGTCTTGGCTTTGGCCCGAGCCTGGGCCCAGGCCCAATGCCGTGGCCTGGCCCAGAAGCTGGGGCCTCAACCTGGACCCAGGCCCAATGCCATGTCTTGACGCTGGAACTCAATCCAGACACAGGTCTAATGCTGTGGCCTGGCCTGGAGGCAGGTCCCAATGCCAGAGCCTCGACCCTTACTCAGGTCCAATACTAGGGCCCAGTCCAGAAGCTGAATTCCCAAAACCTGGGGCCTCGACCTGGACTCAGGCCTGATTCTGGGTCCAGATGCCTGAGCTTCAGCCTAGGGTCAGGCCAGGGCTAGAACCCAGGCCTTGGAGCAGTTTTGATGGGTCTGACGTCCTCTTCTTTTCTTTAACTGACACTGTCTGCTTTGGTTGCATTAGAGTTAATTAACTCCAGCGCATTCACCCCAGCAGATGGCGCCATTTTGATGTATGGCATTGCAAAATGATGAAAATATTCTTTACAGCAGTTTGGTTCACTAGAATTGTTACAAGCACTTTAACACTTTAACATGTGACTTCTTACAGTCTAATTTAAGTTAAAGCCAAATGATCAGTCTTATTCTGATGTTTCTTCCATTTCATTGGTATATGGCAAGTTAATACTTCCCTCTCAATGTTGGTGAAGAATTAAAGGTGAGGTTCATTTTACACAGTCATTTATCTCCTACCTCTCCACGTAGTTTCTCTTCTGAACTCCTTTGTGCTACTCAGGATTTGGGAGGATATTAAGTATATTACTCTTCTCCCCTTTTAGTATCAGAATGATAGACTTGCTACTCTTCTTCTCCAAATCTCTAGTAGATATTCAGGAGGGTCCTTCCCTCCTGAATATCCTTTCTCCCCTTTCTCCTTCTTCTCCTTTGGATGGCTGTAATACACCCCCTCCTCTGATACTGACAATCTCAGGTTCCTTCTCAATGAAAAAAACTCTCCCTATTAAGGTTCATGTTGCACTCCCCGGCTGCTTCCGCAGCGCGACTGGCCTCGCTCACCTCGTTACTCCATCTACTAGCACCGGGCTCACCTCCTCCGTGGCCTCAGCCTGTTTGCGGTGTCCCCGGCCTCCCCGCTTGTCTTTGACCGACCAGGCCTCACAGCGGAGCTCCCGCCGGGGCTCCGTGTCTTCTTGCTCCTTGGCCCCGCCCCCAGGTGCATGCGCAGCCAGCGTCACTCCCTTTGAAGGCTGTAGCATGGGAAACCCAGGTCCGATGCTCCCCGATGATGTCATCGCCTGGTAGTATATAAGCCAGGGCTCATTCCGCTGATCCCTGCCTTGGCAATCGGGTCGACACCGTGAGTGTTTCTAGTTTGCCTCTGCATGCCAGTCTGTGTTCCGGTCTCGTTCCAGCCTTTGTTCCAGTCTCGTTCCAGTCCTGTTTCAGTTTCATTCCAGTCCTGTTCCAGCATCCTTCTGTTCCAGCGTCCTGCTGTTCCTGCATCCTTCTGTTCCAGTGTCCCTTGTCTCTCCAGGTAGTACCTTCAGACTGTCTTCTCAGTACTGACCTTGGCTTTCCTTGATTACCTTTGACCACTGCCTGCCTCTGACCTTCTGCCTGCTTCTATGACCACACCTGACCGCTGCCTACCTCTGACCTTCTGCCTGCCTCCATGTCCATGTCTGCATGCAGCGTGAAATTGACCTCTGCTTGAACTCGACTATGTCTGACTGCCTCCTGGAACCTGACCCCTGCTTCGACTGACCATCCATGGACTGATTACTGGTAACTGACCTTTGCTTCATTTGACCATTCTTGGACTGATTATTGGTACTGATCCTGGCATTGGATGACCATGCTTCCTTGAACCTCGTATTGATCTTAGCTATCCATTCAAAGACACTCTTCTGGCCGTCTCAGGCACCCAGGACTTCCGACCTAAGTGTTGACCATGCACCCTTGATTGTGGTGGGCACACCTCTGAACTTCCTATCAAGGAGATCCTGTGAAGCCCACCCAAGACCAGGTGGCCCAGGTACTCAAGGGCTCAACCTGGGGGTACCTAGGGTTGCTAGTGGCGAAGCTTCAGCTTGCCTTTGTCTCCTCTTGTGTTCTGCCTCCTGGTGGCAGGTGATCTCTGGGTCCGACCAGGGAGCCTACCAATCCTGCACTAGCCCAAGATTCCACCTCCTGGTGCAACAGGTTGCCAAGGCCATGGACTCGGCGGTGTCTCCCGCCATACGGACCATCCGGAGTCTGGCCACAACTGTTCAAGAACAACGAAGAGCCATAGAGACTCTACCTCCTCCGTGGAGGAACTCCACTCTCAAATGCAGGTTGCAGCAATGGCCAATCCAGTGGGCCTAACCGCTACCCTGCTACCGAGAGCATCCCTGGCATTGCCAGCACCTCCTCGCTTCAATGGGGATCCACGCCTCTGCTGAGGCTTCCTCAATCAATGCTTTATGCAATTTGATCTCCAACCCTCCTTGTTCCTGAAGGAGTCTACAAATATCACCTTCATTCTTTCTCACCTCGAGGGGAAGGCCCTGGCATGGGATTCCCCACTTTGGGAGCGTTCTGACCCTATCCTCACGCAACTGTCCCAGTTCATCACCACCTTTAAATGAACCTTCAAAGATCCTGGTCGTCAGGCAGTTGCTGGTCATCAACTACTCCACCTTCATCAAGGCTCCAGATCCCTTTTGGATTTCACAGTGGAGTTCCAAACTTTGGTGATGCAACTGGGATGGCAAAAGAATTGCCTTTGGGCACTCTACCTCGAGGGTCTGTCACCTGCTCTCAAAGATGAACTTGCTGTCCATGAGATTCCCATATCTCTAGAGGACCTGATTTCCCTCGCTGGGAAAATTGATCATCGCCTCAGACAATGGCACCATGATGTGAAGGCATCTTGGCCTCCTGCTCAATGCCCAGCACATGCTCTTAGCCCTCAGCTAAAGGCTTTACCGACACCACCTCCTTCCAATGAAGAGCCAATGGAAATCAATCGTGGACTGTTGTCCCCTGAGGAGCGTCTTCGGCGCAAGAAGCAGGACCTATGCCTGTCCTGCGGTGCCTCTGGACATCTGAGACAATCCTGTCCGGTCCGTCTGGAAAACTTCAAAGCCTAAGCCCGGCGGGGGTCCCGAGCTTGGGCGCTACTGTCTCCGGCCCCCAACTTCTTCTACCTGTCACTCTGTCTATGGAGTCTCGATCCTTTGCTACCACTGCCCTCATCGATAACGGAGCCAGTGGCAGCTTCATAATGGATGACATAGTGAACCTTTTGAAGATTCCAGTACAACTCCTCGAAGTTCCTCTTTGCATAGCTTCTATTCAAGGGGAACATCTCCCTGGATGTATCACGCACCACACGGTAGCTTTCTGTCTCACCGTGGAACCCTACATGAAGAGGAGATATCTCTATAGTTCTAAAGCATTCAACACACCCAGTGATACTGGGCCTCCCCTGACTCCAGAATCATCGACCCCAATTTGACTGGCAATCCCTCCAGTTAGTTCAGTGGGGCCCACAATGCCAAAAGAATTGCCTAAAACAAATATCTCCAGCAGTGACCATCCTGAAAGCCACCATCCTCGCTGGTCTGCCAGCTCAGTATTCTGATTTCGAGGATGTGTTCTCAAAACAGAAAGCAGACACTCTACCTCCACTTCGCAAATATAATTGTCCTATTGAACTCCTACCCAGTACTACACCGCCCAAGGGTAGGACCTATCCACTCTCGCTCCCCGAGACTCAGGCGATGTCCGAATATATAAAGGAAAACCTTGAGAAGGGATTCATTAGGCCTTCTGATTCACCAGCGGGAGCAGGATTTTTCTTTGTTAAGAAGAAGGATGGAGGACTTAGGCCTTGCATCGATTACCAAGGGCTAAACGCCATTACCCATAAGGATCGCTACCCACTATCTCTCATCAGCGAATTATTCGACCGTCTCAAGGAGCTCAGATCTTCATGAAGTTCAATCTACGCGGAGTGTGCAACCTCGTGCTCATCCAGCCCTAGGACACATGGAAAACCATGTTTAACACCAGGGATGGCCACTATGAATATATAGTGATGCCCTTCGGCCTCTGCAATGCCCCAGTGGTGTTCCAACGCCTGATGAATGAAATCCTTAGAGATCTCCTTTATACGTTTGTGGTAGTGTACTTAGATGATATCCTGATATTTTCAAAATATTTAGAGTCCCATTGCTCCCATGTTAGAACTGTCCTTCAATGCCTCCAAGAAAACCACCTGTATGCAAAGCTTGAGAAGTGTATCTTCGAGCAGAATCGTCTCCCATTCTTAGGATACATTATTTCGAATCAGGGATTTACTATGGATCCCGAAAAACTCCAGGGAATCAGTGACTGGCCTCAGCCAGTTGGTCTCTGAGCCTTACAAATATTTCTGGAATTCACGAACTACTATAGAAGCCGCTCCATTCACCGCAATGACCAAAAGGGAACAAATCGCCGGGTTTGGAGCCCTCAAGCTCAATCTGCCTTCCACGCACTGAAAGAAGCATTCTGCTCTGGCCCCTGCTTACGACATCCTGATCTCAGTCATCCATTTAAGCAGGCATTCCCAGCATAGCTCGTCCAGCCCCCCCCACTCCTTCCGCCATGCTATTTTCATTATGCTATCTATCATTTCATCATAATGGCAATTACAATCATGTTAGAACCTTGCTTATTATTATCCTCACTACATTAGATAATTTTATATATTCATGATCTCATATCTCCATGCTACAGATATTTTATTACTTTTATTGTTGCCAGAGGATGTTGTGAAAGCTATTAATGTAGCTGCATTTAAAAAAAAGTTTGTCCAAGTTTCTGGAGGAAAAGTCCATTAACCATTATTAAGGTGGAGTTTTAGAAATCCACTGCTTATCCCTGGGAAAAGCAGCATGGAATCTATCTACCCCTTAGAATCCTGCCAGGTACTTGTGACCTGGATTGACCACTGTTGCAAACAGGATACTGGGCTTGATGGACCTTTGGTCTGACCCAGTATTTCAAGTCTTATGTGCTTATGATACTCCTTAATTGCTCACAGTTTAAAATCCACTTCTGAATTACTGAACAAAGCTTGCTCTTCTAGATTATCTAGTGAAGTAGGCAGTATACATTATAAGTAGAAATCCCTTTCTGTAGATTCTTCAGTGCTGATTCTTAATAGTTTTCTTGCTCTAGAATTTTTTGGATCTTCAGGAGATAGGGATATAGCCTATTCTCACTCCTGAATGACTCTTTTTTTTTTTTTTTTTTGCAGGGCTTCCCAAATATATCATAGAAACCCCATAGCTATTTGGGTTTTCAAACTATCCATAGAAACATGATGGCAGAAAAAGGCCATATGGCCTGTCTAGTCTGTCCAGCCACACAACTGCCTAGCTCTGCAATCTCTAACAGCTGCCCAGAGATCCTCTGTGCTGCCCCATGCTTTCCTGAATTCAGATACTGTCCTTGCCTCCACCACCTCCACTGAGAGGCTGTTCCATACATTCACTACCCTTTCTGTACTTACATTACTCCTCCGTTTACCCCCTTTCACCCTCATCCTATGACCTCTCATTCCAGAGTTTGTTGAAAGCGACCCACCTCTTATGCATTAATACCTCTTAGGTATTTAAATGTCTCTTTCTAAACATTCTCATCCAACATATTTCAACTTTACACAGCATAAATATACTTTAATCTTAAATTTCTGCTACCTTAATATCACCAACAAACAATACATCCATTAATTTCAAATACACTGCAAGAAATATTTATGCTTTGTAAATTTGAAATATGTTGGATGAGAATGTTTAGAAAGGAATAACATTTGGTTGAAAATTGTTGTACCATACATATAATTTATTTCTTTTGATATTTGGATGTATGGGAATCTCTTGTGTTTGCTCTTTATTTAAATGTCTCTATCATATCTCTTCTCACCATCTCACCTTTCCTCTAGGGTATGCATATTTAAATCTTTAAGTTTTTACCCATATGTCCACAATGAATGTGCATAAATGATTTATAGTAATCTATTATGAACGCCAACAGTGCTTTAACCAATAATAAATATTATTATTATTGTTACTATCAGTTGTTTCACTGCCAGAGTAATTAAGCTGTTTTGACATTCTTACTCCCCTTTAGCATCCCTGTTTCAAGGTCAGACAAGGCCACCTCTCTTTGTACGGCGGGTAAACACAATTGTATTTCCCAACCCTGTGTCATGATGGCAGCCTGAAACTTCCAGCACAGCATATGGAGGATGTTAGATTTGTATACTGAATTACATTCATTCTGCATGATTAGCCATAGATCTTCCACTGCAGATGTGAACACATATGGCAACTATCAGTAAGGTGCTCGTCAAACAAACTGAATAAACTGTGCCTTTAATTTCAGGTTCACAGTAATGGAACTGGGACCCCTGGAGCTACTAGATGTTTGTTTGCTTTAATTTTCATTTGTTTAAGGCAATGTGTTACACTGTCAGACTCTATGAACTGTTTAGTATTCACTGTATTCATCTGAAAGGTCCGGCCTACGAAATCTCTGCGAAAGAATATGGTAGATTCAAGGGAAATGATCTGGAATTGTTTCAGTTTTATTTCTAAAAGAAAAAAAAATGTTGCTCATTTTAGTGCCAGTTTACATGTGCCCATGTACTCAGAGAAGAGACACAACCCAGGTAGTGGCATTGCAAGTTTTCCTCACAGTGTGTGAAATGTACAAACATTGTTGTGCCAGGTCTACCCCATTGGACTGATTCATCCAAATATATGTATACATACACCATTCATTCACCTGCTGGAACCTTCAGAAACAAATATTTACTCCTGCCTCAGGCAACTCCAGCTCTTGAGGCTGCTACTTTGAGCAGGATCATTCATTCCCATGTATAGGGGTTTTTTTAAAACACCTTTAAATCTTCATTCAAATATATCACAGACTTTCTAAATAGGGCTATATGTGTTCATCTTAGTCTGTATGTATAAACCTTATCTTAACTTTAGCATCTGGCAAGATGGTGCAATCAAACCCTTTCAGCAGAACCTTAATAATTTCTTTGTTCTGGATTATAACACTTTGCACTTTTAGGACATTGTTATTGTTGCGATGCTGCTCATGGGCCTAGCCTCGAGCAGCCTCTTACCTCCGCTGCCAGGCCGCCCCCGACGCTGTCTCTTGCAGCCTGGAGGCCACCGCCTGTGATCTGCGGCGGTCGGAGCCGCTGCTGTTGTCCTGCCTGCGCGGCTTGGAGGCCACCGACCACATCCTCTCTCTGTGTGGCGGCAGAGAGCCACCGCCATGCTTTCTCGTGGCCCGGAGGTCACCGTTGTCGTTCCTCCAGATCAGCCCGAAGGCCGCTGCTGATACTCTCGCTCCTGCGGCAGGAAGCTGCCACCGATGCCGGGAATTGGCTTCGCTGCCTAGTGCGCTCCTGGTTGATCTTCACAGCGTGGATGCTGCTGTTGCTGTCCCTGGTTCTGCCTCCTCTAGGCTCACGGCTGCGCCTCTCCTGTCTATTTAAAGGGCCCGCGGTGGGAAAAGCCCTGTGGTCTCACCTGATGACCTCATCCGGGAATCTCCTCTTCAGCCCTATAAAAGGGCCCTTCACCAGTCCTTCAGGGCCTTCGCAAGGAGCTAGCCTGCTCCTGGATTCTCCGCTGTTCCAGCTCTTCGTTCCAGGAGGCTCCAGAGTCCATCTCTGCCTCTTCAAGGCACTCTTTTCTTCATGGGAATTCCCTTGTCTTCGTCCATGGTTCCTAGTTTCTCATCTGATCCTGCATCCTCGTCCATCCTGGCCTCAGATGTTCCAGTCTTCAGATGTCCCTGTCTTCAGATGACCCTGTATTTAGATGTCCCTAATATCCTCGTCTTCAGATGTCCCATCTCCAGACGTCCTATTTCTTCTGGCTCCTCTCAGATGTTTCTGGTTCAGGATTTGACTCCTAGCTCTCCCACCGGTTTCTGCTTACAGATGACCTTAAGAACATAAGAACATAAGAACATGCCATACTGGGTCAGACCAAGGGTCCATCAAGCCCAGCATCCTGTTTCCAACAGTGGCCAATCCAGGCCATAAGAACTTGGCAAGTACCCAAAAACTAAGTCTATTCCATGTTACCGTTGCTAGTAATAGCAGTGGCTAATTTCTAAGTCAACTTAATTAATAACAGGTAATGGACTTCTCCTCCAAGAACTTATCCAATCCTTTTTTAAACACAGCTACACTAACTGCACTAATCATATCCTCTGGCAACAAATTCCAGAGTTTAATTGTGCGTTGAGTAAAAAAGAACTTTCTCCTATTAGTTTTAAATGTGCCCCATGCTAACTTCATGGAGTGCCTCCTAGTCTTTCTACTATCCGAAAGAGTAAATAGCCGATTCACATCTACCCGTTCTAGACCTCTCATAAAAAACACACTGTCAGAAAAAATAAATCTAGTCACTGGAGTACTACAAGGATCAGCACTCTCCGCCACACTCTTTAATATCTACCTTCTTCCACTGTGCCATCTGTTAGCAGGCATGGGTATCATACACTACATATACGCTGATGATATTCAATATTACTACCAATCGAAGACTCACTGGAAAAACACTTAAACTTAGCAATAATGTACCTTGACATCATTAAACAACTACTAAATTAAATGGAAACTAGTCATTAACATAGAAAAAAATGAATTCCTCCATCTTGAACGAAAAAACATAACAGTCATCCAATCTCCGATGCTACTAAAGAACAATCAGAAAATTGAAATAGCTGAGGAAAGTACGGAACCTCGGGTAATAATAGACACTGAACTCAGCCTCAAACAACACATATCATTAAAAGTCAAAGAAGGATATGCCAAACTAATGGTCCTCAGAAAACTTAAACCGTTACTAAATCAAACTAACTTCCGAACTGTCCTACAAGCGCTAATATTTGCCAGCACTGACTACTGTAATGCACTACTATTAGGATTACCATACACGACAATAAGACCACTCCAAATTCTACAAAACTCAGCCGCACGAATTTTAACAGGAAAAAGAAAAAGAGATCACATCACTGCAACACTGGCTGAACTACACTGGCTGCCAATTGAACACAGGATAAAATATAAAACCCT
This sequence comes from Rhinatrema bivittatum, assembly GCF_901001135.1. NCBI lineage: Eukaryota > Metazoa > Chordata > Amphibia > Gymnophiona > Rhinatrematidae > Rhinatrema > Rhinatrema bivittatum. The sequence continues at coordinate 170,599,163 of NC_042620.1, forward strand.
TTGCACTATACATAAGCTAATCCACGACGAGAAAGCGGAATGGTTAAACACAGCTCTCCGAGTCCATGCCCCACACAGGAACCTCAGATCTGCCAACAAAGCCCTCTTAACTATCCCCTCAGTAAAAACTGCAAAACTAACACAAGTCAGAGAAAGAGCACTATCATTTGCCGGGCTGATTCTATGGAACACCATGCCCACAGAGGTAAGACTACAGAGAGACTTCAAGACTTTCAAAAAGAGCTTAAAAACATGGCTCTTTAGAGAAGCCTTTTCACAAGGAGAGTGAGAAAGAGAGAAACGCTGAAAGCTGTACACACAAAATCTTTATACAGCACTAGCACAGTATATGTATGTACGTCATGGTTTTTTTACTACACCCTTAATTGAAATGTATAAATAAGTATTTTATTGTAGTCACAGGACAGATTAAACAACACTGAACATATAGCCTTTATTATGAAAACTATGTTTACCGAAACTTATAAGGCACCACCCTAATATAGGAACAGAAACATGTACAATTTACTATATGTGCCTCTATGTAAACCGTTTGTGACGGTAATATACTGAATGACGGTATAGAAAAGATTTAAAATAAATAAATAAATAAATTTTAAACACCTCTATCATATCCCCCCTCAGCCGTCTCTTCTCCAAGCTGAAAAATCCTAACCTCTTTAGTCTTTCCTCATAGGGGAGCTGTTCCATTCCCCTTATCATTTTGGTAGCCATTCTCTGTACCTTCTCCATCGCAATTATATCTTTTTTGAGATGCGGCGACCAGAATTGTACACAGTATTCAAGGTGCGGTCTCACCATGGAGCGATACAGAGGCCAATATGACATTTTCTGTTTTATTCACCATTCCCTTTCTAATAATTCCCAACATTCTGTTTGCTTTTTTGACTGCCACAGCACACTGAAACCGACAATTTCAATGTGTTATCCACTATGACGCCTAGATATCTTTCTTGGGTTGTAGCACCTAATATGGAACCCAACATTGTGTAATTATAGCATGGGTTATTTTTCCCTATTTGCATCACCTTGCACTTATCCACATTAAATTTCATCTGCCATTTGGATGCCCCAATTTTCCAGTCTCACAAGGTCTTCCTGCAATTTATCACAATCTGCCTGTGATTTAACTACTCTGAACAATTTTGTGTCATCTGCCAAATTTGATTATCTCACTCGTCATATTTCTTTCCAGATCATTTATAAATATATTGAAAGTAAGGGTCCCAATACAGATCCCTGAGGCACTCCACTGTCCACTCCCTTCTACTGAGAAAATTGCCCATTTAATCCTACTCTCTGTTTCCACGAAAGGACATCGCCACCTATCCCATGACTTTTTACTTTTTCCTAGAAGCCTCTCATGAGGAACTTTGTCAAACGCCTTCTGAAAATCCAAGTATACTACATCTACCGGTTCACCTTTATCCACGTGTTTATTAACTCCTTCAAAAAAGTGAAGCAGATTTGTGAGGCAAGACTTGCCCTGGGTAAAGCCATGCTGAGTTTGTTCCATTAAACCATGTCTTTCTATATGTTCTGTGATTTTGATGTTTAGAACACTTTCCACTATTTTTCCTGGCACTGAAGTCAGGCTAACTGGTCTGTAGTTTCCCGGATCACCCCTGGAGCCCTTTTTAAATATCGGGGTTACATTTGCTATCCTCCAGTCTTCAGGTACAATGGATGATTTTAATGATAGGTTACACATTTTTACTAATAGGTCTGAAATTTCATTTTGTAGTTCCTTCAGAGCTCTGGGGTGTATACCATCTGGTCCAGGTGATTTACTACTCTTCAGTTTTCCAAGCTAAGCCGATGGTGTCCCGGTTCAAGGCGAGAGGGTACCCTCTCCAGGTTATCCAGAAGGCTTTGAAACATGCCCTTTTTGTGAATCTGGACCTCCTGTTTTCCCCTCAGGTCCACTCATCTGATGGATGTATTAACTGTATCTTAGCATTTTCCACTCATACCCAAGACCTTACAGCAATCATTGGCCATCATTGGCCTATTCTAGCCTTACACAAATGTTTTGACTATCCGCTACAATTTACATTCTGACGTGGACGGAATGTAAGAGATTTTTTAGTTCACTCCCATTTGAGTGATGCTGTCCTTCCCAATCCTTCAAGTTTTTCTGGCAATTTGTCCTGTGGACACTGCTCAGTTTGTCCCCATGTTCTTCCCATGACCATGTTTCAATGCCCAGTTTCACGCAAAACTTATCATCTCAACTTTTCTACTACTTGTGCTTCCAGGGGAGTAATTTACGTGATAGTCTATCCTTGCCCAAAACTATATGTTGGCAAGACCTCCTGTCCAGTGTGCACTAGAATCATTGAACAGCATTCTAACATCAGGACCGGCTGAGAAACTGCCCCTCCCCCCCCCCCCCCAGTTCCCCATTGGGCTCTTCATGCACATACAGAATTGGATTTAAATTTTTTTGTGATCAATATAGTTCCCCCCATCTCGAGGGGGGAACTTCTCTGAAATATTACTTCGCAGAGAACAGAAATGGATCTATCAGTTGGACAGTCTATCTCCAAGGGGTCTCAGTAATGAGATTGAATGGCACCATTTTATTTAAGCGGTCTCCCTCTGCCTCTTTGTGATTGGTTAATTCACTCTGTGTTGATACCATCTCATTGGCGCAGTCTTTCTCACCTTTTTCCAGTCCTTTAAATCTCTGTTTCTGTCAGTACTGCCCGCTCTCCCTAGACTCGGATATGGACTTCTTGTGAAGGTTCGTGTCTCAGCGATATTTACAATTATGCCCTGTTGTACAGTCTGTATGTTACAAGTATTTTTATTTATGTTTCAATTATAGTGGTGAAAATTATACACCATAAGTGTCCGTCCGATGCAGCCTTGGGCGAAACACGGGTCCGTGTCACAAAAAGGGAGACCCAGTTGAAAAATTTGCACACTGTGATGAGCTTTGGAGTAGCCATATTGAATCTATAAGAAATAAAGAAGAATTTCTTTCATGCAAATAACTACTGGACTGTGTACTTTTCCTGCACCTCCCTTCTTTTATGTGGATTTGTTTTGGAGTGCTGGTTTATCTTCTGTTTGGCTTCTGATGTTGTGATAAAGCAATATCATACCCATTGAATGAGGGTGTCTATGTAGGGAAAGAACATGGGGAGAAACTAACAAGGAGCCTATGTTGGTGAGAAACTTGTCAACCCATGGTAAATAGTGTTTTCTGGGTTCTTCATTCCTATTTGTTTTCTTATTGGGCATCTGGGTAGAGTGTATGGGTTGGGTTCACAGATGTCCTCATGGGCCTCTTCTTTTCTTCCCTGCTGGTGGAATGTAGTCCATCGGTGCTACACTGGCCTCTTTCTTCTTCCTTTCTTGAGTCCCTTACTCACTTTCACCACTGCCACCCCCAACCCACCCCCAGGTGTGCCACCCTGTGCAATTGCACAGTTTGCACACCCACTAGCACTAGGTCTGACATTAGAAACAGTTGACTGAAGATTCTGAGAGTTATGGCAATATATAGAAGGTATTTTACCACTATCCAAGTTTAATGTAGCTCTATTTCACTTATAGAGCTGCATTCCTGCTGGTCTTTGAGAAAATAGAACTATTAAACCATAGATACAGTGGGATAGAACCAGGAATGACTCAGTCAGTCCCCTAACATGGAGTTATCTGGTAACTTCAAGAATGACAAGTAAATATTATAGACAGAAAAATAGAGAGAAACACAGCAGTTCTTATAAATTGTCAAAACACAAAGACCTCTCAATCATATGTGTCCAAATTGTTGAAATGGCTGAAATCAGCTAAATTAGCAGGTAAGAACCAATTTTCCTATACTGCCTCACGAATTTCAGCTTTAGCTATATTGACAGGAAGACTAGCTTGATTCAAAGCATTTAGCCAAAGGGAAATATGTACATGAGAAAATAGTAGAAAACACTATGTACAGGTGACAGTCTATTTAGAGATAAAGCACCTATGGAAGCAATCAAAGATTGGCCACTGTTGGAAACAGGATGCTGGGCTTGATGGACCCTTGGTCTGACCCAGTATGGCATTTTATGTTCTTATGTTCTAAATATTTCACAGCAGCAGATTTTTTATACAGTTGAATGCCATCTAAACATAAAAAAGATTATATCATTTTTAATTTTCTTCAAGTCCTCTACTTTTCTACTACTGGAATCCTACTCTATTAAATCCCTTCCTGCTCTCCAAATTTCCAGAAACAATATGATGTACAAAACAATGGGGCGGATTTTCAAAGGGTTACGCGTGTAACCCCGTAAACCCGCTCCTGCGTGCGCCGAGCCTATTTTGCATAGGCTCGGTGATGCGCGCAAGCCCCGGGACGCGCGTATGTCCCGGGGCTTGAAAAAGGGGGCAGGGTGTGGGCGGGGCAGGAGCCTCCAGGCACATTCATTATTCATTTTGGGCCAGATTTTAAAACTTAGGCGCGGGCGTAGATTTGTGCGCACAACCTGGCGTGCACAAATCTATGCCCGATTTTATAACATGTGTACGCTGCCACGCGCATGTTATGAAATCCGGGGTCGGCGTGCGCAAGGGGGTGCACACTTGTGTACCTTGCGCACGCCGAGCTCTAGGGGAGATCCGAAGGCTTTCCCTGTTCCCTTCAAGGCCGCTCCAAAATCGGAGCGGCCTCGGAGGGAACTTCCTTTCCGCTACCCTCCACCTTCCCCTCCCTTCCCCTACCTAACCCACCCCCCAGCCCTTTCTAAAACACCCCCCTTACCTTTGTTCGCAAAGTTGCACCTGCCTCCGGGCAGGCGTAGATTGCGCGCACCAGCGACGGCCGGCCCGCAATCCCGGGCACAGCGGCAAATGGCCGCTGTGCCTGGAGGCTCCGGCCCCGCCCTGCCCCTCCCCCGGACCGCCCCGCCCATGTCCCACCCCCTTTTTCAAGCCCCGGGACATACACGCGTCCAGGGACTTGCGCGCATTTCTGAGCCTATGCAAAATAGGCTCGGTGCATGCAGGAGCGGGTTTTCAGGGTTACGCACGTAACCCTTTCAAAATCCGCCCCTTTTACTTTATAATATATGAATACAGTCTTATTAAATTAACTGCTAATATAGATATTGCAGGCTGGGTTAGTTTGATTGTAACTGTGAAAATGCCTTGTGATGTCATCAACCACTATGAAAGTGGCTGACTGTAACGTCTCTCATATCGGATTGGCTTAAAGTTTTGTAAACAGAGACATATGAAGTAGTTCCTAAAACTGGAGATTCCCTTTGAAAATTAACTTGCAGGTCGAAAATGAGCTTGCAGGTCCATCGATAACAACTTGCAAGCTACCCACGAAGTTTCATAATTGCCCTCTTAATGGTTCTTGTATGTTTTTTTCATGTTTAGCAAATACATGTTTTTATACTTTTTTAGCTTATTATGCACAGGATATAGAAAGATTAGATAGATATGAATAAGGGTAGCTCTGAGTTAGATACTTTCTGTAATGCTGTAAGATTACTGACTGAAGATGTAAATTAGTGGGGTGCTGCTTAAATCATGAGATATTCTACTACTTTTCCACAACCTGATGAAGCAGGTAAATACACTAAAAATCTCAATCCACTGCAGACATAGATGCCAGCTCTATGTGTGCAGTAGGTCCTCAAGCACCCCCAATATTGAGCAGACTCCTTCACTGTATCCAGGAAGGGGTAATTTGTGTTGAGTTTAATGCCCACAGTCATTTTGAAAAGTTGGCTCCTATATGGTTCACATAAACATTTTGTTTAATAGAACTAAACATTGCACCAACCTAAGCTGGACTGATGTTCAAACTTTGGACAGTTCACCCATCCTTATTAAGAAGCAATAAACCTTTCTTTTAATTCTACAACGCAAAAATTCAAAATAGAAATGCAGTTGAATTTATGTTGTAGTTTTCTTAGCACAACAGAAGGTAACGGATATTGTGTTGGCTTTGTTATCATTCTGATTAAAAATAGCTCTGAGTCATCAACATTGCTAATCTATTTTAAATGAGCAATAAAGAACTAATTGTAGTTTGTATGATAGCTGTTTCATTGCTACAGTCCTTCCTGCCAAGCAAGCTATTTGCTATTCAGAGATAAATCTTGACACAGACATATAGTGCAATCACAAAATTCTTCACAGCTCTAGTTCTCTCTGTGGCATGCTGTTAAGTCCCAGAATGACAATTAAGGCACACATTTTCAAATCAAAGGTCTACAAATCAGTACAATAACGTGTACAAAATCCTTTGCCTTTGAGGTGAACTTGGAGTTTCTTGGCATCAAGATAAGCTTCATTCACAGAGGTTCAATCAAATTTGTATATTTGGAAGTAAAAGAAAAAAAATCCCATGCATCCACATTTTGAAGTGTTCTTTCATTTTGGAAACAGAATCAGCAAAGGAAATTGTAGCACATGAGAATTCAAGATAACTCAGCCCCTTCTTTGTGACATCTGAAGAATTGGTCCCTGAGGTCTCAGAAAAGCTCATGCTCTAAAACTCTTTCATAGGTCCTTTAAAAGATATCACAACCCACAGAAGTTCCAGTTCTCTGCAGAACTAATAGAACTAGTAGAATTGTATTCATCTTAGAATGTCAAAATAATCAGACCCCAATTTTCAGTGAAATCATCTCTGGGTACGGTCTCTGACATGTCTATGTGAGTTCTTAAATCATTAGGTCAAACACATGGCATAGTGGACCACAAGTGGCAGGAAAACAATACTGGGCAATGTGCATCTTACTCTGAAAAAAACAATATCTCCATCCTGATACATTTTCCCAAAAAAGTAAACTATGTAGTGGTGTTCCCAATTTGACTGCTTTAATTTACTGAACTCATGAAATAGTAACATACAGACAAAAGGGAGCTGGTGAATCCACTGTGCTGACTATATTGGTATTATAAATCACTATGGGGCCGATGCAATATTTTGGCACAGAAAGTGGGCGATGAACAGTCAGGGCCCACTTTCTTAATGCTTTCTTTCTAAATACCACACAGCCAGGGGTTCAGAAAACAGACGCTTCTAAATTGAGCGTCCGTTTCCTGAACTTAATATCGCAACGATATTAAGTAGGAGGCAGTACAGAAAAGCAGGTTTTTTTTGCACTGGTTTAAGGAGCGTTCAGCTATTAACGCCTGCTCCAGGCATTTGCATGAGATGTGCGCTATTACATTCACTCCAGGTTGGACACAGATTGCAGAGGTGCTAACTAATCCTCTTATTGCATAAGGGGATTAGTTAGCACCTCTACAACCCGTGTCCAACTGCGGGTTAACAGTATTGCATCAGCCCCTAAGAGAGGCAGACACCTTAAGCCTGTGTGAGCACAGGTACTTAGGTAATCATCTACCAACAAATGTCAAAGAAAGCATATGAATAACCTCATTTTGTATCTCAGATCTTTTACTATTAGCAAGCTTGCTGATAGTGGGTTTGTTTGTTGTATAGTAGAAGAGTGCTATCTGAACACAGGTATTACTGGGAGGAGAGGGAGAGAGAGAGAAAGAGAGAGAGAGAGACACAAACACACTAGCTATAAGGCTCTTATAGTAGTTAGGTATTTATACCTCTATATGAGGCCCACCTAATTACTAGAGGTGAGGTTTAGGTAGTAGTGAAGGTGTTAGGGGCCACTTTGACATTCAGTGTGAGACATACGAACAGAAAAGTACACTCTTGTTAAGATTTAATGTCCTTCAGAGTGAGGAAACTCACACAAAGATGAGATTTGTACAATGTTTACTCAACCTAGCTTGATGGACTCTCTACTGTGCGATATGGCTTCGCAAACTGCAAAGCCAGCCCGCTTGGATAGAAATCCTGCCCCAAACTCCTCCCCCTTTTCCAAATTAGCATCGCACCATGCGTTATGGTGCTTTTTGCATGTGAAAATACCTTAACGCATGCAAAAAGTCTGTAAAGCAGCTTGGAAAATAATCCCCAATGTTTGAGCACCTACCTAAGGGGGTCATTTATCAAATCATGTTAGGGCCTTATCATGAGTGCTAGGGCCCTAATGCATGCGATAAATATTGCATCACAAAATTCATATGCAATTTTGAAAATTTATTCAAATGGGAGGAGTTTGGGCAGAGTAAATGAGGGCTGTTCAACATTGCATGCTCACTAACGGGGATAATGTCTTTAATGCCCAGGTGGGTGCCCACCTCAGCACCAGTGATCATCAAATGGTGTGGTTTGACATTGCAAATAGGACACAGAGATGCCACACGAAGACCTGAGTTTTGCAGTTCAAAAATACAGATTTTGTCCAAATGGGGATGTACCTGGAGGTGGAACTTGCAGACAGGGAAGAAATAGGAGAAGTGGAACAACAGTGGGCAAAACTAAAAGGAGCAATTACAAAAGCAACAAATCTATATGTTAGAAAAGTAAACAAAAGTAAGAGAAATAAGAAATCGATCTAGTTCACAAAGGAGGTGGCTGACGTAATAAAAGCAAAAGAAACAGCGTTCAAGGAATATAAAGGATCCCAAAAAGTGGAACATAGGGAAGAATATCTGGCAAAACTGAGGGAGACAAAAAATGTAATCAAGAAAGCAAAAAGACAAGCAGAGGAAAGGATTGCCAAGGAGGTGAAGTGAGGTGACAAAGCATTTTTTAGATACATCAGAGAGAGAAGAAAGGTCTGAAGAGGTATAGTAAAATTAAAAAGTGACAAGGATCAAGGTGTGGAGAGAGATGAAGAAATGGCAGAAATATTAAACAAATACTTCAGTTCGGTGTTCACTAAGGAAGACCCTGGAGAAGGACCATCACTAGTTAACAAAACTGTAGAAGGGGGTGAAGTAGACAAAACTCCATTTATGGAAGAGAATGTATGGGAAGAGCTAGGAAAACTAAAAGTGGACAAAGCCATGGGGCCTGATGAGGTTCATCCCAGAATACTATGGGAGCTCAGAGATGTGCTGGCAGGTCCGCTGTGTGACCTGTTCAATAGATCCCTGGAAAAGGGTGTGGTACTGAGTGACTGGAGAAGAGTGGTGGTGGTTCCACTTCACAAGAGTGAGAGCAGAGAAGAGGCTGGAAACTACAGGCTGGTTAGCATCACCTCAGTGGTGGGAAAATTACTGGAGATACTGCTGAAGGAAAGGATAGTGAACTACTTACAATCTGGTGGGTGGCTCGATCAGAGGCAGCATGAATTCACCAGTGAAATGTCCTGTCAGACAAATCTGATTGATTTCTTTGATTGGGTGACTAAAGAGTTGGATCAGGGAAGAGCACTCAACGTGATTTACTTTGATTTTAATAAAGCTTTTGATACAGTCCCACATAGAAAACTCATGAACAAAATGAGAAGCTTGGGAGTGAGCGCCAAGGTGGTGGCATGGATTACAAACTGGTTGACGGATAGAAGACAGTGTGTGATGATAAATGGAACCTACTCTGAAGAGAAAATGGTTTAAGTGGACTGAAACAGGGATTGATGTTCGGGCTAGTGCCTCCAATGTCTTTGTGAGCAACATTGCAGAAGGGATAGAAGGTCAATTTTGTCTATTTGCAGATGATACTAAGATCTGCAACAGAGTGGACATGCCAGAAGGAGTAGAGAGAATGAAACAGGATTTAAGGAAGCTGGAAGAGTGGTCAAAGATATGGCAGCTGGGATTCAATGCCAAGAAGTACAAAGTCATGCATCTGGGGTGTGGCAATCCAAAAGAACTGTATATGATGGGGAGTGAAGGGCTGATGTGCACGGAGCAGGAGAGAGACCTTGGAGTGATAGTGTCTAATGATCTGACGTTGGCGAAGCATTGTGACAAGGTGATAGCTAAAGCCAGTAGAATGCTGGGCTGCATAGAGAGAGAGGAATGTCTGGTACGAAAAAGGAAGTGATAATCCCCTTGTAAGGTCCTTGGTGAGGCCTCACCTGGAGTACTGTGTTCAGTTCTAGAGACCATATCTCAAAAGGGACAGAGACAGGATGGAGGCGGTCCAAGGAAGGGTGACCAAAATGGTGGGTGATCTCCATCAAATGACTTATGAAGAGAGGTTGAAGAACCTAAATAAGTATACCCTGGATGGAGAGGAGGAGCAGGGGTGATATGATACAGACCTTCAGATACTTGAAAGGTTTTAATGATCCATGGTCAACAACAAACCTTTTCCATTGGAAAGAAATTAGTAGAACTAGAACTAGGGTCCATGATTTGAAACTCCAGGGAGGAAGACTCAGAACGATCACCTTCCGTAAACCCTGCCCTCCCGAGGCCATTTCCCGAGCGATCGAAACAGCCACCAAGACCCTAGACCTTTCAAGTCCGGATGCAGCCCTTCACTCCTGGAATAACATCACCTCTTCTATAGCCGAGGAACTATGCCCTCTGATCCACAAAGAAATCCCCCCTCAGAAAGATAAGAAACCATGGTACAACAATGATCTAAAAACACTTAAGCAGACCCTCAGATCAAATGAGCGCATCTGGCGTCGGCTACCCACACACACACACATTACAAAATACAAACAGACCCTACACAACTACCGTCAAGCCACCCTCAAAGCCAAACGTGACTTCTACTCAGCTAGAATCCATGACTATCAATTCAACTCAAGTGCCCTCTTTTCCTATGTTGCTGACCTCACAAAGCCCTCCTGTCCCACACCCCAAGAAAGCAACCCCACGGAAAAATGCGAAGAGCTCGCAAAGTATTTCCACAACAAAATTGCAAACATCATCAAGCGCTTCCTCCCCACGCCCATCCCTACCCCACTGCTCCCTAACCATAATGGCCCCGTGCTGAAATCCCTAGACCTTACATCCACCGTAGAAATAATGTCTATCCTAAAAAAGATAAAGCCAGCATCCCATATAGCAGACACAATCCCCACAAAAACCCTCCTCTCCATTCCCACCTCCATCGCTAAATCCCTAGCTGACATAATAAATTGTTCATTAGCATCTGGCAAAGTCCCAGACCCACTCAAAATTGCTGTTGTCAAACCCCTCCTCAAAAAACCTTCCCTTAACCCATCTGACCCAGCAAACTATCGTCCTATATCCAACCTCCCCCTGATTGCCAAAGTTCTTGAGAAGGTAGTCAATTCCCAAGTTTCAGACTTCCTCGAGGACCACCACATCTTACATCCATCCCAATTTGGGTTCCGTAAGGAGCGTAATACAGAAAATCTCCTGCTCGCAATCACCAACACCATCCACATAGGTATGGGCCAAGGGACATCCTTTCTCCTCGCTATCCTTGATATCTCAGCTGCCTTTGATACAGTCAATCACCAAATCCTACTTTCCCTACTTGCAGAAATAGGTATTGCAGGCACTGCATTATCTTGGTTCTCCTCATACCTCGCTAATAGAGAATACATAGTAAAGATTGACAAAGCTGAATCTTCTCACATCTCCCTCACACAAGGAGTTCCTCAGGGGTCCTCACTCTCTTCCACCCTTTTCAATATTTATATACTGCCCCTGTGCCACCTGCTCTCTGACCTAGGATTGAACTTCTTCCTATATGCCGATGACGTTCAAATCCTCATCCCTATCCAAAATACCCTAAAAGAAACCCTCCAACTATGGGACTCCCATCTTACATCCATCAATTCACTCCTATCCAACCTCCACCTTGCCCTTAATGCTTCTAAAACCGAGATACTCATAATATCCAATCAACCTGAACTATCACTCCCTAATATCACATCCTCTCTCCACGTCCCACCACCAACTGTCAGAGACCTCGGTATCGAACTTGACCAACGCCTCGACTTCAAAGCTCACATTAAATCCATTCTTAAGGGAGGCTTTTACAAACTCCACATCATGAAAAAGCTAAAACCACTGCTCCACACACAAGATTTCCGTCTAGTCTTGCAGACCACTATCCTCTCCAAAGTGGATTACTGCAATTCCCTCCTCATTGGCCTTCCACAGTCGACCATCAAACCCCTACAAATCCTGCAGAACGCGATGGCGAGAATCTTAACGAACACCCGAAAAAGAGACCACATCACCCCCATACTCAAGGACCTCCACTGGTTACCCATCTCTTTCCGTATACAGTATAAAACCCTCACTATACTACACAACCTCCTCTACAAATCCAACCCCTGGCTCAAGGACTCACCGCACTTCCGCATAACCAATCGTCCTACCAGATCCTCCCACACAGGTATCCTACATACTCCCTCCCTCAAAATTGCTCATCTCACCTCCACGAGAGAAAGGGCCTTTACCATAGCAGGCCCTTCACTCTGGAACACTCTCCCCACCTTTCTCCGCCTTGAACCCTGCCTGGCCACCTTCAAAAAAGGCATAAAAACGTGGCTTTTCAGAAAGGCCTATCCGGAAACCAATCAAACCTAGTCACTCCTACCCTAGTTCCTCTCTTACAGCCCCCAGCCTTAATCCCTCACACCCTGCCAGCCCTTCTAAGGCACCTCCTTATCGCCTTTCCTTTGCCCGCCCTCGTTCTGCTATTTTACAAAATTGCTCATTGTATCCGATGTAATTAATCTATTGCTAGTTGTAACTGCTGTAAATAGTCCCTTCTGTAAATAAGTTCCTCCTATTTCTTATTTTTGACGGTTGTTCCTTACTCTCTTTCACGCTACCTATCTTTCTCTCTCTTCTCCTGTCTCCCTTACCCCCCTCCTTTTTTCTGGCCTGCTCCCATCCCCTGCCCCCTGTTCATTGTAATTTCCTCCTTTAATTGAGTTACTTGTAAACCGGCGTGATGTGCCATACGAACGTCGGTATATTAAAAGTTGTTAAATAAATAAATAAATAAATAAATAAATGTCAGGAAATATTTCTTCATGGAGAGGGTGATGGATGCCTGGAATGCCATTCTGGAGGAGAAGACTAAAACTGTGAAGGATTTCAAAGGAGCATGGTATAAACACTGTGGATCCCCAAAGGCTAGAGGATGGGAATGAAGAAAAGAGGCATGGGGGTAGCTTGCTAGAATGATGGTTACTCCCCTTATCCAATAAGCCTTCATACTGTTAATGCAACTCCAACATTGCTCTCTGCTTCAATGGCAAGGGGAAATGTGGAAAAGAGGATTTACTTTCAGACAACAACCTACAAGGACATTCAACTGTACAGTCTGGAAAAACAAGCATGGGGGTAACTTGCTTCATGTGGCGGTTACTACCCTAAATGTTGAAAAGAGGAATTAGATCAGACAACATCCAAAATGGCATTGAATTGAACAGTCTGGGTAAACAAGCATGTGGGTAACTTCCTTGATGCAGCGGTTACTACCCTTAACCATTAGGCCTGATACTTCACTTTTGATTCAACGCTGACATTACTCTCTGCTTCAATGGCAGGGGATGGTGGGAAATTGGACTCAAACAGTAACCAAGGGCCCTGACCTTTGCGGTCTGTGAAACTAAGTATGGGAAACTGATAAGTATGGGAACATGCTGGGCAGACTGGATGGGCTCTTTGGTTTTTTTCTGCCATCATTCTATATAATGTAACACACTCTATCGTGGGATTTAACTACACCTTTTTTCTGAGCATTATACCTGTAATAGCTGCGTGTTACAGCCAAAATGGGATTTATCGCAAATCCCGTTTCAAGAGGGGAGAAGGAGAGAGAGAGAGAGAGAGGCTCTGTGGAGGCCCACTGATTTTTTAACTCTTTATACCACTGTAAGAGGAGGCATTATGAAGTCAGGGTGAGGTTTGTGGGATGAGTTGGGGTTCAGGGGGCAGTTTTACATGCACAGTCATACGTACGAACAGCACAGTTACCATCAGTGAAGATTTAATGTGATTTGGATTGATGAAAGGTGAAAGAAGAGTAGATTTGTACCATGTTCTCTCTACCTTGCTTGATGCACTCTCTATCTAGCTGCAATCAAGCTAGTTAGAGAGAACATGGAACAAATCTAATCTTCTTTCAAGTTTCATCAATCCAAATCACATTGAATCTTCACTGTTGGTAACTGTGCTGTTTGTACATAATCCTATTCATGTTAAACTGTCCCCCAAAACCCAAACCTCACCCCAAGTTATTAGTGCTCCGTCTTACAGTGGTATAAATAGTTAACTTTTTGGTGAGCCCCCCCCCCTCTCTCTCTCTCTCTCTCTCTCCTCCCCCCCCCCCCCCCCCCCATAGCAGCAGGCTTTTTTTTTTTTTTTTTTTGCTGGAAATCACCCTCAATCTATTCACCTAAAACTCAGCTGAATACAATTAGGGCAGACTTCAAGCAATTTTACCTAGCTGGACAGCCCTGAAAATCAGAAAAATCTGGTATCATAGACTAACATAATTCCCAACCTGGTGTTCACTCTCCCTCCAGTATAAATTTTCACAAAAGGATATGGCTGAATCTCCACTTCCTCCCACCTGAACTGTAAGACAGGGAGATGCTAACAATCTCCTTTCCTCTCCTAGCAATTCTTCTTCTTCCCTCTGGTCTGAACTTAAAAAAAATAAAAAGCTACCCAATCCTTCTCCTAATCCTCCATTCCCACTAGTGCTTAAAAATATTAGGACCTAACCTCCTTCCCAATTACCCCTTTCTCCTAATCTTAAAACATTTTACCACCAATCCCCCAGCCTTCCTTTCCCTCTTCTCACCCCCAAAGTACCCCCGAGCTTACCCAAACCAGGAGGAAGTCAAACTTATCTTCTTCTAGCTGGATGCCCATCATTACTCTGACAATACTGCATGCATGAAAATTAGGCTGCTAAGTTCAACTGCTCAGCATAGTGCATTTTAAAAGGCTTTGATCTAGCTGGCTAAATCCCTTTGAATACTAAACCCTATAGTAACATAGAAAATGATGAAAGAGGGAGGGAAATTTACAAAAAATGACTTCTGTGTGTATGCTTTATCAACAGAAATGGCCCATTAGAAAAGTGGCTGACAGATATGTGCATACAATTTTGTGCATATTCATGGATACTAATATGTGCATAAGGGAGAAGCATTCCAGAAGGTGGAAATGGGCGGGGTTAGAATTTACACACACATTTTTTTTTTTTTTTAAAACAAATGCATATAAATTCTCTTAGCAGAACTACATGCACCAGATTGGTATAATTGTGTGTCTGTAGGTTTGCAGGATAATGTTTGAAGCAGACAAATGCATACGTCTGTTTTGAAAATTGGTGAAACGTTATCTGCATATTTTGTCCAAAACATGCAGATTTTGACCCCTCCTCTAATCTAAAAAGAACACTTACAGTGGCCATAGAAGGATAGAAGAAACAAGGAGGAGGGGGAAAGACCATAAGATTTGCCATACTAAGGCCTGGATTTATCAAAATGCACTAAATATCTCATGTGATAGAAAAAGGGGTGTATTTTATGGTAATAGGCAGTTTATCACAATTTGTGCTAATACCTATGCAAAGCACTAAGTTACTGCAAATTGCAATAACTTTTTCACGCTTTGAGATAAGTGCCAGAATTGTGGTATTTCCTACTTACAACCACTAGGGGGACCATGTTTACTGAGAAAGAAAGAAAGAGAGAGAACCTAGCCACAATGTCCTCATCCTAGATAGGTATTTATATCTCTATGGAAGGCCCACCTAGTAACTCGAGGTGAGTTTTAGGTATTAGTGTAGAGGTTAAGGGCCACTTTGACATTCAAAGTGAGACGTACAAACAGAACAGTGCTCTCTTGTGAAGATTTGTTGACCCTTGGAGTGAGGAAACTCACTCAAAGATGAGATTGGTGCAATGTTCTCTCAACCTAGCTTGATGTTACCCAGGTAGAGCGTCCATCAAACTAGGTTGAGAGAACATTGCACCAATCTCATCTTTGAGTGAGTTTCCTCACTCCAAGGGTCATCAAATCTTCACAAGAGAGCACTGTTCTGTTTGTACTTTTCACTTTGAATGTCAAAGTGGCCTCTAACCCCTGCACTAATACCTAAACTTCACCTCGAGTTACTAGGTGGGCCTCCCAAGGAGATATAAATACATATCTAGTGGTAGTCTACCACGGCTAGGTGTGCACTCTCTCTCTCTCTCTCTCTCTCTTTCTCTCTCTCTTTCTTTCTCCCTCCCCTTTTTCTGATTTGCAGCACACCATACATGCGTTAAGGGGTTTTCACATGCATTAAAGGTGCTTGATGCATGCAAAAACGCCTTATAGCATTTGATAAATGACTCTATAAGAGTCCATCAAGTCCAGTGTCCTGTTTCCAACAGTGGACAATCCAGGTGACAAGTACCTGGCAGGATACTAAAAAGATGATAGATTCCATGATCTTTATCTCAGGGATAATCAGTGGGTTTCCCCAAGTCCACCTTAATAATGGTTTATGGACTTTTCTTCCACTAACTTGCCCAACCTTTTTTAAACCCAGCTATACTAACATGTTTCACCTCATCTCCTGGCTATGAATTCTAGAGTTTAAGTATATGTTGAGTAAAAAAATATTTTCATCTATTTGTTTTAAATTTATTACCTAGTAACTTCCCCTAGTGTCCCCTAGTCTTTGTACTTTTTGAAGGAGTAAATAACCGATTCATGTTTGCCTATTCCACATTACTTATCTTATAGAACTCTATCATATCTCCCCTCAGCTGTCTCTTCTCCAAGTTAAAGATCCCTAACCTTTTTAGCCTTTCCTCATGAGTGACAGAGAAAGAAAACATGATGACAGAGGAGACACTCTGAAACAAAGCTGAGCACTTAAAAAATAAATCTGACTTTATTTACACAAGGCAAATGTATTTCCAAGCAATAGGTCAGAAGAGAAAAAAATGGTCTTTGCTATTATTGACATACAGGTCAATGCAGAGAGCTGTGTTCAGCCAAATGCACATTTTACCAGCTGTAGAATAAACACGTGAGTAGTAACCTTACTGCCAATGCAGAAAGAGTTTTACACTCACAAAATGTGCACTCAAAAATGTGAGATCAGCTTAGCACCTTTGCATTGAAATTCCATGCTTTTGAAGGCATTAAGTAATCCCTTCCAATGCAGAGAGGTTCACTGGCTGAAATATTTTTTTTAATACTGGAAACTATGCCTGGTCAGAGATGGAGTAAAGTTTCCAGGGGTGCTGTGCAGGCACTTCAACCAAGGAACAGGCAAAAAAGAAAAGGTTTTCCTGCTTACCACTTTTAGCTGGATAAGTCCTTTCTTATCCAGCTAAGTGGTGGCAAGTAACTAGCCAGAGAGATAGATAAGTACGTACTTATCCAGCTAAGTGACAGCGGGAGCCACAGCCAGAGAGCTAGATAAGTACGTACTTATCCAGCTAAGTGACGGCGGGAGCCACAGCCAGAGAGCTAGATAAGTATGTACTTATCCACCTAAGTGTCGGTGGGAGCCACAGCCAGAGAGCTGGATAAGTACAGACTTACCTGGTATCTGGTCACAGTTACCCGCTGCTATTTAACCAGATAAGATTAAGTACAGATTTATCTGGCTATCTGCCTCTCCAGTAGTCTCAGCAATTTTGATATTTTTCCTGGGATGTCCCTGAGTTAAAATGCGCAGTAACTTGTACTGACCACACATTTTAACTCAGTATCTACACATTTTGACTTAAGATGCATTAGCATACCATTAGCTTACCTCATCAGGAGTTTAAAAAAATGTAACCTGTCTATTAAGACTGTGCACTGAAATCCAGTGGACGTGTTCTTAATGCACAGGTTATTGCATCGGCTTGATAGTGTGATCAAAGACCACTCTAGTGTTCATAGACTAGAGAATGAACAGCAGTATGTGCCTCAAAAGCTCTATGAGCTGATCAATTGTTTTGGTTTGTATGAAGAGCTCATCATTTAAAAAATCCCACCATGATGCAAGCGTTTCCTATCCCCATTATTTCACACCCCTACCTTAACAGTGGTAAACTTCCCACTCACATTTATCAGCGCCCAAAGAGCTTCCTATCATGACCTCTCCCTTAACTCAGTTCCTGGGTCTCTCTTTAATCTCCCTAATGCTTCTCAACTCACAATCCCTCACTGAAAAAACACACATTCTCAAGACTACTTGTTGGACTCCCAACCCGATATCTGTGCCATCACCGAAACGTGGTTGCGAAACACAGATATTGCTCTAACAAACCAACTGCCACTACAATTCTATGATATTTTCTCTCTACCCAGACTTAAAAAAAGAGGGGGCGGTTTATTGTTAAACGCTAAAAAAGAACTAAGATTATCTCCTCAAACATTGAAATTGGCCTCTAAACTAGAAATTGCCTTTTTCAAATCTAACCAACTACAAATATGCTTAATCTACGCCCCCCCCCCCCCCCCAGGGCTCCTAGAGTCTGACCCTTCTCCTCTCATCGAAACCATAGCCAAACACATCAACACAGACTCCCCAGCTATCATTTTAGGAGATTTCAGCATTCATGTTGACTCCCCCACACCGACACCCAACTGCGAAGCCCTCCTATCCTCATTCCTGGCCATGGGTTTCAAGCAAATTATAAATAAACCCACTCACAAAGCAGGCCACACATTGGACCTTATTTTCATAAATGAATCCATCTCGCCCACCGCCTCTCCCGCCTGTACCCCTATACCCTGGTCAGATCATTCGATGATTTCTACTGAACTGTCTATTCGAAAAAAATTGACTCCCCTCATCCCTAAATCAACAATCCACTTCAGAAAACCTTACTCCCTAGACGACCTCTTCTCTAGCCTCTCCATGGATCTACTTAACCTGGACCTCTCCAACGCCGACTCTGCTATGACCTCATGGCTCAACATCACGCACTCTGTAGCAAACAAACTTTGCCTCATGACATCTAAGGAAATCAACCCAGCCAGACCCAACAAAAAACCATGGTTCTCAACAGAAATGAAGAAGCTCAAACAGGACTTACGACACAAGGAACAACGTTGGTGCAAAGATCCCACTCCCGCCTCACAGGCTGTCTACAAAACCTCGATGAACTACTACAGGATCACCATATTACGCACTAAGTGAGATTTCTACGCCAAAAAAATACACAGCTTTCTCTACGACCCAAAAGCACTATTTTCATATGTCTCAGTCCTCACTACACCAGTTCCACCAACCTTCCCAGAAGAAGAGGCCCAAAATAAATCCACAGAATTGGCTCTTTTCTTCAAAAAGAAAATCAACAACCTACTTGCACCCCTGACCACATCAAACAACCAGCCTCCCTCCATGTACAACCCTCCCCATCCATCCAGAAACCCCTACTCGAATCCTTTGAACTCACATCTTCCCTGGAAATTGAATCCATACTCAAGAACATGAAACCTTCGTCCCATCCATCCGACCATCTACCTACTAAAATCCTACTTACCATCCCAAACACCATAGCAAAGCCTCTGGCTGACATTATAAATTGCTCCCTCTCTCAAGAAACCGTCCCTGACTCATTGAAAATTGCTTCAATAAAACCTCTTCTAAAGAAACCCAACCTGGATCCAGCCAACTCCACAAATTTTCGTCCTATCGCCAACTTACCATTTATCGCTAAACTTATGGAAAAACTAGTCAACATCCAACTCACAGATTACCTAGACTCCCACAACATTCTCTACCCTTCCCAGTTCGGATTTCGGAAATGCCTAAACATGGAATTCCTCCTAATCTCGCTAACAGACAACATCCTAATGGGCCTAGACAAAGGCCAATCCTTTCTACTGGCTCTACTTGACATATCAGCAGCATTCGACACAGTGAACACCTCAATCCTCATCAACCGTCTTTCGGAAATCGGCATATCTGGCTCCGCTCTCAATTGGTTTAAATCCTTCCTCAATAACAGGATCTACAAGGTCAGAATAAATGATAAAGAATCCCACCCCATCTCTTCCAATCACGGAGTACCCCAAGGTTCGTCTCTCTCCCCCACTCTATTTAATATTTATCTACTAACCCTATTCCAGCTCCTAGAAAGTCTTAACCTGACACCATTTACGCTGACGACGTGCAGATCTTGATCCCCATCACAGATCCCATCTCCAACACCCTGAATTTCTGGAACAGCTGCCTTCGCTCCATCAATCTCCTCCTCTCTAGCCTCAACCTTGTCCTCAACACTTCCAAAACGGAACTCCTCATCATCTATCCTAATGACAGCAACTCCCTTGTCAGCAACCCAATCATACCAGTAGTGAACCAGGTGAGAGACCTCGGAGCTATTCTAGATACTAGAATGAACTTCAAAATGTTCATAAACAACACCACAAAGGAATGCTTCTATAAGCTACATGTTCTAAAACAGCTTTACCCCCTCCTACACCTTCATGATTACCGCTCAGTCCTTCAGGCCATACTGTTTTCAAAAATTGATTACTGTAACGCACTACTGCTCGGCTTTCCCACCTCCACAACTAAACCATTACAGATGCTCCAAAACGCTGCAGCTAGGATCCTAACAAACTCAAGACGAAAAGACCATATCACACCGATCCTCAAAAACTTACACTGACTCCCCATCAACTATAGAATCTTGTTCAAGACCTTGACCATTATCCACAAAACCATTTACCATCAATCCACACTCCAACTCAAAATTCCACTCGAATTTCACGCCTCTACAAGACCGATCAGAACGGCATATAAAGGATCTCTCCAGGCTCCCCCTACTAAATCCTCAGCTCACTCCTCCATTCAGAAACGTGCTTTGTCCACAGCAGGACCCTCTCAATGGAATTCACTACCCCTAGAGCTCCGCCAGGAACAATGCCCTTACACCTTTGGAAGAAACTGAAAACTTGGCTTTTCAAACAAGCCTTCCCTTAATGGGCCACATCACCATAAGGGATGACACACTACTTCATCTCTCATAACTTCCACTCAAAACCACCCAGTTTCAATAATAACTTTTAGAACACTGACAGTGCTCCCGCCCCAAACCAGCTCCTACCCGGTAACAATGCAAGCCTCCCCGTTAATTTCTAGCCCCACCCCCCTCCCACCTTAGACCCCCCCCTCCTCTCGACCCCCTCTCCATGCCTCCGTCACCCCAGACAGATATCCCCTCTCTTGAAAAACTGTTCTGTTTGAATACCTACTAGACCATTAGCCTTTGTTACTATTATACGTTGCTTGTTATTTACTAGGGGTGTGCATCCGTTTTCCACATATTTGTAATCTGCAACTTATTTTGTGCTATCTGTTAAATACGTGGGGAGGCGAAACACATCGCGACTCCCCACGTATTTAACAGATTTCTGTTTTATTCGGCCTCCTAAATAAAAATTTAAACCCCCCACCCTCCTGACCCCCCCAAGACTTACCAAAACTCCCTGGTGGTCCAGAGGGGAGTCCAGAAGCCATCCCTGCACTCGTTTGCCGGTTTCATCATGGCGCCGATAGCCTGTGTCAAAGGGGCTACCGGTGCCATTGGTCAGCCCCTGTCACATGGTCACCGGCGCCATCTTGTGCTCCTACCATGTGACAGGGGCTAACCAATGGCACCGGTAGCCCCTGTGACCCAGTATGGGCAAAGGCTATCGGCGCCATTTTGAGTCCTGGCATCGGACGGCCGGCATGCAGGAGGTCGCTCCGGGACCCCCGTTGGACCCACAGGGACTTTTGGCCAGCTTGGGGGGCCTCCTGACCCCCACAAGACTTGCCAAAAGTCCAGCGGGGGTCCGGGAGTGACCTCCTGCATGCCGGCCATCCGATGCCAATACTCAAAATGGCGCCGATCGCCTTTGCCCTCATTATGTCACACATAGTGAGGGCAATGGCGCCAATTGCCTTTGCCCTCACTATGTCACACATAGTGAGGGCAAAGGCGATCGGCACCATTTTGAGTATTGGCATCGGACGGCCGGCGTGCAGGAGGTCACTCCCGGACCCCCGCTGGACTTTTGGCAAGTCTTGTGGGGGTCAGGATGCCCCCAAAGCTGGCCAAAAGTCCCTGTGTGTCCAACGGGGGTCCCGGAGCGACCTCCTGTACGCCGGCCGTCCGATGCCAGGACTCAAAATGGCACCGATAGCCTTTGCCCATACTATGTCACAGGGGCTACCGGTGCCATGGGTTAGCCCCTGTCACATGGTAGGAGCACAAGATGGCGCCGGTGACCATGTGACAGGGGCTGACCAATGGCACCGGTAGCCCCTGTGACACAGGCTATCGGCGCCATGATGAAACCGGCAAACGAGTACAGGTGATGGCTTCTGGACTCCCCGCTGGACCACCAGGGAGTTTTGGTAAGTCTTGGGGGGGTCAGGAGGGTGGGGGGTTGTAGTTAATTTTAATTTTAGCTGGGACACGAATTTAACTCGCCGTATTAACGCATCAGGGCGCCATACGGCCGAATGTAACGCATTTGGCCCCGACGAATTCAAATCACGAATGCAACGAAAACGTTTTGGCTGCACATCCCTATTATTTACTCTTTCCTATAGTAGTGCTATGTTCTCCCTATCTCAAGTGTCCTGAATTTGATCACCCTGTTTTTTGTAACTTTCTTTCTTCTATATCGCTGGTTACCCCTTGTTTTGCTGTAAACCGGTACGATAAGATATTTGTCTTGAGTATAGGTATATTAAAAGATTTTAAATAAATAAATACATTTATATGAGATTTGAGACAGTAGCAGACAGTATGGTACAGCCATTGTGATGCCTGTAGTACAGGATAGTCATAAAGAGGGAAATGGTTGGATGCCATGCCCTTCTGAATTAAAGAAGCCAGATTCCTTCCTGAGTTGCCCCTTTTCATTCTCCTTTGTGACCCCAACCACATCCTCTCAATCTTTGAAGACCCTTACTGACATAGAAGAAGATGGTGCCAAACACATACTCGTCTGTTTTCTGCTCTCCTGGAACTCTGCTCTCCTTTTAAATCCTCTCCTGGAATATAGTACCTCTCCCACGTCTTACCTCTGCACTGACAAACAACCCCCATGTGCTAGACTTACTTGTATATTTTTGGAAGCAAGTAGGAGGAGCTAAGCGGAAAAGAGATCTGAGAAAGCTCAGTTTAGTGCTCATGCTATTTGGCTTCCTTCCATTAAGTAACATGTTCATGCTATTAGGTCATTGCACTTTTAGTTTTTCATGCACGATAATAGCATGGGCATGCTACTGAGAACATTTTTTTACCATGTCCATACTAAATCATATTACATCACTGGACAAGTGGTATTTTAATATTTACAGTAAGGCTTGATTTTCAAAAGCATTTACATGCTTAAAACTGGGTTTTACACATGTAAATACATTTTACCCAAGTGAGCTTTTGAAAATTGTATGCTATATGCCATTGAATTGTTAATAGGTTTTACATGTATAAGCACATTTTACATATGTAAAATGGCTTTTGATAATTGATATGATAATATGTTACATTTATATGCATAACTCCTTTGAAAATTACCTCCTATATTTTTTGCAAGTCCACACTAAATCATTTTTAGCCTGAGTTTTATTGCATAGGCTCCTAAGTCTTTCAAAATTTACTCATGATATTTTTTCCAATACACAAAGTTGAGATGTCATCATTCTCTCCAAAGCCTGTGACAAACTTTCCAGGGACTTACTTAACAGTGGCTCTCTCCATCCTCATTAATCTATTCTCTTTTCTGCATACTCCCCCTTGTCCTCTTTCTCTCTCTGAAGAAAAACTGGATTCTTCTTCCAGATTGCCCAGTTACACCCTGGACTCAACTATAGGGGCTTTCCTTTTCTGAAGCATACTGTACCATTCCTGGGCCAGAAAGCCACAGAAGAAAATAAGATCAATGTATAGAAGACAAATACTTCTACCCTCTTAATTATCAAGGGTTTTAGAAGTGATGGTCTTAATTTTTTTTACAGAAAATGCAAGGTCTTTGCTCAGAATATAATTGTCTTAATTCAACTCTTTACCTTCCTGACTAATTCAGCGTAGCTAGGGTTTGAATTTAGCAGTATAGTAACTGCATTGCTCAGTACAAATGACATTAACACAGTGCCTTTCACATGTTAAACAGTGAGCTTAAATCTGTATTAAGTTGGCCTTGATCAATGGTAGCAACATCTGACAATCATTTCATGGCTATATAGAAAACGAGTTTGTGGTTTCGCTGCATTTTCCAGTAGACTGAAATGCTACACAGAAACCTGTTTCCTCCTTAGGAAATTTACACATTCAAGTCAAAAGATTCACTTAATGGCTGCATCCTCTCACTCCTTCATTATTAAAAAAAAAAAAAAGGCAGAGTTGTCACAGCACTTGGATTTTTCTGTTTTATGTCCTAAATGGAGAGGTTTTCTTCTACAGTCAAACATCTTTTTTAAAACATCTTAAAGATGATTAAACACCAACAAAGATGAAAGAAACAACATATTCTAAGTTTATATGTGCTAACTGCCATATATGCAATACTTATTGCATATGAATGTTATTGAGCATAATTTTTGACAAGCAGAACTGTTTATCCAAGCTTGCCTGCATGCTTGCAAACCTGCAGTAAGATTCTTAAACAATAAAAAGGTACCTTACACAGTAATTAATTAATTGATTAGAATACTTTGTCTTTTGTTTATTGTTCATGTCATATACATTGTAATGTCTAATAACACTATGAAAATCTAGGCTTGCTCTAGAAGGTTTTGAAAAATGTTAGGATTCAATTAGTATTCAAACCCATTCTGTCACATCTTTTGGTTTTAGATAACATTTTTATAGAATCATAAATAATAAAATAATCCAAACCCTGTTGCCTTACAGATAGATTTTAAAAGCTGTTGCTCAAGCAAAAAAATGGTCCCATACATGTGGGCTGTGCACATGCCAGGAAGTACACAGAAAAGGGGCCAAGACTTACATATATAACCCCCAAATTGAGAGAGAGAGAACCTGGCACTTTCAACTCAGGGTTGGTTTTGTTTTTTGTTTTGTTTTTTGGGGGGGGAGGGCAGTGTTACATTAGTCTGCCTAGGGCGCAAAGGTCTGTAGACCCTTGCAACACTGCCCCCCTCCATAACCCACCCCGAGCTAAAAGTGCCCCTCTTACAGTAGGAGATACATATAGAATGTCAGATTGTCTCTTTAAAACTGCTCCTTTTAAAATTTACTTGTTAGTGTTGAAGGTAAAAGGAACATAGAAACAAAGAGGAGAAAAGCCCGAATAGATTAAATGGATAGCCTACTGGCAGGTCTGTGTACAGCCATTCAGGCGACCTGGGTTTGATACCCAATCACAGATATATGAACTTCTTAAATCAAGAAGTTTGCAAGGGTGTCAAATTAATTCAATAAACACTTTTTAATTCAATGAATCTTCCTCATATCTGTGAATCTGCTTCAGAGTTTGAACAGATTCCCCCCAATTAACAGGGCTCACAGTGCCCAGGTTTGATGAGAATTCTCGTGAATGGATGAATTCTCAACACATCCAATCAGATCTCCCCCAGATTCCCTGGGGAAATTCCAATGAATCTGAAGACAATCTAAAAATTTTGTCTAATTCAAATTCTCCATCATATCTCTGTTCCAAGTCCTAGCTTCTGTTCATTAAAGAGGGTTGTGACTCAGCTGGAATTAAAAAGAAGTAGGAAGAAATTGCAGAATCAAAGTAAAAGTTAGATCATACCTGGAATTTTTGAATGTAGATTATGTAAGTTCTTTTCAGGAAATGTAATAAATGCTCTTCTGTGAGGAGATTGTATTTATTTATTTATTTATTTTTTGCTTTTTGGGTTTTTTAAAATATTCATTAGAACCCTGTAAAATTCTAGGTCTAATTTAGAAATTAAACCCTTGAACTAAGATGCTTTCTGCATTTTGGAATAACAACATCTGGTAGTATTCAACACAGAAATAAAGCACATAGATCATTCTTTTACATGGAAGGGATAATTTTCAAAGCTTTTTACATAGGTAAATAATTTACCCAAATAGAAAGTCCTGCTGAAAATTCCCATCTTCCCCTCCCGACCTCAGCAGGTAAAAGTAGGCAGAGATGGAGAGAAGGGAAGTCGGGGAGGTAGAGTATGCCAAAGTCTTTCATTTTGGAAAACTCGCACAAACTTTCCTGCATAGATTTGTACCTCCTTTAAAGCAGTTACAAATGGGAGGCCTGTTTGGTGGCTGGCTGCATTTTCCAAGGGAAACCACCCAGAGGGTTTCCCTTTCAAAATGGCCTGCAAGCCCATGGGAATAATTTCTCCGCAGGCTTGCAGATCCTGTGGCAAGTCTCAAAACTGCCCCCCCCCCCCTTAAAAGGCAATATTCAAAACCATATCTGCAGGTAAAACAGCTTTTTACCTACGGAAATGAGAAGTTTGAATATTTCTCCTTGCCCTTTACTTAGGAATTTCTGTTTTAAGTTTTAATTTTATTTTTCATGGGAAAAGCAGTGTTGTAACAAAATAAAAAATCTGAGGAAAAATGACTATGGTCACAGCACTGGTATTTCTACTTGTGCTAAAAAAGGGATGGGTT
Organism: Rhinatrema bivittatum; assembly: GCF_901001135.1. NCBI lineage: Eukaryota > Metazoa > Chordata > Amphibia > Gymnophiona > Rhinatrematidae > Rhinatrema > Rhinatrema bivittatum. Next base: position 170,625,544 of record NC_042620.1, read on the forward strand.
AGAATGTGGAGTAAAAATATGACTAAGGTTTTCATTTTAAGATCCCCATAGATACTTTCAGTTGATATGCTTACAACTCTTTCAAAGCAGGCGCAGATCTATGCGACCAGGTTTGGGCCCCGTTTATGTAGCTGGCCGAATTTTCAAAGTGAAACCCTGCATGGGTACAATATACCCATGGGACTGGAAACCAGCTACAAGGTCTGATTATTACCCTCTTAGAGGACAATTTTCAAAGTGATTTTCACCAAAATTTATTTTACTTATGTAACCCTTTTTCTGGATTTTATGGTAGTCCAAGGGCACACAAAAGAATTTCTCTTGGGGCTATCTCCTTTTACAACTTCCCCAATTTTAACAAGTCCTAAGGAGTGGATTCTTTCTATGGGGGAAATGTTTAACCTTTTAGGCCCAGGCTATGAACGGGAATCCTCCCTGAGGTGTGTTAATGTCCACTTTGGTGGTGTTTGAACTCTAGAAATAGGCAGGATCGATATGGGTGTTCCAAAGAAACATTACTTTGATTTCCAGAAATTAAATAAATGTCCAATCGATGTGTTACTTGTCTTACTTCACATCTGTGTTCAATATAGGTCCTACATAGGGAGCTCTCTCTTCTTCACTCTATGCAGGTGTCCTTGGTACTACTCTCTAAGAGAAGCTCACCCCCTTTTGTCTGTGTGGCAAGGGCCCAAGCCGGGAAGGGAAACCTATTGATGGGAGTCCCCTAAATCCTGAAAAAAGTCTCATACCTGCAGTCCAACAGAGTCCCAGATGTTTCCAGCTTGTGTGTCGTGCATTCCCTGGGGTGGAGATCCAGTGGGGTCTCCAATTTGATCTTGAACTCTTATCTTCTAGACTCCTTCTGTATTTGACCTCTTAGGGGAAAAGGTCCTTTTTACTCTCAGGAAGGGATAGCCCCTGCCAGGCAAGGGGTGCACTGGTATTGGGCAGTTTCCCAACCGGCCGATACAGTAAAGCGCGGCCGTGGTTACCCGGTTTTTAACCCGCTTTGGACGCACGTTTTGGACGTGTAAGGCATACCCGCGATTTAGTATCGGCTTTTACGCGTCCTTACCGCTTGCCGAAAAGGAAGTGTATCCCTTTCCGCCCACCGCATGTATATGACATGTTAATGATCGGATTAGCTATTCCCTCCGATACAGTAACATGCGCCCAAATTATTGCCCTGTTAACCAACTTATTTACTGAGTCTTTAACCTGAATATTTACTGCCTACCCTGTCCCTGGCATTAGTGTGGTGTTCAGTCAGCTTCGTACTGGACAGCGCCATGGACAACATGTATATACTGGCTCTGGTGATACTTTTCATTTGGTTGAGAAGCAGAGTGAGAAATGCTCAATTGAGAAATGCTCGAAATGCTCGGCAGATTGGAGAGGCAAACAGGGAAGCCCAGCAGCAAGGGGAACCCATCTGTCCAGAGAACCCAGCAGAAAGACCGGAGGAGGTATGTGTTCTGTTTCGGTTCAACTGTATCATCCATCTCTGGGCATCTCTGAGGCTCCGGACATGGATGCCTCTATGGACACCGGAGAGTTAGGCATCCGCTAGGCGTCCTGAGGCTCCGGGGTCTAGCGGAGACATGGACACCCTTATGGACACCCATACGGACGTCTCTATGGACGCCCATATGGACACCCATACGGACGTCTCTACGGACGCCCATACGGACGCCTATACGGACTTCTCTATGGATGCCTATATGGAGCCTTCCTCCTGTGTCTAGAATAAGGCTGTAGTAGATGCTGAAATAAGAATGCATAGCTGAGAATACAAACTTGAGAATACAGTGTTGCAGATTCATGTATGTACTGTTAAATAATTTTTATGGCTGTCAGTCAAACTGTACACCAGAGAATCCACAGTGTGGCATATCCATGTATGTGTTGTTAAATGATTTATATGTGTTCATCTATTAATTTGAATTTCATGTGTTTGCCTCTGTTGAATTCCATGCAGGCAGGGCACCGTGCCATCAACAGGCCAGGCCATCAGTGGGCCATCGGCAGGCCAGGCCATCAGCAGGCCATCGGCAGGCCAGGACGTTTCATTCGCACACGGACAACTCTGTTTGGCATGTGTGAGAGAGATGTTGTCCAAACCTATCGGCTGAACTCATGGGCAATTTTGTTCCTCTATGAAGATCTGCGCTGTGACCTAGACCCCCAGGCCAATCGCCACCATGCTGTGCCAGGGTTGACTAAGCTTCTTGGTGCCTTAAATTTGTTTGGTACCAGAAGTTTTCAAAACCCCGTGAGTGTCGTTGCAGGTATGATGCAGGCCTCCATTTCACGGCATCTGTCACAGGTGTTGAAGGCCATGATGAAGCGGATGAGGAAGTACATGTCTATCCTACGGATCCAGCTGAGCTGCAACAGATCCGCAGTGGGTTCATGAGTATTGTGGGGATACCGAACATGTTGGGTGCTATCGACTGCACTCATATTGCGTTTACCCCCAAGTCGGAGGAAGAGAGTGCGTTCCGGAATCGCAAGCATTTCCATTCCATGAATGTGCAAGTGGTTTGCGATGCACACCTTTGGATTCTAAATGCTGTAGCGAAGTATCCTGGGAGCTGCCATGACGTCTACATTCTCACACATTCATCTCTGGGGACACAATTCCCGGAGGGAAAGTACGGTGAAGGTTGGCTACTTGGTAAGTGACAATGGCTACTGCCTGGGATGTCATGTGTTCAGGTCTGGGGATGTTTGGGATGATCGGTATACAGTTATGTTTATGATGTTATGTTTATGATGTTTGGCGCTGCGAAGTGGTTTTTGATGCATTCCGGATTATTGATCCTATAGGCGATGGCAGCTATGGCTGTAAGCCCTGGTTGCTAACTCCACTCCAGTCCCCATGCACAGCCGCCGAAAAACGATACAATGAGGCTCATGGCAGCACCAGAAATGTGATTGAGCGTACTTTTGGAGTTCTGAAGGGCCATTTCCAATGTCTGGATCGCTCAGGGGGAGCCCTGCAATACAGTGCCGAAAAGGTGGTGAGCATAATTGTTGCCTGCAGCATGCTACACAACATTTGTCAGAGATTTGATGTGGATGCAGAGGTAGCCGAAAACTTGCCGCCAGATCTGCCTGTGGAACTGGCAGCTGAAGCAGACTACACTGCATGGGGTCATGAAGTCCGACGAAGGATCATCGAAAGTTATTTCTCTTGTAAGTTATTACATCCCGCTTCAAGAATCCCTCCCCAAAACATTACAGTTTTGGGATTCCTGCCTTACTTCAATTAATACCCTCCTCTCAAACCTACATCTCACTTTAAATGTAACAAAAATGGAGCTCCTCACAATCACCAATCCCCCAGCTCGCTCGCTCCCTGCCTTAAGCAACACCAACCCTCCACCTGATACATTCACCTGCAATGTGAGAGATCTCGGCGTCTATCTTGACCAACATTTAAATTTCAAATCTCACATCCACAATACCATAAAACAGGCTTCTTCAAATTGCACATCCTAAAGAAACTTAAACCCCTGCTATATACCCAAGACCTCCACACAGTCCTACAGGCAACTATTTTAACTAAACTGGACTATTGCAATTCTTTATTGCTGGGCCTCCCTTTCTCCACTATCAAACCCCTCCAACTTTTACAGAATGCCATGGCCAGAATCCTAACAAACGCACGTAAATTGGATCACATTACCCCATCCTAAAAGACCTCCACTGGTTACCCATAACCTCACGCATAAAGTACAAAACACTCACCATCCTCCACAATTTATTGTACAATCAAAATCACACTTGGCTCGAGAATGCACCTCTTTTCCGATCATCTACCCACCCCTCCAGATCCAACCTTGCTGGTACCCTATACACCCCCTCCCTGAACACTGCTCACCACACCTCAACCAGAGAAAGGGCTTTCTCTATTGCCGGTCCTTCCCTATGGAACACCCTGCCCACGGCCCTCCGTCTAGAACCTAACCTGTCTAAATTTAAAAAGGGCTCAAAACCTGGCTCTTTACATTAGCTTACCAAGACGTTGACCAGACTTAGCTTGCACTCTAACCCCGCAGCCCACTCTTTCCCCTCTCCTCCTCTCTGCCTCTCCTTTTCTCCCCCTTTCTTCACCCCAAGCAAAGACTCCAAAATATAGTGTTTCTCCCCCCTAAGCAAAGATGCCTAAATTCTGTTATTAGTTTCCCCTCACCCTCCTTTAAGCCTACCCTACTATTCCCCCCCCCCCCCACCTCTCCCGGTCACTGCCATCACTGGTCTGGTACCTACCAGCCCACCTGTACATAGTATCTATTGTTAATTTTATTTTCTTCAAATGTTCCTATCAAATTTCTCTCTTTCCCTATCCTTCCTACTGCTGTCCTCTCTCCTCTTTCATTACTGCTCCCCCCCTTCCCTTCCCTGTTTATTGTATTTCTCTCTCTTGTTATTTTGATACAATGTAAACCGGCATGATGTTCCGACGAATGTCGGTATATAAAAATCAACAAACAAACAAACAAACAAATAAATAAATAAATAGATAAATAAATAAATGTCATACATTCGTTTTCCTAAATGCTCTTATTCTGTCTTATAGCACCACTCCTGTCTCCAGGGCCTCATACTGATGTGGCGCTTTCATTGTAGGTCATTGCTGTGATTAATTGTAGATATTAATCATTTCTCTACCTGTACGGCCTATTTACTTTTGTCTTGTTTTTGTTCAGAAGCTGAGATGCATCTATTTAACAATTCACCCCTCAGAACAGAACATATCACAGCAAGATGACCCCTCCATCAAACCCTTTACAGTTCACAAATTAGGTTTTCATTCTATCCATATTTTTTTTAATGGTATTTGTTGAGGTATGAAATGTAAAAATGTTAAAACTTTGTCAACCCATTGAAACCTAATTTTATTCCTTTCCTCTTGTATAGACATGTAAGCCCTTTCCAGTGTTCATTGTCTTTGGTTTATTTGGGTTTTTCTTGAAATATGAAATCTAAAAACTTTGTCAACCCATCGTAACCTAGTTTTCTTTCTTGCTTCTTGTATGAACATCTAGGCCTTTTCCAGCTACCAAAATATTAACAATAGTCTAGGGTTTTTAATGGTTTAATTTATATCCTTTGATGTGTTAATTTGATATAAAGTTTATAAACATTTTACCGACATTTATTTTTTCCTTGTATGAATATGAAAGCTTTTCCCAGCAATAAAAAAATAATTGTGTTCTGTTTTTTAAGGTTCCATTTACATTTCGTGAAGTATAACATCAATAATGTGTGTCTACCCATTGTATACAACATTTTTGTCTTTCCCTGTCTTTTATACTCTTGCATGTGGAGCGCCTCTCCAGTGCCAAGGATTCCCACCCCCCACCCCCCTAGGCTCTACTCCTGCCATCTGTGCCTTCATACTAGACATAGGGGATGGGGTGACATCTACATTGACGTTATGAACACGGTATGTCCCCCTGCCAACCGCAATGACGCTCTTATTCCCCCATACTGCATGATCTCTTCCCTTGCCATACCCATCCTATCCCCCAAGTATAAACCTATAACAATTTAAAAATTTGCAATTATGCTATGTTGTAATATTGTCAACTTTGATTACTTAACCCTTTTCATACATATTCAACGATGGATGTAACATTAAAGGATACATAGGCAAATTGCAAAAAATAACTTTTATTGAACATTTTAAGATTGGTTGACGGAACGTTAAGCTGAGACTAGTTCTTGAATTGTGCCTATCAATTCCGCCATAGTTTCTCTAATTGCATTAGCTTGAGCAGCCATCCCAGCATTGATATTGGATCTCAGCAACCGCACTTCCTGGAGGAGTTGTTCATTAACGGGTGGATTTTAAAAGCCCTGCTCGCGTAAATCCGCCCAGACCCCCGCTGGTCCCCCAGGGACTTTTGGCCAGCTTGGGGGGGCCTCCTGACCCTCACAAGACTTGCCAAAAGTCCAGCGGGGGTCTGGGAGCGACCTTCTGCACTCAGGCCGATTTGCCAATATTCAAAATGGCGCCGGCGCTACCTTTGCCCTCACTATGTCGACATAGGAACATAAGGCATGGACGAACAGGCAAAGCAATCGAGGCCAAACACTTGTAGGAACATAAGGCCTGGACTGACAGGCACAGCAATAGAGGACAGAGGTCAATCCCACCTAGGGACACAAGACCTGGACGAATAGGCAAAGCAATCGAGGCCAAACACTTGTAGGAACATAAGGCCTGGACTGACAGGCACAGCAATAGAGGACAGAGGTCAATCCCACCTAGGGACTTAAGGCCTGGAAGAACAGGCAAAGCAATCGAGGCCAAAAACTTGTAGGAGCATAAGGCCCGGACGGACAGGCAAAGCAATCGAGGTCAAACACTTGTTGGAACATAAGGCCCAGATAGACAGGCAAAGCAATCGAGGCCAAACACTTGTAGAAAATAAGGCCTGGACTGGCAAGCACAGATATAGAGGACAGAGGTCAATCCCACCTAGGGACATAAGGCCTGGATGAACAGGCACAGCAATCGAGGCCAAACACTTGTAGGAACATAAGGTCCAGATGGACAGGCAAAGCAATCGAGGTCAAACACTTGTAGGAAAATAACGCCTGGACTGACAGGCACAGCAATAGAGGACAGAGGTCAATCTCACCTAGGGATATAAGGCCTGGACAGACAGGCACAGCAATAGAGGACAGAGGTCAATCCCATCTAGGGACTTAAGGCCTGGATGAACAGGGAAAGCAATCGAGGCCAAAAACTTGTAGGAGCATAAGGCCCGGACGGACAGGCAAATCAATCTAGGTCAAACACTTGTAGGAACATAAGGCCCGGATGGACAGGCAAAGCAATCGAGGCCAAACACTTATAGGAAAATAAGGCCTGGACTGGCAAGCACAGATATAGAGGACAGAGGTCAATCCCACCTAGTGACACAAGGCCTGGACGAACAGGCAAAGCAATCGAGGCCAAACACTTGTAGGAAAATAACGCCTGGACGGACAGGCAAAGCAATCGAGGTCAAACACTTGTAGGAACATAAGGCCTGGACTGACAGGCACAGTAATAGAGGAAAAAGGTCAATCCCACCTAGGGGCTTAAGGCTTGGATGAACAGGCAAAGCAATCGAGGCCAAACACTTGTAGGAACATAAGGCCTGGACTGACAGGCATAGCAATAGAGGACAGAGGTCAATCCCATCTAGGGACTTAAGGCCTGGACAAACAGGCAAAGCAATCGAGGCCAAAAACGTGTAGGACTGACAAAACAGCAAGGAAGGCTGCTTAATAAAGCCTTGAGAGCAGAAATACAAAATAAGCAGCCAAATGTCCAATCTGGATTATTTTATTGTGTAGAGACAAATATGTACAAATGAGCCCGACTCTGTGTTTTCCATTTGCATTTGAGAGAGACAAAATCGATGGTGTATAGATCAGGATTCGGAGCGCTACATTTGGTACCGTCCATATTTTATACACATAAGTTGTCGATGAAGATATAGAATTGATTCATATATGCAAATACCCCTGATACAGCCCTATTGAAGGAGGGTGAAACTCGGCCAGAGTCGGGCTCATTTGCACATATTTGTCTCTACACAATAAAATAATCCAGATTGGACATTTGGCTGCTTATTTTGTATTTCTGCTCTCAAAAACTTGTAGGAACAGAAGGCCTGGACAGACAGGCAAAGCAATCGAGGTCAAACACTTGTAGGAACATAAGGCCTGGACTGACAGGCACAGCAATAGAGGACAGAGGTCAATTCCACCTAGGGACTTAAGGCCTGGACAAACAGGCAAAGCAATCGAGGCCAAAAACTTGTAGGAGCATAAGGCCCAGACGGACAGGCAAAGCAATCGAGGTCAAACACTTGTAGGAAATAAGGTCTGGACTGGCAAGCACAGAAATAGAGGACAGAGGTCAATCCCACCTAGGGACACAAGGCCTGGACGAACAGGCAAAGCAATCGAGGCAAACAGTTGTAGAAACATAAGGTCCGGACGGACAGGCAAAGCAATCGAGGTCAAACACTTGTAGGAACATAAGGCCTGGACTGACAGGCACACAATAGAGGACAGAGGTCAATCCCACCTAGGGATATAAGGCCTGGACGGACAGGCACAGCAATAGAGGACAGAGGTCAATCCCACCTAGGGACATAAGGCCTGGGCGAACAGGCACAGCAGTCGAGGTCAAACACTTGTAGGAACATAAGGCCTGGACAGTTGACGGTCAGGCACAGCGTTTGAGGTCAGGCCCTTGTAGGGACGTACAGCCTGGGCAGTGGATGGTCAGGCACAGCGTTTGAGGTCAGGTACATGTGCTGCAGTGCTTATATTACCTGGAGCATAGGAGGCAGTTGGACCTGCTGCAAGGCTTTCAATTGCTTTTATTCATCTTGCCATTCACAGGGAAAATTTGGAAACCCAAGCAAAGGCAGGTTTACTTTCAAAAACACTAGCATTTCCATCAACTCTGGTGCCAGCCTTGAGCGGTGGGGGCTCATGATATCCCCTGTCATTGAAAAGACACGTTCACTGGGCACACTGGTTGGTGGACATGACAGATATCACTGAGCCACTTTGGCTAGGTGTGGCCAGACAGTGGACTTGTGTGCCCAATATGCCAGTGGATCTGTCTGCATGTTCTCTATCGGCTCTGAGAGATACTGTGTCACTGACAGCTGTGCTGGTGTCTCCTTTGCTTGGGTGGGCTGAGAGTCACTCTCTCGCCCGCTGAGAGTCACTCTCTCGCCCGTTGCACGAAAGATGAATCTTTATGGGCAACATGCCTTGGGCATTCTGACTTGGAGGAGGAGGTACTATCTGTCGCTGACACACGGCTGCTCCTGCTTGGGCTAGCAGCACAACTCTCTGAAGTGCCCGCTGTTTCCACCTCTGCTTGAAGCCTAATCTGTCTCTGCCTATGGCGCTCCTGTTCACGAACTTTTGCTAACAACAGGTCCTTCACCAATTAGAGACAATCATACTGTAGGGCGAGTTTCCCTTTCACTCGGGGATCACAGACTGTGGTGAGCATATATGTGCGGTCTTCTGTTAAAGGCGTTAATCTCTCTTTCACCTGCTGCTGCAAAACGTCCAGACAATCCAGCACCTCAACTGTCATTCCCTCTTCCTGTTTAAAGGCCTCCAAACGTTTATCCAGGAGATGAACTATAGGGATGATGTCAGCCAAGGTGGCACTTCTGGAACTCAGCTCCTCTGTGACATCCTTGAAGGGCTGCAGGATGTTTACCAGCTGACTCATGACTAACCAATCATGATGCCCTAGGGGATTCTGCACACCTATGTCCATTGTACCAGAAAGTTCATGAAGGGGTGTCTGCAGCTCCACTAACCTCTCCAGCATCATAAAGGTGGAATTCCACCGGGTGACAATGTCTTGAATGAGATGCTTGTGAGGCATCTCCAAATCAGTCTGCTTTTTTCAGAGAACCTGCCCTGCCTTTACACTTCTATGGAAGTGCGCTGCTATGTTCCTGCACTTGTGTATTAACCTATGCAGGTATTCATTCTCTTTGTCATTGGAATCCAACCCCAAAGCTGACTTCACTACCATGTGCAGAGTGTGTGCAAAAATTCTGATATTCTTAAAGCACCCGTCGTTAATTGCCTTAACCATGTTTGCACCATTGTCTGTGACAAAGAACCCTGCCTGAGTTTTCCTGTCTCGCTGGTGTAGTTGCCAGTCCTCCAGCATCTGTCTGATGCATGCTAGAATATTGGCTGCGGTATGGGCCTGGTCCACCAGGTGGATGTGCAGTAAAGCCCACCTTCACCCTGATTCTTCTTCAGTAATAGAGCTGCTGGCTGCCCCTGCCTCAGCCATGCCCCACCAGTGTGCTGTCAGAGAGAGGTAAGAGACCTCTCTCTGTGCAGCATTCATGGCGGTCCAGATATCGCAGGTGAAATGCACTCTTCCCTCTGCCTTATCTAGCAGCGCTTGAATGCGATTGTGACACTGCTTGTACAGGCTGGTGATGATCTTTCTACTAAATGTGGTTCTGGAGGGGACTTTGTAATTTGGAAGTACGATCTTCAGAAAACGCTTGAAACCCACATTCTCCACTAACTGCAAGGGCTTGTCATCAAGGGCAATCATTTCCCCAATGGTCCTGGTTACAACTTTTGAGGCTGCCTGCCTCCTACCCAGGGATAGCGTTACTGCACTCCACCCCATTTCCTCCATGGTGGATTGTCGCTTCTGCCACATGTCAGGGGGTTGCTGGCCTGCCACCTGACTGCTAGAAGGGGATGAGGGCATGGGCTGACTCTGCTGCTTTTCTACCACTGCACACTGGTTGGAAGGGGTCCCCCAACTGGTACTGCCACCATCCCCAGATGACAGTAATCTTGTTGGGTGTTGCCTCTTCATATGATGGTTCATGCCAAAATTAGATAGATGTCCCATTTGCTTGCCTCTGCTAATAGCCCTGGCACAGTAATTACACCAAGCATAATGCGGGTCTTCCATCACTTTAAAGTGGCTCCAGATCGCAGATGTCTT